>NW_027507906.1:0-600000 GCF_037356315.1 Lithobates pipiens | reverse complement strand
CTCTCAAGGCCCCCTTTATCCAGAAAATATTCCTGCAGGCCTGCCTATCACACAGGAAGAGGAGGAATGTGTCAGCATGGAGGTGGTGCCTGGCACTCAGAATCAGCAGCAGTCTTCAAGGGATCGTTTTCAGTCCTCAGAAACCCATGAACTTGTACATGGCTGGGAGGAGGTGGCTGTGGATCATGTTGTCCATAATGAACCAGAGGACTCCGGATCAGCAAACCTACGATGCATGGCCTCCCTGATCCTGCAAAGCCTGCGAAAGGACCCTTGGATTCGTGGTATCAAGGAGAGGGATCAGTACTGGCTGGCAACCCTTCTTGATCCACGTTACAAGGGTAAGGTGGTGGAACTTATCCAGCCGTCACAGAGGGAGTAGAGGATGAAACCTTATTGGGAGGCCTTGCAGAAAGGTTTGTGCAATGCATTTCCAGAGCCTGGGAGGTTACAATTTCCTTGTACTCATGGACAATATGTTGCTGGGGCTTCAGTCAGTCACAGAAGGAGTGGTGGAGAAGGTGGCCGTCTGACTGATGCGTTGAGACAATTTTTTAGTCCGCAGCCCCAAGGTCTGATCAGTTCCAGCAACCATCGCCAGCGTCTGTTGTACATGGTGCAGGAAGACCTAGGGGCAAGATCAGACTTGGAGACCTTTCCAACAGAATATCCACTGGGTTACTGGGTCTTGAGGATGGATCACTGGCCAGAGCTTGCACCGTATGCAATTGAGCTACTGGTCTGTCCTGCATCCAGGGTTCTTTCAGAACACACATTCAGTGCTGCTGGAGGCTTTGTAACCAATCACAGAGTGCGCCTGTCCACTGACTCGGTTGATCGGCTCACCTCATAAAAATGAATCAGTCTTGGATCACCAGCTACCAAGCACCTGATGCTGATGTAACCGATTCATTTTTTAATGAATGTAAGATCCCTTCAAGACTGCCTATCCTGTTATGCTGAGTGACTATCCTATTCCTCCTCAATGTTCATGTTGATAGCTTCGAAGAACATTTTTGGTTCTGGGCACCACCATCAGTGGCTAAGGCCCAATTTTTCTGCCCCTGTTTAACAGGGGTCTGTAATTACATTTTTGCTGTAATATTTTGCAGCAGGGCTCATTCCTGCACTCAACAAGAGTATCTGTGAGGGGTTGTTGTGTTGTGGCACCACCACCATTGCCTAAGGCCCAATTTTTCGACCCATGTTTAACAGGGGCGTGTAATTACAATTGTTGATCAAATATTTAACAGCAGGGCTCGTTTCCTGTGCTCAACAAGGGTATATGTGAGGAGTTGTAGTGTTGTGGCACCGCGACCACTGCCTAAGGCCTAATTTTTCTGCCCCTGTTTAACAGGGGCGTGTAATTAAAAATTTTGATCTAATATTTCACAGCAGGGCCTGTTCCTGCACTCAACAAAAGTATCTGTGAGGCTTTACAGTGTTGTGCCACCACCATTGCCACCACCACCTAAGGCCCAATTTTTTTTACAATTTTTGCTGTAACATTTTGCAGCAGGGCTCGTTCCTGCGCTCAACAAGAGTATCTGTGAGGGGTTGCAGTGTTGTGGCACCACCACCATTGCCTAAGGCCCAATTTTTCTACCCCTGTTTAACAGGGGCATGTAATTACAATTGCTGATCAAATATTTAACAGCAGGGCTCATTTCCTGTGCTCAACAAGAGTATCTGTGAGGGGTTGCAGTGTTGTGGCACCACCACCACTGTCTAAGGCCCAATTTTTCTGCCCCTGTTTAACAGGGGTATGTAATTACAATTCTTGATATAATATTTCACAGCAGGGTCCGTTCCAGTGCCCACAAAGAGTAACTGTGAGGGCTTATAGTGTTCTAGGGTACTACCAACACCTAAGGCCCAATTTTCCACAGAGTGTATAGGGCAGGCCATATAGTACATACAGGCGGTCCCCTATTTTACAAAATCTGACTTACAAACGACTCCTACTTACAAACGGAGGGAGAAAACAGGAAGTGAATGAAATCTACCCGTAGGAAGGGAAATTCTTTCCTGTAAGAGTTAATATGGGAAAAAGGTCTCTCCTCCACTGATTTATCACCAATCCTTGTTTCCCTTAAAAACCTCAAATTTTCAAAATCCAATTGTCATTGGGACAGAAAGTGAGGTGAAATCTTCTGAACAGGAGCACAGACAGTAAAACAAATGTTACAGGGATGATAACCCTTGCCTATGTTTTCCAAAAAGCTTTAAAATAGATTTTTTGGCTGGAGCTACACTTACACTTACACGTACCTGTTCCAAATTACAAACAGATTCTACATAAGAACAAACCTTTAGTCCCTGTCTTTCTTTGCACCGCCTGTATACTGCTATTATATAGCATATAGTATATAGGGCCTGGGGGCCCAACTCCTTTTCTTTTTTTAGTTTGGGTGCAGGGTTCCCCTTAATATCCATATAAGACCCAAATGGCCTGGTAATGAGCTGGGGGGGGGGGGGGGTACCCATGCTGTTTGTCTCACTGATTTTCATCCATATTGCCGGGACCCGACATTACATTAAAGCCTCAAGCAGTTTTAAAAGCCTCAGAATGTAGGGTTAAGGAGTGGGTTATGCTCAGAATGCAAGGTTCAGGAGTGTGTTGCTCTCACAATACAGGGTTCAGAGATGCAACACGCTCAAAATGCAGGGTTCAGGAGTGTGTTGCTCTCAGAATGTAGGGTTCAGAGGTGCAATACGCTCAGAATCCAGGGTTCAGGAATGTGTTGCACTCAGAATGCAGGGTTCACAAGTGCGTTACGATCAGAATGCAGGGTTCAAGAGCATGTTACGCTTAGAATGCAGGGTTCAGGAGTGCATTACCCTCAGAATGCAGGGTTCAGGAGTGCATTGCGATCACAATGCTGGGTCCATGAGTGCTTTACCCTCAGAATGTAGGATTAAGGAGTGGGTTACGCTCAGAATGCAGGGTTCAGGAGTGCGTTGTATTCAGAATACAGGGTTCAGAGGTGCAATACACTCAGAATGCAGGGTTCAGGAGTGCGTTGCGCTCAGAAAGCAGGGTTTAGAAGTGCGTTACGATCAGAATGCAGGGTTCAGGAGTGCTTTATGCGCAGAATGCAGGGATCAACAATGTTTTAAGCTTAGAATGCAGGGATCAGGAGAGAGCTGTGCTCAGAATGCAGGGATCAGGAGTGCTTTGCGCTTAGAATGTGAATCAGGAATTTCTCTCGGAGGTTCGGCCCTCTCCTTCTTCCTCTGCTGCTGGGCCAATTAAAAAGTGCAGTGTGCTTTGCACATGCGCAGTAGGGAACTGTCTGTAAAAGCCAAAAGGTTTCACTGCCGGGTTCCCTTACCGGCAATTGCGGAGGCAGCACCCGAAAGTCGATCGGAAGGTTCCCTGGACAGATAAGTGTCATATATTAAAAGTCAGCAGCTACAGTATTTGTAGCTGCTGACTTTCATTTATCTAGGTGTGGGCAGACCTCCGCTTTAACCACTTCAGCTCCGGAAGATTCACCCCCTTCATAACTAGGCCATTGTTTGTGATACGGCACTGCGTTACTTTAAGGCCCGGTTCACACCGGTGCGATGCGGGAACGCCGCGAATCCGCGGCGTTTTCCCGCATCGCACACCTCCCGCCGGCAGTTCACACTGCCCTATGCGGACGGCTGGGAGTGTCAATGTTATGTTAATGACACCCCCAGATCCGTCGGCATATCGCAGTGCGATCTGCCGACTCGCACAGGAATTGGATCGCATGGTGTGATCCCCCATGCGATCCGATTCTGTTGCGGACCCAAAAAAGTGTCCCGTGCGAGTTTGCTGCGGGAGCGCTGCGAATTCAGCCATACTATCTGTATGGCTGAACTCGCATCGCTACGGAGATCGGATGTGATTTGCTGTGCGAATCACATCCGGATCTCCTCCCGCAGCGGTGTGAACCCAGCCTAACTGAAAATTGTGCGGTCATGCGGCGATGTACCCAAATAAAATTGATGTCCTTTTTTCCCCACAAATAGAGCTTTCTTTTGGTGGTATTTGATCACTTCTGCGTTTTTTATTTTTTGCGCTATAAACAAAGAAAGAGCGACAATTTAAAAAATATATATATTTTTTACTTTCTGCTTTAATACATATCTAATAAAAGAATTGAAAAAAAAAATGAAAATGAAAAATTTCTTCATCGATTTAGGCCAATAGGTATTCTGCTACATGTTTTTGTCCAAAAAACAAACAAACAATAGGCGTATATTGATTGGTTATAACATCTACAAGCTATGGGATATATTTATGGATTTTTATCAATAAGATTTTTTTTTATCATTAGTAATGGTGGCAACTTATAGCGGGACTGTGATATTGCCACAAATCGGATACTAATGCTGCGTACACACGATCTGACTTTTCAGCAGACTTGGTCCAGCAGACCGGAATCCTTCGGACAATTCGATCGTGTGTTGGCTCCAGCAGACTTTTCTTTCCCAAAAGTCAGACGGACCTAGAAATAAAACACGTTTCAAATCTGTCCGACGGACTCGGCTTTCTAGCGTGCAAACCATTCGTCTGTGTGCTAGTCCGACGGACTAAAAATGACGCATGCTCTGAAGCAAGTACAAGAACGGAAGCGATCGGTCTGGTAAAACTAGTGTTCGCATTGAAGCTAGCACATTCCTCACTCTTCTAATTCTGTGATCTTTTAATATAGTGCATTCTTTTCTTCATAATAATACTAGAAGAATTACGTTTTTTTGCTGCTTATATTCACACTGAGTTATCACAAACTTCTTTCTTCATTATTGATCCTCATTTCATGACTAATATTCTAGTTTTTAAAAGCCAGATCTCCATAAATAATGTTTACAATTCTTTTTTAGACTCATCTTTTATAATTTTAGATTTCAACAATATATATTTTCAAATTTTTATAAAAATATAAAAAATTCTAGTGATTTCCATTTTTTTTTGGGAGTTTCAAGTTACCACAATAACATTATTATCTTGTATTTTTTCTGAACCTTAATGAGGTTGGTATCCCTTGTTAATTTGACATGGGGAGTTATTTACAAAAGGCAAATTCATTTAGCACTACAAGTGCAAAGTGCACTTGAAATTGCACTGAAAGAGCACTTGGAAGTGCATTCGCTGTGGATCAGAGGCCCACATGCAAGGAAACGATAAAAAAAATAGCATTTTAGCTTGCACGTGATAGGATGATAAAATCAGCAGAGCTTCCCCTCATTTCAGATCTACCCCTCAGATTTACAGTGACTGCACTTCCAAGTTCACTGTCAGGAATCCGCCCGTTCTGCACGATCGGGTGTCCGTTCGCGCACGCGCGTTCGTCCCGCGGGTCGTCGTGGGCACGCGCGCCTCCAAGCACGAGCGGGTGCACGACGTTCGGATGTGCGCGCGGCATACGCACGCACTCGTGCGCGTTAACGCTATTGGCGCCAGTGGCCCTTTTTAAAGGAGCAGCTGCAGTCTCTCTGTGCTGTTCGTCTGCAGCTTGTGCCTGAAGATACCTGTTTATTCATCTGCTACCTACCTGATACCTGACCTGGCTCCGTCTGACTCTGCTGACCTCTCCTGCTCTGACCCCGGCTTGTTTGACCTCTCTTGGACTGTCTACCTGTTGCCGAACCCCTGCTTGCACCTGACACCTCTGCCAGTTCCTGCTGGTTCCTGCATCTGTACCTTGTATCCTGAAGGGTCCGCGATCCTGCCTACAGTCTTCTCCCAGCTGCCTGCCTGCCACTGCGAGTTCCTGCTCCTGAGGATCCTCTCCTATCCGGTACCTGCTGCTGCACCTGGCTGGACTCTCCTACCCCGCTGTGCTCCGGTCTCCCTGTTCCCATTTCAGAGAGACCAGAACCAGAGCCGTAAGAGCGGTCCCCTTCCACCAAGTCAGACTCACCACCTGTGGATCTTAACAGTACGAACAGCCAAAATGTCTGAGTCTGCGGAAGGGGCCTCCGCCATGAAGGAGATCTGCTCGCATCTTGCGGCTCTGACCCAAGCAGTGAAGTCCCTTCAGGATGGTTACTCCAGGCTGGAGGAACGTGTGCAACAACTATCTACCTCCGGTCCTCCTATCACCGCTTCTCAGCCTCCTCCTGTTCAGCCTGCCATCCAACCAGCCGTGATGACGCTTCCACCAGAACCTAGGGTCCCCATTCCTGAGAGGTTTTCTGGGGACCGCTCCAAGTTCCGGGCCTTCCGTAACGCCTGCCAACTTTACTTCGCTCTACAGCCTAGGACTTTTTCTCTGGAGGCTACTAAAGTGGGTTTCGTTATCTCCCTTCTGCAAGGAGAGCCCCAGTCCTGGGCCCATCACCTCCTGGAGAATGACAGTCCTCTTACCCAGACCCTTGCTACCTTTCTTGAGGGAATGGCCCAGCTCTACGAGGACCCCCAGCGGTCCGCTACCGCAGAATCTGCGTTAACTGCGCTCCAGCAGGGCCGGAGGTCAGCAGAGGACTATGTATCAGACTTTAGACGCTGGAGCGCAGATACCCAGTGGAACGAGTCGGCCCTGAGACACCAATTCCGCTTGGGCCTGTCCGAGGGCCTTAAAGATGAGTTGGCCCGTGTCGGAACCCCGGATTCCTTGGAGGATTTAATCACTTCGGCCATTCGGATTGATAGGAGGCTCCGAGAGCGTAGGGCAGAACGCTCCACCCAATCCCAAAGACCAGCTTGGATGTCTGCCAGGACCCCTTCTTCAGCACCCTTCTTCATACCATCCTCTCAAGGGAGACCTGCCAGTGCCGCCCAAGCATCTGAAGAACCCATGCAGCTCGGGTTACTCCGGCCTACCCTGACACCTGAAGAGCGAGCCCGCCGCCGGCAGATGAACTTATGCCTATACTGCGGTGGCCCAGGACATTACGTGATCAACTGCCCTGTTAAGACACGTAAGTGCCTTTCTTCTGTATCTCGCAACCCTGTAACTCTGCCTTCCAACTCGTTCCATGTCGCTCTTCTGCTCTCATTCCAGCTACAGGGAAGAATGATTCACGTCAGAGCTATCCTTGACTCGGGGGCCTGCGGCTGCTTCATCGACGCTGCATTCACCAGTCTGCACTCCATTCCCCTTCGGAAGAAACCCCATGAACTTTCCATCTTTCTGGCTGATGGTTCGCAAATTAAGTCTGGCCGAGTTACCCAGGAGACTCTTCCGCTACCCACTACCACTTCTTGCCAACATACTGAACTACTAACCCTGGACGTTATCTCATCACCACTTTTTCCTGTGATCTTGGGTATTCCGTGGCTTCAGGCACATAACCCCTCCATCGACTGGTCTTCCGGGGAAGTGAGTTTCCTCTCCTCTTACTGCCAAGATCACTGTTTGCCCGGAGCTCCAGTACAACCCAGAACGCTCCTCTGTCTGGATCCAGACCAGGACTTGTGTCAGTTAGTTCCAGAATCCTACCAAGAATTTCTGGATGTTTTCAGTAAACGGGGGGCTGATTCTCTTCCCCCACATCGTCCCTACGATTGTCCCATCGAGCTCCTTCCCGGGGCAGAGATCCCATTCGGACGTGTCTTCCCCTTGTCCGAAAAGGAGCAGGAGGCCCTAAAGGTCTACATCACCGAAAACCTTAAGAAGGGGTTCATCCGTCATTCCACGTCTCCTGCCGGTGCCGGAATATTCTTTGTTACAAAAAAGGATCAGACCCTTCGGCCCTGTGTGGACTACCGGGAATTAAATCGGATCACGATTAAGAACCGTTATCCCTTACCACTGATTCCGGAGCTTTTTCAAAAATTAAGGTCAGCTTCTATCTTTACTAAGTTGGACTTGCGGGGAGCTTACAATCTGGTCAGAATACGAGCAGGCGACGAGTGGAAAACTGCGTTTCGGACTCGTTTTGGGCATTACGAGTACTTAGTAATGCCCTTTGGACTTTGCAATGCCCCGGCCACTTTCCAGCACCTGATTAATGACGTTTTCCGAGACTTTCTGGACATCTTCGTCATTGTGTACCTGGACGATATTCTCATCTTTTCCGGGTCCCTAGAACAGCATCGTGGGCATGTCAGCAGAGTGTTGCTCCGACTCCGACAACACGGACTTTATGCTAAGGCCGAGAAATGTAAGTTTGAGCAGCAGTGTATCCAATTTCTCGGCCTAGAAATCTCTCCAGCAGGCATCAAGATGGACCCGCAAAAAGTTTCTGCTGTTCTTGAATGGCCAGCTCCCACTGATAAGAAGGGAATCCAGCGCTTTGTGGGTTTTGCTAATTTTTATAGGAGATTCATAAAGGGGTTCTCGGCCATCATCGCTCCCATTACTCAGCTCACTAAACAGAATACACGCTTTCATTGGGGACCCGAAGCACAGGCCGCCTTCCAGAGACTCAAGAGCCTGTTCACCTCTGCTCCTGTTCTCAAGCACCCGGACCCGTCAAGACCCTTTATCCTGGAGGTGGATGCATCTGAGGTAGCAGTAGGGGCAGTGGTGTCCCAACGTCAAGGTAAAGATGACCTGATGTACCCCGTGGGGTTCTTTTCCCGTAAACTTTCGCCGGCAGAGAAAAATTATGATGTGGGGGACCGTGAGCTACTCGCCATCAAGTCTGCGTTGGAGGAGTGGAGATACCTACTGGAAGGGGCGGTACACCCCATACTTATCTACACAGACCATAAGAACCTTGAGTATCTCCGTACCGCCAAACGTCTGAAACCTCGGCAGGCCCGTTGGGCCCTCTTCTTCTCCCGGTTCAGCTTTCATATTACCTACCGCCCCGGGTCAAGAAACATTAAGCCAGACGCGCTTTCCCGCATGTTCGATAGCTCCAAGGACATCGCACCCCCTGATACCATCCTCCCAGCTAACACCTTTCTGCTCGTCCAGCCGGACCTCCTGTCTCTATTAAAGAGAGCTTCCCTTGTGTCCTCCAGTCCTCCAGGAGTTACGCTCATTTCCAGAGAAGGTCTGCTTTGGAAGGACAATCTAATCTTTGTCCCGGAGGATGTCCGAATAAAGGTCTTGGGTCTCCTCCACGATCATCCTCTCGCCGGGCACTTCGGTGTCCGCAAGACTCTGGAGCTGGTACAGCGCTCCTTCTGGTGGCCAGGCATGAGAGAGTACTGCAAGAAATATGTGAACTCCTGCCCTGTGTGCAGCCGGAACAAGGTCCCCAGAAACCGGGCCTGGGGTCTGCTTAAACCACTTCCCGTGCCTGACCGCCCCTGGCGGATGATTACGATGGACTTCATTGTGGAACTTCCCCCTTCTGAGAACTGTACAGCCATTTTTGTGATCTGTGACTGTTTGTCCAAAATGGCCCATTTCCTACCCTTGAAGGGAACACCCACCGCTTCGGAGACGGCTCATATCTTCATCAAGGAGATAGTCAGACTTCACGGGGTACCTTCCAACATTGTTTCCGATAGAGGGGTGCAATTCACCTCTCGTTTCTGGAGAGCCTTATGTGAAGCCCTAAAAATAGAATTGGCCTTGTCCTCTGCCTACCACCCACAGACCAACGGACAGACGGAACGCACCAATCAAACCCTTGAACAATACATTCGGTGCTTTTCATCCTTTGTCCAGGACGATTGGGTTTCCCTCCTACCTTTGGCGGAGTTTGCCTATAACAATGCCAGCCATGCTACCACCGGCCAATCCCCGTTTTTCGCTAATTTTGGTTTTAACCTGTCCTTTCTCCCTGATATTCTTTCAGAATCCCACGTTCCAGCGGTACAGGACACCGTATCTTTCCTGCAGCGGAACAACCAAATCCTCCAAGAGACCATAGCCAAGGCTCAGGCGGATAGCAAGAGGAATTTCGATCGGGGAAGAAGGGGAGAACTGATTCTTCAAGTCGGGGACCAGGTATGGCTTTCCACTTCTAATTTAAAATTAGCCTGCCCTTCTAAAAAGTTGGCACCCAAATTTCTGGGTCCGTTTCCAGTGAAAAGGAGGATCAATGAAGTTTCCTATGAACTGTCTTTGCCTGTTTCCATGAAAATTCACCCGGTTTTCCATGTAGCTCTGCTTAAGCCGGCACATCCCGGTAGAGGAACAGGTCCTCCTGATCCTGTGTTGATCGACGGCAATGAGGAATATGAGGTGGAAGCCATTCTGGATTTTAGAAGACGTCATGGACAAGGTCAGTTTTTAATTAAATGGAAGGGTTATGGTCCAGAGAATAACTCCTGGGAACCTGATGCCAACTTACATGCAGATAGACTGATTCAGGCCTTTTTTTCTGCACACCCTGAGAAGAGAGTCGTTAGGGGCACCCGGAGGTTGCCCCTTGTGGGGGGGCAATGTCAGGAATCCGCCCGTTCTGCACGATCGGGTGTCCGTTCGCACACGCGCGTTCGTCCCGCGGGTCGTCGTGGGCACGCGCGCCTCCAAGCACGAGCGGGTGCACGACGTTCGGATGTGCGCGCGGCATACGCACGCACTCGTGCGCGTTAACGCTATTGGCGCCAGTGGCCCTTTTTAAAGGAGCAGCTGCAGTCTCTCTGTGCTGTTCGTCTGCAGCTTGTGCCTGAAGATACCTGTTTATTCATCTGCTACCTACCTGATACCTGACCTGGCTCCGTCTGACTCTGCTGACCTCTCCTGCTCTGACCCCGGCTTGTTTGACCTCTCTTGGACTGTCTACCTGTTGCCGAACCCCTGCTTGCACCTGACACCTCTGCCAGTTCCTGCTGGTTCCTGCATCTGTACCTTGTATCCTGAAGGGTCCGCGAACCTGCCTACAGTCTTCTCCCAGCTGCCTGCCTGCCACTGCGAGTTCCTGCTCCTGAGGATCCTCTCCTATCCGGTACCTGCTGCTGCACCTGGCTGGACTCTCCTACCCCGCTGTGCTCCGGTCTCCCTGTTCCCATTTCAGAGAGACCAGAACCAGAGCCGTAAGAGCGGTCCCCTTCCACCAAGTCAGACTCACCACCTGTGGATCTTAACATGCACTTTGCACTTGTAGTTTGCACTTGTAGTGCGAAATTAATTTGCCTTTTGTAAATAACCCCCATAGTCTTTTTTTTTAATATAAAAACACATTGTGCATTTTTTTTTTAATAAAATAGCCATTTATTCTGGTTAACAAATAAAGAGGAAGGCAACACTGGAGACACTTTTGGAATTTGTGAAGCTTTTTGTAACCCAGGGCACACATCAAGTCAGTGGTAAACAAAATTGGGATCTTGCGGAGTACATATAATATGGAGCACAATCTGATCAAGGACTTCCAGAGATCAGGAACAGCAGCAGATGACATCTATGTCCCCAGCTTGTGGTACTACAACAGCCTGCGTCTTCTGTCAGACCAGACTGAAGCCAGGCAATGACTTTCGACTCTTCTGTGCAGCCTTCCCTCCCCACTGCCCTGCAGCCTTCCTTGGAGGCTGTGCCGCTGGTGGTGTACTTGTGGCAGGAGGAGGAGGAGGAGGAGAAGGAGGAGGAGTAGGGGCTTCATTAGAAATATGACTGGATTCCGTAAGCTGGCCCATCAAACCCTTCTGAAGGGCCTCATAAAAAGCCTCTCACAGAGGAGGCTTTGGCCCTTCTCCAGTTCCATCAACCTGGTGGCCAAATATGTACAATAGGCTTCTTCAGCATTGGGGGGGGGGGGGCTGAGGAACTGGCTGACTTCCCGAATGAGGGCAAGCAATTCCTCCTCTGTTCTGGTCATTTTCCTGGGTCTTTTGGTGGGAAGGCGGAGGGGAGGCACCTGGCATTCTGTGAGGGTCCTACTGGGCCCACCCACCTACTCTCTACTACTGATCATGGCCAGGGCCATCTTTGATAGTGATTGGACCCTGGGCAAATGTTTTCTTCGGCCCTCCTCCCCATACAGTTTCGCTCTCCACCTGCTCTGAGACATACAATAAATAGCAGCTAGACTTAAAAGCTGTTAACTGTATCAGCGAAGCGATTGCGTTTGGTTGCCAGAGGTTACAGTGTAGCATTACCGCTCACTGATTGGTTGCTAGAGGTTACATCACACATTACGCCTCACTGATTAGTTGCTAGATGTTACAGCACATGATTTCTTTTTGTTGATTGGTTGCTAGAAATTATTGTACAGTAATACTGCTCACTGATTGGTTGCTAGAGGTCGCAGCACATCATCTCCTCACTGCAGGGGGCATGATATACATATGAACATCTCCTTTATTTACATATCTATACCGCCGACTGCAGCTATTTAAATATGAATGCCGGTTATTTACATGTAAACACAAGCTCTGCAGGTAAGTCAGCTGTACATATCATACTGTAAATTTCAAGGGCCAAGGGAATTTAAACTGGGATAGTTGGCAAGTATGAGGCAGCTGCTTTGGGCCCCGCAACAATGACAGGGCCCAGGGCAGCTGCCCCTTTTGCCCTGCCTTAAAGATGGCCCTGGTCATGGCCTCCTCCTCTCTACCACTGGGCATGGCCTCTTCCTGGCTGATCTCATTCTGTGTATAAAAAAGGGACATAGTTGTATTTAATGCTTCATCAATCACACACAATTTTCAGCTTATGACTTGCAAATAGATTTTGAAACAAATAGAAAAGGCTATAATTTTGACCCCAGGATTTTTCTAGCTGTTCACCAATATTTTAACAACTTTTTTGGCCACTACTGTCTAGTGATATGTATACATAATAATTTTTGTGATTAAATCATTGATTTGTAAGCAATTCAAACATTTTAGTTTACATCATTAATATTAGGACAATCAATATTTTCCCAAAAAATTATACCTGGCTCCAGCTGGGCGCATCCACTTCTTCAAGGATGGGACGCTTCAGCTGGGGTGGAGGGAAGGGTGGAGGGAAGGGTCGAAAGCGATTGCCTCCCTTCAGTCTGGTCATCAAAAATGGAATTTGTCGTAGTACCAAAGCTTGGGGACATAAATCTCATATCCTGCTGCTCCTGATTTGAGAGACTTCTGGATCTTATTGTGTTACCGCCTGGACTCCCAATTTGTCTGCATCTTCAAAATTTGGCTTTTACATGGGGTTACATCACCTGCAACTTTTACATGTTGAACTTTGTAAGTTCCAGAGTTGGGTATGTTAGTTTTATATAAAAAAAAAACTTGTTTTATAATACAAATTTTTCCCCCCAAAAAATGCATAAAATACCAAAAAAAATATAAAAAAGTATTGTTCACAGAAAAATAATAATTTTTATAATGAGTAAAAAATATAAAACACAAAAAAAAACAATTGAATGACGTTTTAAATAAACGCACATGTTTGAATGTGCACACAGTATAAATTTTAAACAACAATGTGTGTGGCTTCTTCTTTCAATACTCAATACCAGTTTTGTAATTCACTTTGTGTTTTCAGTGACAAAGGGGCTTATTTATTAAAGGGAAATCCACTTGGCACTACAAGTGCACTAGGAGAACCCAGGAAACAGCCAAAAAGAAAAGCAAACAAGAAGAAAAACTTGAGATTGTATCATAAAATTTTTTTTTTTTTTAATTGAAACGTAAAATATGTTCTGGCATTGCAATGGCCCCCCTACCATTAAAATAATTGACATATCTGTCCCGCACTTGATGGGTGGTTTGGGGGGCGAAGCCAGTATGGCCAGTATCCAGGCCTGTGAGTACAGATTCTGCAAGTCCGGCCTCAGGCCCAACTGAAGTAAGATATGCTTGAGAATGTTTTCGTAAAAAATTATGGAGCATGCAACAGCACAGGATTATATGATTGAGTTTATAGTCCGCCATATTGATGGCTGAGAGAAACAAATGGATCCGGCTGGCCATTATCCCAAAGGTATCCTCCATAACTCTTCTCACTCTGGCCAGCCTTTAGGTAGCCTCCCTGGCGGTATTCCCGAGTCTGGCTCGGGGTGAGATTTCAGTACCATAAGCGGTATTCCTGAGCCAGACTCGGGATCACATCGCAGGATCCATGTAGAGGTTACTTACCTTGTGCCCTGGATCCTGCGATGTCTCCCCGCTGTGATCAGCGAGCCACCGCGTCTTGCTTGATTTGTCACAGTGCCAAGCTCTGTTCCCTGCGAGCGTTGTGACGCACGGGGACGGAGAGCGGCGCCAAATTCAAAAAGTAAAAAACACACATTACATACAGTATACAGTATACTGTATCAAATAATTACACATACCCTTTGTCCCTAGTGGTTGGTCCAGTGTCCTGCATGCAGTTTTATATTATTAATCAGGAAACTGGAGATTGTCCATAGCAACCAAAAAATGTCCGTTTACATCAAACTGCTTTTAGACCAGCTAGAAAATCATCAAACACTGAAAGTAATGACAGCGAAAATTCTGCAACTCAGCACACTTCAGTGTTTTTGATTTCATTACATTATTGGATAATTTTTATTATTATATTATTATTTGTTATAATTATTTATAGTTATTTATTATATATATATATATATATATATATATATATATATATATATATATATATATATATATATATATATATTATATTATATTATATTATATTATATTATACTCTATCGAAGTTTATAACAATGAACCCCCTTCCAGTTTATTGTGTAAAAACAAGCGCTCACACCCTAAAACGTGTGTGTATACTGGGGGCAGTGGAATTTCCAATACAATATAGCAGCTACTTTACATTTATTCCTACCTATAAATCACAATTATCCTAAAATATGATCCATAAATAAATATATAAATATAATTGATCACATATAGATCTAGCAGCGCTAATTTACCAATAAAAATTCGGATGTTCGCTATATTAATAGTATCCTCATTACATATAAATAAATAAATAAATGAATAAACGTGAAAAAGAGTCCACATCAAATGTCCATCATTGTCTGACAAATATATGAAAAACTGGTAAGTCCTCTCATATGTTGAGATATATTACACCTCAGCCCGTCACTCCAAACCACCTCCACACGTGCAAAAAACACACACAAGGGGACATGTGATGAGTAAGGTACTCCCTTTGGTAGTGCTCTTACCAGAACCTGCTGGTTAAAATCAGCGCATCGAAATCAACGTGGATTTTCAGACCACTTTTCCTTCCCCATCATACACAACTCATTAACTCAGTATCTCGAAAACAAGTGTGTGGAGAAAACAAATATAGTGTAATTCCGTAAAAATATGAATTTTTATTTATATTTAAAATCATCAGAATTTACACTCACAAACATCTACGAATATTCAGGCATTAGTTCGTTTGTATAATGCCTGCTGATATAAGGGGTCAGCAAAGCCAGCAGATGGTGAAAAACGGGGTTCGTCATCCTGAGATAATTCCTGAAATCATCGGGATTATTCTCACGGATCTCACGAAGATAAGGCATGTGCGAGAACTGGTCATGCTGGTGCAGCCAATTCTTTGTCCATGAACTCCTCCTTGCCCTGTTCATGGACTGGGCTCAGGTAAAAATACTAACCCCAACACCAAGCCCCCACACAGCACAAACTTGAGAACGAGTACATCCACGCACCATGGCTTCAAAACAGTCAGCTGGTCAGACAAACTTAAACAAACGCACTGAAGAACAGCAAGGCCTGTGAAGAAAAGGAACGAGCGGACCAGAATGGCCTGATATACAGGTACGAACTGACCAACATGTACGGAATACCAGATACAATCCCACAAGCACAAACTGAACTGCAGAAAACAATCAAAATAAGCTGAAGTCTGAAAAGCGCAAATCGTCTCTAGCCAAACTTCTACTAACACGAGATAAACACAAGATTAGCAGAAGGAGCCCGAAGGGTGGTGTACTGGGGCTTGAACTTCCTTTTTCTAGTCTCGTCGTATGTGCTGTACGTCACTGCGTTCGAAACCGGCGGACTTTTGCAGTGATCGTGTGTGCCCATTCGTTTGAAAGTCCGGCGGACCTCCGCTGCAAAGTCCATCGGAAAGACTGTTGTACCTAGTGCGTTGAAAAGTTTGATCGTGTGTAGGTGGCATTAGTGACACTTTTGACACTTTTTTGGGGAACCAGTGACACCAATACAGTGATCAGTGCTAAAAATATGCAATGTCACTGTACTAATGACACTGTCTGGGAATGTGTTAACATCAAAGGCGATTAAAGGGTTAAAAGTGTGCCTAAAATGTGCATATTTACTGTGTGGGAGGTGCTTCTACTGTGGGAAAGCACAGATCCCTGATTTTGGTTTTCAGGAACACAGGATCACTACTTTCCCTACTGACAGAACGGCAATCTGCTTTGTTTACATAGGCAGTTTGCTGTTCTGCTTGTTTCCTGAAGGATCGTGGTTCCTGGTGGACTTTGAGTCTGCCAGACAACGCTGATTGGCTCCCGCTGTGTCCAATCACAGCTGGAGCGGTCGCCAGCAGTGTGCATGCCCCAGACTTGGAAGTGGAGGGTCATGTACTAGGTACGTGATCCTGCACAGGAGGGCCGATTTGTCATCGTATATGTACAGTATACGGTCCTAAAGAGGTTAAAACAGTACATTGGTAAAATCTAGGTGTCTACTTTGGACTGACCCTTTAATTTTTGTACATGTACAATAACTACAGTTCCTTTTGCCTAACCGGCAGGTAGATGTTTCCATTTTTTATAGTTACTATTATTATCTTACAGGATCTGCAGCAAGACCAGTGGTGACCTTCACTCCGAACTGCAAAAAGATGCACGTAGGACAATCTATAACAATGAC
Source organism: Lithobates pipiens (assembly GCF_037356315.1). Lineage (NCBI taxonomy): Eukaryota > Metazoa > Chordata > Amphibia > Anura > Ranidae > Lithobates > Lithobates pipiens. The sequence goes on along the minus strand of NW_027507906.1, from coordinate 583,388 downwards.
CTGTAATGTGGAGCCCCCTGCACCTTATTATTACTGGTACCATAATAACAATAGGATATCTACAGGGAAGAACTATGTGATTGATTCTGCTAGGACAGGAGACAGCGGGGATTATAAGTGCCAGACCAGCACTGGCGGTACAAGTGAGAACGTCACACTGAGCGTTATCTCTGGTAAGAAAATATGGACATTTATTATGTTCTCTTCATTTGTCACTATCATTAACATATTGTAGCCATTACCACCATTCACATTTTCTGCATGGAGTTTGTATTTTTCTGTGTGCTCTAGTAGGTTTTAACTCTTGCTTGTCAAGTGATTTTCATGGTGTTACCCCTGGAGGAGCCCCTGGATTGTTTGGCTCCTTCTGCCCTGTACCCGTGAAGTCCAGCTCTGGATTTGAGCGACACCAAAACACCTGTACATTTTAGAATGGGACATTAAACAGGAAAGCCCTGGAAGGAAAGGGTGCAGTAATATAATGCCGCGTACACACGGCTGGGATTTCCGATAGAAACAGTCCGATGGGAGCTTTTCATTGGATTTTGTGTATGCCCTTCGGTCTTTTTCTCTCGGCATTGCTGGAAGTCTTTAGATTGAGAGCCTGATCATAATTTTTCTGATGGAAAACCTTTCTATCGGATTTTTCGATCGCGTGTATGCAATTCCGACGTGCAAAATTCCGATGCATGTCCAGAAACAATTTGACGCATGCTCGGAAGCATTAAACTTCCCTTTTATAGTGCCATCGAATGTGTTGTATGTCGTGGTGTTATTGACCGTCGGAATTTGGTGTGACCGTGTGTAGGCAAGACAGTTTAAGCGAAATTCCATCAGAATTCCGACGGGAAAACCATCAGAGCTTTTTCCGATGAGAATTCTGATCGTATATAGTATATATATAATATATACTGTAGCTCTACAGAACAGATGGTGCACAATCCACATGTGCTTTGCTGCTTAATTGCAGAAAGGAAAAGGAACTGTATTCAGGGGAAAAGACATATAGCATACTATAGATGCAGCTACAAACTTATAAACACTGCCATCTGCTGGTTGAACAATATACTGTATAAGCACTAAATACTAATGTACAGTAGCTGTTGCACAAAATACAATTCTGTATCCCAACAGGCACAGATACAGTTCATCAGTTCATACCCCTCATTCATACATCGGGCCCCTTTCAGGATGCCGAATGCATGAATTCCAATGCGGGATGGATGTTTTTTTTGAAGCACTGATTAGAGCTCTGGCTCTACTCGGCTTCAAAATAGGGTGGACTTGGGGCACAGAGAATGCGAATGGAGCCCATCAGGTGTGTGAGAATAACAAATGAATTATTAGTAATTTGTGTCCGAAATTCAATTTGAATTCGTACGAAATACGATTTTTCGTTAGGTTCATTAACTTTGCGTAACAAATATGAACGTTCGTTATGATGAATTTATCATTATGAGGGACTTCCCCATCCCTGTGCTGTGCTCATTATGAGGGGCTCCCACCATCCCTGTGCTGTGCTCATTATGAGGGGCCCCCATCATCCCTGTGCTGTGCTCATTATGAGGGGCCCCCACCATCCCTGTGCTGTGCTCAGTGAGGGGCTCCCACCATCCCTGTGCTGTGATGACTTCCTGGGTTTTTTAACTTCATCGTAACGAATAATCGTAATTAATGAACATTCTTATTTTGTACGATTCTGAATCTCCCATCGACTACCAGTACCGGTCTCCCACTCCCATATTAAAAAAGGTCATTTTCCCAACCCTTACTCAGCAGCAGAATACCTCTGATTGGTCAACAAAACCCCAGTCACGTTTCCATTGTAACAGAATTTGGATCCGAAATTTGTAAACAAAATTTCGTATTTCATACAAAATTCGGAAGCATAGCAATTCGTATTGTGGATCCTCCCGAATGTACGGATTTATGGAAATTTGTATGAATTTTCGATTCGTACGAAACTAATCACACGTGTCTACCAACAAGCCCCGCTGCAGTTCATAATCTACTTGCCACAAAATCACGTACTTGTATGTCATTTCGCTTTACTGTGGTTGTGGATGGTCAGCTTTCTTTTGATAACAACCAACGCGGCTAAGAAGCCGCTCAATTGTTATCACAAGTGGCATGCAGGGGAGCCTTCCACCGATCCATCCGGGCTCTCCAGTCCCACTGGGAGGACAGAGTGACCAGCCAGCACGTCTGCTGGCTGGCGGGAGATCTGAAAAAAGCCAAAATCGGCTTAGCTTGGCTCTTGGATCTAGTAACCCAGAAGCGATGTCATGACGTTACTTCCAGATTACTGGAGCCTTAAAAATAGCAGATGTAAAAAATGTCACTTGGTGTTTTGAATGCTTTTAAGTGTAAAGGAGGGATTTAGGTTCTATTTACACCAGATCTCTCCATAAAGAGTACCTGACACATAACTATGGTGTGATATAAAATATTGCGCTGACAGCGTGAGGAGAAAAAAAAAAGCCGATCACCGGCGGCCGTGAGAGGGACTTCGGGCAGTCCCGATCACGGCGAGCTGGCGCCAGCTCATCAGTGCCCACCTGCCCCCTGCCAGTGCCACCTAAGAATAGGCAACAGTGCCACCCATCAGTGTCCACAGTGCCACCCATCAGTGCCCACAATCTGCGTCAATAACAGTGCTGCACCTCAGTGCCACCTATCAGTGCCCATCAGTGTCATCTACCAGTGCCCATCAGTGCCGCCCATACCTGACACATAACTATGGTGCGATATAAAATATTGCAACGACCGACATTTTATTCTCTAGGGTCTCTGCTAAAAAATATATATATATATATATATATATATATATTGTTTGTGGGTTCTAAGTAATTTTCTAGCAAAAAATACTGATTTTAACTTGTAAGCAACAAGTGCCAGAAAAAGGCCTGGTCTTCAAGTGGTTATGCAAAACAGTTTACCAGTTTACCACGGTAACACTTGTTTCTTCCCCATGTGTGGAAATAACTGGTCCAGAAAAAACTAGATCTAAAGAATGACACTGACCCATTAAGCATAGCACAATTAAAGGGGTTGTAAACCTTCGTGTTTTTTCACTTTAATGCATTATATGCATTCATTTTTTACCTTAATGCTAGTATACATTGCATACTAGCACATTATGACAGACTTACCGGGGAAAAAAAAGCCCTCCTGGGTGCGCTGTCAACACTAAAGGTGCGTCCGTCTTCACCTGGACTTCCTCCCGGGTTTGTGGGTTTTGGCGGTATGAATGGCTGAGCCGCGGTGACGTCACTCATGCATATACGCTCCGAAGTCACTGTTTACGGCACAGGGCTCTGAAGAAACTATACAGGGCTGTGGCTCCTTCAGGATACACGTGTCAGTCATGTCACCGGCTGTTTCTAAACTAAATATCTCCTAACCTAAATGGTGCACGTTTAGAAAATATGTACTTGTCCTATAAGTAAGCTTCATAGACTTACCTATAGGTAAAAATCAACTATGGGAGTTTACTCCTACTTTAAATGCTGCTTACTAATAGTGATGGCCGAACGGTTCACCCGGCGGTCGTTTCGCGGTGAATTTCGGCTGTTCGCGGTCCGCCCGATCGGCGGACTATTGCCGCCGTTCGCCCGGCGGACTTCCGTGTTTACTGTGTAAAAGAACTTTGACCTATGATGACACATCCATCATGGGGTACAGGACAGCCACTTGAGACATTACAGCACATGGACACTTGGACATTCCCCCTAACTTATAAATAGACCCAATCCGGCGGCCATTTTACATTCTTTCTTCTGTCACTATAGGGAGAGGTTGCTGTGTGGAGCAGGGAGAGATTGCAGTGACCCAAATCGCTAGCTATTTGGTACACAAAAGTTATTTTCAGGACTGGTATAGGTGTTAGGCCGCGTACACACGCGGGGACTGTTCGCTCAACTTTGTCCGCTGAACAGTGTTTCAGCGGACAGTCCGCCCGTGTGTGGGCTTTCAGCGGACAGTTTCAGCGAACAGTCTGCTGAACAAGGTTTTTCGGAATTTCCGAAAAACTGTCCGCTGAAACCTTGTTTCAGCGAACAGTCCCCTCGTGTGTAGGCTTGTTCGTCAAACAAAGTTCCGCGCATGCTCAGAAAGGATTTACACGGCGGAAGGTTGCATTGCAGTGTATAGGACGTCGTATTTTTCGTCCCGTCGTACGTGCCGTTCACATCATCGCGCACGGTTTCAGCAAACTGTTCGTTCGTCGTGTGTGGCCATGTCCGTCCATGCTAATTTTGAGCGGACTGTTCGCTGAAACTGTTTGACGGACAAAGTTGAGCGAACAGTCCCCGCGTGTGTACGCGGCCTTAGGTGTAGTTCAGGATATAGGTTTGCTGTGCTACTGATTGTTGCAGCAGCCTGAGTGTCTTTTGTGAGTTTAGAGAAAGGGACAGGATGGTGTGTGCTGTAGGGACAGTCAGTTTAGTCATTAGCTGTTACTATCAGGTCCACAAAAGTGCTATTCCAGTTATTGTTCCAGCAGCCTCTGTTTTGTCAGTTTATATAGTGTGACAGAGCGAGGCTCTGCCCTTATGAAATTGGAGGAAAACGAGACACAGACACAGAGTTTGCATATCTGCGGACTGCAAGACTACAGAGTGTAGCTTTTAAATGGAGAAAACTGCTCTGTCAGTTTTCTCCAGGTTTTGCTAGTTTTGGATGGGATTCTGTAGTCTGGAGATCCCTGAGAGTCATGGGTGGGACGGGATCTCCAGCCCTGTGTCCGGGTCTTAAGGATAACGAGCAGGGTGTGTGCCCAGCTGCACACATGCCATATATAACGAAGGGCTGTTGGGAGTAGAGTGTGTGTAGGATGGTGGTGTGTGAGCAGCTTGCTGCTTGAAGCTGGGCATGTCCAAAGCTGTGTGAAGGACTTGAAGCTGTGTGCGTCCAAGGAGCCGTGTGCTGTGTGTCAAAGGGTTTGACGCTGTGTGCGTCCAAGCAGTTTGTTGGACGGGGCAAGTACCTATAGCAGCACTACTGCTGAAGAGTAGCCAGGTGGGCTAGCATTTTCGTTTGGATTTTGCTGTATTTAATTTAAGCTTGGACCCCTGCGTAGGATTACTGGATGGACTAATATTTTGTTTTCTTCTAATAAACGTGGGCTACCAGGCCCTTAACCATACACGCCTGACTGATGTGGACTAAAAAATGCATCTACCAATTGAGCTAAACACCCCAATGTCACAATAGGGACAGGCAGGAAGCTGTGTGTGAGGCAGTGAGGGTCAGTTTAATCAGTAGATGTTACTATATTAGGTCCACAAAGGTTCTTTTCAGGACTGGTATCAGTGGTATGGTAATAGGCTTGTACACGTATAATATTCTTTCTTCCAAATATAGAAAGAATATTATACTTGACTGCTGCAGTCTGCTAATCAGTCACACACAACCTACTTGTTCCACAAAGGTCCTTATAAGGACTGGTAACCTGGTGTAGGGTGCTACAGTACATAGGGTTGAGTGAGGTACAGTCTGCTATTCTGTAAGGACTGGTATAGGTCCACAATACATAGGGTTGAGGTGCACTACTGCTGACCGCTGCCCTATACTGCAGCAGTCCTTCATCAGTATAGGGACTGACGTACAGTCTGCTAATCAGTCACACACAACCTACTTGTTCCACAAAGGTCCTTATAAGGACTTGTAACCTGGTGTAGGGTGCTACAGTACATAGGGTTGAGTGAGGTACAGTCTGCTATTCTGTAAGGACTGGTATAGGTCCACAATACATAGGGTTGAGGTGCACTACTGCTGACCGCTGCCCTATACTGCAGCAGTCCTTCATCAGTATAGGGACTGACGTACAGTCTGCTAATCAGTCACACACAACCTACTTGTTCCACAAAGGTCCTTATAAGGACTGGTAACCTGGTGTAGGGTGCTACAGTACATAGGGTTGAGTGAGGTACACTCTGCTATTCTGTAAGGACTGATATAGGTCCACAATACATAGGGTTGAGGTGCACTACTGCTGACCGCTGCCCTATACTGCAGCAGTCCTTCATCAGTATAGGGACTGACGTACAGTCTGCTAATCAGTCACACACAACCTACTTGTTCCACAAAGGTCCTTATAAGGACTGGTAACCTGGTGTAGGGTGCTACAGTACATAGGGTTGAGTGAGGTACACTCTGCTATTCTGTAAGGACTGATATAGGTCCACAATACATAGGGTTGAGGTGCACTACTGCTGACCGCTGCCCTATACTGCAGCAGTCCTTCATCAGTATAGGGACTGAGAGTTTTGTCACAGGGTCATTTAAAGAATGACAGGCAGAGGAAGAGGCAAGCCCTTCCGCAGGGGTGGTAGGGATAGGGCAGGAGCAACAGGCTTGAGCCAAAGTGGGAAGTTGCAGAAGGTGCATTCAATTACTTTAAAGGACGCACCAGACTTGGTTGAATGGCTCGCTCAGGCTTACTCTTCTGCACCCTCATCATCCTCTCGATCTGCACCCTCTTCACTCTCTGCTATGTGCACCCCCAAAGACACTACCACCAACCACCACATACCTTCCGCTTGAGTCACAGGAATTATTTTCCGATCCATATCAAGACATTTCTGATGCGCAGCCACTCTTGGTATTGGATCAGGAAGAGGAGGTAGCAACAACCGCTACTCAGCAGTCTGACGACAGTACCCAGATCAGCCCAAGGAGGAGGTTGGTCCCCGGTGTTGCTGCCTACTCCGAGATCTCTACTTATAGCGGTGGGGAAGGTGACGTCGATGATGATGTGTCTAGTGATGTCACGTGGGTGCCCACAAGAGAGGAAGAGGAGGGGAGTTCAGAGGGAGATATGGACCAGCAGATAGGGAGGAGAAGCAGGAATAACTTACATTGCACAGGTGGGACAAAGCAGACTGAAAATGTATCAGGAGCGAGTCATCGACCATGTACGGTCACATCTGGTGCTCCCAGGACACCGGCACATGGCTCCGCAGTGTGGGCTTTTTTTAACGTGTCCGCTGCTGACAATAGTGTTGCCATCTGCAATATTTGCAGTCAACGCATTAGTCGCGGTAAGCCCAACACTCACCTAGGGACGAAGAAGGCACATGAGCAGCCATCACCAAGCCCAGTGGGAGCAACGGAACACACAAAGCCACACTCCAGGCTCTCACCGTCCAGCCTCGTCTTCTACCTCTCCTTCTCCTCTCTCCTCACAATTGTCCTCCACTCCACCTTCCATCACGCCAAGCTCACATTTTTCTGCAAAAAGGCAGGCTTCCGTGGGCCTAATGTTCGAGCGTAAAAAAATGATGACGCCGGATAACCCTCTTGCCCAACGGTTGACGGCTGGTTTGTCAGAACTCATAGCCTGCCAAATACTGCCATATAAACTGGTGGACTCGGAGGCCTTTTGAAAATTTGTGGCCATTGGAACACCACAATGGAAGGTCCCAGGAAGGAAGTATTTCTCAGAGAAGGGCATCCCAGAGCTATATGGCCATGTTCAGCGGCAAGTGAATGTATCTCTGGCACACAGTGTCGGTGCCAAGATACATCTGACCACAGACACGTGGTCTAGCAAACACGGGCAGGGAAGGTATATCACTTTTACTGCCCACTGGGTGAACCTTCTGACGGCCGTCAAGCATGTAACCCGTGGCACCTGTGTAGATTTGGTTTTACCACCACGGATTGCATGCAGGCCTGGCTCTTCTTCTCCTCCTCCTCCTACTCCATCCTCCTCCCTCTCCTCCTCTGCTGACTTCTCCTTTTCCGCTGCTAGCGCCTCTTCCGCTGCGCCGCCCAAGAACCTATTCGACATGCCAGGTGAGACGTTGCCATGCCGGTGCTGCGTCTGTTGTGCCTGGAAGCCAAGAGCCACACTGTCCCGGCACTCCTTTCAGCTTTGCGTTCACAGGCAGATCAGTGGCTAACACGCTCAATTTGACAGTTGGTAAAGTGGTGTGTGACAACGGTGCCAATCTGCTTAGCGCATTGAAACAGGGCAAAATCACGCACATGCCATGCATGGCACACGTCTTAAACTTGGTCCTGCAGCGATTCGTTGTCAAATACCCTGGGGTCCAGGACATCTTGCGACAGGCAAGGAAAATCTCGGCCCATTTCAGAAGATCTTATACGGCCATGGCTCGCCTTGCTGACATTCAGCAGCGACACAATCTGCCGGTCAGACGCCTTGTTTGCGATTGCCCGACACGATGGAACTCAACCTTCTATATGCTTGATAGGCTGCTCCAGCAGAAACGTGCAGTTAACGTCTACCTGTATGAACTCTGCGGCAGAACAGGTTCTGGGGAGCTGGGTTTTTTTTCACCGCGCCAGTGGCTGCTAATGCGCGACGCATGCAGACTTCTGCGGCCATTTGAGGAGATCACCAAACTGGTCAGTCGCAGCCATGGCGCCATCAGTGACATGGTGCCTTATGCCTTCTTTATGGAGCGTGCATTGCGTCGTGTCATTGATCAAGCTGTGGAGGAGCAGGAGCGGGAAGATGAGGAAGTCTCAATGCTGGATGAATTCTCAGGGGGGGCTACTCTATCTGAAACAAGTCAACAACAGGAGTCTGAAGAGGAGTCAGAGGAGGATGTTGTCGGGGCAGATGAGGAGGAGCAAGAAGAGCATGCTTTAAACCTTTCTGGGAACCCTGTTGTTGTGCGTGGATGGGGAGAGGAGAATGAAGAGGACGACATTATCCTGGATGACGAGCAGGAGCCAGGCCACCACACCACTTCCAGTTTAGTGCAAATGGGGGCCTTCATGCTCCAGTGTTTTAATAGGGACCCCCGTATAAAAAGCATAAGGGTCAAGGACCAGTACTGGGTGGCAACGTACTTAGACCCCGGTACAAACACAAAATGGCGGAAATGCTACCGCCGTCACAGAGGGCTGTCAGAATACAGCACTTCCAGGCCTTGCTTCGAGAAATGCTGCATTCTGCTTTTGCGTGCGCTGGCAGAGGAGCAATTCCCACTCCCAGAGAAGGAGTTGCGGGTACCAATCCAACAGCGCCTGCAAGAAGAGGCCGGTTTGAAGATGTGTTGGTGACTTCAGATATGAGGTCATTCTTTCAGCTGACCCATCGACAGGTGTCATCCGGATCCAGCATCAGGGAACGCCTAGACCGTCAGGTGTCCGACTACATCGGGTTAACGGCCGATGTGGACGCTCTGAGGAGTGATGAACCCCTGGACTACTGGGTGGGCAGGCTTGACCTCTGGCCAGAGCTTGCCCAATTTGCAATTGAACTGTTGGCTTGCCCCTCGTCCAGTGTCCTGTCCGAAAGGACGTTCATCGCAGCAGGGGGGATCGTGACCGATAAGCGTACTCGCCTAGCTCACGACAGTGTTAACTACCTCACATTTCTAAAAATGAATGAGGCATGGATCTCGGAGGAATTCAACACATGTGACCAGTAGACCATGTATATGTCTATAAACAATTTTAATCGAGCACAGAGACCTTCTTTCTTCATTTGGCTCACTTCCTTGTCCAAAAAAAGCATACTGTACTATATGCCCGTACCCTCCTGTTTGAAGAGGTTGAGCGGTGTCATATTTCTACTGGGGTTACTTATTATGAGGGGCTCCCACCATCCCTGTGCTGTGCTGACTTCCTCCTGGGGCTGCTTATTATGAGGGGCTCCCACCATCCCTGTGCTATGCTGATATCCTCCTGGGGCTGCTTCTTATGAGGGGCTCCCACCATCCCTTTGCTATGCTGACATCCTCCTGGTGCTGCTTATTATGATGGGCTCCCACCATCCCCGTGCTGTGCTGACTTCCTCCTGGGGCTGTACCTCTGCTGTGCATATTATGAGGGGCTCCCACCATCCCTGTGCTATGCTCATTATGAGGGGCTCCCACCATCCCTGTGCTATGCTCATTATGAGGGGCTCCCACCATCCCTATGCTATGCTCATTATGAGGGGCTCCCACCATCCCTGTGCTATGCTGACTTCCTCCTGGGGCTGCTTACGGTGCAGGTGTCAGTGCTGTATATCACGGTGCTGATGTCAGTACTCTCTATCACGGTGCTGCTGTCAGTGCTGTATATCACGGTGCTGGTGTTAGTGCTTTATGTCACGCTGCTGATGTCAGTGCTCTCTATCACGGTGCTGGTGTCAGATGACTCTATCACGGTGCAGGTGTCATTGCTGTACGTCACGCTGCTGATGTCAGTGCTCTCTATCACAGTACTGCTGTCAGTGCTGTATCACACAGTGCTGGTGTTAGTGCTTTATGTCACGCTGCTGATGTCAGTGCTCTCTATCACGGTGCTGGTGTCAGATAACTCTATCACGGTGCAGGTGTCATTGCTGTATGTCACGCTACTGATGTCAGTGCTCTCTATCAAGGTGCTGCTGTCAGTGCTATATATCACGGTGCTGGTGTTAGTGCTTTATGTCACGCTGCTGATGTCAGTGCTCTCTATCACGGTGCTGTTGTCAGATCACTCTATCACGGTGCAGGTGTCATTGCTGTATGTCACGCTGCTGATGTCAGTGCTCTCTATCACGGTGCTGCTGTCAGTGCTGTATATCACGGTGCTGGTGTTAGTCCCTTATGTCACGCTGCTGATGTCAGTGCTCTCTATCACGGTGCTGGTGTCAGATGACTCTATCACGGTGCAGGTGTCATTGCTGTATGTCACGCTGCTGATGTCAGTGCTCTCTATCACGGTGCTGCTGTCAGTGCTGTATATCACGGTGCTGATGTTAGTGCTTTATGTCACGCTGCTGATGTCAGTGCTCTCTATCACGGTGCTGGTGTCAGATGACTCTATCACGGTGCAGGTGTCATTGCTGTATGTCACGCTACTGATGTCAGTGCTCTCTATCAAGGTGCTGCTGTCAGTGCTATATATCACGGTGCTGGTGTTAGTGCTTTATGTCACGCTGCTGATGTCAGTGCTCTCTATCACGGTGCTGCTGTCAGTGCTGTATATCACGGTGCTGGTGTTAGTGCTTTATGTCACACTGCTGATGTCAGTGCTCTCTATCACGGTGCTGGTGTCAGATGACTCTATCACGGTGCAGGTGTCATTGCTGTATGTCACGCTGCTGATGTCAGTACTCTCTATCACGGTGCTGCTGTCAGTGCTGTATATAATGGTGCTGGTGTTAGTGCTTTATGTCACACTGCTGATGTCAGTGCTTTTTATAACGGTGCTGTTGTCAGATCACTCTATCACGGTGCAGGTGTCATTGCTGTATGTCATGCTGCTGATGTCAGTGCTCTCTATCACGGTGCTGGTGTCAGATGACTCTATCACGGTGCAGGTGTCATTGCTGTATGTCACGCTGCTGGTGATCATCTCCTGCACACTCTTTTTTGCCTACCCTGACCTTCCCTCTCCTCCATTGCCTTCATGCGCTCCACAGTCCTGAATTGTCACAACAATTTCCCATATAAAAAAGAATGCTTGTAGTTGTCGATCCCAGATTCACCTCATACATGTGTTATGTCATTGGCCATGTGGTGGGACTATGTTTGCACAGCTATTAATTCTTTTGTGGCTGCAAATTTGACCTGTAGGTTTGCGAAGTTCGCCTCCCATTCGACTCCCCGCCCCAGTCAATGGGGCCCACCGCGAACGTTCCAGTTCGCAAACTATCGGCCGCGTTCGCGGAACGTCCCGTCGGAAGTTCGTCCATCACTACCCATGAGTTGTCAGTCCACTCCTGTACAGACTATGGGCATAGCTCCCAACTGTCCCTGATTTCAAAGGAACTGTCCATAATTTTGAGCAATGTCCATCTTTCCTCCTCATTTGTCCCTCATTTTGGTCTGATTCATATAGATTTTTCTAAAATGCACTTTTTATCTTTCAAAAAGTGTTTTCCTGAGCTAAACCTTTCATCTGATTTCTAAATTGCTGCATATGTAAATTCCAAAAGCCAATATAAAGGAATAGTAGTGGTAAAAAAGCACTTGTGGGTTTAACCAATCTTGTTTTTTTATACAATTGTCCTTTAAGGGGGTGTGGCAAGGGGTGTGTTCTATGCCTGCATACTTTTGCTGGTAGGTGTCCCTCATTCCCATTTCAAAAAGTTGGGAGGTATGCTATAGGTATAAATACGACTTCCCTGGATTGTCAGATTGCTGTGGCACATCCTCCTGAAAATCAAATGTACATTACACTTATATTTTCATATTTGTTATATTGGAGATCATACACTATTGTCATTAACCACTAGAGATCCGCGCTATAGCCGAATGATGGCTACAGCGCGGACCTGCTTTGCCGGGACTACGTCTACCGACGATCCCGACCCCTTACCACATGATCAGCTGTCAGCCAATGACAGCTGATCATGTGATGACAACAGAGCCGGTAATCGCCTATTTTTCCTCCTCGCGCTGATAGCGCAAGGAGAAAAAAGCAAGCCGTTCACCAGCGGCCGTGAGAGGGACTTCTGTCCCGATCACGGTGAGCTGGCGCCATTTCATCAGTCCCACCTGCCCCCTGCCAGTGCCACCTAAGAATAGGCAACAGTGCCACCCATCAGTGCCACCCATCAGTGCCCACAGTGCCACCCATCAGTGCCCTCAGTGCCACCTATCAGTGCCCACAATCTGCCTCAACGACAGTTCTGCACCTCAGTGCCACATATCAGTGCCCATCAGTGTCATCTACCCGTGCCCATAAGTGCCCATTAGTGCCACCCATCTGTGCCACCCATCAGTGCCACCCATCAGTGCCATCTTATCTGTACTCATCTTTGCCCATCAGTGCCGCCTTATCTGTGCCCATCAGTACTGCCTTATCTGTGCCTATCGGTGCCGCCTTAACTGTGCTTATCAGTGCCCACCAGTGCAGCCTATCAGTGCCCACCAGTGCCGCCTCATCAGCCTATTAAACATGATTTTTATTTATTTTTTGCATTTTTTTTGTTTGTTTAGCAAAAAATAAAACTCCCAGCTGTAATTAAATACCACCAAAAGAAAGCTCTATTTGTGGGAAAAAAATGATAAAAATGTCATTTGGGTACAGTGTTGTAGGACCGCGCAATCGTGATTCAAAGTGCATCGGCGCTGAAAGCTGAAAATTTATCTGGGCAGGAGGGGGGGGTGGTTTAAGTGCCCAGTAAGCAAGTAATTAAAGTGGAGGGCCACCCTGAAAAACAAATGTACATTAAAATTTAGCAAAAAATCCAAAAAAAAATTAAATTTTTATTTTTTTTAAACTTACCAGAAATGCCTGTTGCTAGGCATATCGTCCAAATCTGCCTCTTCCTACTCCGCGGTGATGTTCTGTCTTCTCTTCTCCGTGCGGTGTCTTCTGGGTAATGGGGCGCTGTGTGTTCTGGGAACTGTGTGTCCCAGAACACAGCGCGCCCCATTCACAAAGCACTGCACGACTTGCGCATGCGCGGTAGGAAACGGGCAGTGAAGCCGCAAGGCTACACTGCCTGTTTCCCTTAGTTGGAATGGCGGCACCGGGACCCGAGACCCAAGGGACGGGTCAGCCTTGGGCGGTCGACATCGCGGGCGCCCTGGACAGGTAAGTCGGCTTATTAAAAGTCAGCAGCTATAGTGTTTGCAGCTGCTGACTTTTAAAAAAATTTTTTAAGCTGGCCTCCTCTTTAATGTCTTGACAGGCGCATCCAATTCAACAGAAGTTGTAGTTTCTCCCAACACAAAATGATATGTTTCCCTCAATGTTGGGTCATCACATCCTCAGATATAACAAATCTCATGTTGTGTTTCAGGTCGGGTCATCCTTCAGGCTCCTCTCCATGTATATGAAGGTGACAACATATCTCTCCGATGTTCCAGTCCATCTGGATCACTGGCAACAGAGACAATATTCTACAGGAACAATCAGACAATCTCGAACTCCATCACCAATGATACTTTACAATTAAAATATACAGACCTGAAAGCCACCTACAGTTGCTCGAGACAAGTCCTGACTACTATCAATTATACTTACAGTGCTGCAACCACAATTTCCTATACAAGTAAATCCTGCTGCATTAATTTAGATTTGTAATTTGCAAAATGCTAATGTAGCAATGTAGTTGCCGCTAGTAACAAACAATCCACCAATTCACCCAGCTGCCAGACTTCATACATCACTTACAGAGACAATGAGCAGTCATTTGCTGGTTTTGTTTTTGTTATTTATGGGATGCCCATAGAATATATAATAGCCATCATATTTTAAGATTTAAGCAGTACAGACAGTTAGAAGATTGGATGTGCATTTATACTGAGTATGAATCTCCTCCTGCATCTCCATGCAGACTGTTGCTCCTCCTCTGCTCAACCTCCGCATACTATTCCTTATATGAATTCCCCATCCATCACCATGTGAAGGATGATGACATCACTTTTGACTATGTAAAAATGATGATCTTAGAACTCTTTGACCTCCTGCACAAACTCGTTTCCTCCTGAACAGACTTGTTTCCTCCCGCACAAGCGTAATGTGAGTTAAAGTCATGTCACATCTTTTTCTTTTGAGAGCTAAGGACCTACTCTGAATAAGTTCCTAATCAGGCTCTGGTTGCTCGCTGCTACTGGGCCTAAGGCCCGCAGTAGCTCTCCCCGGAGGCCTAGTAGTTTAAAAGCATGTCTTTAAGTGGTGGACTACTGCTCCCAGTCTGCCCAACTTGCAAATTCTGTGCCCTCAGGCCCCATCGACTTGACACAAATCCCCACAGTCTCTTTTCTGAAACAGAACTCCTCATCATTCATCGTGTGACCGATGAAGACTTTGCTAATGACCGCGTAGAAGCAAAGTTCCCTCACAGACTTCCTGGCACATCCAGCCCTCCACTGTGGTAACACTCACCGACCTTCCACTGCCCTGAGTCCTTGATGAGGAACTTGATTGGACCATGCGTTCCGACAGCTTCACCTGCCCCCCTGCTCCAGGAGTCCTTTACCACCGACCGTGTGGTGATAAAGACATTGCCAATGACCGTGTAGAAGCAAAGTGCCTTCACAGCTCTATCTGGGCCTCTTCCTGTTCACCCCCCTAGATGGGTGTGTCCTCCTGCTGCTGCCTAGCATTCCATTCCTCACTTCACTCAGCTGACATGTCCCCCCCAGTGGCATATCACCTAGCTTATATAAGAGGCCCAATTGGGGATTGGTCAGGGCTCCCACATGAGCTGCCTGCCACTTAGGGTTGCCACCTTTTCTTCAAGTCAAACCCGAACACTTTAGCGGTGAACAGCAATTTTTTTTATAGTATAAACTATATATATGTTTTGCTACTAAATAACATTTCCAGTCATATGAAGTTAATAACAAGAGTCCCCCTTTATATCAGAGTCCACAGAGTTCCCCTTTAAGTCTGAACTTGCAGAGTTCCCATTCACTGTCAGGGGGGACTCTGCAGACTCTGATATAAGGGAGATCTCTGGGGACTCTAACATATGGGATGCTCTGGGAACCCTGATTTAACGGGGAACACTAAGAACTCTGATGTAAGGGGAAACACTGTGGCCTCTGATGTGAAGGGGAACTCTGATGTAAGGGGTGCTCTGAGAACCCTGATTTGCCTTAGTGTACTCACTCAGAGGCAAGAGAGAGAAGGGGGAGACTTCAGTCTAGTTGTATTGCCCTGCCTATACATGGTTCAAATCTCGGCCAGCCCCTGCTGAACCAACCAAGATTCAAACGGTCTATGGCCGGCTTAAAGGCGAAGTACACCCTTTTTTTTTCTGAAATCCAGCTCTCCTATGTACCAATATACCATTAATGTACCTTCATTGCACATTAAAGAAGAAGTCCTCATCTGTGTGTCTTTTGCTCCGAATCAGGTTGATTTGCACCTGAATCGGTGTACAAGGACACACCGGACCCCCTGCTGTAAACCGCGGCCGCAACAAGTGTGAACCCAGCCTTAGAGGGGATGTTCTGAGAAGGGAGGAGATGAAAGTAGAACTATAGAATTGTACTTGTGAAGACGGAGGAAGTTAGGGAATCGGGCTCTGATTATCTCCAATATATAACTTTAGCAAAAATAACCTTACCCTACCACTGAATGACTTGCATGCATCACTGAATGCTTGTTTTGGCAACTTATCTTGTAGAAATGTTTCTTGTATTATCAGTTTAACATTAATCAATAATTCATAAATTGGTATTGTTTGTTTATATTTCTGTATAACGTCTTCTAGAAAATGCTGGGACTATTCCAGTGACCTTCACACCAGACTGGAACAAGTTACTTACCGGAGACAATATAACAATGACCTGCCATGGAGGTAATGACTGGACTTATCACTGGTTTCAGAATAATACGTTAGTGGCAGACGGACAGATCTACACAATCACATCTGCCCAGGTTGGACACAGCGGGATCTACCAGTGCCAGACAAGTCACGTTCATAGTTTACCATTCAGGCTGGAAGTCAGCGATGGTGAGCCGATCAGTTCATTTCCTTAAAGCGCTTTATTTCATTAAAAGAAATGTATTACACATTCATTCTATACTGTAGCCATAAAATATTAAAAACAATCATTATTATTATTATACACATTTTATTTAATGTTCTATAAGTTACATTGTAAGTAGAGAACATCATAAGCATTTACACAAAGGTAAAAAGCTTACAATATACCAGTCTGTGGGGGAGGGTTGGTGTGATGGGGTTGTCGTTACGTCTTCCATGTTCTCCTCGTTGAGCTCCAAGCAAGGGTCACACCTACCACAGGGGTTGGTTCTACCACAGGGGTGGGCTCTTCTGGGCTACTCTAGGCACCATAACAAGGTCGCTTGCCTTGTTTATTGGGTACCATTACTTCTGTGCCATTTTCATCAATGCCCTGAGACAGGCTGAGGCTGATGTTGGGGAATATTTGACCTTAAGGCAGGCCTCTACTTTTAGAGATACCATAACACCATAACTGTTCTCCATTTAACTCTTGGGTCCCCCTGTAAATGTACACCTTCTCTGTAACTTGCATTTAGCAGGCACACACCGAGCCTTGTACATATGCACCTGTCCAGCGTCACAAAGCTATTTCACGCCCTGTAACAGTATGGGGTCCCGCTATGCAGTTAGAGCAGAATCCATGCGTGCAATTTACATAAGTCTTCCGTACTTGTGTACAGGGTGAGGGCTCAAATAGCAAATAAAGTACCCCCAGAAATAGTGAGACTTTAGGGGCAAATAAGGAGTCATCACTTAGGATAAATTAATTCCAATACTTTATTACAACTTATAAAAACCATAGACAAAAGGTACAACAATTGTGAAATTTTTTATTTTTTTTTCCATAATATTTTATTGAGAGATCAAATAATAAAAAAAAAACATGAAATAAGGTTTACGACATCTTAGTTATATAGACAAAAGCAATACAAAGATATCACAGAAGCGATGGGTTGAAATAATCAGCAATATCAGAAGTAGGATATTATCTAGTTTATGTTATTGCTAGTCAAACACGTCAAAGGCCTGAAGTGTAATTGTCGATGGTCTAGTAAACACTTAGGTCCATCAGTTTCATAGAACTGCTTGTAGATAGTCAGCATTTTCGTTGCGTGGATCTGATTGGACAATTGCTGGATCTGAGAGTATTAGCCAACTTTGACTAGGTAGTTGTATCTAAGGGCTAAGTAGTCAAAGTCGGTTACATGACTGTGCTTGGGAGCAGGGAGTTTTGTCAGATGGGGGAGATAGTTTGTGGTGTAAACCCAGAGGGGGAGGAGATACAGAGGGGGGAGAGAAGGAGAGAGGGGGAAGAGTAAAGAGAGAAAAAAAAGGGGGGGGGGAATAATCAGGGGGGGCTGGTTGAGGTTTGGGGTACCTCACAGTCTCCGCCACCAATCCCGGGGGATTGAGATAACGTAGGTAGAGGAATCTAGTCTGAATATACTTGGATGTTCTTATAGATAATTTGACAAGGGTCCTCCCTCTGTCTCCCCTTGTTTAGGTGAGGGAGGTCACTTATCTCATGTTTTGCTGTGGATACTTTCTAGATAAGGTGAGGAAATCACTGGGGGTCGTCATCATTTTGGGATGTGTCATTGGAAGTGGTTTGGCTTGTCAGTAGTTTGTATCGGTCAGCAGTACGGAAATGGGTCCAACAGGCCCATGTGCGGGAAAATTTAGTTGGACAGTCCTTGGCTATGGAGATTAATTCCTCCACTTCTGCAATTTTCCCCACACGTTTGAGCCATTCAGGGATGGTTGGGGTTTGCATTGTCCCCCAATGCAGCGGGATACATAGTTTGGCTGTGTTCAATAGTGGAGGAATCAGTGTTTTACGATAGTGGTGTGTTGGTATATCCGAATGGTGTAAAAGAAGTTGTGCTGGGGTGTGTTCTAGAGTGTATGAAGAGATTGCGGACGTCAGTTCCCTTACTTGAGTCCAGAATGGTTGGATAAGAGTACAGGACCACCAGATGTGTTCTAAAGTACCTGTAGTTCTGGCACATCTCCAGAATTTCTCCGAAAGGGCAGGGTTATATTTGTTGAGAATTGCTGGGGTTCTGTACCAGCGCATTAGTAGTTTATAGTTGTTTTCTTGGATTGAGACATTTAGGGAGCCTTTATGTGTTATCTGGGAAATGTGTTCCCATTGCGCTTCTGTCATTTCTATGTGCAGGTCCTGTTCCCAGCTTAGACAGGCTTTGTTCGATTTCATTAGACTATCAGAGGAGAGTATGTGGCATATATTGGAAATCATAGATAGCAGATTGGGAACATAGCTGCTCGAATGGTGTCAGTACTCGAGAGACAGAGGCTACGCGATCAGTACTCTTAAGAAAATGTCTGATCTGGAAATATGTCCAAAGTGGAAGGGCATTATTATCTGTGTTGATTGGCAGAGAAGAACGTTCTAAGAATGAACCCAAGTTGAAAAAATGGTGGGCTAGCGCCTCTGTGTGTTGCCAGGTTTCTGTAAGGAAGTTGGCAGCCATGCCAGGTGAGAACGCTGGATTAAATTTTACAGGTGTAAGGGGCCCAGGATTGGAAGAAATGTGTAACTTTCGGCACGTTTCCCTGAAACAGCGAAGCGTCGGGGCAATTAGAGGGTGTTCAATTAGGTGCTTCGGAATGTGTTCAGGTGCGATCCAAGGAAGGGATCGCAGGGGTAGGGGGGAGAATGTATGCTCTAGAGTCACCCAATCTTTGTAGGGGCCATGTACTGACCAGTCAATAATTCTGGAAAGGTGGCATGCCCAGTAATATTTCTTTAAGTCTGGCAGACCGATGCCTCCCTTCGTTTTAGGTTTTCGTCAGTTGTTCGTACGCTATCCTAGGTCTCTTCTGTCTCCACAGGAACCTAGTTGTCATTCTTTGGTAAAGTTGAAATAAGGTTGGGGGAAGTTTGATGGGTATGGTTTGTAAGATATATAAAATACGGGGGAGGATATTCATCTTTAGAATTGCTGCCCTTCCAAACCAGGAAAAATGGGGGTTGTTCCATTTAGTGAGATCATCGGTAATGGTTTTGAGGATGGGTTGAAAATTTTTTGAGAAGATATTTGAGAGGCTTGCCGTTAGATATATTCCAAGATATTTAACGTGGTCCTGTTTCCATTGAAAGGGGAAGTTGTTTTTGCATTGTCTTACCATTTCTTGTGAGAGAGAGATATTCAGGGCCTGGGATTTTGCATAATTAATCTTAAAATTGGAAATATTAAGGAAGTGATTCAAATCTTTTAGTAGATTTGGGATCGAAATGTGTGGTTCCTTCAGGAATAGCAATATGTCATCGGCGAATGTAGCCATCTTATAGCTACGATAGCCGATGAGAAAGCCTTTGATACTGTTGTTGTCTCTGAGACATTGAAATAAGGGTTCGAGGGTAAGGATGAAGAGGATTGGGGATAGTGGGCATCCTTGTCTTGTCCCATTAGTGATAGAGAAGGCGTTCGACCGGTGGCCGTTCACACGTACTCTAGCGGTTGGGGTTGTATAAAGGGACATAATGGCATTAAACATACGATCTTGTAGCCCGATATGCCTAAGGACTGCGCTCAGGTAGTGTCAGGAAAGGTTCCCTCCGCTGGTAATATCAATCATTTGGCATACAGTACTGTGATCCACCAGCAGGTGTCTCCTGCTGGAATTATGTAATCTTTGGTCCGCAGTACTGGTGTCCACCAGCGGAGGGATCCTGGCAATGTGGAGCAGGTATTGCCTTCTGCAGTCAGGTGTCACATGACTGACAGCAACCATTATAAATACCCGGCAAGTGCACACCCACCTTGCCTTGGTATTGTCCTTGTGCCCTGACCTGATACCTGATCCCTGTTTCCTGCCTCCTGAACCTGTTCCCTTTCTCCTTGTCCCCCCATCTGCTGACCTCCTATTTATGACCCTGGCCTGGCTTCACTATGATTCTGGTACTCCCTTTTGTTACATATGCTGGTTTATTTGTTTATCTTCACTGTTTGGTTGTTTGGTTTGTTCTAGGGTTGCCACCTGTCCGGTTTTGACCCGGACAGTCCGGGTTTTGACACATGTGCCCGGGTTTCCACCCGTCGGAAACCCGGGCACACATCAACTGTCCTGTGGCAGCCGGATCTCTGGCTCTGGCCGGCGCGGCCGCAACAAACATCAATGCTATCAATGTTCAGTTCACACTGCCTGAACATCGGTGCGCTCCGAGTCTGAGTCCAGCTCAGCAAAGGGCAGCAGCGGGTGTTCTGTGATTGGCCGAGCAGGCTGCAGGTCATGTGTGGGACAGACCGGATGGGGAACATGAAGGTCCCCGAAGAATTTGTCTCAAGCTGTAGCTGCTGGTCACATGTGGATGCAGGGCTGCACTGTTTCTGGATCATCGTGACAGCCCTGCATGCTCCGGAGTCCTAACCCACGCTGTGTGTCTGTCTCCTGTCCGTCTCTCTCATCCGCTCTGTCAGCCGCCCCCCCCTCCTGGCTCTCTATCTGCCAGACCCCCCCCCTCTCCTCTCTGCCAGACCCCCCCTCTCTGCCAGCCGCCCCCCCTCTCATCTCTGCCAGACCCCCCCCTCTCATCTCTGCCAGACCCCCCTCTCATCTTTGCCAGACCCCCCTCTCCTCTCTGCCAGCCGCCCCCCCCTCTCCTCTCTGCCAGACCCCCCCTCTCATCTCTGCCAGACCCCCCCTCTCATCTTTGCCAGACCCCCCCCTCTCCTCTCTGACAGACCCCCCCTCTCCTCTCTGACAGATCCCCCCTCTCCTCTCTGCCAGACCCCCCTCCCCTCTCTGCCACACCCCCCCTCCCCTCTCTGCCACACCCCCTCTCCTCTCTGCCAGACCCCCCCCCCCTCTCTGCCAGACCCCCCTCCCCTCTCTGCCAGACCCCCCTTCCCCTCTCTGCCAGACCCCCCTTCCCCTCTCTGCCAGACCCCCCTCTCTTCTCTGCCAGACCCCCCTCTCTTCTCTGCCAGACCCCCCTCTCTTCTCTGCCAGACCCCCCTCTCTTCTCTGCCAGACTCCCCTCCCCTCTCTGCCAGGCCCCCCCTCTCCTGTCTCTCTCTCTCTCTGCCAGTCCCCCCTCTCCTGTCTCTCTCTCTGCCAGGCCCCCCTCTCCTCTCTGCCAGGCCCCCCCTCTCCTGTCTCTCTCTCTCTGCCAGTCCCCCCTCTCCTGTCTCTCTCTCTGCCAGTCCCGCCTCTCCTCTCTGCCAGTCCCGCCTCTCCTCTCTGCCAGTCCCCCCTCTCCTCTCTGCCAGACCCCCCTCTCCTCTCTGCCAGACCCCCCTCTCCTCTCTGCCAGACAACCCTCTCCTTTCTCTCTCTCTGCCAGACCCCCCTCTCCTCTCTGCCAGACCCCCCTCTCCTCTCTGCCAGTCCCCCTCTCCTCTCTGCCAGACCCTCCTCCCCTCTCTGCCAGACCCCCCACTCCTGTCTCTCTCTCTGCCAGGCCCCCCCCTCCTCTCTGCCAGACCCCCCTCTCCTGTCTCTCTCTCTGCCAGTCCCGCCTCTCCTCTCTGCCAGACCCCCCCCCCCTCTCTCTCTGCCAGACCCCCCTCTCTCTCTCTGCCAGACCCCCCCTCTCTCTCTCTGCCAGACCCCCCCTCTCTCTCTCTGCCAGACCCCCCCTCTCTCTCTCTGCCAGACCCCCTCTCCTCTCTGCCAGACCCCCTCTCCTGTCTCTCTCTCTGCCAGACCCCCCTCTTCTGTTTCTCTCTCTGCCAGACCCCCTCTCCTCTCTGCCAGACCCCCCTTCCCCTCTCCTGTCTCTCTCTCCTCTCTGCCAGTCCCCCCTCTCCTCTCTGCCAGTCCCCCCTCCCCTCTCTGCCAGACCCCCTTCTCCTGTCTCTCTCTCTCTGCCAGTCCCCCCTCTCCTCTCTGCCAGTCCCCCCCTCTCCTCTCTGCCAGTCCCCCCTCTCCTCTCTGCCAGTCCCCCCTCTCCTCTCTGCCAGTCCCCCCCTCTCCTCTCTGCCAGTCCCCCCTCTCTTCTCTGCCAGACCCCCCTCTCTTCTCTGCCAGACCCCCCTCTCTTCTCTGCCAGACCCCCCTCTCTTCTCTGCCAGACCCCCCTCTCCTTTCTGCCAGACCCCCCTTCCCCTCTCCTGTCTCTCTCTCCTCTCTGCCAGACCCCCCCCTCTCTCCTGTATCTCTATCTCTCTCCTGCCCCTTTTTTACCTCCCTCCCCCCACCTCTTTCCCTCCTCAGGTGATGGGTGCCCTAATCATTTAACAGCAGCCTGTGAGTGAATGCTCCAGCTCCCGCACTTCCTGGCTCGAAGCAGCTCTCGGTAAGGCAGTCTAATGGGGGTCTTTCAGGGCAGGGGACATTGATGTGGGGATCCCTAATCTATCTAGGGGGGACCGATATAAGGGAAGGGGAATCTGAGCTAATGGGGGGAGTCTGTGGGGAGGGGGGTTCTGACTGCTGTTGATCACTTAGAGACCCCCTATTATATCAGCACCCCCTCCCCCTACTTGGAGACCTCTATTAGATAAGGGGAACTCTCTTTATATAAGCACCCCCTTTAGAGACCCACATTATGATATAAGGATCAGTGTCCTTATATTAACCCCCTTTTTAGAGACTAGTCTCCTCTCTGTCAGACCCCCTCTCTTCTCTGCCAGACCCCCCTCTCTTCTCTGCCAGACCCCCCTCTCTTCTCTGCCAGACCCCCCTCTCTTCTCTGCCAGACCCCCCTCTCTTCTCTCTCAGACCCCCCTCTCTTCTCTCTCAGACCCCCCTCTCCTCTGAGACTGATCTCTAAAGGGAATCTGATCTAAAAAAAATAAAAATAAAACATGCAGTGCAACCTCCCCTTATAATTATATCAATTCAAATGTGAAAAAATAAATTGTGAATGATGATGGAAACCCCCCTGGATAATCCAAGTATTAATACACTCCAATCTTATTTAAACATACATATTGTTCATTTCCACACACATACAATAGTGTATGAATAGTGGTGTAAATCCATTCCACAAGGTGTTGTGCTAATATCCAACGTATCTAACTCAATAGGTGTTTATAAATTGGATATTAGCACAACACATTGTGGAATGGATTTACACCATTATTCATACACTATTGTATGTGTGTGGAAATGAACAATACGTATGTTTTTTTTTTTTAGATTGGAGTGTATTAATACTTGGATTATCCTTGGGGGTTTCCACCATCATTCACAATTATTGAGGTTGTGCTGCATTTTTTTTTTCAATGTAATTTTTTTTGGGTCTCTAAGGGGAGGACTGATATAAAGGGATTCTGATCTAATGGGTTCCTCTATGGGGGTCCCTCTATTATGGAGGGTGTAATACTGACCCCTATATTAAGTGTGTGACACTGACCCTGTGTTATGGGGGTTAACACTGACCCCTGTATTGAAAAGGGGGGGGGGGGGGTTGATACTGACCCCTGTATTATGTCGCCTAGGATTGCTACCTGTGTGGGGTCCACTTGAATAGCTCAGGTTTTCAATCGTGTCTGAATTTCTGCCTAAGACCCAGTCACATTATTCAGATGGAACTGTGGCTTCGTAAGTTACCAAGATAGTCGGACACCAATCCATTGCCACCTGTTAAAATTGGCCACACAAACTGTTTGCCGCGGAGTGCTAAGTGTGAGGCATTATTGCTCTTCTCCTGGTCTTTAAAGTCCTATAGAGTATAGCACAAAAAAATTTGCCATGCACCGCTAAAGTGTTCGGGTTTGGCTTGAAGAAAAGGTGGCAACCCTAGTTTGTTCACTCAGTTTGTATTGGTGGTGTGTTCACATTTTTATGCATTTACTTTAATAAATTTACCTTCACCTATTTATGTCTGGTTCACTCTGTCGCAGTCACACAGTTCTGGTCACATCTAGTTCATGATAGAATACCAAGGCTATTCCTGACCAGAAGTGGCTGCACAGGGGAACCATTTGCTTCAGTTTGGTTGCAAAAATGAATGCTGGTGAGGTAATTTATTTTTCTTTGCTGGCATCTGAGAGTAGTGATTATTGCCGCCAGGCTTTGAAAGGATGGTCTAGTGACCAGTTGTTTGCAGCTATCCATTTGGCTCACTCCCTGGTCGATCAGGGTTATATATTGTTTGGGGAGGTGCAGCCTTTGATCAAGATCTGTACTGAGCTGGCCCTGCCCTGTATCCCAGATGGCCGTGATAATTTCACTCCTCCTTTTAATATGAATCAGGTTGTATCTTTAGTATGGCTTTTTGAAGATGATCCTGCTGATTTTGTGAACACTACTCAGCCTGTTCCCCACAGGTGATTGCTGAGTGCATTGTATATGCTCAGTCTTTTGTTGGACAGGGAGACTTAAAACTTCAGTTTGTACAACCTATACTTTCAGCATGGTCTGACATGGTGCAATCAGCCCCAGCCAAACAATCCACCTCTGCCATCAGATATGAGCCTACCCAAATGTATGTTTCCCCATCAGCCATGTCAGCCTCAGTTGCAGCCCAGTACACGCTAGGCTTGTGCAATTCGTTTCGTAACTAATAGAAATTCGGCCGAATTTTGCATCTTTCGGACATTCGGATGCATCCGAATGTCCGAATAAAAAAAATAACAAATTACAACGAATACGAAAGAAATATAACGAATGAATTCAAATGAATTCGACATGATTCAAAATTATTTCAACCGCATTCGAAATTATTTCAACTGCATTCGAAATTATTTCAACTGCATTTGACATTATTTCAACCACATTCGAAAATATTTTGTGACCCAACTTTAGGGCCATTCATAGAAAGGAGGGGTTGGGACTTTAAATGAGGTGATACCTCCATCCCGGTTATGTAGAAAAGAAGAAGAACAGGGTGGGACTTTAAATGAGATGTGCAGTCGACAGTGGTGGATGTAAAAAATTGCATATTTAATATAAATCATTATTACAAATTCATACAGTGAAATGAATGATAAAACAGCAAATTTCATATATATACAAGTAGGGACATGAATTTACATGACAGTATATAGCCCTTATGCTACATTGACTGAGAAACTCCCCATTTGTTTGAATTTACTGAAACCGTTACAAATGTCCGCATGAATGATGATAACAGTGATTAGATGGCTTAGGCGTAGCATGTACTGAGGCTCTCTCCATATGAAGTAGAAATCAATAAGAACAATAAATAAATTCATGCATTGCATATACTAAAGGCTCTACGCGTTTCGTGGAGTGTGTAAATCCACTCATCAGGAGCAGCAATGTCTTGATCTAAAAAAGAGAAACAATACAGAATGTCTGGGTCACAACAATTTGGGGAAGGAAGGGATATAATAAAAAAACTTTTATGATATAAACAATACTCACAGCCGCCATAAGGGGATGCTATACTGGGAACTGGAAGCTCCCCTAGGGGTGTCTAGTCCGGGAGCTGTGACGGGGCCCCTTATGGCGGCTGTGAGTATTGTTTATATCATAAAAGTTTTTTTTATTATATCCCTTCCTTCCCCAAATTGTTGTGACCCAGACATTCTGTATTGTTTCTCTTTTTTAGATCAAGACATTGCTGCTCCTGATGAGTGGATTTACACACTCCACGAAACGCGTAGAGCCTTTAGTATATGCAATGCATGAATTTATTTATTGTTCTTATTGATTTCTACTTCATATGGAGAGAGCCTCAGTACATGCTACGCCTAAGCCATCTAATCACTGTTATCATCATTCATGCGGACATTTGTAACGGTTTCAGTAAATTCAAACAAATGGGGAGTTTCTCAGTCAATGTAGCATAAGGGCTATATACTGTCATGTAAATTCATGTCCCTACTTGTATATATATGAAATTTGCTGTTTTATCATTCATTTCACTGTATGAATTTGTAATAATGATTTATATTAAATATGCAATTTTTTACATCCACCACTGTCGACTGCACATCTCATTTAAAGTCCCACCCTGTTCTTCTTCTTTTCAACTTTAGGGCCATGTATCTCAGGGTCACTTGGTGCTAGACACTTTAAATTTGGATATGTTGTAGTGCTAGTATTATTGTGTTTGCATACCAAATTTGGGGGTTCTAGCTATAAGTAACCCCGAGATATGTGGCCCCAAAATCGGGTTGCAAAATGTTATTAGTTATTAGAGCAGAGAATGACATTTTGCGACCCGATTTTGGGGCCACATATCTCGGGGTCACTTATAGCTAGAAATCCCAAATTTGGTATGCAAACACAATATTACTAGCACTACAACATATCAAAATTTGAAGTCTCTAGCACCAAGTGACCCCGAGATATATGGCCCTAAAGTCGGGTCACAAAATATTTTTGAATGTGGTTGAAATAATGTCGAATCATGTTGAAATAATTTCGAATGCATTCGCAATTATTTCAACATGATTCAACATTATTTCAACTGCATTCAAAATGATTTCAACATGTTTCAACATTATTTCAACCGCATTCGAAAATATTTTGTGACCCGACTTTAGGGGCAAATGTCGAATCATGTTGAAATCATTTCGAATTCGGTAGAAATATTTTAGAATTTGGTTGAAATATTTTCGAATTCGGTGGAAAACTAAACGAAATCCGAAAACGAATTTAAGGAAGTTAACGAATATAACTAAACGAAATTAATGAATTAACGAATTAAAACGAAACTAAACAAAACAAATTTTTTCCTTTTGCACATGTCTAGTACACGCTGCTCCCAACCAAATACTCATATCCAGTCTCTGCTCCCTGTACTTATCCTGCATTCAACCCACCTGCCTCCTCTCCGCTGCCTACAAACCCACAAGTTCTTCCCCCAGCTACTGGTACCTCTTCTCTGCCATATCACAATCCTCCTTTCCAGTCTGCTGCACCCCTTACCTACAGTCCTGCAGTCACCTACAGAGCTTCGGTGGCTAAGCCAAAGAAAAAACGAAAGTTTTTCCCAACCAAAATGGTCTTACCATTAACCCAACCTGCCTCCACACCTACCAATCTGTCCCAGCCCGGAGTGCCAGAGCCAGAGTTCCAGCCCGGAGTGCCAGAGCCATAGTTCCAGCCCGGAGTGGCAGAGCCAGAGTTCCAGCCCGGAGTGGCAGAGCCAGAGTTCCAGCCCGGAGTGGCAGAGCCAGAGTTCCAGCCCGGAGTGGCAGAGCCAGAGTTCCAGCCCGGAGTGGCAGAGCCAGAGTTCCAGCCCGACGCCTTCCAGCCTGATGTCCCGGCCTTCCAGCCTGATGTCCCGGACTTCCAGCCTGACGCTTTCCAGCCTGATGTCCCGGCCTTCCAGCCTGACGCCTTCCAGCCTGATGTCCCGGCCTTCCAGCCTGACGCCTTCTAGCCTGATGTCCCGGCCTTCCAGCCTGGCGCTTTTCAGCCTGATGTCCCGGCCTTCCAGTCTGATGTCCTGGCATTCCAGTCTGATGCCTTCCAGTCTGATGTCCCGGCCTCCCAGTCTGATGCCTTCCTGTCTGATGTCCCGGCCTTCCAGTCTGATGCCTTCCAGTCTGATGTCCCGGCCTTCCAGTCTAATGCCTTCCAGTCTGATGTCCCGGCCTTCCAGTCTGATGCCTTCCAGTCTGATGTCCCGGTCTTCCAGTCTGATGTCCCGGCCTTGCAGTCCGATGCCTTCCAGTCTGATGTCCCGGCCTTGCAGTCCGATGCCTTCCAGTCTGATGTCCCAGCCTTGCAGTCCGATGCCTTCCAGTCTGATGTCCCGGCCTTGCAGTCCGATGCCTTCCAGTCTGATGTCCCGGCCTTGCAGTCCGATGCCTTGCAGTCTGATGTCCCGGCCTTGCAGTCCGATGCCTTGCAGTCTGATGTCCCGGCCTTGCAGTCCGATGCCTTGCAGTCTGATGTCCCGGCCTTGCAGTCTGATGTCCCAGCCTTGCAGTCTGATGTCCCGGGCCTTGCAGTCTGATGCCTTGCAGTCTGATGTCCCGGCCTTGCAGTCTGATGTCCCGGCCTTGCAGTCTGATGTCCCGGCCTTGCAGTCTGATGTCCCGGCCTTGCAGTCTGATGTCCCGGCCTTGCAGTCTGATGTCCCGGCCTTGCAGTCTGATGTCCCGGCCTTGCAGTCTGATGTCCCGGGCCTTGCAGTCTGATGCCTTGCAGTCTGATGTCCCGGCCTTGCAGTCTGATGCCTTGCAGTCTGATGTCCCGGCCTTGCAGTCTGATGCCTTGCAGTCTGATGTCCCGGCCTTGCAGTCTGATGCCTTGCAGTCTGATGTCCCGGCCTTGCAGTCTGATGCCTTGCAGTCTGATGTCCCGGCCTTGCAGTCTGATGCCTTGCAGTCTGATGTCCCGGCCTTGCAGTCTGATGTCCCGGCCTTGCAGTCTGATGTCCCGGCCTTGCAGTCTGATGTCCCGGCCTTGCAGTCTGATACCTTGCAGTCTGATGTCCCGGCCTTGCAGTCTGATGCCTTGCAGTCTGATGTCCCGACCTTGCAGTCTGATGCCTTGCAGTCTGATGTCCCGGCCTTGCAGTCTGATGCCTTGCAGTCTGATGTCCCGGCCTTGCAGTCTGATGCCTTGCAGTCTGATGTCACGGCCTTGCAGTCCGATGCCTTCCAGTCTAATGTCCTGGCCTTGCAGTCCGATGCCTTCCAGTCTGATGTGCCTGACGTCCCATTGCCTGCTGTCCATCCTGATGTGCCTGACGTCCCAGTGCCTACCTTCCAGCCTGACGTCCCAGTGCCTGCCTTCCAGCCTGACGTGCCGCTGCCTGCCTTCCAGCCTGACGAGCCGCTGCCTGCCTTCCAGCCTGACGTGCCGCTGCCTGCCTTCCAGCCTGACGTGCCGCTGCCTGCCTTCCAGCCTGACGTGCCGCTGCCTGCCTTCCAGCTTGACGTGCCGCTGCCTGCCTTTCAGCCTGACGTGCCGCTGCCTGCCTTCCAGCCCGATGTGCCAGCTTCCCGGTCCGATGTGCTTTTGTCTGCTGCCATGCTTGAAGTGCCCGTTACCCAACCTGATGTGACTTTGCTCATAGCCCAGCTTGACGCAATGGACTTTCCCCAGCAACTGCTAGTTGGAGGGTCCGGAGGTCGCTCCTTTGAGGGGGGGTACTGTAAGGAAAGGTTCCCTCCGCTGGTAATATCAATCATTTGGCATGCAGTACTGCCATCCACCAGCAGGTGTCTCCTGCTGGAATTATGTAATCTTTGGTCCGCAGTACTGGTGTCCACCAGCGGAGGGATCCTGGCAGTGTGAAGCAGGTATTGCCTTCTGCAGTCAGGCGTCACATGACTGACAGCAGCCATTATAAATACCCGGCAAGTGCACACACACCTTGCCTTGGTATTGTCCTTGTGCCCTGACCTGATACCTGATACCTGATACCTGATACCTGTTTCCTGCCTCCTGAACCTGTTCCCTTTCTCCTTGTCCCCCCATCTGCTGACCTCCTATTTATGACCCTGGCCTGGCTTGACTACAATTCTGGTACTCCCTTTTATTACATATGCTGGTTTATTTGTTTATCTTCACTGTTTGGTTGTTTGGTTTGTTCACTCAGTTTGTATTGGTGGTGTGTTCACATTTATATGCGTTTACTTTAATAAATTTACCTTCACCTATTTATGTCTGGTTCACTCTGTCGCAGTCACACAGTTCTGGTCACATCTAGTTCATGATAGGTAGTCCCACGCCAGCCTGTCGAACACCTTCTCTGCAACTAGCGATCGAAAGAACCCCTCTTGTTTGCGAGTCGTAATCCAATGGTGAATATTCAAAGCTTTTATGGTATTATCCCTGGCCTCTCTTCCAGGTATAAAGCCTACTTGGTCTGTCCCTATCAAGGACGGCAGAAAGATTAACAGACGGGAAGCTAAAATTTTGTCGTATATCTTTATGTCGACATTTAATAGGGATATTGGCCTATAATTAGTCACTACTGTAGGGTATTTTTCTTCTTTTGGGATCACTGTGATGTGGGCTTCTAGTAGCCTGTGAAAGGGGAGAGTGGATGATGTTAAAGAGTTAAAGGTCTTAATCATATGCGGGGCTAGTACGTCTGTAAAGGTTTTGAAATAGGCAGCCGTAAGCCCATCGGGGCCTGGACTTTTACCATTTTCAAGCTGTTTAATTGCCACTTTAAGTTCTTCTTCCGAAATAGGGTTTTCTAACTGGGTGGCATCCTCTCTATCTATACGTTTGGTGCAAAATTTGTTGAGGAAAGACTGGATTGAAGAGGTCTGACTCTCAGGTACATCATGGTTTGTGTTATGTTTAGGGAGATTATATAAGTTGGTGTAATAGGTTTCAAATTGTGCCGCTATATCGACCGGGGAGACATGCGCTTTCCCTTGAGAATTTTTGATGGTGTGGATATGTGTGCGCACTTTCCTGGTTTGGAGGGCTTTGGCCAGGTATTTACTACACTTATTGCCAAATTCATAGTAGAGCTTTTGGTGTAGGGTGGATTTGCGTTGTGTTTTACGGTTTAGTTCTTCCCACAGCAATTTCCTGTGGGTAGTAAGTTCTTGATAAGTTTGTTGTGCTCGTGAGAGTTTATGTGCAAGTTCGAGTTGTTTGATTTTGTCAAGGATGTGCGTAATTATCTGTTGGTGGGCTTTCTGACGGGCTGCTTTAAGGGCAATGAGTTTCCCAAGGAGAACGCATTTATGGACTTCCGATTGAGTGATTGGGGCTGTGTCAGGTGTGTCATTTTCACGAAAAAATGCCTGTATGCAACTACGGATGTCGTTAGCAACCTCTTCTGAGGTGAGCAGTGAAGAATCTAGTCGCCAGATGTTTTTGGGGATGTGCTTGTCGGGAAATGTCAAGGTCATTGTGATTGGGTGGTGATCCGAGAGTAACATTGGTTCAATGGTGGCGGACGATAGGAAGGGAATGTCTTTCTGGGATAGGAACAAGTAGTCTATTCTAGAATATTTATTATGTGGGGCAGAAAAGAAGGTAAAATCTCTGTCGTCAGGGTGAAGGGTACGCCATGTATCATGTAAGAGAAGATCTTGTATTTGTAGCCTAATTTGCCGAATGGCTTTATACGGTAGTGAGGCTGTACCTGAGGAGGTATCTAGAATGGGGAAAAGGGCTACGTTGAAATCCCCTCCCAGGATGGTTAAACCAGAATTGAATTCTGCGAGTAATTTTGAGATTGATCTGAAAAAGGAAACCTGTGCCGTATTGGGGCTGTATATGTTAGCCAAAGTCACGGGTCATCCTCGGAGTCGGCCCTTTAAAAATATGTATCTGCCTTCTGGTTCTAAGAGAGAATCTACTAGTTGCCAATCAAGGTTTTTCGAGAGTAAAATTGAGACCCCTTTGGTTTTTGCGAGTGGGTTGGTCGCATGATACACAGTTGGAAACATATGGTTCGTAAGTTTGGGGATTTTGTTTGTGCGAAAGTGCGTTTCTTGTAGAAATACTACATTTGCCTTTAGTTTATACATCATGTCAAGCACTTGACTACATTTTTCGGCTATGTTGAGGCCCTTTGTATTCAGTGAAATTATTTTAAGCGTGGGGAGTTTTTGGGTTGTGCGTATGCGTATGTATATATCCTCTTCAACCTGACATGTTTCAGGATTGAGTCATTCCTTTCATCGGGATTGCAGAGTTTCTTCTATAATTGGCTGTAATAAAGTATTGGAATTAAAGAGGAAGTAAACTCTCCCACTCTGATACTTCTTTTCATTTAGTCTATTATAATAAGTCATTATCAGACTATAGCCACTGTAATCCAGCCCAAATCGCATATTACTTACTGTTTAAATAAACTTTAAAAAACTTCTTTCCAGGGGTTAGGCAGCGCCATCTTAAGTATTGTTTTCTGAGTCCACAGTGGAGTGTATTCCCGCCCTTACATTGAGCACTTCCTGTACTGTTAACCAAGCCTCTTTCTCAATCCAACGTTTCTATGGCAACCCTGCTTCCCTGTTCATAGCTTACTTGTTTATTTCATAGTGTTTACTTGTGCCAATGTCTAATGTTTCCCTTTGTCAGACTTATCAGCTTCAGCTTTTGGGATATTGTTCCCAGACGGGAACATGGTTTCAGATGCTTTACACTAAGCGGAGTTCCACTGAAAAATGAAACTTCTGCTTTTCAGAATCCTTCCCCCCTCCAGTGTCACATTTGGCACCTTTTTTTGGGGGTGGCTATCTATGCCATATTTGGGGGTACTTTATTTGCTATTTGAGTGCCTCCTCTGCCCCCCCCCCGCTGTCTTCTGGGGGAGGTCTCAGAAGACAGCAGGGACCTGTGGGATCGTGCAGCGCGACTTGCGCATGTGCAGTAGGGAACCAGGCTGTGAAGGCCGCAAGGCTTCCCTTCCTGATTCCCTTACTGAAGATGGCGGTGCCTCCATCCGAGAGCCGAGGGACAGATCTGCTTCAGGTGCCGACATCACGGGGGCCCTGGACAGTTAAGAGTCCATATTTTAAAAGTCAGCAGCTGCAGTATTTGTAGCTGCAGAATTTTGAAAAAAAAAAAAAAATTGGCAGGACCTCCACTTTAAATAAGTGCAAAATTAACATCTCAAAGTCCAGCATACAAGAACAGGATTTTTCCTACATCCCTACGCTTAACTCAGGATATGTGCTGCCCTGGCATACCTGCAAGGTTATAGTCCATATATAGACTGGTATCTTTGGGGACTCTTCTACTCTTTCTAGCCCCCCCCATTCCCACGTCTCTGGACCACTGTCCCTCCTTTATATCACAGGATCGGTGGGATACCCACCAAAAAACAGAGAGCCGGGAAAGGAATTACCCTTACCTTAGGTCAGGACCTAACTTGCATATTTTCAGTCTTTTTACAAGTGAATAAACAGCTATTTGAAAAAAAAAAAAAGTGACATTTTAAAAGAATATTGCATTTATACTGAAAGCTCTCCAAGCATTTTAGGAGTAGGCCCGGAGTTGTAGAAAGACTGGTGTCGAAGAAATATTCAAATGAGAGAGAAGATAAATGTCTTCAACCATCTTTATTTCTGTAGCATATGGAGTTCAGATAACAGTCATGAATAGTGATGGACGAACTTCCGATGGGACGCTTTGCGAACGCGATCCGCGAACATGCCCAAAAGTTTGCGAACTGCAAAGTTCGCGGCGGACCACATTGACTTTAATGCCAGGCGAACCTTAAAAACCTCCAGGTCATATTTTCAGCCACAAAATACTTACTAGCTGTGCACACATAGTCCCACAATATGGATACTGACATACCAGAAGTATTAAGTTAATCTGGGATCGACAACGACAAGCATTCCTTTTTTTATCTGTGAAATTTTGACAATTCAGGAGAGCATGAAGGCCATGGAGGAGAGGCAAGGTCAGGCCAGGCTATGAAGGGGGTGCAGGAGATGATCAGTGCCACAGTCAGGGCAGTGCAGTCTTGTGCCAGTGTCCCAGTGTGCCAACCTGCCCTTACCCCCACCTATGCAGAGCTCCACTGGACTGACACCACACCAGCACCGTGATAGAGAGCAATGACACCAGCACCGTGATAGAGAGCTCTGACACCACACCAGCACCGTAATAGAGAGCACTGACACCAGCACCGAGATAGAGAACACTGACACCAGCACCGAGATAGAGATCACTGACACCACACCAGCACTGTGATAGAGAACACTGACACCAACACCAAGATAGAGAGCACTGGCACCACACCAGCACCGTGTTAGAGAGCACTGACACCAGCACCAAGATAGAGAGCACTGATACCACACCAGCACCGTGATAGAGAGCACTGACACCAGCACCGTGATAGAGAGCACTGACACCAGCACCGAGATAGAGATCACTGACACCAGCACCGAGATAGAGATCACTGACACCAGCACTGATACCAGCAACTCGCTGTGGGACCCAAAAATATGACACCGCTGAACCTCTTCAAACAGGAGGGTACGGGCATATAGTACGGTGTGCTTTTTATGTACAAGTGAGCCAAAGGTAGAAAAAAGGTCCGTGTGCTATATTATATAAATGATTTATAGAGTTATGCATATACATGGTCTACTGGTCACATGTGTTGAATTCCTCCGAGATTCATGCCTCATTCATTTTTATAAATGTGAGGTAGTCAACACTGTCGTGAGCTAGGCGAGTGAGCTTATCGGTCACGATCCCCCCTGCTGCGCTGAACGTCCTTTCAGACAGGACACTGGACGAGGGGCAAGCCAACATTTTCATTGCAAATTGTGCAAGCTGTGGCCAGAGGTCAAGCCTGCCCACCCAGTAGTCCAGGGGTTCATCACTTCTCAGAGCGTCCACATCAGCCGTTAACCCGATGTAGTCGGACACCTGTCAGTCTAGGCGTTCCCTGATGCTGGATCCGGATGACCGGAATGATCTCATATCCGAAGTCACCAAAACATCTTTAAACCGGCCTCTTCTTGCAGGCGCTGTTGGATTGGTACCCGCAACTCCTTCTCTGGGAGTGGGAATTGCTCCTCTGCCAGCGCACGCAAAAGCAGAATGCAGCATTTCTAGAAGCAAGGCCTGGAAGTGCTCCATTCTGCCAGCCCTCTGTGACGGCATTTTTGGCATTTCCGCCATTTTGTGTTTGGACCGGGGGTCTAAGTACGTTGCCACCCAGTACTGGTCCTTGACCCTTATGCTTTTTATACGGGGGTCCCTATTAAAACACTGGAGCATGAAGGCCCCCATTTGCACTAAAATGGAAGCGGTGGGGTGGCCTGGCTCCTGCTCGTCATCCAGGATAATGTCGTCCTCTTCATTCTCCTCTCCCCATCCACGCACAACAGGGATCCCAGAAAGGTTTAAAGCATGCTCTTCTTGCTCCTCCTCATCCGCCCCGGCACCATCCTCCTCTGACTCCTCT
Source organism: Lithobates pipiens (assembly GCF_037356315.1). Lineage (NCBI taxonomy): Eukaryota > Metazoa > Chordata > Amphibia > Anura > Ranidae > Lithobates > Lithobates pipiens. The sequence goes on along the minus strand of NW_027507906.1, from coordinate 548,256 downwards.
TCAGACTCCTGTTGTTGACTTGTCTCAGATAGAGTAGCCCCCCCTGGGAATTCATCCAGCATTGCGACTTCCTCAAATTCCCGCTCCTGCTCCTCCACAGCTTGATCAATGACACGACGCAATGCACACTCCATAAAGAAGGCATAAGTTACCATGTCACTGATGGCGCCATGGCTGCAACTGACCAGCTTGGTGATCTCCTCAAATGGGCGCAGAAGTCTCCATGCGTCGCGCATGAGCAGCCACTGGCGCAGTGAAAAAAACCCCAGCTCCCCAGAACCTGTTCTGCCACAGAGTTCATACAGGTAGACATTAACTGCACGTTTCTGCTGGAGCAGCCTATCAAGCATATAGAAGGTTGAGTTCCATTGCGTCGGGCAATTGCAAATAAGATGTCTGACTGGCAGATTGTGTCGCCGCTGAATGTCAGCAAGGCGAGCCATGGCCGTGTAAGATCTTCTGAAATGGGCCGAGATTTTTCTTGCCTGCCGCAAGATGTCCTGGACCCCAGGGTATTTGACAAGGAATCGCTGCACGACCAAGTTTAAGACGTGTGCCATGCATGGCATGTGCGTGATTTTGCCCTGTTTTAATGCGCTAAGCAGATTGGCACCATTGTCACACACCACTTTACCAACTGTCAAATTGAGCGGTGTTAGCCACTGATCTGCCTGTAAACGCAAAGCTGAAAGGAGTGCCGGGCCAGTGTGGCTCTTGGCTTCCAGGCACAACAGACGCAGCACGGCATGGCAACGTCTCACCTGGCATGTCGAATAGGTTCTGGGGAGCTTGAGCGGCGCAGCGGAAGAGACGCTAGCAACGGAAAAGGAGGAGTCAGCCGGGGAGGAGAGGGAGGAGGATGGAGTAGGAGGAGGAGGAGAAGAAGAGTCAGGCCTGCATGCAATCCGTGGTGGTAAAAACAAATCTACACGGGTGCTACGGGTTACATGCTTGACGGCCGTCAGAAGGTTCACCCAGTGGGCAGTAAAAGTGATATACCTTCTCTGCCCGTGTTTGCTAGACCACGTGTCTGTGGTCAGATGTATCTTGGCACCGACACTGTGTGCCAGAAATACATTCACTTGCCGCTAAACATGGCCATATAGCTCTGGGATGCCCTTCTGTGAGAAATACTTCCTTCCTGGGACTAGGGATGAGCTTCGTGTTCGAGTCAAACGTACGTTCGACTCGAACATTGGCTGTTCGGCCGTTCGGCGAATTCCGAACGTTTTGGCCGTTCGTGTCAAAATTCGAGTGGCGCGCGCGCGGACCACAATGCACTGCGGTGGCGCAGTGCATTGCTGTCTCATGATTGGCCAAGCATGCACTGTGACCCCGCATGCTTGGCCAATCGCAGCGCCAGCAGCGAGGAGAGCCATGATTGGCCACAGGCATCCTGCCTGTGGCCAATCATAGCTCAGGCTGTGTAGTGCACGCCCCACACTATATAAGGCCGCCTTTGAGGCGGCCTCGTGTTGTGTGTTAGCATCTGAAGCAGTGGGTGTTCTGTGTACCTTCAACACAGTACACACCAATCGTTTTTGGCTGATTTCCTATCTTGCTGCTGTGTAGTGGTTGTTGTCTGTGCCCTGACCGCAGTATACACCACTATATTCACCTCACCTATATAGCTAGTGATCTAGCTTTAACCACTTAACAACTGCCCATTGCCGATTAACGGCTTCAGGGCGGTTGTTTAACTCTGAGAGGCCGTTAATTAACAGCCTCCCAGAATTCTGCTCTCGCGCGCCCCCTGGGGCGCGCACTCGAGAGCATCCGTGACTGCCGGGTCCACAGGACCTGGCGCATCACGGATCACGGTAAACGGCCGCTCGTCGCGGCCGTTTACCACGTGATCGCTCCGTCAAATGACGTAGTGATCACTTGTAAACAAACCGGCGTCATGTTATGACGCCGGTTCCTCCCTCCCCTCTCTGTACCGATCGGTACAGCGGAGGGGAAAGAGATCGGTGTCAGCAGCGATGTGGGCTGCATCTGCAGTGCCCACATCGCTGCTCACCGAATTTAACCCCTCAATTCCCTGCCAATACTCTGCAATACCAGTGCATACTCTGCAGTACCCTGCCATTACTCTGCAGTACCCCGCCATTACTCTGCAGTACCCCGCCATTACTCTGCAGTGCAGTACCCTGCCATAACTCTGCAGTACCCTGCCATTACTCTGCAGTAACCCCCATTACTCTGCAGTACCCTGCCATTACTCTGCAGTACCCCCCATTACTCTGCAGTACCCCCCAATACTCTGCAGTACCCCCCAATACTCTGCAGTACCCGCCATTACTCTGCAGTACCCCGCCATTACAATACTCTGCAGTACCCGCCATTACTCTGCAGTACCCCGCCATTACTCTGCAATACCCTGCCATTACTCTGCAGTACCCTGCCATTACTCTACAGTACCCCCCATTACTCTGCAGTAACCCCCATTACTCTGCAGTACCCTGCCATTACTCTGGAGTACCCCACAATACTCTGCAGTACCCTGCTATTACTCTGTAGTACCCCACCAATACCCCGCCAATACTCTGCAATACCCTGCCATAAATTGCCATACCCAGCCATACTCGGAGATACCCAGCCATACTCGGTGATACCCTGAAATACCCAGCCATAGACGCCCCCCACCCCTCACCGCCCTCCGGTGCTTCTACCAACTCGCCAGTACGATCAAAGCCAGAATCTTTTTTTTATTTTTTATTTCAGGCTTCCCAGCCTAGAGGTGAGATGTGGGGTCATATTGACCCCCAGATTTCACTGTAAAGAGGACCTGTCACCCCATATTCTTATTACAACGGATGTTTACATTCCTTGTAATAGGAATAAAAGTGATCAAAAATATATTTTTGGGGAAAAAAATGTCAAACTAAAATAAATAAAGTAAAATGAACAATAAAAAAAATTTTTTTTTTTTAAAGCGCCCATGTCCCCATGTGTTCGCATGCAGAAGCGAACGCATGCGTAAGCCCCGCCCACATATGAAAACGGTGTTCAAACCACACATGTGAGGTATCGCCGAGAACGTTAGAGCGAGAGCAATAATTCTAGTCCTAGACCTCCTCTGCAACTCAAAACATGTAACCAGTAAAAAAAATTTTAAAGCGTCGCCTATGGGGATTTTTTAAGTAGCGACGTTTGGCGCCATTCCACGGGCATGTGCAATTTTGAAGAGTGACATGTTTGATATCTATTTACTCAGCATAACTTCATCTTTCACTTTATGCAAACATTGGGCTAACTTTACTGTTTTTTTTGTTTGTTTTTTAAGCACAAAACTGTTTTTTCCCCCAAAAAAACGCGTTTGAAAAATTGCTGTGCAAATACCGTGTGAGATAAAAATTTGCAACGACCACCATTGTATTCTCCAGGGTCTTTGCTAAAAAAAAATATATATATATATAATGTTTTGGGGTTCTCTGTAATTTTCTAGCAAATAAATGATGATTTTTACATGTAGGAGAGAAATGTCAGAATTGGCCTGGGTGCTCCAGAACGCCTGATGGCGCTCCCTGCATGTTGGGCCTCTGTATGTGGCCACGCTGTGTAAAAGTCTCACACATGTGGTATCGCCGTACTCGGGAGTAATAGCAGAATGTTTTTTTGGGGTGTAATTTGTGGTATGCATATGCTGTGTGTGTGAAATAACCTGATAATATGACAATTTTGTGGAGAAAAAAAAAAAAAAAAGGAAATAGGCCGTCAGTACTTCAGGTGTGATCAATTTTCAGATATTGGCACCATAGCTTGTGGACTCTATAACTTTCACAAAGACCAAATAATATCCACCAATTTGTACTTATTTTTACCAAAGATATGTAGTAGTATGAATTTTGGCCAAAATTTATGAAGAAAAAATGACTAATCTGCTAAATTTTATAACAGAAACGAAGAAAAATTCATTTTTTCGCAGAATTTTCGGTCTTTTTTCTTTTATAGCACAAAAAATAAAAAACTGAGAGGTGATTAAATACCACCAAAAGAAAGCTCTATTTGTGTGAAAAAAGGACAAACATTTCCTATAGGTCCAGTGTTGCATGACTGAGTAATTGTCATTCAAAATGTGAGGGCACCGAAAGCTGAAAATTGGTCTGGTTATTAAGGGTGTTTAAGTGCCCAGTGGTCAAGTGGTTAATAATAGAGCTTGCAGTCAGTAGTGTTAGGAGATAGTGCGTGCTGTCTGCGTGCTCTGTACCCAGTACATACCGCTATAATATAGGGCAGGCCCCTACTTTCAAACATCCAACTTACAAACTACTACTGCAAACGCAAGGAGACAGCAGCAAGTGAGATGAAAAAAGATGGACGACAAAACAAATTATACAGGGGTGATAACCCTTCCCTATGTTTTCCAAAAAGCTTAAAAATAGTTTTTTTGACTGGAGCTACACTTTAAAAATGTACCGGTTGAAAATTATAAACAGATTCAACTTAACACAACAAACCTACACAGTCCCTGTCTTGTTTGCACCGCCTGTATACTGCTGTTCTGAGTATATAGGGCCTGGGGGCCACACGCATTTCCTTTTTTTAATATGGGTACGGGGTTCCCCTTAATATGCGTACAAGACCCAAATAGGCTGGTAATGGGCAGGGAGGGCTACCCATGCCATTTTTCTCAATGATTTTCAACCATATTGCAGGAACCAGATATAACATTAAAACCGCAAGCAGTTTTAAATGGTGTTATTTCCGTTTAATGTCATTTTGTGCAGGGACTGTTCTAAACACGGGAAACAAGTGGCACTTCACAGGCATACTACAGACACCCCCAGGCACCATATTTAAAGGAATATTTCACTTTTTTTTTTCACTTTAATCGTCATTAAAATCAGTGCTCCCACCAAAACGGCCGTTTTTAAAACTTTTTTTTGCAGTGACCCATGTCCCCTGAGGCAGGAGGCAGGTCCCCAAACCCTTTTTAGGACAGTATCTTGCATATTAGCCGTTAAAATTAGCACTTTCCATTTCGAACGTTCGAGTCCCATAGACTTCAATGGGGTTCAAACGTTCGTAACGAACGCGGGGGTCGTTCGCAAGTTCTGGTGCGAACCGAACCGGGGGGTGTTCGGCTCATCTCTACCTGGGACCTTCCATTGTGGTGTTCCAATGGCCACAAATTTGCGAAAGGCCTCAGAGTCCACCAGTTTATATGGCAGTAGTTGGCGGGCTATGAGTTCTGACAAACTATCCAACAAAACACTGCGCTATTCTTATAAATAAATACAGAGCAAAAAAACAAAAATAAGCTGCTAACACACCACAAGGATAAAAAGTGCAACGTTATAAATTCTATATAAAAGTGTAGCGCTTTAGAAACCAGGCATGTTATACCATCCTTACATAAAATGATATATACTTATATGTGAAAACTTGTGCATATATATTCAATAAATATTAACAATGTTAAATAGTGCGATGACATATAAAGTCTTACTGTAAATCACATATAAATATTAATTGCTGTATATATATAGCTATGAAGTGATTTTAACCACCTCGCGCCCGCCCTATAGCCGAATGACGGCCGTAGAGCAGGCGCGTTCGTCCAGGTGGTCGTCCCTGGACGTCCTGATGTTTACTTCCGCAATGCGCGCCGCCGCATTGCCGCGCATCGCGGAAGTTCTGTGTTCACCGTGTCCCCCGGGGACAGGCAAACACAGATCGCTGTAAACGGCCAATCACAGCGGCCGTTTACAGCATGATCGGCATGTCCAATGGGAGATGATCTCATATGTAAACATATGAGATCATCTCTCAGTGCCGCTCTCCCTCCTCACACAGACAGTGTGAGAGGGGAGAGATGAACGGCCGTTCTGCCTTGAGTAAAAAAATAAATAAATAAATAAATAAAATAAAAAAGTGCCATCCTCCCCCAGCAGTGCCATCCACCCCCAGTGCCATCCACCCCAGTGCTACCTGCCCCCAGTGCCATCCACCCCAGTGCTACCTGCTCCCAGTGCTACCTGCCCCCAGTGCTACCTGCCCCCAGTGCCACCTGCCCCCAGTGCCACCTGTTGTCAGTGCCATTTGTCCCCAGTGCCATCTGTCATCAGTGCCACGTATAAGTGCCATCTGTCATCAGTGCCACGTGTCATCAGTGCTACATAGTGCCATCTGTCATCAGTGCCACGTATTAGTGCCATCTGTCATCAGTGCCATGTATCAGTGCCATTTGTCATCAGTGCCACCTGTCAGTGTCACGTGTCATCTGTTGTCAGTGTCACGTGTCATCAATGCCACTTATCAGTGCCATCTGTCATCAGTGTCACGCTTAATCGGTGCCATGTATTAGTGCCATCTGTCATCAGTGGCACGTATTAGTGCCATCTGTCATCAGTGCCACGTATAAGTGCCACGTGTCATCAGTGCCACATATTAGTGCCATCTGTCATCAGTGCCACATATTAGTGCCATCTGTCATCAGTGCCACGTGTCATCAGTGCCACGTATAAGTGTCATCCTTGCCATGTATCAGTGCCATCTGTCATCAGTGTCACATATCATTGTCCTGGTTCTTCAAAAGTGTAATAAATAGTCAACAAGTTAGATGTGTAATTTATGCTCCTAGAACACATGATGGCGCTACCTGCATGTTGGGCCTCTCTATGTGGCCAGACTGTGAAAAAGTCCCACACATGTGGTATTGTAATACTCAGGAGGAGTAGCAGAATTTTTTGGGGGGTGTCATTTGTGGTATACACATGCCACGTGAGAGAAATAACCTATTACAATGACAATTTTGTGGAGAAAAAAATTAAAATGAAAAAATCTTAATTTTGCAAAGAATTGTGGGGAAAAAATGACAACATCAAAAAGCTCACTATGCCTCTTACTAAATACCTTGGAATGTCTACTTTCCAAAAAGGGGTCATTTGGGGGGTATTTGTACTTTCCTGACTTGTTCGGGTCACAAGAAGCGAGATAGGCCACCAGTACATCAGATGTGATCAATTTTGTGCGATTCACACCACAACTTGTAGCCTCTCTAACTTTCACAAAGACCAAATAATATCCACTAATTTGGGTTATTTTTACCAAAGATATGTAGCAGTATAAATTGTGGCCAAAATGTATGAAGAAAAATTAATAATTTGCATAATTCTGTCACAGAAACAAAGAAATATGCATTTTTTTTCAAAATTTTGGGTCTTTTTTCATTTATAGCGCAAAAAATAAAAACCCCAGAGGTGATAAATACCACCAAAAGAAAGCTCTATTTGTGGGAAAAAAAGGACAAAAAATTCATTTGGGTACAATGTTGCATGACTGAGTAATTGTCATTCAAATTGTGAGAGCACCGAAAGCTGAAAATTGGTCTGGGCAGGAAGGGTGTTTAAGTGCCCAGTAAGCAAGTGGTTAATAAAGAAAAAAATTCAAGCAAAAGAGAAGTCCAAAAAAGAGAAAAATCCAAAAACAATACAGATGCAGAGTCTCTTGTATATAATGTCTGTGTATAGTCCACAAGTGTGCAGAAAAAAACATACACCTTCTCTATATATAAGTCATGCAGGCACCACGTGGTATTCCCTTCACCAAGCGAAATGGACGCTTACCGAATTTATTGGATCCACACAAATTTACATTTGGAGGATCACAAAAGCTCAAACGTTTGTATGCAGATTCCTTCAGCAGTGCATTTTCCAAGGGGATTTCAAATGTAACTATTCCGTTTGTGTACTGGGAAGTAAATTATCTCCAACCATACACATCCGTAAGAGTAGTTGAACACATATAAAGGAGAACAGGGACCAAAATAGTGTAATTCCGTTTTATAAAAGAAATTTAATAAAAAAGTAGTAAACTCACATGTGTACAATAGGTTAAGCGCTTTTTAGTAAAAAACAAGGCTGCAGTGGAGTCCCTTGTGGACTATACACAGACATTATATACAAGAGACTCTGCATCTGTATTGTTTTTGGATTTTTCTCTTTTTTGGACTTCTCTTTTGCTTGAAATTTTTTCTTTATTAAAATCACTTTATAGCTATATATATACAGCAATTAATATTTATATGTGATTTACAGTAAGACTTTGTCATCGCACTATTTTACGTTGTTAATATTTATTGAATATATATGCACAAGTTTTCACATATAAGTATATATCATTTTATGTAAGGATGGTATAACATGCCTGGTTTCTAAAGCGCTACACTTTTATATAGAATTTATATGAGTTCTGACAAGCCAGCCGTCAACCGTTGGGCAAGAGGGTTATCCGGCGTCATTATTTTTTTACGCTCGAACATTAGGCCCACGGAAGCCTGCCTTTTTGCAGAAAAACGTGAGCTTGGCGTGATGGAAGGTGGAGTGGAGGACAATTGTGAGGAGAGAGAAGAAGGAGAAGTAGAAGACGAGGCTGGATGGTGAGATCCTGGAGTGTGGCTTTGTGTGTTCCGTTGTTCCCACTGGGCTCGCTGATGGCTGCTCATGTGCCTTCTTAAGGCGGTCGTCTCTAGGTGAGTGTTGGGCTTACCGCGACTAATGCGTTGACTGCAAAGATTGCAGATGGCAACGCTATTGTCAGCAGCGGACACGTTAAAAAAAGCCCACACTGCGGAGCCATGTGCCGGTGTCCTGGGAGCGCCAGATGTGACCGTACATGGTCGATGACTCGCTCCTGATACATTTGCAGTCTGCTTTGTCCCTCCTGTGCAATGTAAGTTATTCCTGCTTCTCCTCCCTATCTGCTGGTCCATATCTCCCTCTGAACTCCCCTCCTCTTCCTCTCTTGTGGGCACCCACGTGACATCACTAGACACGTCATCATCGACTTCACCTTCCCCACCACTATAAGTAGAGATCTCGGAGTAGGCAGCAACACCGGGGACCAACCTCCTCCTTGGGCTGATCTGGGTACTGTCGTCAGACTGCTGAGTAGCAGTTGTTGCTACCTCCTCTTCCTGATCCAATACCAAGAGTGGCTGCGCATCAGAAATGTCTTGATATGGATCGGAAAATAATTCCTGTGACTCAAGCGGAAGGTATGTGGTGGTGGTGGTGGTGGTGTTGGTGGTAGTGTCTTTGGGGGTGCACATAGCAGAGAGTGAAGAAGAGGGTGCAGATCAAGAGGATGAGGAGGGTGCGGAAGAGTAAGGCTGAGTAAGCCACTCAACCAAGTCTGGTGCGTCCTTTAAAGTAATTGAACGCACCTTCTGCAACTTCCCACTTTGGCTCAAGCCTGTTGCTCTTGCCCTACCCCTACCACCCCTGCGGAAGGGCCTGCCTCTTCCTCTGCCTGTCATTTTTTAAATGACCCTGTGACAAAACTCTCAGTCCCTATACCGATGAAGGACTGCTGCAGTATAGGGCAGCGGTCAGCAGTAGTGCACCTCAACCCTATGTATTGTGGACCTATACCAGTCCTTATAGAATGGCAGACTGTACCTCACTCAACCCTATGTACTGTAGAACCCTAGACAGACTAAGTTACCAGTCCTTATAAGGACCTTTGTGGAACAAGTAGGTTGTGTATGACTGATTAGCAGACTGTACGTCAGTCCCTATACCGATGAAGGACTACTGCAGTATAGGGCAGCGGTCAGCAGTAGTGCACCTCAACCCTATGTATTGTGGACCTATACCAGTCCTTATAGAATTGCAGACTGTACCTCACTCAACCCTATGTACTGTAGTACTCTATACCTTACCAGTCCTTATAAGGACCTTTGTCAAACAAGTAGGTTGTGACTGATTAGCAGACTGTACGTCAGTCCCTATACCGATGAAGGACTGCTGCAGTATAGGGCAGCGGTCAGCAGTAGTGCACCTCAACCCTATGTATTGTGGACCTATACCAGTCCTTATAGAATAGCAGACTGTACCTCACTCAACCCTATGTACTATAGCACCCTACACCAGGTTATTACCAGTCCTTACAAAGGACCTTTGTGGAACAAGTAGGTTGGGACTGATTAGCAGACTGCAGCAGAAGGGCAGCAGTCAAGTATAATATTCTTTTTATATTTGGAAGAAAGAATATTATACATGTACAAGCCTATTACCATACCACTGATACCAGTCCTGAAAAGAACCTTTGTGGACCTAATATAGTAACAGCTACTGATTTAACTGACCCTCACTGCCTCACACACTGCTTCCTGCCTGTATAAACTGACAAAACAGAGGCTACTGGAACAATAACCGGAATAGCACTTTTGTGGACCTGATAGTAACAGCTAATGACTAAACTGACTGTCCCTACAGCAGACACACCGTCCTGTCCCTTTCTCTAAACTGACAAAAGACGCTCAGGCTGCTGCAACAATCAGTAGCACAGCAAACCTATATACACTTAACACCTATACCAGTCCTGAAAAGAACTTTTGTGTACCAAATAGCTAGCGATTTGGGTCACTGCAATCTCTCCCTGATCCACACAGCAACCTCTCCCTATAGTGGCAGAAGAAAGAATGTAAAATGGCCGCCGGATCGGGTGTATTTATAAGTTGGGGGGAATGTCCAAGTGTCCATGTGCTGTAATGTCTCAAGTGGCTGTCCTGTACCCCATGATGGATGTGACATCATAGGTCAAAGTTCGGCGATAGTCCGCCGACTGGGCGAATCGCGAACAGCCGAAATTCACAGCGAAACGACCGCCGGGCGAACCTTTTGGCCATCACTACTTGACTTATTGGGAATACTAACATAATATATATTTCCTTAGGCTAGGCTCATGTGAGGTGTATTTTTAAGATAGGTCAGGGACTTTTTTCCTCTCAAAATTAAATGAAATTGGCTGCTGCACCTGTGACGTGCTGTGCAAACACACAGCCCAAACAAGTGTGAACCTACTCTTAACTTTGACATCTGCTTATTACAACTTCACAACATAGCATCTTATGAAACTGATAAGGGTTAGGTACCTTCACCTCAACTGGCAAAGGTTAATTGGGCACCTTTCCCTTATGATGGGTTGGTGTACAGCTAACTTTTTACACGTTAATTACTTCATAGTCTTTATAGCTCATGAGCAAGGACGCGAGTACTCTATATACAAACAGAGCAGGACAGGGCCACCCATTTTTCTATTTAAATAATTAGTTACGTTATTTAGCATTATTCAGAATTTAAGTGTAGCAATCTTCTAGCAAGGCTGCTAGTTAAATGTAGTTTTTGGCTCGTGCTGTAATCACAGGATCAGTGATTGTTTAGTTTGGTCTGTTCAGAGCTTCACAGGCTGAGAGTTTGATTGCTTCCCCCTGCCTCTAGGAGAAGTTTCTAAAGCTTAAGGCAGAAGAATTTAAATATATAGCCTAAAAATTCAGCAGGGCATAGCCAATCCCTGGGCTGCTATTAAATAGTCTTAAGACCTGAGGGGATTGTCTTTTCCCAGAAGGCAGATGGATCTGTGACCTTCAGGGGGGTTCCCTGTCCCTTAAGCGCTCCTGGACTGCAGGCTGGATTACTTCTGGGGCTTTATCTATGGACTGACTATGAGCCAGGACCTCATGAGTAGAACCTCTATGCTATATACACCTGCATGGTCTTCATTTGCATACCCATAGACTGTCCAAGTCTATAACTACTGTGGCGTTACTCTCAACCAAGGATGATAATTTAAAGTCCCAGGTTCTATTCCCGCTAGTGTAGCAGCCAAGCAAACTGATTCTTAATTATAGGTAATTGGCGCTACCTCCAACTAATTATTTTCAATAAAACTATTAAATTTCTCAAAAACCTTTATATCAATCACCTTGACCTGTCCCCAAGGACTGCGTGAATTAAACCCGTATTTAATGTTATATCTCAGCTACATCCCATTTGTGCAACACCTAGGACTCCACAAAGGGTGATTCCACACCACTTTATATCGCCTCTACTAAGTGAACTAGTGCCACTAATTTTTTGTGTTATTTTACATATAATTAAATTAATAGCCAAGAAATTCTAATCAAAACCATATATAGAAAGTGATAACTTATATTATATGACTAATCAAACCTCTAATGTCAAAACCAAGAAGCCCAACAGCGCCTAAAGGCGATTCAGTTCGCATTGTGCGCTATATAAGTATTTCATTCATTCATTCATTCAATACCAAAATCAAAAAACCAAAAAATAATAATAAAAAATAAAAATTTTAAAAATTAAAAGACCCAAAGCACAAAAAGACAAAAAAACACAAAAAAACTTCCAGCTGACTAGAGCTCTCTGCCCGGGACATACAGACAAAGTTAGTCTGTGAAGAGGAAAAGGAACCATTAGTGGATACAAGGACTCACCTATACCTTCAATAAAAACCCTGAGAAGGACCTACTGAAGACACAAGTGGATTGTGGAGTCTCCGGACATACGGGATACAGATTAAAGGCGCATAACCCCTTAGGGGGTGAATGGATCTGGTGAGTGGGGACCCTTGAGGGGGAACAAGCACGAAAGTCACCAATAAAAGCGCAGGCACTCTCACGAAAGTCACCTTTCCTGTATTCTGAAGAGGCACAATTGTACACTGATATATCTGATAGAAGACTCACTGTGGACTGAAATATTTTTATTTTATTTTTTATATTTTATTTTTTATTTTTTATTTTTATTTTTTATGATATTTCTATGATATATATATATATATATTGTTTATCCTCTATATATATTGTTTGCATTGTTCACATCTTCATAAGCTTTTAGGATTAGTGTCAACATTGTATTGGATGTAAACATATCTCTCACGTTTTTTATATATATTTTTTATATATTCATTTTTCTGGTAATGTGTGAGGAAATCTTTCCTTTTTTCCTTTCACATGAACTAATATAGGGGGATTTAGTGAATCTATTAATCAACACAAGTGATTTGTATGAAAATCGCAGGCAGTTTTTTTCCCTATATTAGGGAGGGGCCTTTATACTGCAAGTCAGCTGGAAGTTTTTTTGTGTTTTTTTGTCTTTTTGTGCTTTGGGTCTTTTAATTTTTACAATTTTTATTTTTTATTATTATTTTTTGGTTTTTTGATTTTGGTATTGGGCTTCTTGGTTTTGACATTAGAGGTTTGATTAGTCATATAATATAAGTTATCACTTTCTATATATGGTTTTGATTAGAATTTCTTGGCTATTAATTTAATTATATGTAAAATAACACAAAAAATTAGTGGCACTAGTTCACTTAGTAGAGGCGATATAAAGTGGTGTGGAATCACCCTTTGTGGAGTCCTAGGTGTTGCACAAATTGGATGTAGCTGAGATATAACATTAAATACGGGTTTAATTCACGCAGTCCTTGGGGACAGGTCAAGGTGATTGATATAAAGGTTTTTGAGAAATTTAATAGTTTTATTGAAAATAATTAGTTGGAGGTAGCGCCAATTACCTATAATTAAGAATCATTCCATTAACGCAGGTTGTTTAGTGCAGCCTGTGTACATCAGGGAGGCAGCAACCTCAAAAAACGAAGAGGACTCTCATTAAACTTTCTAAATTAATAAGGTTAAAATCAGATAAAAGAATTTAAACCAATAAAAAATTACATAAAGTACAAGGTCCCAGGTATAGATTAATACTTATACATATTCCTGCTGAGCAAGACCCATTCCATAAGCGCGGCTTTATTTTTATATTTAGCCAAGCAAACTGCAACTTCACACTCTGATACTAGAAAATATCAGGGTTTCCTTCTTTGACTATATTGTAGCAATAACTTGGATAGGGTTCAGGGAGCAGTGGGATACTCTAAAACTGTACAACTGGAGGAAAACTAGGCTTCTGGTTGCTCTGTACAAGATGCTGACTGTACTGCACAAACTTAAACTGCACTGTACTGTCTCTTTGCTGGCTGAAATTGTGCAACTCCTGACTCCGCTCCTGGCTGCACTAGGCACAATTCAACAATATGGCATGCTCCTGGCTGTCTTGCACAGCTTATGACTGCCCTGTATAGATTGGTAAGAAGAGACAACCCACAGTCACTTCTACACTGTGTACTCATTTCGGTCCCAAAATAGTGGAGCTTCCTCACTCTTATTCTCCTGACTCTATCCAGACTCTGACCCAGAATCTCACTCTAAGCTTAGTAAGGGATGTTATCAAGAAAAGGACTCCTCAGGCTTCTCTGCCCCAGGGGCTTACTGACGAGTTTCGAAGGGATGCCTAGTAGGCTCTGAGGAAGAAGGTATGCCTCCGAAACGCGTCAGTCAGCAGCAGTCCTGATGTCTTCTGTTGCACTGGAGACAGTCGATATTTAGACTTAGACGATTACAATCATTGGAAGGCTTTCACAAAGCAATTTTTCTTCACATGATTGTAAGTAGTTTTTAATATGGCAGCAGCTAGCTGCAATAAACCCGGTATCCACTTCTTCAGTGGGCGGTCCACTTTCAGATAAAAGTGGTCTCTGTGGCGGATTGGCCACACTATCACTTTTATCAGTGGTGGGAGAGGGCCCCCCCTCCCGTAGATCTCCGGTGCCCTCCGCCACTTACAGCAGCTGTGGAGGCCATTGCGTCCTCTCCCCTCTGTGGTATGGAGCTGAGTGAGGGGAAGATGGCCCTTGCTCGGCTCCATACAATAGTTTTTTTTTTTTTTTTTTGCATTTTAGTGTAAATATCAGATCTGAGGTCTTTTTGACCCCATATATCATATTTAAGAGGTCTTGTCATGCTTCTTTCCTATTACAAGGGATGTTTACATTTCTTGTGAAAGGAATATGAGTGAAACAATTTTTTTTGAAAGAACAGTGTAAAATTAAAAATAAAAAGTAAAATAAATAAGAAAAAAAACACGCACCATCCCGCCGAGCTCACGTGCAGAAGCGAACACATACTTGAGTAGCGCCTGAATATAAAAACGGTGTTCAAACCACACACGTGAGGTATCGCCGCAAACATTAGAATGAGAGCAATAATTCTAGCCCTAGACCTCCTCTGTAATTCAAAACTGGTAACCTGTAGAATTTTTTAAATGTTGCATATGGAGATTTTCAAGGGTAAAAGTTTGTCGCCATTCCACGAGCGGGTGCAATTTTGAAACGTGACATGTTGGGTATCAATTTACTCTGTGTAACATCATCTTTCACAATATAAAAAAAAATTGAGCTAACCTTACTGTTGCCTTATTTTTTAATTCAAAAAAGTGTATTTTTTTCCAAAAGACTTGTAATTCCGTGTACACACGATCGAATTGTCTGGCGGAATTGGTCCGACAAACAATCCGGCAAACAATCCGCCAGACTTTATAACGAACGGACTTGGCCACACACGGACACTCTGAAAGTCTGGCGATTTCTAACGGGATGACGTACAGCACGTACGATGGGACTAGAAAAAGGAAGTTCAATAGCCAGTAGCCAATAGCTTCCTTCTCTAATTGCTTCAGAGCATGCGTCATTCTTAGTCCGCTGGACTAGCATACTGACGAACGGATTGTTCCCTGAAAGCCAAGTTCCGGCGGACATATTTTGAGTCAAAACTACTTTTTAAGTCCACCGGACTTTTACGATGAAAAAGTCCGCTGGAGCCAACACACGATTGAATTGTCTGACGTACTGTGGTTCGATCGTGTGTACGCAGCATAAGACTGCTGTGCAAACAGAAAGTATTCTCTAGGGTGTTAGAAAAAAATATATATAATGTTTGGGGGTTCTAAGTAATTTTCTAGCAAAAAAAAAAAGATTTTTAACAATGTACACAACAAATCTAAAAAATAGGCCCGGTCTTAACTATTTCAGCCCCGGAAGGTTTTACCTCCTTCCTGACCAGAGCACTTTTTATAATTTGGCGCTGCGTCACTTTAACTGGTAATTGTGCGGTCATGCAATGCTGTACCTTTAAATTTGCGTCCATTTTTTCCCACAAATAGAGATTTCTTTTGGTGCTATTTGGTCACCTTTGCGGTTTTTATTTTTTGCACTATAAACAAAAAAAGAGCGACAATTTTGAAAAAAAAAAGCATTATTTTTTACTTTTTTCTATAATAAATATCCCCCAAAAATATATAACAAAACATTTTTTTCCTCATTTTAGGCTGCTATGTATTCTACATATTTTTGATAAAAAAAATTGCAGTAAGAGTTTATTGATTGGTTTGCACAAAAGTTATAGCATCTACAAAATAGGTGATAGCTTTATGGCATTTTTATTGATCATTTTTGTTTTACTAGTAATGGAGGCGATCACATCCAATTCACCCTGCTGCCTGGGCCCCCTGATGGTCTGGGCCCCCGTACAGGAGGACCAGTGGTACCCCCTTATCCACGTCCTTGGATACAAATAAGGAAAGAGAAAAGCTGAAAACAGTATCTTCTTAGCGAAAAAATATGGGAACTACTTCATAGTGCTTTAGCAAAGTGAATGTCATCCACTTAGGATCTCATTTAACCATTGACTGTAATCTGAAAGCTAAATGACAGATATAGTATGAGTTACTACAATATGTATATTCAGTTTTTTCTTTAGGATTGTTTATCATAATCATTTAATAACCATTTTGTATTGTAGGTCCTCTTATCGTGCAGGCTCCAATCTTTGTGTATCGGGGAAGAAATATAAATATAAAGTGTCACAGCCGTCCTGAATATTCTGTACGTTGGAAAATATTCTTCAGGGATAATGATCTCATATATGGACCATTCAGTGATGACTCTATCCTCTTTCTTGATGGAAACTATGACTGGTCTGGAAGATACAGTTGTGTGACAGAATTATCCCGGGATGAATATGTAACACACACAGATGAAGTGTCCCTACATGTCAGAGGTAACTCATTGTGTGTCTATGGTGTTCTCTGTAACCAATAAAGAATAACCATGGCTCCGGTCATCTGTTCCCATACCGGTGTGAGTTGGACCTCCTTCTTCACAAACATCACAGCTTCTACAGGTCAGTTGTGTTGTAAATGACAACCAGGACCACGGAGAGATAAGAATTTGGCTATCCTGCGGCAACTCATTCCATATATATATATATATATATATATATATATATATATATATATATATATATAATCTGCATGTATATATGTAGACAGTAGCCATGAGCAGCTACATGAACTGTTATGTAATGAAGTGAGGAGAGGGGCTGTGGAGCTGGGCCAACACAGACAGTCATTAAACACTCCTAGAAGAGTAGACGGCTGTGATGTGCAAGGAGGGAAGGGGCTGTGCTAGGGAATTGGCCTTTCTGGAGAAAGTTCAAAGGCATATTGCAAATATATAACAAATTGTTTATGGAAAGGAAAAACCCTGAAAGCAAGCATTTTTTTAAAAAAATAACACTTTTTTTTGCAATTTTATATTCAAGGAGAAATGTTCCTTATGCTGGTGCTGGCTGTGTTAGTTTCATAGTTAGTTAGGTTGAATAAAGACACCAGTCCATCCAGTTCAACCTGAGTAAGTGTCTACAATTTTCCCTATCCCTGTACATTGCTACACCCACATTGGTCCCTATCCTCAAGGAGCCCACAATCCAAGGTTCCCATTCATATACTAGGGACAATTTTGGACAGAAGCCAATTAACCTACCTGCATGTCTTTGGATTGTGGGAGGAAACTGGAGTACCCGGAGGAAACCCACGCAGGCACAGGGAGAACATGCAAACTCCAGGCAGGTAGTGTCATGGTTGGGATTTGAACCAGTGACCTTCTTACTGCTAGGTGAGAGTGCTAACCACTACACCACTGTGCCGCCCACTAAGTTGAAATCTTCAGTCCTCTGACCTCCCCCATACCCCTGCAACGAATCTATTCCAATGCTGTGGGGGTCAATACAGCAGCTGAAGTGTCAAATATGCCCCCCCCTCCCGTGTTTCTGCCCCTCCATCAATCATTGAAGCTGTACTATAGCTTCCATCGATGAAAAGCACTCTATGAATGGAGGAGGAGAACTTGTTTTTCATCCGCCCATCCTCCCAAAGAGGTCAGAAGATCTCAACAAAGACAGTCGGCACCAGCACAAGGGACACTTCTCATCAAATGTAAGTAACATTCCTTGTTCTGATTTAAAAAAAAAAAACGTTGATGACAGGGTCTCTTTAATATCAGGGAATAAAAAAAAATTCAAATTCTAGAACAAAGTGAGATGTATCATCAGGGCTTTATTTTTCTCAGAGAATAGGTTTCAAGAACTCCCCCTTTGAGAGTCTCCCCTTGTCTCGGTCCCCTACCCACCTTAAAGCACTGTACCTTGGTTCCAACTCCTACCTACCTCCCAGTACTGCCCCTTTTAGAGAATACAGAACAAGTAGCATTAGTGCTAAGCAATTTGTATAGACTTTGTCAATGATAAAAAGTAAAGCAGTAAAAAAGATCCCCTGCAGTCAGCAACAATACACCACCATCAACAACAGATCCCCCAAGCAACAATGGACCTCTTTCAATAACATACCCCCCCCAGCAACAATAGACCCCCGGCAGCAACAACAAATTTTCCAACAATAGACCCCTCTAAACAGAAGATCCCCCTAGCAACAACTGA
This sequence comes from Lithobates pipiens, assembly GCF_037356315.1. NCBI lineage: Eukaryota > Metazoa > Chordata > Amphibia > Anura > Ranidae > Lithobates > Lithobates pipiens. The sequence goes on along the minus strand of NW_027507906.1, from coordinate 529,835 downwards.
CCCCTCAGCAACATAAGACCCACCCTCGGCAACAATAGATCCCCCAGCAGCCAGTAATAGACCTTGAAGCACACCCCAGCACCCCTTGCCTTTACATACATTTAGCGCTGGAGGTGCCGGAACTGCATCCCCCCACATTTCTGCTGAAAAAAAAGCTCTTGTGTACCATACATACTGCTTTCAAATCATTAATGCTTGATTGAGGGTGAGCCCAGAGACTCATCCAGACAGAAGGCCATTGAATGCCTTAAACCCTAATAAAAATCCAGTTTATATGGATTGAGATCAGAGTCAGAAGGTGAAGTGGACTCCCATTTCACTCCTTTTTTATTTCAAAAATATTATTATTTTTTGAACGGGAAATACCTTTTTTGAGAAGTTTAGCCCACACACAGTTGGTTGGGGGGCAAAGTTCCTCTTTAATAACTAGGTCTACCTATCCTACCCCCAACAATCCAAGGGACAAGGATAGAAGGGATTCTCATCTCAGCAGAGCCTAATTCTTACATAGTTACATAGTTATTAAGGTTGAATAAAGACACCAGTCCAACTTGAGTGTCTACAATTGTCCCTATCCCTGTACATTGCACACTCACATTGGTCCCTACCCTCAAGGAACTCACAATCCAAGACCCCCTTTCATATACTAGGGCCAATTTGGGACAGAAGCCAATTAACCTACCTTAACCTACCTGCATGTCTTCCTTCCATCAGTTTAGTCACATTTTTTCAAAGAGGAATAATGGATGAAGTTTACATCAGTTTTTCATCTGTTGAGTTTTTTTACAACCGCCAGTTAGAGTAGAGATAATCATCCGTTTACATCCGTTTTTCCCATAGGGATGGAAAATCCAATCGTGTGTGGACTCTATCGGACTTTTTCTGTCGGAATTTCCACCTGAAAAAGTTTGAGAGCTGGATCTAAAATTTTCCGACAACAAAATGCGATCTGACTTTTTCCGATTGTGTGTAGAGAATTCCGACGCACAAAGTGCCACGCATGCTCGGAAAAAATTTGGAGACAAAAGCTATTGACTACTGGCCTCTACTTAGTCCCGTCGTACATTACAATTGTCATCTCATTCCAAACTATTGGAATTTCTGACAACTTTGTGTGACTGTGTGTATGCAAGACAAGTTTTGGCCAAAATCCATCTGAAAAAATCTGATGGATTTTGTGGTCGGAATGTCCAGCCGTGTGTATGAGGCATTACTATCCAAAGTTAAAACAACAAGGGCAGAAGATTTAATAGATGGAAAGTTGAAAACATTCCTAAAGGTATTAGAGTTACTAAAGATTAGATTACTAAAGGTATAAAGAATTCACTCCAGTCACCTCCCCCCCCCCCCCCCCCCCCACACACACACACACTGTGTTAGTCTCCCAGGCAAATCAGAAAACCAAACAGGGGCTCCAACCCTTCCCCAGTCTGTCTTTAACCACTTCTGTACCAGCATGTCACACCCACTTCATTACAAGGCCATTTTTCCACGCTTTGATACTGACATTTGACTGACAATTGACTGACAATTACCCCAATATGTACCACTGTGCCCAGACTAATACAGTACAGGTCATACACAGAGAGGTCAGGAGAGGAAAGGGTCAAGTCACATAAAATGCAAGGATGGAAATGAATGGCGTAATGTGACCTGTAAAAAGAATCTTACGACCGGGGTAACTGGCGCTACCTATTTAGCATGAATAAATATTAACTCTCATTAATGAAACAGATGTGTTTTTAGAAAAAGAAAATTAAAAAATGCCAAGAATACAAATAAGAATAATCTATCTCACCATTAGTATTTTGCATATATCCAATCGCACCTCAATGAAGATAAAAACTCCCTTACGGAAGACAGTATGTCCTTTAGGACCCACTTATTTCAGTCCAGAACAGAAAAAAGGAACAGAAAAAAGGAACACACAAGCGGCTTCTCCCAGAAGTTACAAATAATCGCACAGATTCCCTACTGCGACTCCAATGTGACAATAACCAGTGTAATGATTTAGGACCTTGTTCTAAAAAACTCCATATAATCCCAAACAAATCAAAAATAGATCCTGTGAAGAGGAAAATAAAAGAATAGAAAAACTCGTACTGAGTGCGATTTTTCTTTAAAATCGCATTAGTGCTAAAATGTGGTTAGCCCAACGATCTGTAAACTGAATGACGACTATGGAAACTCCAATTGCTAAATGTGAGAAATAAATATAAAAATACAAACTCTAGTAAATATAAACATAAGTGAAAGTGCAATCAAAGTGCAGGAAAAAACTATATGGAAACCCCAAAATATGTGACACAATTCATATCCAAAATCAAAAAGTTTTCCAAACATATGTGTTAACAGAGCATCAGTGAAAAAACATATAATAAAAAATGTGTTATAATGATCTTCAAACAATATAAATTAAAAATATATTAAATAAAGATGAAAATGAGCACACACATACAAAAAAACGTTTTTTATTTATAATTTTTGATATTTTTTGATTTTTATTTTTATTTTTATTTTATATGAAAATTGCTTTTATTGTTGTTTTTTACCATTTTCGTGGAAATAAATTGGTTTTGATACGGATTACACTATGGAGACTATAATTTTTTTCCTATGAGGGCACAAATGTAATCTTCTTTTGGATACGAATGATCTTAAAAAAACGGGTCAAGGAGCTGGATATCGGCAGATTGGATCTAAAGGCGAATTACCCCTGCAGGAGTGAATTCTTTTGGTGAGTGGGGTACCTTGCGGGGGAGCACGGAAGTCACTTTGAGGATTACACAAGGAGCACAAAAGTCACTATATGAACATTTACTGGTGGATTGCACTATTGAAGACTTTTTGGACAGTTGGACATTAATTTTTTAATTTTTTTTTTTAATTTTTTTTATTTTATTTATTTTTTTTATTTTGTATGTTTACATATATATATTTTTTTTGTTCTCTTTTTTGTATGTGTGTGCTCATTTTCATCTTTATTTAATATATTTTTAATTTATATTGTTTGAGGATCATTATAACACATTTTTTATTATATGTTTTTTCACTGATGCTCTGTTAACACATATGTTTGGAAAACTTTTTGATTTTGGATATGAATTGTGTCACATATTTTGGGGTTTCCATATAGTTTTTTCCTGCACTTTGATTGCACTTTCACTTATGTTTATATTTACTAGAGTTTGTATTTTTATATTTATTTCTCACATTTAGCAATTGGAGTTTCCATAGTTGTCATTCAGTTGACAGATCGTTGGGCTAACCACATTTTAGCACTAATGCGATTTTAAAGAAAAATCGCACTCAGTACGAGTTTTTCTATTCTTTTATTTTCCTCTTCACAGGATCTATTTTTGATTTGTTTGGGATTATATGGAGTTTTTTAGAACAAGGTCCTAAATCATTACACTGGTTATTGTCACATTGGAGTCGCAGTAGGGAATCTGTGCGATTATTTGTAACTTCTGGGAGAAGCCGCTTGTGTGTTCCTTTTTTCTGTTCCTTTTTTCTGTTCTGGACTGAAATAAGTGGGTCCTAAAGGACATACTGTCTTCCGTAAGGGAGTTTTTATCTTCATTGAGGTGCGATTGGATATATGCAAAATACTAATGGTGAGATAGATTATTCTTATTTGTATTCTTGGCATTTTTTAATTTTCTTTTTCTAAAAACACATCTGTTTCATTAATGAGAGTTAATATTTATTCATGCTAAATAGGTAGCGCCAGTTACCCCGGTCGTAAGATTCTTTTTATTGTTGGGAGAAACCCCTAGTGGGGTTTTTCTTTTTGTGGGGGGCAGCAACCTAGAATTATATATACATATAGCACTTGCCCTGAATTTATTGTTATTGTTTTTTTATCTATCCTACACCCAGTGTTGACCAGCGCGGTTTTTATCTTTATAGTAATGTGACCTGTGTTACAACAGAGAAAAGATATGCCTGTGCTCAAAGCGCCACTTATTTGTCAGTTGTTCCTAATGCAGACGTCACTAAACACTGACTAACCTAAAAAAGGGAGTTACACAGATTCACACCACATAAGTCAACCAGGCTGGAATATAAACCATTTGGGCAGCAATTTTCTTCTCTGTGGCTCAGGATGCTATATATAATGAATGTTTGCAGTCATGGTTACCACTATGATTAAGCCCTACATTGGTGAAATGCATTGGGGTTCTTATACCAGTGGAGAACCAAGCTGAAGCCAGCTCTTACCATCTTTCACTATTTTAACTTTACGGTCAGCTGAATCATGAGGTGGTGGGTAGACCCAGGCTACGTCAACAACAATCTTTTCATAAGATTATATGTACATTTAACATATTTTAGACATACTGTATCTCACAAAAGTGAATATACCCCTCACATTTTTGTAAATATTTTATTCTATCTTTTCATGTGACAACACTGAAGAAATGACACTTGTCTACAATGTAAAGTAGTGAGTGTACAGCTTGTATAAAAGTGTGAATTTGCTGTCCCCTCAAAATAACTCAACACACAGCCATTAATGTCTAAACCGCTAGCAACAAAAGTGAGTACATCCCTAAGTGAAAATGTCCAAATTGGGCCCAAAGTGTCAATATTTTGTGTGGCCACCATTATTTTCCAGCACTGCCTTAACTCTCTTGGGCATGGAGTTCACCAGAGCTTCACAGGTTGCCTCTAGAGTCCTCTTCCACTCCTCCATGATGACATCATGGAGCTGGTTGATGTTAGAGACCTTGCGCTCCTCTATGTTCTGTTTGAGGATGCTCCACAAATGCTCAATAGGGTTTAGGTCTGGAGACATGCTTGGCCAGTCCATCACCTTTACCCTCAGCTTCTTTAGCAAGGCAGTGGTCATCTTGGAGGTGTGTTTGGGGTTGTTATCATGTTGGAATACTGCCCTGCAGTCTCCAAATGGAGGGGATCATGCTCTGTTTCAGTATGTCATAGTACATGTTGGCATTCATGGTTCCCTTAATGAACTGTAGCTCCCCAGTGCCTGGAGCACTCATGCAGCCCCAGACCATGACACTCCCACCACCATGCCTGACTGTAGGCAAGAAACACTTGTCTTTGACCTCCTCACCTGGTTGCCCCCACACACGCTTGTCACCATCTGAACCAAATACGTTTATCTTGGTCTTATCAGACCACAGGACATGGTTCCAGTAATCCATGTCCTAATGCCGCGTACACACGATTGAATTGTATGACGTACTTAGTCCATCATACAATCCTACGGACAATCCGGCGTACTTTGTACTGAACGGACTTGGCCACACACGGATACACAAACAGTCCGACGAAAGCTTGCGCGATGACGTACAGCACGTACGACGGGACTAGAAATAGGAAGTCCAAGACACAGCAAAGCACCCTTTGGGCTCCTTCTGTTGACTTTGCGTTAGTGGAAGTTTGGTTAGAGACGATTCGCGCTTTTCAGACTTCAGCTTAATTCGTCCGTTATTTTTTTTTTTATTTATTCTCGAATTGGAATATTAATCATAAGATGAGGATGAATAAAGACATTTGTGATAACTCTGTGTGAATATAAGCAGCAAAGCAACTTCACTTTTCTCGCATTATGAAGAAGAAAAGAATGTGCTATATTAAAAAATCACAAAATTAGCAGCATGACGAATATGCTAGCTTCAATACGAACACTAGTTTTACAAGACAGCGCGCTTCCGCCCTGTAAATCATTTCTGGGCATGCGCCATTCTTAGTCCGTCGGACTAGCATACTGACGAACGTATTGTCCGCTGAAACCAAAGTATGACGGGAAGATTGGTGTGCAAACCGGCCTTCTTAGTACTCCGGATTGCACGCTGAAAAAGTCCACTGAAGCCCACACACGATCGGACTGTCCGTTGAAATGCGTTTCAACGGACTAAGTACGTCATACAATTTGATCGTGTGTACGCGGCATTAGTCTGCTTGTCTTCAGAAAACTGTTTGCAGTCTTTCTTGTGCATCATCTTCAGAAGAGGCTTCCTTCTGGGATGACAGCCAATTTGCAGTGTGGGGCGTATAGACTAAGCACTGACAACGCTGACCCTCCACCCCTTCAACCTCTGCAGCAATGCTGGCAGCACTCATACGTCTATTTGCCAAAGACAATCTCTGGATATAATGCTGAGCACGTGACCTCAACTTCTTTGGTTGACCTTGGTGAGGCCTGTTTTGAGTGGAACCTGTCTTGTTAAACCTCTGTATGGTCTTGGCCACCATGCTGCAGCTAATTTTCAGGGTATTGGCAATCTTCTTATAGCCTAGGCCATCTTTATGTAGAGCAACAATTCTTTTTTTGTAGTTCCTCAGAGTTCTTTGACAAATGGGGCCTCGTTGAAATTCCAGTGACCAGTATAAGAGAGTGAGAGCGATAACACCAAATTTAACACACCTGCTCCCCATTCACACCTGAGACCTTGTAACACTAATGAGTCTCATAACACCAGGGAGAAAAAAATGGCTAATTTGGGCCTAATTTGAACATTTTCACTTAAGGGTGCTCACTTTTGTTGCCAGCGGTTTAGACATTAATGGCTGTGTGTTGAGTTATTTTGAGGGGACAGCAAATTTACACTGTTATACAAGCTGTACACTCACTACTTTACATTGTAGCAAAGTGCCATTTCTTCAGTGTTGTCACATGAAAAGATAGAAGAAAATATTTACAAAAATCTGAGGGGTGTACTCACTTTTGTGAGATACGGTATGATTTTGTTGTAAAAGCCTCCCCTGTGACATCCAAAAGCCGTGAGACTGCTGTTGGGTACCTCCATCTTGGATGTAATGAAGAAGATGTGGTGGTAGGCCTCTGGACATGAGTTTTCACAGATCATCAAAAGGCAGACTAAATCATTATTTGAGCCTAATGGCTTGTGTTTGGTAGCTTACCGCAAATTTAATAAGTCAATGAGAGTGCCCAACAAAAATCCTTGAGAGTTCAAAATCTTTAATTGCTCATATGGTTCTTGCCATTTCTGCTGGTAACATCAACACTGACTGTGATTTATAATATCCTCTTCAGCAAATCAGTTTTTTTTAGAAGTATTTTGTGTCCAGCTCTCCCCTAATGAAGATAGTGGTATATGGCCCTTAAAACAAATTGGCTGTCCTTTTGCTCTTCCAGTTGTAATCAGTTAAATATTTAAATACTCTGGACTTCCAAGGATTTTTGTTTGGCGCTCTATTTGACCTATTACATCTTGGATATGATGTCAGTAGAACCCGCAGACTCAAGTGACACCACAGTTTGCTTAATGCAGAGAATTTTAAAAGATTCAATTCATCCAATTAAAATGGCGTCCAATCCATTGAGCTGGAGGATTTGGGGAATTATTCCTGTGAAATAACTTATTTTACAAAGCAGAGCAAAATATGACTTTTTCTTCACAAGTGACCCAATGTCAGGAGTCAACCATGCTTGCTAGTAGTTTAGGTGGACATATTTATCTTTTAGTTTGTGTTCCATGTTATTATTAAATCTAACAATTGTTTTTTTTTTTTTTTTCCTAGACCTGTTCTCAAAGCCAAATATTACCACCATTCTGTATCCAAAGACAGAAAGTGACAACATGGCCCTGATATGTGACACAAGTCTCAGTCCACCCAGACAGGGGACAGAACTGCAGTTTGCTTTCTACCGAGATGGACTAGAGGTTCAGAAATTTAGTTCATCTCATCGATATGAAGTCCAGTCTGCTCAGCCAAAGGATTCTGGGAATTATTCCTGTGAAGTGAGAACTCCGACCAACAGTGTCATCAAAAGAAGTGAAGAATTATATTTCCAGATACAAGGTAATAATGTGTAATAGTTAGGGCACTGGGGTCGCAGTATGAAAGAGAGAGCTTATACACAATGTTGATATAAAGTTATATTACATGGCTGAACCATGGGATAAAACCGAGTCTCCGGGTCAAACCCTATTAAAGATCTGCACACACCAATATTCTGTAGATAAAGTGCAAAGGCCCCGATGGTACAACTGCTGAAATCTTTAAGAACGAGCTCTAGTCTGGAGGTTCTGCATAAACGCACACTGAATCCATAATGTTTTAACTATAATACAAATACACCAAATACCTCGCTAGACAAAAATAAGTGAATCTGCCCGGATTCAAATCGCAAGGGGTTGGTTGACTCCTGCTTGTAATCCATTAACCCCAAACTTGACGCTATCCCCAGTGAAGTCTATAAATCTTGATACTAATATCTGGCATTTTTTATTTTGCAAATACCATAGATACATAGGCTGAAAAAAGACACATAATATAGTGTGTGTGTGTGTGTGTGTGTGTGTGTGTGTGTGTGTGTGTGTGTGTGTGTGTGTGTGTGTGTGTGGGGGTGTTAATTTAATGCAATTTTAAGGAGGACAAGTTAAAAACCCCAATCCTTTCAATTACATTCTTTGGAGATGCCTTTAAGCTGTATGTGGTGTTACAGAACAAAACAATTCTCATCGACAGCATCAGTAAAAACGTATTCTGGCATCACATATTTTGTGTATGTACTGTATTTATCGGCGTATAACACGCGCCGGCGTATAACACGCACCCCAAGTTTAGGAGGGAATTTTGTGGAAAAAACTTTTAGGAGGGAAATTTAAGGAAAAAAAACTTACATTTAAATGTCCATCAATGCAGCCTTATCAGTGTCTATCTGAAGCCTCGTCAGCGTCATTTGCAGCCTTGTCATGCAGCCTGTCCGCATTGCAACCTTGTCATGCAGCCTGTCCGCATTGCAGCCTTGTCATGCAGCCTGTCCTCATTGCAGCCTTGTCATGCAGCCTGTCCTCATTGCAGCCTTGTCATGCAGCCTGTCCTCATTGCAGCCTCGTCATGAAGCCTGTCCTAATTGCAGCCTCGTCATTGCAGCCTGTAGTCATTGCAGCCTGTAGTCATTGCAGCCTTGACATGCAGCTTGTCAGTCTTAGTGCATTGTCTGCTTATGTTTTTAAAAATGGCGCTGCTGAGATGTCCCGTGTATCTCGGCGCCACCTGGAAGTTCTTGGCGGCTTTCGGCCGCTCTCGGACCTTCTCTGCAGCTTTCGTTCGCTCTCGGACCTTCTCGGCGGTTTTCGGCCGCTCTCGGACTTTCTCGGTGGCTTTTGGGCGCTCTCGGACCTTCTCGACGACTTTCAGCCGCTCTCGGACCTCGGCAGCTTTCGGCCACTCTCAGAAGGTCCGAGAGCGTCTGAAAGCCGCCGAGAAGATCCGAGAGCGGCCGAAAGCCGCAGAGAAGGTCCGAGAGCGGCCAAAAGCCGCGAAAAGGGCTCAGAGCCCAAAAAATTGTGCGGAAATCGGGGAGTATTGGCGTATAACACGCACCCACGATTTCCCCCTGATTTTAAGGGGAAAAAAGTGCGTGTTATACACCGATAAATACGGTAATTTTTTTTTTTCAGTGTACGACACTTCATTGTCTTAATTTTATTAAAATGTGAAAACTTAGTGCACAAAAACTACAACCTCATATTCCCTGAACCACGTCTCTGTAATCCCAATTATTCCCAAAATATTAAAACTGTAGACTTTAAAGTGTTAGTAAACCCAGGACCCTGCACTCACTATATCTGGTCTTCCAAAGTACACATGTAGCGGCCACAACCTTTGCTGTGCGGCCTTGACTTGTTAGGCTTACCAGTTACCTTCTCTCGGCCTGCTCTTCCGCGTCTAGGGGTTCCCAGTGTTGATACCCAATGACTTGCACACTGACACAGATGAAGTCCTCTTTAAAAGGTTTTATTTTGCGATAATTTTCAGACAACACAGTCTCTTAGGGAACAGAGGGCATGGGTGAAGAACTCAGGCACCTTGAACTGCAGGTCTAGCAAAGTCTCTAATTCCACCTAATTCCTCTAAATCTCTAGCCAGAGATCATGGCAGTCAGCACGTTGACTCAAAACTTGAAACAGTCCCGTGAACGTGTACAAAATGTAACTAAGGGTGAACGGGAACCTTTTCTTCAGTACCTGGAACGTTTCCCATCTCCTCAATGGTACTAGAAAAACGTGAATTTGTCAATGTCCTTCCCAACTCAGTAACCAGGCACTTCCCAGGAGGCCACTTGCCGACCCTCCTCCGAAGAGTCCTCCCCCAGTCACTTCCACGAGCTGTGGTGCCTCTCCAAGCCAAGAGCACACCCGGTCACCTTGAATCCTCCCACAGTTACTGCGCCTCGGACCAGCCGTGTCCGAGACTCGGGAACAGACGGATCCCTACGCCAGACCAGATGGGTCTATCAGGGGCCTACCCCGGTCCTGGAACCAGACCAGACCCCACGGGTCTCACAAACTCCTCTCTCCTCTAAACACGTGACCCACACAGCTTAAGTACCCCTTCTCAGAGTCCTCAGCGGGCACTCCAACTGATTGGTTCCGAGAAGGCTGATACTTAAACATCCAACCAGACCTGGTTCTGGCCTGTCATGTGTACCTCACCACTCACATGACCAGGCAGAACTTCCAAACACAGCCTGGCCAGACTGGTGTTAAGGCCTAACCTACATAATTAACCCTCAGAACCCCTATTGTTCTGAGGCAAAAAGAAAATTTACATGCGTATTACATTTTATCCAAAATGTCATCCACTACACACAGAACATGGAAATGCAATTATTTTAGTAAATATAAATTGATAAATACCTTTTCTCATCAGCAGTATATAGCAGTCTTGTCACTTCTATCAGTGTCTGGCTGAGCACTGGTTAAAGCTTGTAGGAGTAGGTTTTTATTCTGCTCTGACAGTCCCAAGAGGCTGCATGACTCCTGACCCTCTGTCTCGACAGTGCTGATTGGCCCTGTGCTGATCACATGCCGCTTCCCAGGAAAAAAAACTCTCTAGCAATGCACACCAAGCTGAGCATGTGCAGAGTACCTCCTAGACTCTGTTCTATCAGCAGATGGATTGGGGACAGTAAAAGAAGGGGAGGATCAGAGCGGACAGGACCAAACAGCCTTTTTACACAATCCGGAGGATTAACCCCTTAGGTTCCACAGTAGGTATGACAAGCATGCTTTACTGCATATACAGACTCATTTTACTGTTTTGGGTTTAGTAACACTTTTAAGTACCGTATATACTCGAGTATAGGCCGACCCGAATATAAGCCGAGGCCCCCAATTTACCCCCAAAAAACTGGAAAACTTATTGACTCGTGTATAAGCCGAGGGTGAGACATGGCTGTCCATCCCTGTGTGTCCGTCCATCCCTGTGTGTGTGTCCGTCCATCCCTGTGTGTGTGTCCGTCCATCCATCCATCCCTGTGTGTGTGTCCGTCCATCCATCCATCCCTGTGTGTGTGTCCGTCCATCCATCCATCCCTGTGTGTGTGTCCATCCATCCCTGTGTGTGTGTGTGTGTGTGTGTCCATCCATCCATCCCTGTGTGTGTGTGTCCGTGCAGCCTTGTGTGTGTGTCCAGCCTACCTGTGTCCCGAGCCTGTGTCCCGAGCCTCCGTCCCGAGCCTCCGTCCCGAGCCGCCGTCCCGAGCCGCCGTCCCGAGCCGCCGTCCTGAGCCGTCGTCCCGAGCCTCCTCCGTCCTTCCAGGATCGCCGCTCTTCTCGGCGGCCATTCTAATATTCAAAAGCCGCGCCTCCGCCTCCGCCTTCGCCTGTGATAGGCGGAACACTGAATTTCCCAGCAGCCTGTGTTCCGCCTATCACGGACATCGTCTCATCCTCGTCCGTAGTACGAGGATGAGACGATGTCCGTGATAGGCGGAACACTGACTGCTGGGAAATTCAGTGTTCCGCCTATCACAGGCGAAGGCGGAGACGGAGGCGCGGCTTTTGAATTTTAGAATGGCCGCTGTCTGTCTGCTCGATACGCTGATCGAGCAGTCAGACAGCGGTGACTCGAGTATAAGCCGAGGGGGCACTTTCAGCCTCAAAAAAGAGGCTGAAAATCTCGGCTTATACTCGAGTATATACGGTATGTTTATGATAGAAATTGGCTAGTGTCAGAAAAGTATGTAAGCACTTATCTTGCAATAAAAATTTGAGTTTATTTTCTGAGAGACAATCAGGAGTGTGATCCAAAGCGCCACATATTTATCCCTCTATTGCCATAATTGTCATTAAATGTATTTTTAAAAAAATAAAGCAGACCTAAAGTTAGAGGTATATGGAAAACAAATTCTCCAAATCAACCCCATGCCCTGCATCTTAATGCCAGCTGGGCAAAACTATTGGATCTGCAGTTTATTTGATTCCAGATTAAGGACTTACCTCTTTTAGCCTGTGCTACACCACAGTGGCCGCTACCAAACTGTCATTATTCTTACCAGAAGACTTTCCCAGCTGCCATTATTTTGCCCAGAAGGCCATTCCTGCCCTCTATCATCATGTGGAATGCAATGAGGCAGCAGGGGGCAGAGGAAGAATACTGGGAGGAGGGAAGAGGTGCTGCCAGTGAGGTGGAGTAGGAAATGGGGCAGACTTCAAGTGAGAGGTTTCATCCTTTCCCAATCCCAGAAGTTGTATGTGGGTGGGATGAGGTTGGGAGGGATACTAGGTCCTCTACTGCAGGCACATTTTGGTGAATGGGGTCTTTAAGTTCAAAAGCCTGCACAAGTACCCCAGGATTTGGGTAATCTAAGGAGGAGGCCGCTATTGGGTGGTCACTCTATTAGATCCCCAATACAAGGGTGAGATGGCAGATTTACTGCCATCATCCCAAAGGGTGCTCAAAATCTGAAACTTTGAGGAGATGCTAGGAAAAGAAGCTCTTCATCGCAGTTTCTGATGGTGGTAGGATCCCCTCTAATAAAAAACATGTCTCTGATCCTCTGAACTGTGATCCTCTGTCTTTGATTCTCCTGGGCTACAGTCCTGAGTACATCAGAATACGAAGACGAGGGTTGAATTGCTAATGTTGAGGAGGTTCTTCGAAACCAGCTGACCTAAGTTTAAAGATCAGAAAGTGCATAATGGTTATAATGAATCCTGTCTGATGAACTCCTGCATTGGTTTGCCTGGCCCCTGAGCCTCAGACATGCAGGATTCACTAAAATCCCATAGTACCTGTAAAACCAAACAAATTGTTTTCCTTTTAGTTGAGTAATTATGAAATATAGCATACATAAATATATTATTATAAGCCTTATGCAGCCTACATTTGGCAAAGGGCTATAAATTTCTTTAGCGCTACATTTCAATTATCCTTGACTCATTTGTGCCAAAAAATGCCCCTCACTAGCTAAACACATAACATACCACAATTGAGAAATAGAGGACCTTTACTGTTTATGCAAATGTACAAAAATAGTAGAATAGTTATGAAGCAGACCACAATGGACCCAACTTCTCTCCCAGTTCTACTTCTTTTTTACCCGACACATAAGCTCACTGTTGTAAAATAATATACACAAAACCAACACTCTGTCCAGTTCAAACTAGATCTATGATAAAGCATAAAATAATGCAATCAATTAGTATATTGATCTTTCCCTTTACCCAGATTTCAAGTAGCCAGAGCTCTCGTAGATATATATTGTAATGGCAATACCAGAACCGAGACCTTACTAAAGTAAATTGTAATAGAGTGGCACATCCCATATACTGTATGTGAATAGGAATAACATGAGCGCACCTATAATATAGTGAATACAAACTGTTGAAAGTGTTGTACATTTCAAAGTTTTTAGTAATTCCCCTACTATACTAATGTACCATGTTCTAATTTTAGGAGGAAACCGCAGAACGGATTATACAACAGTGAACATAATACGTCTGGCACTATCAGGTTGTGTGTTGTTCCTCGGATGTGTTTTCCTCATCCATCACATCAAGACAGAAGTGATTACACCGTCTAATACATGAATGGAGACTCTATGTTGTGGGTCGGGGCTAATACCTGCCTGTTAAGACCCGTCCCGTGTTAAGCCCCCAAGTGACATCTGGAATTCTTCGGCAGAAACACCAAAAACTGGAGTTTTGACTTAGACCTACCTTATATTTAGACCTACCTTCTGGTTTTGATCTACGAAAGGCAGTTTTGGTTGCATTGAAAATAATGTGTACTTACCTAAGCATGAACCACACAGGAGGGTAATGTTTGCACAAAATTGCAATTCAGCTGTTAATCACTTTGGCCCTGTTTCTAGGCGCTCATGCATGGCTGTCTATTCTACTCAATACTCATTATTGAGATTTTGTTTTGGCACATCTTAGGACCAACCAAGACCTTGGGGGTCAATGAATAAATACTGGCCATCTAAATCTGGCCATAAATTAGTAGATTTTTTAACGGAAGTTGGTACAGACATTAAACACTTCCGGACCGCCGCGCGCTGATATACATCCTAAATTTGAAGTGGAATATTGTTGTTATGGCAGCAGCTAGGTGACATAACCCTGGTATCCTCTTCTTCAGCCTGCAGTCCAGTTTCCAATAATAGTGGTCTCTGTGGTAGATTCGCCGAGAGATCACTTTAATCGGCGGCGGGAGAGGGCCCCCCTCACTCTCTGTTGCCCTCCGCCACTTACTGCAGCCGTCACCAGCGGCAGAGGCGATCTGATATTCTCCCTTGCTGGGTATGGAGACGAGTGAGGGGAAGATGGCCCCCACCTGTCTCCATACCATTGCTGGGTGGAAGCAACGTCAAAATGTCACATCCACCCATAGGCTCTTAAAGGGTCATATTTTTTATTTTTTTAATTTTTTTATTGCATTATAGTGTAAATATTCTTTTTGACCCCAGATCTCATATTTAAGAGGTCATACCATGCTTTTTTTCTTATTAAAAGGGGTTTACATTCCTTGTAATAGGAATAAAAGTGACACAATTTTTTTTTTAAAAAGAACAGTGTAAAAATAAAATGTAAAATAAATAATAAAAAAAACATTTTTTTGAAACGCGCCCCATCCCACCGATCTCGCGTGCAGAAGCGAACGCATACGTGAGTAGCGCCCGCATATGAAAACGATGTTCAAACCACACATGTGAGGTATCACATATATCACATGCAATAATTCTAACCCTAGACTTCCTCTGTAACTCGCAACCTGTAAAAAATTTTAAACGTTGAGTATAGATATTTTTAAGGGTAAAAGTTTGTCGCCATTCCACGAGTGGGCGCAATTTTGAAGCGTGATGTGTTGGGTATCAATTTACTCGGCATAACATTATCTTTCACATCTAAAAAAAAATTGGGCTAACTTTACTGTTGTCTTATTTTTTTATTCAAAAAAGTGTATTTAAAAAAAAAAAAGTGCACTTGTAAGACCGCTGTGCAAATACGGTGTGAAAGAAAGTATTGCAACGACCGCCATTTTATTTTCTAAGCTGCTAGAAAAAAAAGTGGAATATTTGGGGGTTTTAAGTAATTTTCTAGCAAAAAAAATGTTTATAACTTGTAAACAAATCTCAAAAAGTCTTGAAGGAAAGTCAGGAAAAAGGAAAAAGTCACATGTCCAGTGACGCAACTAGTCGGGAGGAGGAGCCTGTGACGTTACCAGCAGTGTTTTGTGTGCACTGTCAGCATATGAGGAGTTCCCAGCGTTATGCTGTATGCAACTGATCATTTCATATGCGATCTATCCTGCGGGGAAGTCCTGCTGAAAGCTGCAAGTTCATCCATGGGAATTAGCAGTGAAATCTCTAATGAACCATCTGTTACTCAGAAGACTCATTAAGGCTTGATTATCTAGTCCCACGTATGTGAATTTATTGGCAGAGACTTTGGTTTGTACACAGTGGAATGTGATATTCTTTTACCTGTGGAAAAAGTTTGCACTATTGTTACCATTACACAGAAGGAATTTTATATATTTTATATATTTCTTATATTTTGTATGGTTCACTATGTGTTCAATATTATTCACTTAATTTGGTGGTACACTGTGCAATATTAGTAGGTTAATATTAGCGCAATTATTCATTCAAAACAATTTATTTTTGCGCATCAGTTCACATATATATAATATTATTCACATTATCGCTTTAGTATATTTTTACACCTGCCACCTATAGCTACCTAATTGTTGAGGATCAATTGATTTCACTCTATTGCCGCGTACACACGATTGCACATTCCGACAACAAATTTCTGACGGACGTTGGCTCAAACTTGTCTTACATACACATGGTCACACAAATCTTGACGGAAATTCCGTTCGCCAAGAACGCGGTGACATACAACACATACAACGAGCCGAGAAAAATGAAGTTCAATAGCCAGTGCGGCTTTTCTGCTTGATTCCGAGCATGCGTGGAACTTTGTGCATCGGAATCGTGTACACACGATTGGAATTTAACGGAATTTGTTGTCAGAAAATTTGAGATCCAGATCCAGAAAATGTCCGATGGAACCTACACATGGTCGAAATTTCTGACAACAAGCTCCCATTGAATATTTCCCGTCGGAAAATCTGACCGTGTGTATAGGGCATAAGTCTGTGATTGCTGCACTTTTCTCTGTTGTCACTAGATGGCCGGGCACTTGGTGGCATTAAATAAGACAAGGGCACTGCAAGGTCAGATTAAGAGTATATGGCATATCTCAGCCAATGGGCAGATGTTTTCTTAAATCCCTTGGCCTGCTGGGAGAACCTATATCTTTGGGTGGAGTCAGGTGATCAGTGTCCTGTGCCACCTGGACGGCTGTCGGGGTGGACGTGTGTTGTGCTGCCCAGGCTGCTAGGCTGTTGTTTGGACCTATCCCTGGCTCATCTGACTGCAAGGCTATCTGAGGGCCTATCCAGAAGCAAGAGAGCAGTGCAGGGTTGGGATTGCGGCTTGCAGTTCAACCAGAAGTGACGGTTTTGCCGGCTGGAGAACCTGTCATGGTCGGAGGTAGAGGGGAAGCTGTCGCCACTAAGGGACCATCCACCTTATTATCAGCGACCACAGTGAGTAACTGGAGCAAGTACTGGAGCAGTATTCTCACCAACTGGGGATGGTGAAGAATCGGGAAACCTCAGCAGGTAAGTCTGGCAATGTTTAGCAACAACATTGCTTAAAAAGGAACGGCGGTCTGCTCACATAATTTGTAATAAAAACATATTTGTCGTTATAAAGCTTCCCTCCGACCACTTTGCATATTATTTTATATATACTGTGATTCTGTACTTGCCAAATATGCTGCAGAAATCTCCCTCCACCGAGTCTGGCTGCAACCATTTTAACTGTGGGCAGCTGAAGCTGCTGCCTGTTCACTTCATGGATTTACACAGACACACCTCCAGCTCTGCAGCTCTCATTGGCCCTCTTATGATTCATCCCCCCTTCCTTCCTGGCAAACTCTCAGGAGAGTGAGAGCGTGAGCTGTGTATGATGTCATAAGCCTAGGCTTTTTTTCCAGACAAGAAACAGGAAGTGGGCTGCATAAGGCATTTACAGACAGAAAAAAATGTTTTACTATCCAAAGTTAAAGCAACAAGGGCAGAAGATTTAATAGATGGAAAGATGAAAACATGACTGAAATTCCACTTTAAGCAGTGAATACAGAAAGCTACAATGAAACATTGTTTCATTTTGTATTTTTCTGTTTATTCATTTACAGATCAAAGGGACGAACTTCAATCTGCAGATGAAGTCAGTTAAAGCAACCTAACAGGTAAGGCTTATGCTGCGTGCACACGATCGGACTATCCGGCGGACAATTCGATCGTGTGTGGTCTCCAGCGGACTTTTTCTTCCCATAGGTCTGACGGACTTAGAAATTAGACTTCAAAGGCTTCAAAATTGTCCGCTGGACTCGGCTTTTAGCGGACAATCCGTTCATCTATATGCTAGTCCAGCAGACTAAAACTGACGCTAGGGCAGCTATTGGCTACTGGCTATGAACTTCCTTATTCTACGTCATCACGTTTGAATCCGCCGGACTTTTGGAGTGATCGTGTGTAGCCAAGTCTGCCTGATAGTGCGATCGTGTGTACGCGGCATAAATTTACACGGGATGTTATAAACCTCTCCTGAACAATTTAACTTGGCAGATAATAACTGACGTTTAAAAACGCCCGTTTTGGCGCGTTTGTGTTTAGAAGCTTTTTTTTCAAATAGTCAAAAATTAAAAGCGCCTGTAAACAAAAAACGGCTAAGCGTGAGTTACCGCGTTTACAAGCTGCTACATGCGTTTGGCGTTTCAAATGCCTCTGAGCATCTGTCCTGGTCGCATTTTTTTGGCTTTCCAATAAATGCTTCTAAACTCAACTGCCTAGAAACGACTATAAACGACCCTGTGTTCATGTACTGATGAGATAACTGAGGAGAGTTCAGGCCGGGTCAGCTGAAAAAAATGCTCAACTGCTCCTAAATATCCATTTACCAGCAGCAGTGTACATGAGGCCTAAAAAAAAGTTTTTTGGTTTTTTTTATTAAATGTTCCTCTATTAAACCCCTTATTAACCCTTAGTTTAAGCTAATCAGCCCTAATTAACTCCCTATTCTCCTTCTCTGTTATATTATAATTTTTCTGGTGATTTTTTAATGTATGTTTTCTATTTTATTAACTTACATTTAAACTTTCTTTCTGTTTTTGTTTGCTTTGTTCATTAATATTTTTACATATATTTACACGTATCACAAAAATTGAAAAAAAAAAAAAACTTTACTTCATTTGTAAATAACCTTGCAATGCTTTTTACCAAAATCATAATTTTAGTCTTGTTTTAAAAATGACAAATTGCAGAGTAAAATGTAAACTTTTTATGTGCAGTAACACCATTTATTTTTAAACTAACAATGCTCAAAAAAATAAAATAAAAAAAAAGTGCCTTTTATTTTACTTTTATTATGTTTAATTGTCTAAGGATTGCTAGAAAAAAGAATTGTTGCAGGACAATATTCACAGAAAGAAAGCCTTGTTTGTCCTTAAAAAAACAATTTATGTATTATATTGTTATCTTAAATAAAGACAGAATTATTGCTGAATAAACAGACTCATAGCAAAATTGCTCTGGTCCATAAGGGGTGAACAGGAGTGAGAACCGAAGTGGATAAAGTTAAGTCACATAGCCTCTTTTCCATATCCGAGGTATAGGTTTTAAGCCACAATTCTTCCATGAAGACCACTTCTTGCCAGACTTCTCCAGACAGTAGATGGGTGTACCTGGGTCCCATTGGTTTCCACCAGTTCTGTGTGGATGGTACTGATGGACATCTTCCACACAGAACTGGTGGAAACCAATGGAATCCAGGTACAACCATCTACTGTCTGGAGAAGTCTGGCAAGAAGTGGTCTTCATGGAAGAATTTTAGCTTAAAACCTATACGTCTGATGTGGAAAAGAGGCTATTTGACTTAACTCTATCTGTCAAAGGTCAGTAAGCATGATGTGTCCTTCATCTGCTGCATTAAGTTTCCTAGGTCAACCACTGCGTCTACAGTCCTCAAGGTTGCCTGATCAATGGTGTCCTCGATGCTGAGAAATACAGGAAGATACTTATCCATCATGCCATACCATCAGTGATAGTTCTGACGATATTTACAGTTTTACTCAATGCTCTTACCATTGAAGCTAATCTTTACAACATGGATATATATATCTTATTAAATAATCAGGCAATTTTTCAATTTCACATAATTTTCAATTTCAATGACCCATTTGCTTATTCAATTAAATTGCTATCACTTAAAACCATAAGAAGTATTGATTGAAACCACAGATTTTTACATATTATATTATTATTATATGTAAATGTTTCTGGTAACAAACGATCACATCGATACATATGTGATCAACCTTATCCTAGGTAAGATGTGGAATCTAAGCCACTCTTATGGTGGAATGATTGCTGGCACTAGAGGTGGTAGTTGTAGCATCTCAGAAGTTGCTGACCTCCTGCTCTGTTGCAGACTGTGGTCCCTAGGTTGCAATTTCTGGTTGCCATGGACAGCGGGAACCTGACATTTCCTAAACCTTGCTGACCACAATCTGCAATGTAATTTGTTGTACTGATTAGACTGATTAGACTGCTGCACTGTGGGTTGTATTACGACATGTGTTCATGTTAAATGTCTTGCGCAATTTTGTAACCAAAATGAAATGAAAAAAAAATAAAAAATCTAAGAAGCTAATCCTTGTGTAGCACTAACCCCCGAAGGAGCTGCTGGTTTAATTGGGCTTACCGTTACCTTCTTCACCACGATCTGCGTCTAGGTGTTTCCCGTGGTAGATGGCGCAGAAACTTTAGAGACTAGAGACAGATCCGCTTAAAGGGATTTTTATCTGCAAAAACTTAGTTAACAACAGTCTCTAGTGTAGGATCAGAGGGTTAGAAAGAAAGTTCAGGTACTCTTAGTGTCAAAGTCAATAATAAAGGACTTGCTTACTTTGACTAAATCCAGAGAATAGCCATTCACAACTGGATGTTCACTCAAGTTGGATAGCCCCCCTCTTACAAGGCCTCGCAGCCAACAAGGTGCTTAAATCAGGAAACACGTCTCTGCCACAGATGTTGTTGTAGAACATTTAGGAATAAGTCTCTGCCACAGACGTTGTTGTAGGACATGTAGGAAACTGAAATTTGTAGAACATTCGTGTGGTACCAGTATCTTTCAGCCGGTTCGGCGATACTTACGAGATTGGAATCACTTAGGTCCCTCAGCCTCACCAGGCTCTTGCTAAGAAGCCAAACCATACATGGCCTTCTTCTGAAGAGTCCTCCCCTGGATACCTACGAAGTTGCTCAGCCTCTCCACAACCGGAGACGGCACCGGACCACCTCAGAATCCTTTCTTTAGTTTCCTTGCCTCGGGCTAGCCAGCCCCGAGACATAAAGTCGGATGGATCCGCACCCCAGGCCATAGCCTTCCTGGGGACTGGTCAGGAGGACCAGAACCATGGAGTCAGAACATACTTCTGGACTGGAACCCCGAACCACGTGACATCCGCATTTTAAGTACCCCCTCCCAGAAAGCACAGAAAAAGTGACACTCCCACTGGGCTGGCTCTGAGAGAAAATAACCTTAAAGCACCCAACCAGACTGTGGTTCCATGCCTGCCAAAAGAGACAGTGCCCCTATGGCCAGACTGAACACCCTATAGTCCAGTCAGACTGATGCTGAGGTCCAAATTAGGAATAATAATCATACCCAAACCAAACTGAAGTTCAGGTGTAACATTAAATTTCAAAAACATAGCGCATGCTCTTTAGGAGCCAGTGCTACACTTGTTTTTATGAATGTTAAGATTCTAGGTATATACGATACAATTTCTGAAATTGTGTAATGTACTGTATAAGATATATACAATTTAAAATCACTTGATTTAACTTGCTGAACATGTATTATGTAAGTAAATATCAAAATATATTCATCACGTTTTCTTTTTTGACATTATTAAAATAAAAAGCATATAAGAGGTAAGATGGCTCATTTTTTTAAGGGTACAACATTTGGCCTGGAGATTGCAGAAAGAGATGGTGACTTTATAACAGGAATTGAGGACTGCAGAGAGAAGACATCTACCAACCAATGAAACCATCAAGCTACTCATTCACTCTCTGGTTATCTCTTGTCTTGACAATTGCAACTTCCTTCTTATAGAACTACCTCCACACAGGCTATCCTAACTTCAGTCCATCATGAATGCTGCTGACAGACTCATCCACCTAACGAACCATTCAGTTTCCGCTACCCTTTTCTGCCAATCCCTCCACTGACTTCTGATCACCCAACAAATAAAATTCTAAATACAAAGCACTCCACAACTCTGTGCCCAGCTACATCACCAATCTTGTCTCATTATATCAACCAAACTGTCCTCTCCGCTCCTCCCAAGACCTCCTTCTCCTGCTCCCTTGTCTCCTCCTCCCATGTACACCTCCAAGACTTCTCCAGAGCCTAGCCCATCCTCTGGAACTCCTTACCTCAATCTGACGGACTATCTCCTACTCTATCCACCTTTAGGTGATTCCTGAAAACATATCCCACCTACTCATGACTACTGAACTTTTAGTTCTTCTATCAGCTCATCCCTCATTGTTGTTACCTTTTGTATCACTTGCCTCTCCCTATTAGAGTGTAAGTTTTCACAAGCAGGGAATTTTTAACCCTCTTGTTGTAGTCCAACTGTACTGTCTCTCTAATATTGTTAAAGTGGTTGTATAGTAGTTTTTTTTACTTTTACTTACTGGTAAGCCTATAATAAGGCTTACCTGTAGGTAAAAAGAATATCTCCTAGCACATCACCTACAAAACAAAGCAAACGGGGCGTGGCTTGGCGCGCAACGGAGATGGCGGCTTGAAAGAGGAGCTCCGTGCAGCCTGAAGCCCTAAGCACCTCTCTGCCAAGCACCCTGCGAGGATGAACAAACAATTTCGCGGATCACAGCACTCACGATCCCGCCGATCCACCGCGGTGTCAGCTAGCAGGAATATCTCCGACATATTTCAGAAACAGGCGATGGCACAGCAGGCCCCGGAGAGAGGCAAGATGGCGCCGGTCCACACAGACGGTGATCTCAGCGAGGACTCTCAATCCGCTACAGAGGATAACGGTAGGAGAATGGCACGACCTGACCATCCCCTCACATATGCAGACATGTCAGGTTTTGCTGCTGATATCAAGGCATCATTTTCAGCGGCCATCACAGATTTGAAAACCAACCTGCTTGTGCTCACTGAAAAGATGGCTACCGCTGAAACAGCAGGGAAGCTTAGAGACAAAGCAATACTCCGGTTGGACAATGTCACCTCCACACATGCTCAGCACTTTATTGAGTTAAATAGGCACATGGAGGACCTCGACAACAGAGGGAGGAGGAACAATATAAGAGTCAGGGGGGTGCCAGAGTCAGTGACCGCCGAGCAGATAGTACCAGCTCTCCAGAGAGTCTTCAATAGTGTATTGGAGAGGCCGGAGGATTCTGCTATTGAATTCCTTCGGGCCCACAGGGCTCTCCGAGCTAGAGGCCCCGATACCTTGCCTCCGCGTGACATAATATGCTGCTTACAGAACTTTTCCCTGAAGGAGGAAATTATGCTTAAGGCACGTAGAAACGACCTGATTGTGTTTAACGGCGAAAACATTAAACTTTTTCAAGATCTCTCGCAAATAACACTTAAAAATCGCAGAGCCCTGCACCCTCTGCTGGAGATACTGCGGGCCAGGGACCTCCGTTACACATGGCGCTTCCCCTTTGCCCTCCTGGTGTCACACAATGGCAAGCAATACACGCTCCGCACACCGAATGATCTCCCAGAATTTTGCAACGCCCTGCACCTAGATCCTGTGGACTTACCGGACTGGTACCAGGAGTATGCACTACCACCCAGGGAGAGGAGTCCGCCCCATTCCCCCGTGTCGACGCCCGACAAGCGCCATTCCAAAAAGCAACGTCAGGCCTGGCAGGAGAGCCCTGGTGTGGGCACGCCACGTAGAAGAGCACATTCCTCGCGGTCCCAGCCTGAAGACTAGAGGTTGCCATGTTGGATCCCTGTGTACAAGTTCCTGGTTTTTGTGGTCTGCCCTCACCACTTATTTCCTGGGCAAACAATTTCTATTACTCCTGCGCTATCAGTATTACTGTGGATGTTCTAAGGCATATTTGGACCTCAGCAACTTACGCCTTTCATTAAACTGATCTGAAATGATGATTCGGCATTGGACCCCCCGGGTTTGTTGGTCTTCAGGGCGCTGTTAGGTTCGCAGCGGTTTATTGCCCTACCATCGCTGGACCCTGAAAACATCTCTATTGCTTAAAGAGCTACGGGACCTAAGTTGGCTTGGGATGGGATATGGGGTATTTCACAGAGTGCCTGAACGGGGGGCGCTGGCCGGGAGGGGTGTGTGGTGGTGGAGGGGTGGGTTAGTCCGTTCTTTCTACCCGCACCTCTGCCGGTGGCGCCCTCTGATGCTAACTTCTATGTTTCGCAGGTTTGATTCTCAGTTCTTTTGCCCAGATCTGGTTTAGTATGTTCACCCGTTTAACAGTTATGTTTTATACGTCTCCTCTTATGGCAGAGAGGATTTTATAGCTAGTTGTGTACGCTACAGGGGCTAAGGCTTGGCTCCCTCTGGTTTATTGTTTTTTCCTTTGCTGGTATACCCTTTGCGTTCTGGCATTTACAACATTTTGTTTATGTCATTGCGTACAGGGTTGTGACCGCAGCTCCGTTTGGGTGCCTCCCTTGTCCTCACAAACAGTTAGGGGTCTGGGCGGTGCTTCTGTTACCGCCCGGGCTCCAGATTTTTGACGTACTTGGACGACTTAGTAGTCCAGGTGGGTCGTTACCTTTAACTCCCCCTCTACATCTGACTCTCTTTTGCCTTTTTCTTTCTTTGTTTCCTTTTCCCGTACCGTTTGCTTCTCTTGGCCTCCTTTCCGGTGGAATCGGTGGGGGTGTGTTAATTTATAAGTTTGTCTTTTCTGCTCTCCACAGGTTGGGATTTTGGACACGGCCCACCATCTCTCTCTGACCTGGACCGATGGCTTACTCGGCACTGGGCACAGCGCCTACGCTGGTGTCCCACAATGTGAAAGGGTTAAACATCCCAGAGAAGCGCTCAACCCTATTGAGGGAGTTGAAAAAAGGTAAGCCAAAGATCGTCTTCCTACAGGAGACTCATTTTAGAACAAACCAGGTCCCTAGGCTCACCGACTCCTACTTCACAGAAGCACACCACTCCACTAATGATGTCTCTAAGTCGAAAGGAGTTTCTATCCTCCTAAGTAAGGGGGCTAACTTTGAGCTCTCTGACAAGCTAGTGGACCCAGACGAGAGATTTATCTTCCTAAAGGGGACCTTGGCAGGGATGCCTACCACGTTGGCGAATGTATATTTCCCTAATACCTCCCAACTAGCCTTCTGCAGAAGGATGATGAAGGAACTTGAGAGCTTTGGGTCGGGGTGCTTAGTTCTAGGAGGGGATTTTAATATCCCGCTCAACCCCTTACTCGACACTTCTACCGGGAAAACTTTTGTCTCCTTCCAGACCCTGAAAACAATAAAAACTCTTCTCCACACTTTAGACTTGGTAGACGCATGGCGTTACCTACACCCAGCTGATAAAGACTTTTCATTTTACTCTATCCCTCACGACAGACACTCGCGGATCGACTACCTATTTGTCTCCCAAAGGGATCTACACTTGGTACATGCGGCCCATATAGGAATCCAATCTATTTCTGACCATGCCCCGGTGTCGCTCAGCCTTGACTTGGGGTCTAACACTAAAACGACCCCCATGTGGAGACTGAACTCCTCACTCCTGACAGATCCTTCACTGTTCCCAAAAATTGAAGAGGCCATAAAAGAATTTTTTGAGCATAACGTGACTCCTGATATTGACCCTTTATTGCTCTGGAAGCCCATAAATGTACCGTTAGGGGGGTACTGATGGCAATGGGGGCTCAGCGGAAGAGGGAAAGGGAAGACGAAATTAGACAACTGACCCACGCCATCCGTCATTTAGAAACCCTCCATAAGCAGTCTCTGTCCGAACACTCAGCTACAACACTACTAGAGGCGCGGATGACCCTTAAACAGCTCTTTGACTCAAAAACCAAGCGTCTCCTGTTCCTACGGGAAAAAGGTGTATTATGAACAGGGAGACAAAGCAGGATGCTTGTTCGCTAGAGCCCTGAGAGACCTTACAAATAATACCAACATACCGGGTATCCGTAACAACGACGGCCATGTTGACAGGACGACTGACAAAATAGCCCAACACTTTCACGATTTTTATACTAAACTTTACAATCTCCCGCCACAGCATAAACCCCCAGACATACGGAGTGATAGAACACAAGCGATACGGGAATACCTACATGACTCGGGTCTCCCTACACTTACACAGGAAGACTCTATTGCTCTTGACGCCCCCATAAGCCAAGCAGAAATCAGATTGGCAATCAAGGAACTTAAAACGAGCAAAAGCCCGGGCCCGGACGGATACACAGCCATATACTACAAGACATTCCAGGACATACTGGCCCCACACCTTCTTGCCGCTTTGAATTCTTTAACGGAGGGAGGGCGGGTCCCACCTGACTTTCTGTCCGCATATATTGCAGTTATTTTAAAACCGGACAAAGACCCAGTAAACTGCGCTAGTTATAGGCCAATCTCGCTGTTAAATTTAGATATCAAACTACTAGCGAAGATTGTAGCTACGAGATTGTTACCTTTTCTTCCCAAACTGATTGGCCCGAGTCAGGCGGGTTTTATGCCTGGAAAAGAGGCCAGAGACAACGTCACTAAGGCCCTGGACCTGATACATGCGGCCCATGAGCGAAAAATCGAGGGCCTTCTCCTGTCAACCGATGCGGAGAAGGCCTTCGATAGAGTAGCCTGGGATTACATGTTTGAGACTTGCAGACATGTGGGACTAGGGCCCGGCATGTTAAACCTGATAGCGTCCCTGTACCAAAGCCCCTCGGCTAGACTTAAGATTAACGGCATGTTGTCTAACAGGGTAAGCATAAGGAATGGCACTCGACAGGGTTGTCCCCTGTCCCCCTTACTATTCATCATTACGCTTGAACCCTTCATCAGAAAGATCACAACCAACAGGTCGGTGAGGGGTTTCGAGATCGGGGGGAAGGAGTTTAAGGTGGCCGGTTACGCCGACGATCTCCTATTTTTTGTGACCGAACCACACATAACAGTCCCATCCCTTTTAAAGGAATTCACGACATACGGTTACATCTCTAACCTTAAAATAAATTACTCCAAGTCGGAAGCGATGAACGTATCATTGCCGGCACTGAAATTGCAACATATTATGGACAATAGTACCTTCAGATGGGTCACGCATGCCATTAAATATCTGGGGGTTTGGTTAACTCCCAAGGTTGACTCTATTTTCACCCATAACTTTGTGCCCCTCCTACGGTCAATTGAGAAAGACTTGCAACACTGGCATGCCAAGCTCTTCTCATGGTTTGGTAGGGCTGCAATTTGTAAAATGAATGTCCTGCCTAAGGTACTATATCTAATCCGCGCCCTACCTGTCAGAATTCCCCAAAGTTTCTTTAGGTCCATGCAGGCGATACTGCTGAAATTTTTATGGGCGCGAAAAACACCTCGTATTAAGTTCGCCCTATTAATGAGACCCAAAAATCTGGGAGGGTTGGGGGTGCCGAATTTCAGGAATTACTATCATGCCTCCCACATTGCCCGCATTATTGATTGGCACTGTCATGCCGATACAAAGGAGTGGGTGGTGTTGGAAAGGGAGTCTGCCCCAATACCTCTGCTTTTTTCCCCCTGGATCTCGAAATCCATGTACCCTTCGCAACTAAAAAAACATCCCTTGATAGGGACAACACTGGACACCTTCCATTTACTATCTAAACAGGACAGACTTACCACACCCTTGGGTCCCCTCACGCCCTTACAAAACAATCCAGAATTTACCCCAGGACTGGGGAACCAATTGTTACGACCCAGTAACAAACAACTCCCCCTCCTTGCACTTCATTGCTTTAATGGGGGAGTCATGAAGGACTTTTCTGACCTGAAGACTGACAACGACATACCCGACCTGCCCCTGTGGACATATTTCCAAATACGTTCTTTTGTTAATCGACGGTCTGGTAAACATCTTTTTACCAGAGACCTCACTGAGTTGGAGTCGGTGTGCCTCAAAGGGGACAGGGTTCTAAAAACAACCTCTACAGCCTACGAGTGGTTACAGCACCTAAAAGCAGTAACGAGCGACCGGTTCAGAGAGAGATGGTCGGAGGACCTGAATGTAAACATCTCCAATGTCCAATGGGAAAGGGCTTGCTCACTGGCTCATAAGTGCTCCATCAGTACAAGGATGCAGGAGACAGCTTACAAGGTACTTACCCGTTGGTATGCTACACCCGACAAAATTCACAATTGGTATCCTCTGTCGAGTGACCTATGTTGGCGCTGTCACAAAGATAAGGGTACTATGTTACATATTTGGTGGACGTGTGAAAAGATAAGGCCATACTGGAGTGGCGTGATTGGGTTGGTGCGTCGAATCACGGAGACCAGGCTTACTTTAGATGCTGCGTGTTGTCTGCTCAACATTTCCAACTTCTCTATGAAGAAGTACAAAAACTCCTTATCTAGGCACTTGATTAATGCGGCTCGGTCGCTTGTTCCTCTGCATTGGAAGACCACTTGCTCTCCCTCCTTGAAAGAATGGCTACTCAAAATTTCTTCCATTTGTGAAATGGAGGACACTAAAGCACAATCGGAGGAGAACATTGAACGCTATCACAGGACCTGGTCTCCCTGGTTCGCGTACCGGCTCTCGCCAGAATTCAAAACATTGGTCCTGTGACCTGGAGTTCGTTTTAGTGGCAATACAAAATAACCGTTGGCTAGATAGATGACCCACCACTATGTGATATTTATTACATGCTGTATACAGTGTCCTTAGTCCACCAGATTCCCCACCGCCTTTCCTGCTGCCTTTACTTTCCTTTTCCTCTTTGTCCCCTTTTCCTCTGTTTCTTCCTATTCTCCTTTATCTCACGAAGTACGGATATCTTACGCTACTCATTGTTAGCTACAATCTATGCGGCCAATTAGCTGTGCTGCCAAACCTGGTTTGCAATCCTGAACAGATCTGAGCTGGTAGATAATTGTCTTTCTGGACATAACCTGATGCACTTATTAACCCGCAATTTGTATCCTTCTGCCTTATTTTTGTCTGATTCTACTCCGAGTCTGTACTTTTCCTCTGTACTGTTATTACCTTTCAATAAACATATTTCTTGAATGTAAAAAAAAAAAAGAATATCTCCTAAACCTGTATGGTTTAGGAGATATTCCCCTCCAGCGGCGCATGCACTCTGGGGATTCTCGACTGAAAGTCCATCAGATGCCGGGTCATGCCTGAAAGAAGTCTCCCACGTGCATGCGGGGGAGTGACGACATTTCGGCTCTGGCCACTGACAGCGCTGGAGCGGCAAAACCCGGAAGACATGCCAAGGCAAAATGCTGGCTCCCTCTGCGTGGACTGGATGAGATACCAACGTCTCGTTCTAAGGTAAATATTTCATAATGAGCTAGTATGCAACGCATACTAGCTTATTATGCTGTCATGGTTATGCAGTGATCTTCCTGTTTGCTTACCTCCCCTCATGTGTTCAGACTAAGAGGCCAGCCACTTCCACCTGGTGGTTTTTATAACCTCTCCTCTAAGCATGGCTCCACCCCAGGCCCTATCAGGGAACCCTATATTAACCTGTGCACTGCTAGCCAACCCTGCTGATCAACCATTGTGTGTTAGCTTCCTGTTACCTGCCGTGTGCTCTTCTGTTGTTCCGTTACCGACTTTGGCATGTCTTTGACTATCCCTGTTTGCCTGTGATCCTGACCTTTTGGCGTATCCCTGACTATTCCCGTCTGCTTGTGGCCCCGACCTTGGCTTTGTCCCTCACCATCCCTATCCTCCTGTTGCCTACTGTGGGTGTGAGCTGGGGGACCCTGGGGGTTGCAACCTGGAGCCAGTTGCAGCCAAGTCCATCCTCACCACTTGAGGCTCTGGTGAACACCTGCTGGCTCTTAGACTCCGTGCCCCAGGGAATCTTACGCTTTAACCCCGGTGGGACCTGTCTCCCGTCCGCAGCAGTCAGCCGTAGGGTCCACAACCTTGCGGTGCACTCCTGATCCCTACGGTGTGCATCTGTCACCTCGCCTCAAGGTGACTTGACATATGCCTTTTGCCTTACAGGTATAGAAAAAAAAAGTCATCGGGTTTACTACCGCTTTAAGTGCTGCGCAATTGTTGGCGCCATATAAATCTTGTATAATAATAGATGCTATGAATGAACTCTATATTACTTTTTTTAAAATTAAATAAGCATTATTTTTTTATTCTTACTTAAAAAAAAAAACAGTATATACACTTGCAAACCTAAAAATAAAATTCAGTTGACCAGAAACCATTATACTTTTAACTTTAAGCCAATATGTGTGTTGCACGTTGTGGAAGATTTGTAAACTCACCAGAGTGTCAATTTTCCAAAGTACATACAGTAGATGATGCCAGAACGTGGTTTAAAATGTGGTGGTTTTACTGAAGAAGCATAATTTCCCTATTTGCTGAAAAAAACACATGATAATGCATCACGAAACAGGTAGGCTATAGGGTCAATGGCACATAGCATCTGAGGATCACCTTGCTCTCTCTGGAACTGTATTGCTGACATGCTGTTACTCGGTATAAGAGGTTTCAGTCATTATCAATATATTCGTTCATCCATAAAGATCATCAACATTAAGATTTATAGGATTTCCAGACATCCTATTCAATGAAAAAAAAAAAAAAAAAAACACAAATACCCACACTAAATACAATCACAAATGGTACAGATGATGGTAAAAGTGAAAGCTGCTGGCACAATTCTCCTGGTACAGAAAATAATCACAATATAATAAATCATAAGTGCAACGCTAAACACTAGTAAAAATACTCCAAATACTAGAAAGATAGTAAAAACAGATGTAAAAACAGTCCAATGAGTGCAGGTCCACACAAATAAGTGCTGGGAAGGATCCATCACCAGAGGGGAAAATTCACACGGTCTCTTATGCCGCGTACACACGATCAAACAATCCGGTGGAAAAGTCCGGCAAACTCAAGTCCGCCAAACAATCCCACCGTGTGTAGCCTCCGGCATACTTTTTTGACCCGAAAGTACGGCGGACTTAGAATGCCGTGTTGCACTCCAATCTTCCCGCCGGACTCGCATTTCGGCGGACAATCCGGCCGTGTGTATGCCAGTCCGCCGTACTTTTGAAATGAGCGGACTTTTCCCGCCCCGAGAAAAGTCTGCTCATTTCGAGCGGGTCTCCAGGTAGGCGGGGCCCGCGAAGGAGACGTCACTGGCCCCGCCGCCTGATATGGACTTAAAGGGGAACCCCAACGCCGGAAAAGATCGGCGTGGGGGTCCCCCCAAGTCCACAACAGACTCTTGTCCGAGCACGCTACCCGGCCGGCCAGGAAAGGGGGGGCGAGCGAGCGCCACCCCTCCTGAGCCGTACCAGGCCGCGTGCCCTCAACATGGGGGGTGCCTTGGGGAAGGGGGGGCCGCGCGGCCCCCCCACCCCAAAGCACCTTGTCCCCATGTTGATGAGGACAAGGGCCTCTTCCCGACAACCCTGGCCGTTGGTTGTCGGGGTCTGCGGGCGGGGGGCTTATCGGAATCCGGGAGCCCCCTTTAATAAGGGGGCCCCCGGATACCGGCCCCCCACCCTATGTGAATGAGTATGGGGTACAATGTACCCCTACCCATTCACCTGTAAAATAAAGTACAAAAAAAAAACACAACACACGAGATAAAATAATTTATTGCACAGCTCCAGGGGTCTTCCGTCTTCGGATGTCTTCTCGCCGGACTCCTCCGCTATCTTTTTGTAGCTCTTTTACTAGCGGAGGAGCCCGGCATTCTTCTTCGTCGCCGTGGCCTCTTCTTCCGACTTCGGGGGTCTTGTCCCCCTCTTCGGTTCTTCTGCCGGGCCACCGCGCCTTCTTATAGCTCTTTTACAGGCGGTGGCCCAGTCTTCTGTCGCCGCCGTCGCCGCTGCCTCCCGTTCTTCTTCTTCTTCTTCTTCTCCAGGAGATGTTGACTCGACGATCTCTCCGGCCGCAATGCCAGGGACGTCCTGCGCTGCCACTTATATAGTGACAAGGAGCGGTGTCACATGGGTTGATGTCACATGGGTTGGTCACATGGGTTGATGTCACATGGCGACAGTCCCAGCATCCTCGGGACTGTGACATCGTAAGGGGGGGGTCACCATGTGACACCAACCCATGTGACATAAAGCCATGTGACACCGCCCCTTGTCCCTATATAAGTGGCAGCGCAGCGCGTCCCTGGCATTGCGGCCGGAGAGATTGTCGAGTCAACATCTCCTGGAGAAGAAGAAGAAGAAGAACGGAAGGCGGCGGCGACGGCGGCGACAGAAGACCGGGCCACCGCCTGTAAAAGAGCTATAAGAAGGCGCGGTGGCCCAGCAGAAGAACCGAAGAGGGGGACAAGACCCCTGAAGTCGGAAGAAGAGGCCGCGGCGACGAAGAAGAATGCCGGGCTCCTCCGCTAGTAAAAGAGCTACAAGAAGATAGTGGAGGAGTCCGGCGAGAAGACCCCCGAAGACGGAAGACCCCCGGAGCTGTGCAATAAATTATTTTATCTCGTGTGTTTTTTTTTTTTGTACTTTATTTTACAGGTGAATGGGTAGGGGTACATTGTACCCCATACTCATTCACATAGGGTGGGGGCCGGTATCCGGGGGCCCCCTTATTAAAGGGGGCTCCCGGATTCCGATAAGCCCCCCGCCCGCAGACCTCGACAACCAACGGCCAGGGTTGTCGGGAAGAGGCCCTTGTCCTCATCAACATGGGGACAAGGTGCTTTTGGGTGGGGGGACCGCGCGGCCCCCCCTTCCCCAAGGCACCCCCCATGTTGAGGGCACGGCCTGGTACGGCTCAGGAGGGGGGGCGCTCGCTCGCCCCTCCTTTCCTGGCCGGCCGGGTAGCGTGCTCGGACAAGGGTCTGTTGTGGACTTTGGGTGGACCCCCACGCCGATCTTTTTCGGTTCCCCTTTAAGTCCATACCAGGCGGAGGGGCCAGCGACGTCTCCTTCGTGGGCCCCGCCTACCTGGAGACGCGCTCGAAATGAGCGGACTTTCCTCTGCGTGTGTGGGCGAGTCCGTTCATTTCAAAAGTAGGGCGGATAGTACGGCGGACTTAGTACGCTGTATTAGTCCGCTGAAAAACTGCCGTGTGTGGGCAAGTAGCCCGTTCGGAAAGTCCAACGGACAGTCTGGCGGGAAGTCCGCCAAACTAAGTGCGTCGGACATACCGCTACGTGTGTACGCGGCTTTACCCCAACAAATGGACCACTTAACCAAAAGTAGTCAACAGCGCTCCACTTCAATCTGGTCATACACATGAAAAGATGAATTGTTGGAAAACCAGTAAGAGCCTCCTTAGACAAGCTCTCATCGCATCAGACCATCATGCAAATAGGCATAAAAGAAACCTCCTTGCGCAGTATTACTGATAAGTACATCAGCACAGCAGAAGCCAGAATATTCACAAACACAGTAGTAAAAAATGCATGTAAATCCAATTGCCACAGTCAATGTTTCCAACCAGTATATTGGCTATCGAGCTTGGCAATGTCACATGATCCTCTTTTTTTTTACTTTTCCCACCGAGTTTCGTCACGAACAGACGTCATCAGGGGCATGGTAACGTATACGAGCCTCTCCATATAAATATACTTCAAGCCGGAAATGGATTTAGAAGGAACAACAGTGTTTCGGAAACCGGAAGCACAAGACCACCAGTGCCAGCTAGGAAATGATGTATCTGCGTTCCACCCGGAGGAAATAGGGTGTTTCAACAGTTTACTGAAAAAAAATACCTTTCAGTAAAGGAAAGCAATCATTATAGTGGCACTGAAAGAGATAAAAAAAATACAAGGCAAAAAGGAATAGAGCTGGTTTGGGAGAATACTTAATTTAAAATCCTTTTGTGACACCGCAATATTATGAACCTATGATGGGTAAAGCTCATAGTGCCATCTAGTGGTTGGAAAAATTAAGCTTAGGAAAGACTTTTTTTTATATTGGCTATGTGTTCTTTTATTTACACCTGAAAGGTGCGAATGGTGCACCCAACGTAATGTAACCCACATGGACAGGTAATGATATATGCATGAAAAATGAATACTCTACTCGTCCCAGAATCATACTAATAGTAGCATTTTGAGTATAGTATAGCATACTGTAATACTAAGAGGTCTTCCTGATTTCACATATCTCTCTTTCTGGTCTGAACTGCTGGCAGTAGGATTCATACGGTATGACCAAAGACACCTGGTCCAGTAAGCATGGACAGCAACACTGTATATTAACCTCTTGAAGACCAGTCTTTTTCTGTCACTTTTTGTTTATCAGTTTAAATCAGTATTTTTTCCTAGAATGTTACTTAGAACCCCCAAACATTATAAACTTCTTTAGCAGAGCCCCTAGGGCAGTGATGGTGAACCTTGGCACCCCAGATGTTTTGGAACTACATTTCCCATGATGCTCAGCTACACTGCAGAGTGCATGAGCATCATGGGAAATGTAGTTCCAAAACATCTGGGGTGCCAAGGTTCGCCATCACTGCCCTAGGGAATAAAATGGCAGTTGTTGCATTTTTTTATGTCACACGGTTTTTTATGGGGAAAAAAATGTAGAGCTAACAAAAAAACATGTGAACATACATATGTGAAAAAATGTATATCATAAAGTGAAATATAAAAAATTATGTAGAAACTAACCAATAGCTGGTAACAAATCACCTGGGATAGTGAGTCTTCCACCAGGGATAGGGGATGGGTACTCTTACCAGAAGCGGTGGACCCACATGCCAGCGGCAGCGAGTCAACCAAGCATGAAAGGGGAGAAACTGCAACTCAGGAATGGATCAGCGATGTCCTCAAGGATCTTATCCAATGGATATACTGAGAACAGGAACCATGGAACAGCTCACCGACAAATCGTGGCAATGCTCTTACAGGATCGGGCTCCTCCTGTGTGCAGTCCCATCCGCTCCTCATTTTATTTCCCATTTATTCACTGAATTTTGTCTATTGCAGTGTAGCTGTAGCTTGTAGTTTTGCACTTTTTGGTAAGCGCAGTAATTTCCTCCCATGCAGTGGTTTTTCAAAGGCAATTTTTTTTTAAATTCAAAACAAAACACAATATATACCCCAACTTTTTTGTAAAATATGAACGATGATGTTATGCTGAGTTAATAGATACCTAACATGTCATGCTTTAAAATTGCGCATGTTCGTGGAATGGCAACAAACTATGGTACTTAAAAATTGCCTTTACATGTTACCAGTTTAGAATTACACCGAAGGTCTAGCGCTAAAAATTATTGCTCTTACGTTTGTGGTGATACCTTACATTACATGTGCTGTGCAAACACTGTTTACATATGCGTGTGCAACTTACGTATGTGTTCGCTTCTGCGCAGGAGCACGCAGGGACGAGGTCACTTAAATTTTTTTTCCTTATTTAGGTTACTTTTTATTTTGTATTTTTACACTGTCATGAGAAAGCCAGCTGCTGGCTGCAAAAAACAATACTGGTGTTATGGATGATATCTTCAGTCATAATCCCTGCAAACCACTTGCAATCCGCAGTTTATATATACAGTGCCTATTCATACCCCTTGAAATTTCCCACATTTTGTCATGATACAATACAAAATTTAAATATATTTTATTGGGATTATATGTGATAAACCAACACAAAGCGGCACATTCATTCATTCATAATTGTGAAGTGGAAGGAAAATGATACATGGTTTTCAAAATATTTTACAGATAAATATGTGAAAAGTGGCATGTATTTGTATTTAGCTCCCCGGAGTCAATACTTCTTAGAACCGCCTTTCACTGCAATTACAGCTGAAAGTCTTTTTGGGGATGTCTCTACCAGCTTTGCACATCTAGAGAGGGACATTTTTTGCCTATTCTTCTTTGCAAAATATCTCAAGCTCTGTCAGATTGGATGGAGAGCGTCTGTGAACAGCAATTTTAAAGTCTTACCACAGATTTTCAATTGGATTTAGGTCTGGACTTTAACTGCGCCATTCTAACACATGTACTGTATATGCTTTGATCTAAACCATTCCATTGTAGCTCTGGCTGTATGTTTAGGGTTGTTGTCCCGCTGGATGGTGAACCTCTGCCCCAGTCTCAAGTCTTTTACAGACTTTAATAGGTTTTCTTTTAAGATTACCCTTTTTTTGGCTCTATCCATCTACCCATCAACTCTGACCAGCTTCCCTGTCCCTGCTGAAGAAAAGCATTACTACAAAATGATGCTGCCACCACCATGTTTCATGGTGGGGATGGTGTGTTCAGGATGATGGGGAGTGTTAGTTTTCCTCCACACATAGCGTTTTGCTTTTAGGCCAAAAATTTCAATTTTGGTCTCATCTGACCAGAGCACCTTCTTCCACATGTTTGCTGTGTACCCCACATGGCTTCTTGCAAACTGCAAATGGGACTTCTTATGGCTTTCTTTCAACAATGGCTTTCTTAAAGGCCAGATGTGTGGAGAGCATGACTAATAGTTGTCCTGTGGACAGATTCTCCCACCTGAGCTGTGGATCTCTGCAGCTCCTCCAGAGTTACCATGGGCCTCTTGGCTGCTTCTCTGATTAATGCTCTCCTTGCCTTCCTGTCAGATTAGGTGGACGGCCATGTCTTGGTAGGTTTGCAGTTGTGACATACTCTTTCCATTTTTGGATGACGGATTCAACAGTGCTCCATAAGATGCTTTAAACTTCTACACAGCTTTATCCCTGACCTGTCTGGTGTGTTCATTGACCTTCATGATGCTGTTTGGTCACTAAGGTTCTCTAACAAACCTCCGAGGGCTTCACAGAACAGCTGTATTTATACTGAGAATAAATTACACACAGGTGGACTCTATTTACTAATTAAGTGACTTATAAAGGTTCCATTAGATTTTAGTTAGTGGTATCAGAGTAAAGGGGGCTGAATACAAACTTTTCAGATATTTATTTGTAAAAAAAAAATTAAAATCATTTTCCTTCCACTTCAAAATTATGTGCCACTTTGTGTTGGTCTATCACATAAAATCCCAATAAAATAGATTTACATTTTTGTTTGTAACATGAAAAAATGTGGAACATTTTAAGGGGTATCAATACTTTTTCAAGGCACTGTTTACATATTGTGGTCGGCAAAGGTGGACATTATGGTACCTGGAAATAAGACAGATGCAGCAAGGGATATATCATTTCACTTTTTGTTGCCACTAGACGTGCATGACGAAAAAAAATGGTTTAGTTTAGATTTGTTAATCTAGTTATTTTGTTTAGTTAAATTTAGTTGGTTCATTCAATTGTTATTCGGGATTCATATTCAGAATTCGTATTTGGAATTCGTCTTATTTTTTTTTACATTTTCTTTGAATTTACAAATTCTTTCGATTTGAAACGTTCAAATTGGTACATTTTAAATCGTTTGAATCGAAAACTTTAGATTTTTTTTATTTATTATTCGAATGTGGCAAAGTGACCAAATGCAAGAAAAATCTTCATCGAATAATTACAATGACTCTTTAAATCACCTTTGACTTAACAAAAACAGTATTATTTCGAAATGGTACTCTAATAACACACACAGTTTCTGATTTCAGAAATATGTTTACAGTTAGAATTCAACTGGAGTTCAATGTAAAATTTTATTTGAATTTCAATTAGAATTTCGGAAATTCAAACTAATTTTGTTTCTTTATTCGGAGCATTCGCTAAGTTTTGATTATACTGTAATTCGGTATTCAAATATATCCGAATCTCTGAATAATGAAAAATTTCTTCTGAATATTTAATCGGAATGAAACCACACATATCTAACTGCCACTTTGTTGTTTGATGGGAGCTGGTGGCAATTAAGTGGGATATATCCCCTCCTCATCATTGGCCTCATCCTCCAGGTATTTGCCAGCTTCAGGACCAGCAGGACCTCCCAAGAACCCAAGACCATACACAACATCCCAGCCAAAACCCCTCCATGCAATGCTACAGTTTTTATGCCTGTGGGAAAGAAGCCCAGCCAGCCCAGAGCTACTTACATGCTTATGCATTATTTACACAAATACAAATCAAAATCTGTGTTTAATCCTTGTTTGTATTGTTTGTATTGTATCCAATCTTTGGATCCACTGGACTTCTCTCTAATTTAACATTAAGGTGGGGGTTACATAGCCATACAATAACCATGTATTTTAACTATGCAACTAAGTGTTAGATGTGATGGATCCCCGTACTCAAGAGGAGTAGGTCTGCCGTATAAGCTTCCCTTGTTCAGTACCAGCACAATCCAATATCCCTTAGCCCACCCAGTCCCTTGTTGAGGCATCCGTGTATGGTGGTAAGAAAAATAAGCCTCTTTATTCAAACAGGTTCAAAGAGATTTACACTCAGGGGACAATCCACCCTTCTTTGCATAATGACACAGGGTGGGGTAAACTTTACCTCCTCCAGTAACATGACACACAGGTGTATTCAACTTTCCAACAGTAGACCGTCTTTAGGAGGGGCAGCTGGAGAAACTCTGTCTCCCCTCTAGCATCTAATTCACATGCACATATACATCCTTGTCATGAAAAGGTCCACCTGTTGGTGGCGCTGTTGATCTCTTGGATTGCAGTACCAGTGTCCACCAGCGGGTGTCTTCTAACACCCAGGGCCTATAACAAGAGGACCTACCTCCTGGTGGCACTATTGGATCCCTGGACTTGTATCTACCTGACCTGTTCCTTCCCGATTCTGAGCCCATCCTGGACCTGTCCCTCTTGTCTCCTGCTATCTAGATCCCTGCTCTGCAGCCCATCCATCCGTCCCTACCCATCTACTGATTCCCCGGTGTATGACCTCAGCCTGGCTTTCGTTGACATCTCTGGTAGTTCCCATTTATTGTATATATATTTCTTGTTGTTGTGGTTGGTAGTGCACTGTTTGTTTTCACTTCCCTTTTGTTTATAATAAACACATTGTTATTTCACTCACATACGTTTTGGGTTTCCTCTGTGCAGTCCACACAGTCTGGTCTAATCATTCCCTGACAATCCCATAATACTTTGCTCTCAACGCAGACAGAAACAATAGAACAATGGGATACAGGCACTTAACAAACACATAATCGTCTGAGATGAAAGGTGAAATTTATCTTACCGTATATACTCGAGTATAAGCCGAGATTTTCAGCCTCTTTTTTGAGGCTGAAAGTGCCCCCCTCGGCTTATACTCGAGTCATCGCTGTCTGCCCGCTCGATCAGCGTGTCGAGCAGACAGACAGCGGCCATTCTATAATTCAAAAGCCGCGCCTCCGGCTCCGCCTTCGCCTGTGATAGGCGGAACACTGAATTTCCCAGCAGCCTGTGTTCCGCCTATCACGGACATCGTATCATCCTCGTACTACGGACGAGGATGATACGATGTCCGTGATAGGCGGAACACAGGCTGCTGGGAAATTCAGTGTTCCGCCTATCACAGGCGAAGGCGGCGGCGCAGCTTTTGAATTTTACAATGGCCGCCGAAGAGGGCACGGGACGGAGGCAAGGCAAGGCACGGCACGGGACGGGACGGGACGGAGGCAAGGCAAGGCACGACACGGGACGGAGGCAAGGCACGGCACGGGACGGAGGCAAGGAGGCAAGGCACGGGACGGAGGCTCGGGACAAAGGCTCGGGACACAGGTAGGCTGGACACACACACACACACACACACACACACACACACACACACACACACACACACACACACACACACACACACACACACACACACAGGGATGGATGGATACACACACACACAGGGATGGATGGATGGATGGAGACACACACACACAGGGATGGATGGATGGAGACACACACACACAGGGATGGATGGATGGATGGATGGAGACACACACACACAGGGATGGATGGATGGATGGATGGAGACACACACATACAGGGATGGATGGATGGATGGACACACACACACACAGGGATGGATGGACGGACACACAGGGATGGACGGACACACAGGGATGGACGGACACACAGGGATGGACGGACACACACACAGGGATGGACAGGCATGTCTCACCCTCGGCTTATACACGAGTCAATAAGTTTGCCAGTTTTTTTGGGGGTAAATTGGGGGCCTCGGCTTATATTCGGGTCGGCCTATACTCGAGTATATACGGTATATATTTCTTGAGGGACATTGTTCAGAAATATTACTGTCCCAAGTGAAAGAGACCCTTCATTCTTTCAACACAAACCACACATATAGAACCCAAGATAACAGGGGTAAAAGTATGGTGTGGTTGTGCGGTGAGTCTGGTTAGTGCAGACCAGAATGGGGTTCTCGGTCAGCCTGTGCCCCTAATAGACACATGGTGACTTACACATAGGAGGGCCCGGGGGAACTGGACAAGGAATTTCCCAACATCTCTAAGGTAAGCTGGGTTCCACAAGCCCTCCACCCAAAGTGAATCCCATCACACTAGTGTTCTACAAAATGTCTGACCAATGGTAATGTGACTTTTTTACCTCTAATAGGCTTGTGATACATTATTTCACTTTTAGATACAAGAAAGAGTTATCAGAGGAAAGCTCACAGCCACTGCATCCCATCAATTAGAAATAGGACACAAGAAAACATGCTCACATCAGGAGCTGGGATTTTTAAGGTGCCAATAACCCAATTTCATAGACAGGTATTAAAATTCATAAATCTTTTATTCTATTAAAAAAAGTACATAACAAAACAAATACACTTTTAAAATTACTGTATCAAGTTGTTTTGGATGTTAGCAAATGTGATCAATAGTGGATGGCATATATGGGGTGATAATCTGAGCAACACTTGTTTCTGAGCTCCATTTGTGTAACCAGCTTTAACCTGACCTCTCGTGAACAGATCTCTTGTGTACCGACTCGGCTAGTTTTCCTGATTACGTTGTCTGTTGCCCTTGGCTCGCTATCTGGCTCTCCTTTGCTTCATCCATCCATCCATCCGTATCTGACAGTGTCTTCTGGTACTCCCCTAGTGAGCAGGGTGAACCCGGGGGTCGTGACCTGGGGTCAGCACGCAGCTAAGCCCAAACCCTCCTGAGGGGGTCCCTGGCAGAATACTGGCTGGCCCTTAGACTCCATGCCCTGGGGGATCCCGTGTCACCTGCTCGTCTGTGGGCTCACAGTAGTAGTGCCTTAACAGAAAGGGAGTATAATTAATGGTAGCGACGCCAATATAAGTTCTTTAACATGAATTTCATTGAATACTGGGTGTTTATACAGTTATGGGGGAATACAAGCTCACTGGTATATACTAATTAGATTCAATAAGTAGAGATATACCTGCCAGAATTTTATTAACCCCCAACAGAGGGGTCTTCAATCACCAATCAACCCACAGGGCCACTTGAAGGAGAACAATAAAAATGTGTATTCTTTTTTTTGTACCGTCACCAGTCGGTGTCCCTGATCACTGCCATGTCAATCATATGATGACACTGTACTGCACTGGTGATAGTATGTAAAAAAAAAAAAAAATTAATTCATTTCTTCATTTTCCAAAAGATTAAGGAAAAGATTAAGACAAAAAAATTACAACTTCAAAAAACTTGTCATGCCTCTTACTAAATATTAAGAAAGGCTAGAGGTTGGATTTTAAAGGTGCCAAACACAAGTTAATGTTATAAAACATCACATTTTTTTGATTGAAAACATTAAAATTGCATTGATTTTCATAAGAACATCATGAAAAGTCCCTACAGTGATGCAGTGTATTCATCTCTACATGTTTCACCAACCTATGGCTTCTTCAGGAGTTTTTTTAGATAAATACTGCAGAGATAATCACTAAAAATGCAAAGAACAATGTGTTAGTACAAAATTACAAAGAATATACTGTATATGAAAAGAAGAGAAAACTAAAATGGTATTTGAAGAAATTCGTTAGGGTACATAATAATCACATGTCCACGCATTCAAAGGCATTCTGGGGGGCTCCCTCACCTGAATCATAGCAAATTAAATTCCTGCTACATGTTGTGCACCAGCTGGATAGATCATGGAGAAATAAGCAAGGCTCTTACTAAATACCTTGGACTGTCTACATTACAAAAAGGGGTCATTTGGGGGATATCTGTACTGTCCTGACATTTCTTGGGCCT
The DNA here is from genome assembly GCF_037356315.1 of Lithobates pipiens. Lineage (NCBI taxonomy): Eukaryota > Metazoa > Chordata > Amphibia > Anura > Ranidae > Lithobates > Lithobates pipiens. Next base: position 488,185 of record NW_027507906.1, on the reverse strand, counting down.
CAAGAGATGAGATAGGCTATCAGTACATGAGGATTGGTCAGTTTTCAGATATGCCCCATAGTTCGTGGACTCTAAAACTTTCCTACAGACTAAATAATAAACACTGATTTTGGTTATTTTCACTAAAGAAATGTAGAATACATTTTGACCTAAATTTATGAAGAAAGATTATTTATTTGCAAAATTTTATAACGGAAACAAAGAAAAACATTTTCGGTCTTTTTTCGTTTATTTAGCAAAAAATAAAAACCTCACTGGTGATTGAATACCACCAAAACAAAGCTTTATTTGTGTGAACAAAATGCTAAAAATGTAGTTTGGGTACAGTGTTGCATGACATTCAAAGTGCGACAGCGCTGAAAATTGGCCTGGGAAGGAAGGGGGTGAAAATGCCCAGTATTGAAGTGGTTAAGAAATTCAGTAAATAAACTTGTAGATTTAAAATTAAAATAAAATTTACACAAAATCGTTATTTATTCTTTTTTTTTTTTCTTTAAGTCAATATGTGCATGGCCACCATGTGGACGATCTGTAAACTCACTAGAAGATCAGTTTCCAGACGTACATACAGTACTGTAAATGACGCCAGAATGTGGTTTATTTTAACTAAGAATCGTCACTTCCCCATAAGTGCAAAAAAAAAAAACACATGATAATGTATCACAAAACAGGAAGGCTATAGGGGCATTGGCACATAGGCTCTCATTATCATTCTGCTCGGTCAGGATCTCTTTTGCTGAGATGTCATTACTCGGGATAACAGGTTCCAGTCTTTATCAATATTTATTCATCTTTAAAGGAGATCAACATTAAGAAGATCTGTAGGATTTGCAGACATCTTATTACATGACCAGGTATGATATTTGTATGTGCATTGCTTACTCTGCTCACCCTAGATTCTGAGTATTTTGAGAAAGGTATAGGATAGTATAGTATAGAATAGCATTAGTACAATGTAGTACAAGAGATTGACCATTTCTGTCTTTAGCATTGTTATCAGAACAAAAAGTCATGAGAAATTCAAAATGTTTATGGTAGCCACTGGAACATGCGTCTATGTTTCCCAAAGAAATTGACCAATAAAGCCACGGAGCACCCAGTAGAAAGTTGACACCAAGTGCCAAAACCTTGTCTGCCAGCGCTACCAATGCACTTTCTTTTCCGTCCAACCCTTCCTCCTACACCTTTTTATCTGTTAATTCAGCCAAAGCCCCACAAATTGATATGTCCACCGAATTATACAACAATACCCTAGCAGACTTGGAGCAGGTAGAAGATTTGAGTGATGAACAATCCATATTCTCTTCTGGCAAAGAAGAAGATAATGGGATGACCACCCCAACCTGTCCTATACCATCCTAACCTGTCCTATGCCACTCCAACCTGCTTTATACCACTCCAACCTGTCCTATACCACCCCAACCTTCCCTATGCCACCGAAACCTGCCCTATACCACCCAACCTGTCCTATGCCACCCCAATCTGTCCTATGCCACCCCAACCTGTCCTATACCACCCCAACCTGCCCAATACCACCCCAACCTGCCCAATACCACCCCAACATGTCCTATACCACCCCAACCTCTCCTATACCACCCCAACCTGTCCTATGCCACCCCAACCTGCCTTATACCACCCCAACCTGTCCTATACCACCCCAACCTTCCCTATGCCACCCAAACCTGCCCTATACCACACAACCTGTCCTATGCCACCCCAACCTGTCCTATGCCCCCCCAACCTGTCCTATACCACCCCAACCTGTCCTATACCACCCAACCTGTCCTATACCACCCCAACCTGCCCAATACCACCCCAACCTGTCCTATAGCACCCCAACCTGTCCTATGCCACCCCAACCTGCCTTATACAACCCCAACCTGCCTTATACCACCCCAACCTGTCCTATACCACCCCAACCTTCCCTATGCCACCCAAACTTACCCTATACCACCCCAACCTGTCCTATACCACCCCAACCTTCCCAATACCACCCAACCTGTCATATACCACCCAAACCTGTCCTATACCACCCTAACCTGTCCTATGACACTCCAATCTTCCTTATACCACCCCAACCTGTCCTATACCACCCCAACTTTCCCTATGCCACCCAAACCTGCCCTATACCACCCAACCTGTCCTATGCCACCCCAATCTGTCCTATGCTACCCCAACCTGTCCTATACCACCCCAACCTGCCCAATACCATCCCAACCTGTCCTATACCACCCCAACCTGCCCAATACCACCCCAACCTGTCCTATGCCACCCCAACCTGTCCTATACCACCCAACCTGTCCTATACCACCCTAACCTGCCAAATACTACCCCAACCTGTCCTATAGCACCCCGACCTGTCCTATGCCACCCAACCTGTCTTATACCACCCCAACCTGCCTTATACCACCCAACCTGTCCTATACCACCCCAACCTTCCCTATGCCATCCAAACCTGCCCTATACCACCCCAACCTGTCCTATGCCACCCCAACCTGTCCTATACCACCCCAACCTGTCCTATACCACCCCAACCTGTCCTATGCCACCCCAACCTGTCCTATTCCACCCAACCTGTCCTATACCACCCCAACCTGTTCTATACCACCCCAACCTGTCCTATACCACCCTAACCTGTCTTATACCACCCCAACCTGCCTCATACCACCCCAAACTGTCCAATACCACCCCAACCTTCCATATGCCACCCAAACCTGCCCTATACCACCAAACCTGTCCTATGCCACCCCAACCTGTCCTATACCACCCCAACCTGTCCTATGCCACTCCAACCTGTCCTATGCCCCCCCAACCTGTCCTATGCCACCTTAACCTGCCCTATACCACCCCAACCTGCCCTACACCACCCTATACTATGATTTACAGGGGCTGTTTGGGGGTGTGCCCTTAGACCATGCACTGCCTGCAGGGATTTCGCCAGGATAGACAGGGGGGTGAAGCCATGTTTTGCTGCACCAGGTGACACCAACCCTAGTGACGCCACTGGCTGCACTTCCTGAAGGCAGCTGGGGTCTCTCTTCTGACCAATGTCCATCCTCTGCTTCCATCTCTTCAAGAACCTGCAAGAGCAAGAACCTAAACATGGCTTTGCGTAGATGTTTAAAGCCACAGCAGCCAAACACAGCTACTGGCACTAACCATAGAGTGGTCTCTTAATTGAAAGACTATTTTCATTCTCTCCCTGAGGAATTTTTTTGGTAGCTGTGTCTCAGTAAAGCTCCTGCCATGTGGATCATAATCTGAGGCCTAATCAGTCTAAAAGTTTGCTGTTATCGCTGAGAATTTTTTTGCACCTGTGTCTCCTTTGCAAAGCAATACCTTTCATTGCTGAAAAAAACTCCTGACACGTGCCTAACTTTGAGGTTTCTTTAAGGCTAAAAGCATTTTGTTTTATTCTTTTTATTTTAAAGGACTATTTTAAAGAGGAAGTAAACCCTGATGAGTTTACTTCCTCTTTCATTCCCTGCGAAGGCAAAGCATAATGGACTACTATGCGCTGTCATTCGGCGAAGCCGTGATGACGTCACTCCCGCGCATGAGCACGGGAGCCGACACGCGCGGCAGCTCCGTTGCTGAGAATGCCGCGCTCAGTGCGCCTGTTTTCGGGCAAATATCTCCTAAACCATATAGGTTTAGGAGAAATTAGGAGATATTGCTTGGACCTACAGGTAAGCCTTAATCTAGGCTTACCTGTAGGTCAAAGTGGTTTGTAAGGGTTTACAACCACTTTAAATAAGGTTTCATTATCTTAATACACCAAAAAAAAGCAAGCATTTTACCAATGACACTAGTTACAGTAGAGTTAAATGCTCATAGTATGTATGTATGTATGTATGTATACATATGCACACACACACATACATACATTATTATTATTATTATTATTAATAAACACGATTTATATAGCGCCAACAGTTTACGCAGCGCTTTACAATGTATAGGGGGGGACAACACAATTACAGTACAATACAAAAGGTACAGGAGGGCCCTGCTCGTAGAGCTTACATTCTAAAGGGAGGGGGTGGTGGTACAAAAGGTAATAGCTGCAGAGAATGATTTGATGGGGGTGGCTCTGGGACAGTTTTTAGGTGGGTGTGGGATAGGCTATATACATACATACATACATACATACATACATACATACATACATGTATACAAACACACTACACTATATCACCAAAAGTGTTAGGATGCCTGCCTTTACACGCACATAAACTTTTATGGCATCCCAGTTTTAGTCCGTAGGGTTCAATATTGAGTTGGCCCACCCTTTGCAGCTATAACAGCTTCAACTCTATTGGGAAGGCCGTCCACAAGGTTTAGAAGTGTGTCTATGGGAATGTTTGACCATTCTTCCAGAAGCGCATTTTTTTATAGTGCAAGAAATAAAAAATGCAGAGCTGATCAAATACCACCAAAAGAAAGCTCTATTTGTGGGGAAAAGAATTATAACAATTTAATTTGGGTACAGTGTCACATGACTGCGCAATTGTTATTCAAAGTGTGACAGCGCTGAAAGCGAAAAAATGGCTTGGGCAGGAAGGGGGTGAAGGTGCCTGGTATTGAAGTGGTTAAAGAAGAATTATACAAAAAATGATTGGTTAAACCCGCAAGTGCTTTTTTTTTGACCACTACTATTCCTTTATACTGTCTTTTAAAATGAGCAATTTAGAAATTGATGAAAGGTTTAGCACAGTAAAACACCTTTTGATAGATAAATAGTGGAATTTATATACAACTATATACATCATTCCAAAATGAGGGACAAATGAGAGGGAGAGGGAGAGGGACTTTGTACAAAATGAGGGACAGTCCCTCAAAATCAAGGACAGTTGTGGAAGTTGTGGAAGTACTGTCGTGAGTTGCAGTTAGTTGGGTTTTTTAATGTTGTTTATGAGTTAAAGATTGTGAAAACTGATAAGAATGATCTCAGCCTTTGTGTCCGCTGCCTTTCCTGAAACCACTTTTGCTTCCTTCCTCTTTTATGCTGGCTGCAGCTGAGCTCTCCATGCAACCCGATTCATCATATCTATTAGGACCTGTTGGGCGCTGCCGTTTATTCACCTCAAAACTGCTTTCTCAGTCCTTGTAAATACGAAACAGCTCAATACAGCTTGACTTAATGTAAAGTAGGTGAGGTTCAGAAGGTAGTTAGATGTGGGTGAGGTTCAGAAGGTAGTTAGATGTGGGTGAGGTTCAGAAGGTAGTTAGATGTGGGTGAGGTTCAGAAGGTAGTTAGATGTGAAGGACCTCTGCAGCATCTGAAAATGATTTTAAGTGCAAACTGAAAGCACCCAAATGCATAATACATTTGTCTATATACAACAACACTGGTTGGATTTTTCTTCAGCACAGAACCAGCATTGTGTAATATGGGTGGAGAGATGTATGGCCTTCAACTTCCATTTCAGATCATCCTCATCTGTAAGTATACAAATTCTCAATACTATCTATGTATTTTCCTACATAGGTCTTTTAATATATATTTATTGTATACACTAAAGTGTAATTGTTTAGAGTCATTCGAATATTTTTTTCATTATAAATTAAAGTATACATTTATTCCCCAAAGTAGCATTGACTTGTTTAACGTGATAACACTCGATTTTATTTCATTGAACTCTTCAGGTCATTGGATTTTAGAGGAATAAAATAAAATAAATAATTCCCAGCAATTACATTTTTTTTTTTAATGTTACTATTGATATGTCGAAATTCCAAACCACATGTCCTGTAGTTCTTCCTAGGGTTTCTATTTTCTTTGACCTTATGGTGAAGCTCTTCCCATAAGAGGTAGATAGAGTTGGGATCTGTCAGTCGTGCCGGCCAGTCCATCAAAGGCCATACGCCGTCTTCCTTCACTCATGGTTTGTCATAGCTGAGAAGCATATTTAAGGTATTCTCCTGCCGTATTATGAAATGTGCGCTAATTAAGTGCTGACCACAGAGGGATGGTATGACATTAAAAATAGAGTTGGTAACCTTTTTTCATAGGATGTTATCAGGAGGCACAGCTATGGCCATCCATTCTGCTCAATATATACTACTAATTAAATGAAGCCACACTGCACAATTATTCACAATTTAAAGAGGAAGTAAACTTCCTTTGCAAACTTTTACCTATAGGTAAGCCTATAATAAGGCTTACCTATAGATGTTGAAAATATCTTCTAAACATGTACAGTTTAGGAGATATTTCCAGTGAATGCAGCCAATGACATCACTGGCCCTTGCGCTCTAAAGGAGCAGCCCATGTTTGCCGTTCCTTCCTAGCCTGTGCCGTGAACGACGGCTCCTACGCATACGCGGGAGTGATGCCTTTGCGGCTTTGGCCAGTCACAGTGCCAGAGCCCACGAACCCGAAAGATGTTGGCCGTACACAAAGAGACACGCTGATGGCTGAAGCCAGCTGTGCAATACAGTGAGGATAGAAAAAAATGTGATGAATAATTTTTATGTGTAAAATAAGAGAAATGCATTTTTTAAAACCATTTTTTGTTAATTTGTCAGCTTTCCCATTAGATAAAGAGATAATTTATCATATAAGGATTAAGATGAAGACAAGGGAGGCAGGTTTGGGGAATTTGTATTTCAAAGCAAATAGCCACGTAAATTCAACTCCTGATATTTCTGGATCTATAGTAGAGATCATTTTAACATAATCAGTTTTCAGTGAAGGTCATCTCCTCATATGTGTGTTTTTTTCTTCATATGTTCAGTTTTGAATTGGCTAGGTTTGTGAAACATTTATTTTAAATAGACCACAGGCCTCATTTATAACACTTTTTTTCCTTGTTCCTTTTAACAGCTCTGATCGGACAGCTGGGTAAGTTCACATCTTTCATATATATATTGTTAGAAAATTATGTATAACAACCTTATGTTTTTTCAGTGTTTAGATGATACAATCGTATACATACAAATGTTTTACAATTTAAACAAAATTCTTAAAAGAGAAGTATGGGTTTTTTTTTTTATTTTTATATATTCATAAATACCTAGGTGGATGCAGCATCGGCCTGTTGCTGCATCTGTCCCCCTACCACCTTTTCACTGAGAACCGAGCCACCGAACACTGCCGATGACTCGGTTCTCTCATCTCCCCGAGCAGAGAGATGTTGCCTGAGCTGAGCTGTGGAAGGCATTTTAGTGTCTCAGCGGCTCTCTGAGAGGCTGAGACTGCCATTAGTCAAGGCAGCTGGCAAATCCATACTTCTTAAAGTGGTTGTAAACCCTTACAAACCACTTTGACCTACAGGTAAGCCTAGATTAAGGCTTACCTGAAGGTCCAAGAAATATCTCCTAAACCTACACGGTTTAGGAGATATTTACTAAAAGACAGTCCCAGCTGTCTATGGCGCATGCACAGGCGCACTATCACCGTTAGCAGCATGCTGAAAACATGTCACAGGAGTGCAAAACTACCCATAGGAGAAGCCCAGCCAAACGAGCCCAGGCTGGACTTCTCCTTTAATGATTTCCATTAGCCTTGCCCATCTACCTCTCTATGGATGTCCTGAACCCCCACCATATCCATCCCCATCTCAATAGTACTTTTTCACACTATCAGCCAATACAGAGAGCTGGATATGTCCCATAGACCAGTGGTTCTCAACCTCAGTCCTCAAGTACCCCAGACAGGGGTTTTGGGAATTTCTCTCAGATAAAATAACTGTCCAAAATACCAAGCCATTGACTCTGATTTAAAGCACCTAGATAAAGATAAAGGAAAACCTGCAAAACATGGCCTGTTGGGGGTACTTGAGGACTGAGGTTGAAAACCACTGCCTAGACAAAAGAGAGAGGTGATTGAGTTGAGTATGTATTTTGGGACAATTGCCATGTATCAATAAATATCCTTTGAATGCATGGATTAAATACAAGCAATTTTTAAAGATAACCTGTCACAATACAAATATGGGACATTTTTTTGTCAGCACTTTTTATAAGGTCTTACTTTCTACAGTAGAGTATGTAGCGGTGGGCTCCTGAAGAGTACGAGCTATTTGTTTTTCAAAATGTAACTTTACCCAAACTGCAGTTTGGTTTGGGTCTATTTGCCTAAATTTGACTTCTGTGTCAGTCTGACTGGGCTGTGAGATGTTCAGCTTGGCCACAAGGGGGCACTGTCTTTGGTGGCAGGTGTGGAACTATGGTAACTCTGGTTGGGCGCTTAATTTACTCTCTCTCTGAGTCAGGTCAGTGGGAGTGGCCCACTCACTGTGCCCTCTGGGATGGGGTATTTAAGATGCGGATGTCACGTTGTTCGGGGTTCCGGTCCAGTATGCTGTGCTGATTACATGGTCTTGGTCCTCCTGATCAGCCCCCAGGAAGGCTATGGCCTGGGGTGCGGATCCACCTGATTTTGATGCCTCGGGGTTGGCTAGCCCAAGGCAAGGGAACTAAGGAAGCCTGCCATAGCCTGCAATTATACAGTGCCTGCCACCAGGTGTCACTGAAGTGCACCGGGAAAATGTAGTGCTACAGTTCCTCATGTGATGAATCAACAAGTAAATGGGCGGAGCCATGCCCAGGAGGAGAAGATCCTAGTGTTCCACATGCCACGCACCACACCCAAGGCGGAGGAAGATGGCAGAGGGTGTTCAGAGCACACCCGCCATGCAGCGGTTACCTGACATGCAGGATCAGGTCCTAATTGACACCAGTATTCGGTTAGAGCTCACCAGAGGACTGACACTAGGAGTCATTGAAGGGATGGAAAGACTCTGTATGCTGTGTCCCGGATGTCAGAAGCCAAACAGTCAGAGTCAGTGCTTGGGCACGGTATGGGCATTGTGGTGCCCAGTTAACCTGTCTGGGACCGGTGCCGCAGGAAGTCAAATACTACTTAGCCATTCTCACAACCGGACTTTGTCTGCCGCAAGCACAGGTGACCCGAAGGGCTGTGGATTGGGGGTCACCTCAGGTACTGAAAAAGTACAGGTCCTTAGACAATTTGTTTGAGTGGTCATCCCCGGAAGAGGCCAATTCCAGCGGAGAGGAAGAATGGTTCCTCGAAAAGTTTCACCTCCGCCGGAGCTCCACCAGAGCTCCGGAGAGTCTACCAACCTTCCTACAACCCCCAGTACCCCCCTTTGTACTTTCTTCTCTTGTAAGTCCACAAATGCTCTTATCACCAGAGCATACACCTATCAGCAATGGGCTATCAGAGCCTCTGACTCGTGTTCTGCGTGGGCGGGGAAGGCCCAAGGACTTACCAAGGCTCTCTAGGTTCCAAAGAGATTTGCAGAGGAGAGTTGCTCAGGAGTGGGGCCTGGATTATCCGTACGTTCCAGACCGTGTTATGGAAACAGTTGAAACCTCCCGGGAACAGTGGGAGAATTATCTGGTCTGGGATTACTATCATGTTCCTAAACCTCAACGGACACCTGATAGTGAGGTAAGGGTAAGGTTCCAGGACATTTACAGAGAATGGAAGCTCGGGAGGGCAATCTACAAAGAAAAAGTGCTGGTGGCGAAAGCAGGACAGAATACCCGCCGCTACTCCATCTCAGTGAAAGAACAAAGGGACAGTCGTAAGAGATTGCCGGACCTGAGGTATTAACTGTGAGCAAGACTACTGGTGAGGTAGTCATAGATGTACTCAAATGTATCCATGTTTAGTTGCAGAAGGGCAGATGGGTTAGGGTGGGTTTTCCCCAATGTGACTGCTCTGCAGGAGACGGCCATTCAGGGTGCCTGGCATTGACAAGAGACTCCTGTTTAGGAGCTGAACAGAACGTTTTTTGGCTACTGGCATATGTGTTCATTTGCCTTGCATGCCTGCTCAAGTTGTGCTCTGCAGGAGGTCTGTTAGACTCCTTTTGAGGGAGTGACAATATTGGCAGCGACATACATGCCATTACAAAATGTAAGTTGTTTGGATACCTGACAGAAGATGATAACCCTTTCTGTCTGGTACAGTGTAATGTTTATTTAGTTCATAGTTAGAAATGATTTCTGTCTTCTCTTAGATGGATTGGAGATGCGACAGATGTCAATCTACAGATGAAGGCCTACAGTAAGCAGAATATTCCTCCTGAGGGAGCAATGCTCTGGTTCTGTTTGTACGAAAAGTTATCTGTAGGGACCTGCAGCTAGGTTGTATAAATTGTACAGAATTTGTATTGTGACATTTTGTACTTTACTTTTGATGTTACCCCTTTTACATTTAATTCCCTTTCCCCATCCCAATTCTATGTAATTGAGATGCTCTCTCCTCCATTAACTACTTCCCACCCGGCTGATGTACATATACAGCCGGGTAGGAGCTCTCTCCTTCTGAATGGACGTTCAGGAACATCCTTTAAAAGGACCCGGACACGGCGCATCTCCGATCGGTAGGAGGGCTCTATGATTGGCCCTCCTGATCACATGACGGCCGTGTCAAATCACAGCCATCATGTGATGTAAACAAAGTCATTGCTAGGCAATCAGCTCTCCTCTCCTCACACGGAAGTTGTCGCTGAGGAGAGGAGAGCAGATCGCTGCAGCCGGCTGGTGATCAGCTGTTTTTACAGCTTTTTACTCATTGATCACCAGTCTAGTGTAAACATACATGTAAAACACACATGTCCCCAAAACACACATGCCCCCAAAACACAGATGTCCCCAAAACACAGATGTCCCCAAATAATAAAAACACATGCCCCCCACATATGTCCCACTAAAATCACATGTCACAATGATGATCTGCACACATACAGTGGTGTGAAAAAGTGTTTGCCCCCTTCCTCATTTCCTGTTCCTTTGCATGTTTGTCACACTTAAGTGTTTCGGAACATCAAACCAATTTAAACAATAGTCAAGGACAACACAAGTAAACACAAAATGCAATTTGTAAATGAAGGTGTTTATTATTAAAGGTGAAAAAAAATCCAAACCATCATGGCCCTGTGTGAAAAAGTGATTGCCCCCTAAACCTAATAACTGGTTGGGCCACCCTTAGCAGCAACAACTGCAACCAAGCGTTTGCGATAACGTGCAATGAGGCTTTTACAGCGTCCTGGAGGAATTTTGGCCCACTCATCTTTGCAGAATTGTCCTAATTCAGTTACATTAGAGGGTTTTCAAGCATGAACGGCCTTTTTAAGGTCATACCACAACATCTCAATAGGATTCAGGTCAGGACTTTGGCTAGGCCACTCCAAAGTCTTCATTTTGTTTTTCTTCAGCCATTCGGTGGTGGACTTGCTGGTGTGTTTAGGATCATTGTCCTGCTGCAGAATCCAAGTTCGTTTCAGCTTGAGTACACGAACAGATGGTCGGACATTCTCCTTCAGGATCTCTTGGTAGACAGCAGAATTCATAGTTCCTTTTATCACGGCAAGTCTTCCAGGTCCTGAAGCAGCAAAACAGCCCCAGACCATCACACTACCACCACCATATTTTACTGTTGGTATAATGTTCTTTTTATGAAATGCAGTGTTCCTTCTACGCCAGATATACTTGGACACACCCTCCAAAAGTTCCACTTTTGTCTCATCGGTCCACAGAATGTTGTCCCAAAAGTCTTGGGGATCATCAAGATGTGTTGTGGAGAAATTGAGACGAGCTTTGATGTTCTTTTTGCTCAGCAGTGGTTTTCTCCTTGGAACTCTGCCATGCAGGCCATTTTTGCCCAGTCTTTTCCTGATGGTGGAGGCATGAACGCTGACCTTAACTGAGACAAGTGAGGCCTGCAGTTCCTTGGACGTTGTTGTGGGGTCTTTTGTGACCTCTTGGATGAGTCGTCGCTGCGCTCTTGGGGTAATTTTGGGCGGCCGGCCACTCCTGGGAAGGTTCACCACTGTTCCATGTCTTCGCCATTTGTGGATAATGGCTCTCACTGTGGTTCGCTGGATTCCCAAAGCTTTGGAAATGGCTTTATAACCCTTTCCAGACTGATAGATCTCAATTACTTTCTTTCTCAATTGTTCCTGAATTTCTTTGGGTCTCGGCATGATGTGTAGCTTTTAAGGATCTTCTGGTGGACCTTACTGTGTCAAGCAGCTCCTATTTAAGTGATGCCTTGATTGTGCACAGGTGTGGCAATAATCAGGCCTGGGTGTGGCTAGAGAAATTGAACTGGGTGTGGACAACCACAGTTATAGTATGTTTTAACAAGGGGGGCAATCACTTTTTCACACAGGGCCATGATGGTTTGGATTTTTTTTCACCTTTAATAATAAACACCTTCATTTACAAATTGCATTTTGTGTTTACTTGTGTTGTCCTTGACTATTGTTTAAATTGGTTTGATGTTCCGAAACAATTAAGTGTGACAAACATGCAAAGGAACAGGAAATGAGGAAGGGGGCAAACACTTTTTCACACCACTGTATGTCCGTGATCACCTGCACACGTGTACATGATCATTTGCGTACATATGTCAGTGTTCACACAAACCAATTATTATACACTTAATGGATTTTTTTTTACCAAAAACATGTAGCAGAATATATTTTAGCTTAAATTTATGACAAAATTAGATTTATTGGATTTCTTTTAAAATAGAAAGAAGAAAATATCGTTTTTTTTCCAAATTTCCACAATTTTTTCGCTTATATCGGCAAAAAATAAAAAACGGAGTCATGAATAAATACCACCAAAATAAAGCTCTATTTGTGCGAACAAAATGATAAAAATTTAATTTGGGTACAGCGTAGCATGACCGCGCAATTGTCATCGAAAGTGTGAGAGCGCTGAAAGCTGAAAATTGGGAAGGAAGGGGGGCAAAAGTTCCCGGTATTGTAGTGGTTAACAAGGAGGTACTCCAAATTTATTCCCCACATCTGAGGAGAGCTGTGATTTAAGTGGGGGGGGGGGGGGGTGAATGTAGCGGTCACTACCTAAAGGTAGGTGATCTGTAAGTATTCTTAGTGACAGGGCTCAGTTTCAGGCCAAATTTAGCCAGGCCTGTGACTTCAGACAGGCCTGGATGTTTTGATCTTAGGAGTGGGAGTGTTAGTGTAGTGTGAGGTGTAGCCAAAGGATACCTCCGCTGCTTTCAGTGGAATTGTTCTGGAAGAGGGGCAGGACTTGAGACCTAAGGGGCAGGCAGCTCATGTGTGGAGCTCTGACCAATCATTCATTTGTATTGGCAGAGGGGAGGGCTCTCATATAAGCTGGGGGTCCCATGCTTCCGGGGAGTTCTAGTCTGGGGGATGGAGAAAAGCAGCATGGAGTAGCTGGTGGTAGCCTGGGTGTCTCTGCAGACTCAGAGGAGAGGAGAGATGGAGGAGTCATCAGGAGGAAGTAGGAACTAAGCGGACAACAAAGGAGGGCCATAGTTTGAAGACCCATACTGTAAACACCAACTTAATACATAAAGCGTTATTGAGCATTGAAAGAAGAAGCCACACATTGTTGAGTAGAAAGCCTTTTACTCCATGCATATTCACATGTGCGTTTTATAAAACATTTAGCGGTAAAAAAAACAATTTTTTTTTTTCAAAGTTTTACCTTGAAATTTTTTAACAAATACTGAAACAGGCATGTTTCCAAATATAACATACACAACTCTGGAACTTACAAAGTTCAACGTTGCAAAAAAGAAGGCAATATCAGACATTTTCTAGTGTGAAAAAGGTCTTGATCTTGCCTTCATCAGATGGGGTGAAGTCACCCCTGTAAAAGCCAAATTTAGAAGATGCACACAAATTGGGAGTCAAAATGGGGATTTCCTCTCTTTTTTTTTTTTTTTTTTAATTCTTTATTTATCTAGATTTTTTTTCTCTTTATCCAACAAAGTATAAAAACATTATTCCACAGATACCAGCGTTTCTTAATTTCTTCATGATTTATACATACAAAAACTTAACATTAAATTCCCCTCTACCTACCCCCCCCCCCCCCCCTTCCCCCCTCCCTTCCTTGCAGATATCTCATGAGATTCGTGGTTAAATCATCTTTTTCTGACTAGGTGTTGTTTTTCCCTGACATTATTGTGTAATTTCCTCTACGTATCTCCATGATTTTTTTAATTCTTTCCAAGATACCCATTTGTCCATACAGCCCTCTCCTACTATTGGCTCCTCTCCCCCTTCATTAGAACTTTCTATATTTTGTATTTCATTTTCTCGAAAAATCCAATCCCGTATTTTAGGGCTCTCCTTCTCCCTCAATTTTTTTGGAATTAGGCTTTTGGTGGTGTCAAGCAGTATGGGAATTAACGAGGATTTATATTGCTTTACAGGTTCGTCTGTCCCGTGGAAAAACACGGTCCATGGGTCTTCTCTTATTTCTTTATTTGTTACAACCTTTATTAAATCTAAAATTTTCCTCCAATATTTTTTAATAGTGGGGCAATCCCACCAAATGTGGGCCATAGTCCCGTTTTTTTTGCACCCGCGCCAGCAATCTGAAGATTGCTCTTCTACAAATTTGCCCAATTTGTCAGGGGTGGCATACCACCTTGCGAGGCACTTGTAATTCGTCTCTATCATCTTATTATCAGCCACCGAGCAGTGAATTAATTTAAATATTTTTTTACTAATCTGTGCCCTACATTGTGACCCCAAATCGTTTTCCCATTTTTTGATATACGGCGGGCCCTCCAGTTCGTCCCCCTCTGAGAGAATTTTATATATTCGGGATATGTTATTTTTTGATTTTTCTCTCAAACAGAGCCGCTCAAGGGGCCTATATCCTTCTTTGGTTTGGGACCGAATTCATACACAAAATAACTGGAGTTATAATTCATAATTGATTTTTTTTTAAAGAAAATGATTATTTCACACCGGGGAAACAGGAAGTGGGGGGTAATTGGATAACAAAAGGCAATGCACAAGTAAAATACATATTAACTAGAGGTAAATTAACTACATTTCAAGCACTGAGTGTAGATACTGAACTTATGAGGATTGATGCATGGCGGTACCTCCAGTTAAGCCATTTTATTGCAAAACTACCCCAGCCAATTCGGGATTTCCTTTCTGATCCCATACCTAATGTCAACATGTGCTATCTCCTAAAATGGGGGATCAATGGATGTGTTTTGGTGCTCTCACCACTTTGTGTTGGGAGGAAGGGGTTGCACCCACAAACTGCGTACATTGAAATCCCCTGATGGCAGATAGCACATGTTGGCACATTGTGTGCATCTTCCAAATTTGGCTTTTAAACGGTATTAAAACTTTAGATACAATTTTTTGAAAAACAACAAAGGAATCTTTGTAGAATTTATATTCTCCCTAGTCAATCCCCATCAATCATGTTCTTCAGTCTTTGTTCAATCTCCTTGTTTTTTTCTTTGATAAAGTCCAATTTCCAACATGATTTCCTGGATAAGCCACTGTGCACGGTCACTGGTGAAATTACTGTATTTTTGTACCACAACCTGAACATCACCTAAAAAAAAAAAATACACACCATGTCTTAAAAATATGCAGGCATACATCTATTACCTGAATCTGTGGTGTCCAACACTGACCTGTTGTGGTGCCAAATTCAAGCACTTTTTCCACCTCTCTTTCCTCCACATCTTGAGGAACCACACTACTCTGCTCCCCTTCTTGAGCAGGTGGGGGGTTCATGTTGTCCTCCGACGGAGCGAATCTTTTCTCCCCTATGAGACCAACGCTAGGATGGAATGATGGCTTTAATTTATTAATATTTATGTTTATTTGAAAGCATTTTGTTTAAATATAAGGTTGCTATGGCCTGTGTATACTCAAAAATTCTGAGTGGTCTCATTAATTAGGTTATTGGTAGAGGTTGGAGTATAATAATAATAATAATAATACATTTTATTTATAATGCACTTTCCATAAAAAGACCTCAAAGTGCTACACAGTTACAAAAACAGACAAATAACTTAATTCAAAAAACATTTGCTAAAAAGAAAAAAGTCTTCAATCCCTTTTTAAAATTTTCAGTAGACTGAAAAACCCTCAAACTATCAGGCAAAGCATTCCACAGACGTGGGGCAGCAACACAAAAGGCCCTATCTCCCATTGTTTTTAATCTAGTTTTTGGAATCTCTAGACAGTTAAAATTAGTTGAGCGTAGGGAACGAGGTAAATTTTGTAATCTTAAAAGTTCCTTAAGATAAGGTGGAGCATGGCCATATATGCATTGATGGGCAAGAAGAGAGACCTTATACTCAATCCTAGCAGAAACCGGGAGCCAATGCAAAGATTTAAGAATTGGAGTAATATGTTCATGCTTCCGCACTCTCATTAGGATCCTCGCTGCAGAGTTTTGAATATACTGTAACCTCTGCAAGCTCTTTCTCGGAATCCCAATGAGAAGTGCGTTGCAATAATCCAGCCTAGAGGAGATAAAGGCATGAACCAACCTTTCAGTATCGGAAAAAGAAAGAATAGGACGAAGTTTAGAGATATTACGAAGATGGTAAAAAGAGGTCTTGCATACTTGATTTATAGGGTATATAGTATAGGGGTTAATTAAAGGAAAGGTACATCTGTTATACAATAGTCATGCAGGGATTGGTTGGGGGGTGATATGAAGGGTGGTAGAGGACACTGCTATGGGGGTGGCCCTGCTCATAACAGTTTCCACTGCCCCTTCACATCACCCCCCCCAACACACACACGCTTAGTAGTGTCCTCTTCTCCCCTTTCCCTCCCATGGCAGTATTCCAAAGCATCCTACCTGTGCACACATGAGACCGAGAGGCAGCACAGTTCTGTACAGGGGGCGGGAGCTGGCTGAGTGACTTTTCATATTAACAAGCTAGTGATTGGTTGCTTAGGACCTAGCAACCAACCACCTGCGGGTTGACTAGAAAAGTTAATTTGGCCAGCTCCTCCCCGGCCCTCTGTCCTGGGCTGTGCTGCCTCTCAGTCTCCACTGTTCACTGATGACAGTGGCAGAGGAGGCTGAAGGGGAGGGAGAGAGAATGACCAAAGGAGAACGCTGAGGGTGGAGAGTGAAGCGGCAGCTAGCAGTAGGAGGAAGGGATTGGCATCTCAGACCTGTTCCCGGTCTACCTGTCACCTATCCGCGATCGACAGGTACCCCAAGCTCGACGGGTTGCCGACCACCACTGTAGACCTTCTCTTTGGGTTGGAACATGCTCCCTGCAGCCTCATAGGTTGTAATTGTAGCCTACCCCACTTTTCCGGGGGCTTGGAGGTGACCTCCAGAGGAAGGGAGGGCCAACATACTTCCTCAGGATGTAGGTTACTAGGCATGGTGGATGATGAACAAGATAGAAAATTGGGCGCCAATCACTTTTATGCTTGAACAAAGAGAAGTTAATTTCTCACAAACAGGAAAATGTTGGAGAGAGGGGATGGGGCACAGGGTACCCTTAGACAGGCAGACTCCTTAGACAAAAAAATAGAGTATTTTAAAAGTTAAGGTGGACAGCAGTACAGGAAAAGAGCCTTTAACCTTAACCAGCACATCTGTACTTTTTAGAGTAGGCTGTCTCCGATGGCAACTGAATTTTACTCACAGCGTCATACAGAATTCCTTGGATGAGTTCTCTCTTGAAGCTCTCCCAGCCACCTCATGGGTCCCCGATCCATGAAGAGTCACCTCTGGTACTTCTCTAGAACTCCATCCCTCTCAGCATTGTTTCTCGGTATTGAGCAGGCTCTCTTCTGCAGAATCTTGAAGATTCTGGCCTCAAACAGACCTAGCAGCCAGTGGGACTCCTTGATAGGCCTCAGGCTTCAGGCCTAGCAGCCAGGAGCTTTTCTACACACACCCAGCCAGACTTCAGAAGACCTAGATCACCTGACCTTCTCCAAATAAATACCTTCTACCAGCATTCATAGCGGCCAGTCTGATTAGCTGAGAAAGGTATGTTTATTCATAACCTGACCTCACTGTAGCGCATCATACTAATGCCAGAGGCGACAGTGCCACCTACTGAAAAAAAGGGAGAAGCAACAGCTGAAACAGGAGTAGGAGAAAAGCCATTTGACTGCTAAACACTACAAATTAGCAAGGCTGGCGGCCACCCAGCACAACTAAATTTACCTGTAGCCCTGCTTTGGTACACATAATTGCTACATAATTGATTCCTGGCAACCTATAGATTGATGAGAGAGTCAGACATCAGTTCAAATCTCTGGGGATGCAGGAATCAAGCATGCATTTCTATGGAGACCTGATTGCTGGCTTCCATGTCGGAAGTAGGGTTGTAACCTTTTCTCCAACCTGAAACACTTAAGCGGCGCACAGGATTTTTTATTTTTTTGTAGTATACACTATAGGATTGTAAAAGATCTGGGACAGCGTTGGGTGCCCCAAGGAGAGTAGTAATGTGACGCACAGTGTGCTGCGGCGAAGAGTGTGTGTGGCCAATATGTGTTAAAAGTGGAAGGGGCGTGGTTAAATAAAATAAAAAAATTATTGTCTCCATAAAATAATCTTAGATTGCTGTTCCACAGGTAAGTCTCTCATAGACTGTAAGTTTTCTGCTACATGTTTTTGGCCAAAAAAAAGCGTATATTGATTGATTATAATGTCTACAAGCTATGGGCTATATTTATGGAATTTTTATCAATTTATTATTTTTTTATTAGTAATGGCGGCGATTGCCAACTTATAGTGGGACTGCGTTATTGCCACAAATCAGATACTAAGTGACACTTTTGACACTTTTTGGGGAACCAGTGACACCAATACAGTGATCAGTGTTAAATATATCCACGTCACTGTACTAATGACACTGGCTGGGAAGGGGTTAACATCAAAGGCGATTAAAGGGTGTGCCTAAAATGTGCATGGTTACTGTGTGGGAGGTGCTTGTACTGTGGGAAAGCACAGATCTCTGATTTTGGTTTTCAGGAACACAGGATCACTACCTTCCCTACTGACAGAACGGCAATCTGCTTTGTTTACATAGGCAGTTTGCTGTTCTGCTTGTGTCCCGAATGATCGGTGGGATCTTTGAGTTCACCAGACACCGTTGATTGGCTCCCGCTGTGTCCAATCACAGCGGGAGCGGGTCGCCAGCAGTGTGCATGTGTGCCCCAGACTCAGAAGTGGAGGATCATGTACTAGGTATGTGATCCTGCACAGGAGAGACGATTTGTGGTCATATATGCACAGTGGTCCTAAAGAGGTTAAAACAGTAAATTGGTCAAATCCAGGTGTCTACTTTGGACTGACCCTTTAATTTTTGTACATGTATGATAACTACAGTTCCTTTTGCCTGAACGGCAGGTAGATGTTTCAGTTTTTTATAGTTACTATTATTATCTTACAGGATCTGCAGCAAGACCAGTGGTGACCTTCACTCCGAACTGGAAAAAGATCCACGTAGGACAATCTATAACAATGACCTGTAATGTGGAGCCTCCTGCACCTCTTTATTACTGGTACCTTAATAACAATAGGATATCTACAGGGAAGAACTATGTGACTGATTTTGCTAGGGCAGGACAGAGCGGGGATTATACGTGCCAGACCAGCACTGGCGGTACAAGTGAGATCGTCACACTGAGCGTTATCTATGGTAAGATAATATGGACATTTATTATACGTGCCAGACCAGCACTGGCGGTACAAGTGAGATTGTCACACTGAGCGTTATCTATGGTAAGATAATATGGACATTTATTATGTTCTCTTCATTTGTCACTATCCAGTGGCGGCCCGTCCATAGGGGGCGCCTGGGCGCCGTCCCCCCCCCCCCCTCTAAGCAGTCACAAAAAAAAATGTCAAAAAAGGTTTTTTTTTTAAAGCTGGCCCTTTAAAAAAAAATACAAAAAAGGTCCTTAAGTGCACTGCGTTCAGATGCCGGACACAGGGAACATATGGAGAGCACCACATCTATGCAATCACGATATTGCAGACGTGGCACTTCATTTGCGGGTGTTTTGGCCCGCCTTGCGGCACGCTCTGAAGCGCCGAGTAGCTTGTAGTACTCGTAGTATATATTACTACGGCCGGGCGGTTTGATTGACACCTGAGTTTGATGTCACTTCCTGTTTTCTCTCTCGCCCAGGAGAGAGGAAGGAGACACCGCTGGAGAGGACAACACACAGCAAGGTAAGTAATGGGGGAGGATGGTTTGATGTGACACAGGCAGGCTGCTGCAGTTTGGCGGTGACACATGCTGCTGTAATTGGTGGTGACACATGCTGCTGCAATTTATGGTGACACATGCTGCTGCAATTTGGTGGTGACACATGCTGCTGCAATTTGGTGGCGACACATGCTGCTGCAATTGGTGGTGACACATGCTGCTGCAATTGATGGTGACACATGCTGCTGCAATTTGGTGGTGACATGTGCTGCTGCAATTTGGTGGGGTGCATGCTGCTACAAGGGCCTCTTCCTGACAACCCTGGCCGTTGGTTGTCGGAGTCTGCGGGAGGGGCCTTATCTGAATCTGGGAACCCCCTTTAATATGTGGACCCCCAGATCCAGGCCCCCCACCCTATCTGAATAAATATGGGGAACATCGTACTCCTACTCATTCACCTGGGGAAAAAAGTGTCAATAAAAAAAACACACTACACAGGTTTTTACTTTCAAAAGATTTTTATTTTATGAAAAAGGCACTTGCAAGAACATACTTAATAAAAACAAACAAACTCCAGCAGGGTAGGCCTGCTGTCACAGTGCAAGTAATAGTACATGAAGACAGTTGTGTAAACCAGAAAGTGGCAAATAGGTACAGACATCCTGTCCCGCCACAGCGAGGGGCCATACAATAAAACAAAGGGTAGCGCCCCGTGAGGAGCCCATCTAAAACATCTGTGTGGGGGAGCAACCAGGAGCCCCCCCCCCAACACCCCTAATAGGGAGCTTGCTGTGTCAGGATGGGGGCGTACTCTCCCAGGTCCCCCCCTCCCACAGGGAGATAGTACCCGATGAGCAGTCCACAGGGAGCACCTCTGCAAGCAATTTGTCTATACGGTAAACCTGTCAATTATAGCTCCGTTGAGCAAACCACAAAAACAGGTAATCAAGAAGGACAGAAGAGAGAAGAAAGGAAGAAAAGAGGAGAACAGAGGGGTATAGGGGTAAGCTATTTCCGAAAAGGGTGGTGGGGTACAGAGTCAAAATGCTTAACACTCAATAAGAGAGGGAGAGCTTTAAGAATTAGATCGGGACGATAAGGAAAAGCCTGGGGGCACTCCCGGCAGAAGGGATATTCCCATGTATCGGGCCCAAGGATCCCACACCTTTCTAAATTTAGGCATGGTATCCAACAGAATGCCTGACAGTTTTTCTTGGGACATTATCCAGGATATCTTCCTCTTTACTGCGAGGAAGGAGGGCCTGGGTTGCTTCCAAGCGGAGGCAATCGCAATTTTGGCTCCTAAGAGGATAAAGTGGGTTAGTTTCTGAGTGTTAACAGGCAACAAAGGAGCAGGGGCATTGAGCAACGCAACCTCAGGAGTTCTTGGAACCCGGCAGCCTGTGACCCTGTGAATCAAGTTAAAGATTTTAGTCCAGAACGATCGAAGCCTAGGGCATTCCCACCAGATGTGGATCATGGAGCCACGAAGTTGGTACCCTCTAAAGCAAAGGGGGTTTGCCGTGGGATAAATTTTGGCCAGCTTGGCTGGAGTGAGATACCACCTGGTTATCAATTTGATGCTAGCTTTCATGAGTGAGGTGTTTTGGATCCCACGAAAGGATCTGGCTAGGGCCAACTGCCAGGTTTCAAGACTACCAGAGGTCTGGAGGTCAGTCTCCCATGCTGTCATATAGGGGGATTTGCCCGTTGGGGCAGTGAGAGCCGCATAGATTACTGAAATACCGCCCCTCTGCTCCCCGATCCTACCACACCAGGCTTCGTAATCAGTAAAGGGGGGAGGAAGGGGCTTGTTCTTCCAAAGCGAGTTTAAGAAATGAGATATTTGCTGGAAGCGGAACCTCTCTGAGTCTGGTAGCTCTAAGTGTTCGATACAATAGGCTAGGGAAATTGGACCCCTTGGAGTGAAATAATGACCTATCCGGTATAGTCCCTTGTCCAGCCACCATTTGAAGGCCCCAATATTCAGGCCGGGGGGAAAATCATGATTCCGGAAGATGTGAGCAAGGGGCTACACAGGTTTTTAAAGTAATTTATTAGGCAGCTCCAGGGGTCTCTTCCGACTGCTCTCCGGTGTCTTCTGTCGGGCTCCCCCGCTATCTTCTTCTCTTTTGCCTGCTCTTTTGCTAGCGGTTGCCCGGTCTTCTTTGTTGTCTTCTTCCCTCTTCTCTTCTTCTGATGTTGACTCAACGTTCTCTCTCGCTGTAATGCTGCGTGCGTGGTGTGTGCATTTTTCCCCAGGTGAATGAGTAGGGGTATGGTGTACCCCATACTCATTCACATAGGATGGAGGCCCGGGATGTGTGGGCCCACATATTAAAGGGGGCTCCCAGATTCAGATAAGCCCCCTGCCCACAGACCTCAACAACCAATGGCTAGGGTTGTCGGGAAGAGGCCCTTGTCCTCATCAACATGGGCTCCCCCTGCCCCAAAGCACCAACCCCCCCATGTTGAGGGCATGTGGCTTGGTATGGTCCCGGAGAGGGGGGCGCTTGCTTGCCCCCCTTTCCTGACCTGTCGGACTGCGTGCTCAGAAAAGGGTCTGGTATGAATCTTGGGGGGGACCCCCACGCCATTTTATTTTGGTATGGGGGTTCCCCTTAAGATCCATACCAGACCAAAGGGTCTGGTATCGTCTTGGGGGGGAACCTCACGCAAATTAAAAAAAAATATTTTTTCGCTGGGTTCTCCCCTAAAGATTTAGCACACAAGTTGCACCGCAAGTCGGATCCTCTTGATCCGACTTCTGGTGCAACCTCTATTCAAATCAAAGGGCTCCCATAGGGAACCATTGATTTTGAATAGAGACACAATGCCGGACGAGGCTTAACACAATGTTAAGCCTTGTTAAATCTCATTTAACAACTTTTGCCGGCGTCTGCCGTGTTTACAGCTCTAGCGCTGGAGCCTCAGAATGCACTGGTCCTGGGGTTTTTTTGCAGCTTAAAAACGGCTATGCGATTTACAGCTCAAAAACGCCATGGTGGGCATGAGGCCATATGCTAACATGGAGAGGCATTTTTAAGCTGCAAAAAATGCTCATAAAAGCGTCTGTGAAAACGTCCGTGGGCACGAGGCCTAAATTAATATAATCAATTATTTCAACATTGCTGCACCAAAGCAATGTGTGTTTAAACAAATCAAGGAAAACTAAAATGCCAAATTGCAACTTCGAGGCACCAAAGACTAGGAGTACAGATACATACAGACTATAGGTATAAATATGACTTCTCTGGATTGTCAGATTGCTGTGCACATCCTCCTGAAAATCAAATGTACATTGATATTGACACTTATATTTTCAGATTTGTTATATTGGAGATCATACACTATTGTCATTAATGTCTTGACAGGCGCATCCAGCTCAATAGAAGTTGTAGTTTCTCCCAACTAGGGATGAGCCGAACACCCCCGGTTCGGTTCACACCAGAACCTTCGAACGGACTAAAAATTTGTACGAACTTTAGAACCCCATTAAAGTCTATGGAACTCCAACGTTCAAAATCAAAAGTGCTAATTTTAAAGGCTAATATGCAAGATATGCAACAGACAACACCAGCAATAAGGGGTATCTTCAGGTGTATACTGTGCTGGAGGCACACAACACCCACTTTAACTCCTGCAGATGGCTGTATTAGAGAACACCAGCAATAAAGGGTAGATACAGGTGTATACTGTGCTGTGCTTGGAGGCACACAACACCCACTAACTCCTGCAGATGCCTGTATTAGAAAACACCAGCAAAAAAGGGTAGATACAGGTGTATACTGTGCTGGAGGCACACAACACCCACTAACTCCTGCAGATGCCTGAGAAAAGAACACTGTCCCTGCCTATCTTGCTCTTTCCCTGCACGCCGGAACACACTACACAAGGCTGCCACGCTGGCGGCCTTATATAGTGTGGGTGAGTATGAGATAAGGAAGGGAAATAGATTTGGCGCTATACCTTTGGTTTGGAAAAAATGAATAATTAGTTATAACTTATATAAATTTTCCAGCTTGCTGGTAAATAATAAAAAATGGAAAATAGCTGTTCATGCCCTATAGTGACCTCTAGTGGTTAATTATATGCATCTATATAAGTGCCATAAGGGGCTAACAAACCATAAATAAACATACAATTCCTATGATTATGTATTAAAGTGCAAGTGCCTGTAAAAAATCATGCGTAAAATTTGGATATTGAAATACACCAATTCAGCAACATTTAAAAAATATATAAATATTCATATAATTGATTAACAGCTTTACGTGTCGTGTATCAAAACAAATCAGTGTATTAAGTGACACAATTACATAACATGTGACTAACGGCCCATGGAAAAATAAAATTGGAAAAATGAGAAAGGTTTGCTAGGTAAAAAATGTAAAAATGAATAATAAATAGCACATATAAAAGTGAAAAAAATTAACAAAAAATAAAAATAAAATTAAACAATGTAAAAAAAAATGTCCCACCTTCTTTTCCACTGTTTAATTTTATTTTTATTTTTTGTTAATTTTTTTCACTTTTATATGTGCTATTTATTATTCATTTTTACATTTTTTACCTAGCACACCTTTCTCATTTTTCCAATTTTATTTTTCCATTGGCCTTTAGTCACATGTTATGTAATTGTGTCACTTAATAAACTGATTTGTTTTGATACACGACACGTAAAGCTGTTAATCAATTATATGAATATATATATATTTTTTTAAATGTTGCTGAATTGGTGTATTTCAATATCCAAATTTTACGCATGATTTTTTACAGGCAATTGCACTTTAATACATAATCATAGGAATTGTATGTTTATTTATGGTTTGTTAGCACCTTATGGCACTTATATAGATGCATATAATTAACCACTAGAGGTCACTATAGGGCATGAACAGCTATTTTCCATTTTATTATTTACCAGCAAGCTGAAAAATTTATATAAGTTATAACTAATTATTCATTTTTTCCAAACCAAAGGTATAGCGCCAAATCTATTTCCCTTCCTTATCTCATTATACTGTTCCACCCATACTGAGTGGAAATTTAATAGAGGCTGCTCATACCATAACTATCCCAATTTGCTCCATAGCGCAACCTTACCCCTTTCTTTCGTCTTTCTTTAACCTTATATAGTGTGGGGCGTGTACTAAACCCCCTGAGCTATAATTGGCCACAGGCATCCTGCCTGTGGCCAATTATGGCTCTCCTCGCTGCCGGCACTGTGTTTGGCCAAGCATGCGGGGTCACAGTGCATGCTCGGCCAATCATGAGCCAGCAATGCACTGAGATGGTGTGGTGCATTGTGGGCCGTTTGTGCCACACAAATTTGGTGCAAACGGTCCACAAAGTTCTGAATTAGTCGAACAGATGAGCGGCTGATGTTCGAGTCGAACACAGAGCTCATCCCTACCTCCCAACACAAAATGATATGTTTCCCTCAATGATGGGTCATCAAATCCTCAGATATAACAAATCTCATGTTGTTTTTTCAGGTCGGGTCATCCTTCAGGCTCCTCTCTATGTATATGAAGGTGACAACATATCTCTCCGATGTTCCCGTCCATCTGGATCATTGGCAGCAGAGACAATATTCTACAGGAACAATCAGACAATCTCGAACTCCACCACCAATGATACTTTACAATTAAAATATACAGACCTGAAAGCCACCTACAGTTGCTCAAGACAAGTCCTGACCACTATCACTTATACTTACAGTGCTGCAACCACAATTTCCTATACAGGTAAATCCTGCTGCGTGAATTTAGATTTGTAATTTGCAAAATGCTAATCAGTAAATGAAAATGATCTGATTACAAATGAAATGTAAAGCCAGCCATAGATGGAGCGATTGTCTTTCCTGCAACCACAATTTGCAGAAAATCGCTTGATTCCCTCCCGCATAGCTATGGATGGTGGCACATGGGAAGCATCCAACTTAGAAAACACATAGTGATTATTGCTATTAATAATTGCAGGAAAAATCCAACATGCTGATTGTACCCAAGTTGATTGATCCATCAACTAGAGCACAGCCTGCCGATACATGGTTCAAATCTCAGCCAGCCCCTGCTGAACCAACCAAGATTCAAGTCTGTAGATTACAGTCTATTCGCCAGCTTAAAGGCGAAGTTCACTCTTTTTTTTCTGAAACCCAGCTCTCCTATGTACCAATATAGCATTAATGTACCTCTGTTGCACAGAAATACATTGAAGAATTAGTCCGCATTGACGAAAGGTCCTGTGTGTCTTTTGCTCCGAATCAGGTGCGAATTAAGGCAGAAACTCTGACCTGATTTGCACCTGATTCGGTGTACAAGGACCCCCTGCTGTAAACCGCGGCCGCAGCAAGTGTGAACCCAGCCTTAGAGGGGATGTTCTGAGAAGGGAGGAGATAAAAGTAGAACTATAGAATTGTACTTGTGAAGACGTAGGAAGTTAGGCAATCGGGCTCTAATTATCTCCACTATATAACTTTACCAAAAATAACCTAACCCTACCACTGAATGACTTAGCTTGTTTCGGCAACTTATATTGTAGAAATTTCTTGTATTATCAGTTTAACATTAATCAATAATTCACAAATTGGTATTGTTTGTTTATATTTCTGTATAACGTCTTCTAGAAAATACTAGGACTATTCCAGTGATCTTCACACCAGACTGGAACAAGTTACTTACCGGAGACAATATAACAATGACCTGCAATGGACAAAATGACTGGACTTATCAGTGGTTTAAGAATGATGTGCTAGTGGCAGAAGGACAGACCTACACAATCACATCTGCCCAGGTTGGACACAGCGGGATCTACCAGTGCCGGACAAGTCACGCTCATAGTTTACCATTCAGGCTGGATGTCAGCAATGGTGAGCCGATCAGTTCATTTCCTTAGAGCGCTTTATTTCATTCAAAGAAATGTATTACACATTCATTCTATACTGTAGCCATAAAATAGTAAAAACAATCATTATTATTATACACATTTTATTTAAAGTTATAGTGTAAGTAGAGAACATCATAAGCATTTGCAAAAAGGCAAAAAGCTCACAATATACCAGTCTGTGGGGAGGGTTGGTGTGATATGGTTGTCGCCACGTCCTCCATGTTTCCCTCCTTGTTTGGCACCAAGCAAGGGTCACACCTACCACTGGTTGTGTGGGTGTCTCCATTACTATTGATTGCAGACCCTCATCTAGGATAAGGGTCTGGAATAGATGAAAAGAATACCCGGCTGCTTTGTTTACAAACAGAACAAAGAGGATGGGGACTGGCATTTGCCAGTAATTTAACCAATTCATCTCCAGAAGATTTACCTCCTTTCCTGACTAGGCCATTTTTTGCTAAACGGCACTGTGTTACTTTAACTGACAACTGCGTGGTCATGCAAGGCTGTACCCAACTGAAATTTATGTCATTTTTTCCCACAAATAGAGCTTTCTTCTGGTGGTATTTGATCATCATTGAGTTTTTTATTTTTTGTTCTATAAACAAAAATAAGTCCAACAATTTTACAATTTTGAAAAAAATAAAATATATATATTTTTTACTTTCTGCTATAACACATATCCAATAAAAATGTAAAAAAATCAAATTTCCTCATGTATACTTCTACATGTTTTTGGTAAAAAGAATTCCAATAAGCGTATATTAATTGGTTTACGCAAAAGTTATAGCGTCTAGAAACTATGGGATATTTTTACATTTATTTATTTTAACAGTAATGGCAGCAATCAGCGACTTATTGCGATATTCCGGTGGACATTCTGACAATAACTGACAATTTGTGGGAACTAGTGACACTAATACAGTGATCAGTGCTAAAAATATGCACTGTCACTGTACTAATGACGCTGGCTGGGAAGAGGTTAACATCAGGGGCAATCAAAGGGTTAAATGTGTGCCTAACCAGTGTTTACCTATACTGTGTGAGGTGATTTTATAAGGGGAAGAGATGGAATTTATTCTTGCCAATATGTGTTCTGCTACATATTTTTGGTTAAAAAATACCAATAATTGTTTTTTTTTTACTAGTAATGGCGATGATCAGCGACTTATAGCAGAACTGCTATATTGAGGTGGACAGTCTGACACTAATTGACACTTTGTGGGAATCAGTAAAACGAATACAGTGATCAGTGGTAAAACTATGCACTGTCTCTGTACTAATGACACTTTCTGGGAAGGGGTTAAACAGCTTGGACAATCAAAGGGTTAAATGTGTGCCTAGCCAGTGTTTTGGTGTTTACTATGTGTGCGACGTTTACTAAGGGATGTGATGGATTTTTTTTCCCTTCTTTGCAGGGAAAGAAAATCCATTGCTTCCCCCGCTGACAGGCAGAGCTCTGTCCTGTGTGTTTTCTGGATAATCAGCGGGGGCTGGCGGTGACCCATTGGCTGGCACCCACTGATTTGCATTAGCTGTGTCTAATCACCAAGCTACTTTTCCAAGAAATCATCACCTGCAGAGTGCAATTACGAGATTGGTGACAGAGAGCTGTTGGCGATCATTTTAGCCCTGAAAGAATGGAGACATCTCCTTGAAGGTACCACTGTGCCAGTTCTCATTCTTACAGACCATAAGAACCTTACATTCCTGTCTGAGGCTAAACGCCTCTCTCCCAGAAGGGTGCGATGGGCTCTTTTCTTGTCAAGTTTCAATTACATTGTCTCATTCTTACCCGGTACTAAGAATGTAAGGGCTGACGCCTTGTCAAGACAATTTTCCTCCACTTCCAAGTTGGAGCCGGTTCCTATGATTCCTCCTGATTGTATCTTGGCTACGGTTCGCACCAGTCTCACTTCTCCTTTGGGTGACAAAATTCTTGCTGCTCAGGTCCATGCTCCTCCTCCTGATAAACCTTGTGACCGCTGATTTGTCCCAGAGAGTCCCCATACTGCTGTGCTCCAGACTTACCATTCTCCCAAGGCAGCTGGCCACCCTGGGAAGAATCAACTAGTTTGGGCCATTTCCCAACAATTCTGGTGGCCTAGTCTATGTGCTGATGTAACTGCCTTCGTAGCTGCCTGTTCCATGTGTGCTCAGAGTAAGACTCCACGACACCTTCCAGTGGGCCTCCTACAACCCGTACCAAATGCAGAGAGGCCCCGGACCCACTTGTCTATGGATTTCATTGTGGAGTTACCCAACTCCCAGGGCAACACAGTTATCCTTATGGTGAATGACTGGTTCTCAAAGATGTGTCATTGTATTCCACTTAAGAAGTGGCCTACTTCTAAGGAACTGGCTTCCATTTTTGCTCAGGAGATCTTTCGCTTACATGGGCTATCCAAGATGATTGTCTCAGACAGGGGTAGTCAGTTTGTGTCACGGGCCTTTTGTGCACAGTTGGGAATTCAGTTTTCTTTTTCCTCTGCGTATAACCCTCAGTCTAATGGAGCCGCAGAATGAGCCAATCAGTCCTTGGAGCAATTCTTACATTGCTATATTTCTGACCACCAAGAACATTGGGCGGCACAGTGGTGTAGTGGTTAGCACTCTCACCTAGCAGTAAGAAGGTCGCTGGTTCAAATCCCAACCACGACACTACCTGCCTGGAGTTTGCATGTTCTCCCTGTGCCTGCATGGGTTTCCTCCGGGTACTCCGGTTTCCTCCCACAATCCAAAGACATGCAGGTAGGTTAATTGACCTCTGGCTTCTGTCCAAAATTGGCCCTAGTATATGAATGGGGACCTTGGATTGTGGGCTCCTTGAGGATAGGGACCAATGTGGGTATAGAAATGTACAAGGAAAAGGGACAATTGTAGACTCTCACTCAGGTTGAACTGGATGGACTGGTGTCTTTATTCAACCTAACTAACTATGAAACTATGAAACTATGAAACAACTGGTCAGACCTATTACCATGGGCAGAGTTTGCTCACAATAGTGCCTTGAATTCTGCTTCCCGATTGTCCCCGTTTATGGTGAATTATGGTTTTCAACCTTCCATGTTGCCTGACTCGTTTGTTCCGCAGAGTATTCCTGCGTTAGAAGAGCATCTCTGTGGTCTTTGTTCCACTTGGGCACAAGTCCAGGAGGCTTTGCGTCATGCTAATGATAGGTGCAGACTTCATGCTGACCCCAGACACCTGCCTGAGCCTTCCTACCAGGTTCGGGACAGGGTCAGGCTGTCATCTCGCAAACTCTGACTTTGTGTTCCCTCACTGAAGTTCGCACCTCATTTTTTTGGGCCTTTGCGTATTCTTTGCAGGATTAACCCAGTGGCTTATGCATTAGACCTTCCTTCTAATATGTGTATTTCAAATGTATTTCATGTCTTCTTATTAAAACTTCAGGTTTTTATCCGCTTTACCACCTCAGTACCACATCCTCACCTGTGCAGGTTTAGAACCATGAGGAGCATGAAGTACAGTTCATTGTTGACTCCCGTAGGTTCTGTGGGCGCATACAGTACCTGGTGCATTGGAAAGGGTGCGGTCCGGAGGAACGCTCTTGGGTCTCATCCTCGTCCTCCTTGGGACGTACATGCCTGTGTCCTCCTCTATGATTTCCATAGACGTTTTTCCATTAAGCCTGGTGGTCCTTGAGGAGGGGTACTATCAGGGCTAGGCTCAGCTCTTCCTTCTCTGAGCTGGCCACTCAGCTGTTGGCTAATTGCCAGCTCCCATCTCTCTCCACAGTTACTCAGCTGTTGATAATATCCTGCTCGTCAGTCCTGCCTACTTAAGCTGTCCAGTCCAGTCCAGAGGATCTCTGCCTTCCCCTTGGTCAACATCACAGAGACTATCTCCTGCATTTCCTGTTTAAAGACTTGCTTTGCTGACATCCCTTCTGGCTCCAGATACTGCTTGCTGTTTCACTACGTTGATTCCTGACTTCTGGCTTGGCTGACTATCCGTTATTGTTACTGAACTGTGGCTATGTTTTGTCTAGGTTTGTTCTTTTTAGTTTTATTATTAAACAAGTGTGATTTAACTGTACTTCTGTTTCCGTCTGATTTCATGGTTTCTGACACCCCTACCTGGAAGTACTGGATCACGTCATATTAGACATGTGCAGAACGGAAAGACTTGTTTCATTTTGGATAGATTCAATATGTTACTAATTTAGTTATGGAATTGGTTTAGTTTGGTTTTGGAATCCGTTTAGTTTCATTTTGTTTTTGTTAAATTACATTTCGTTTTCGTTAAAATTTGTTACATTTATAAGTTTTCCAATGAATTCCAACTCTTCAGAAGAAATCTATCGACCAATTCAAATTCTGTGTGAAGAAATAGCTGGTTGTTAAGCAGAAGGCCGGAAAGCCAGCCGCCCTCATCCTTAACAACCATGAGTCATCATCTGTCAGTGGATAATGTTAAAAAAAAATGTAAAAAAAAAATGGCGTAGGGTCCTCCCCCAGCCAATACCAGGCCCTTTCATGAGGGCATGTAGCCTGGTAGGCTACATGCTCAGATAAGGGTCTGGTATAGCTTTTGGGGTAAATTTTTCTAAATTTTGGCATGGGATTCCCGTTAAAATCCGAAGTGCCTGGTATGGACTGGGTGGGGTGACATTTAATTGTCTGTCTATCCCTTGTTTTTTAGCCTAGAAAACAGCTAGAACAAATTTAATACTCAGCTCCCATTGAATTCAATGGGGTTCAGATTCAGTACCCAACCTTTACTCATGTTCATCCAACCCACATTAAACCAAACCCAGGTATGTTTCATTTATCACTAATCAGCAGCATTGTGATACAAACAGGGCTTCTGTTTGAAACCAGAGGCCCCATGCTGACAACCTGACACTTGGCCCCATATTCAAAACCTGAGACAGGGCTCCATACAGCCAATGTTTCAGTTATAAATGAACACAGTAAGTGATCAGTATCAGTCACTCGTGTTCATTCAGGAATGGTAGATGCTGCTAAATGAAATTTACTGGACCCTCTCTCCATCTTGAAGGATCCCATTGTGGGCAGGGGGGCACAGGGGGGCCTGCATAGCAAGAGGATGTGTATAGTGCACAGGGAGAGTGATCAGCATCATGGGGAGGCAATTACTGGAACTGATCCCCTGTATGGCTCTCTCTACAGCAGCTGAAAGCCAATGGGAGGGTGAGGAAAATAATCCAGCTTTCAGATGCTGTAGAGAGAGCCATACAGGTGATTGGCTCTGGTAATTGCCCTCCCCAACAGTGCTGATCACCCTCTAGGCCCACATCCAATTCACCCTGCTGCCTGGGCCCCCTGGTGGTCTGGGCCCCCATACAGGAGGACCGGTGGTACTCCCTTATCAACGTCCTTGGATACAAATAAAGAAAGAGAAAAGCTGAAAACAGTATCATCTTCGAGAAAAAATATGGGAACTACTTCATAGTGCTTTAGCAAAGTGAATGTCATCCATTAATTTAACCTCTGACTTTGTAATCTGAAATCTAAATGACAGATATAGTATGAGTTACTGCAATATGTATATTCCGTTTTTTCTTTATAAGTGTTTATCATAATCATTTAATAACCATTTTGTATTGTAGGTCCTCTTATCCTGCAGACTCAAATCTTTGTGTATCGGGGAAGAAATATAAATATAAAGTGTCACAGCCGTCCTGAATATTCTGTACACAGGACAACATTCTACACGAATAATGATCTCATGTATGGACCATTCAGTGATGACCCTATCCTCATTCTTTATGGGAACTATGACCAGTCTGGAACATACAGTTGTGTGAAAGAATTATCCCGAGATGAATATGTAACGCACACAGATGAAGTGTCCCTACATGTCAGAGGTAACTCATTGTGTGTCTATGGTGTTGTCTGTAACCAATAAAGAATAACCATGGCTCCGGTCATCTGTTCCCATACCGGTGTGAGTTGGACCTCCTTCTCCACAAACATCACAGCTTCTACAGGTCAGTTGTGTTGTAGATGACAACCAGGACCACGGAGAGATAAGAATTTGTCTATCCTGCAGCAAATCATCCCACAGTATGTAGCCATGAGCTGCTACATGAACTGTTATGTAATGAAGTGAGGAGAGGGGCTGTGGAGCTGGGCCAACACAGACAGTCATTAAACACTCCTAGAAGAGTAGACGGCTATGATGTGCAAGGAGGGAAGGGGCTGTGCTAGGGAATTTACCTTTCTGGAGAAAGTTCAAAGGCATATTGCAAAGATATAACAAATTGTTTATGGAAAGGAAAAACACTGAAAGTAAGCATTTTTTTTTTTACTTAATTTTTTTCAATTTTTTACAGTTTTTTATTCAATGAGGAATGTTCCTTATGCTGGTGCTGCCTGTGTTAGTTGAAATCTTCAGTCCTCTGCCCCCCCCCCCCCCCCCCATACCCCTGCAGTGAATCTATTCCAATGCTGTGAGGGTTAATACAGCAGCTGAAGTGCCAAATATGCCCCCCCCCCACCTTTCTGCCCCTCCATCATTCATGGAAGCTGTACTATAGCTTCCATCCATGGAAAGCACTCTATGAATAGAGGAGGAGAACTTTTCATTCATCCGCCCATCCTCCCAAAGAGGTCAGAAGTAGTGATGGCCGAACGGTTCGCCCGGCGGTCGTTTCGCGGCGAATTTCCGACATTCGCGGTCCGCACGTTCGAACGCCTTTTTCCGTCGTTCGCCGCGGCGGACTTACGTGTTTAATGTATACAAGAACTTTAACCTTTGGTGACACGTTTATCATGTGATACAGGACAGCCAATTGAGACATGACAGCACATGGACACTTGTACATTCCCCCTAACCTATAAATACACCCGATCCGGTGGCCATTTTACATTCTTTCTTCTGTTAAGATAGGGACAGGTTCCTGTGTGGAGTAGGGAGAGATAAACCACTAGCTATTTGGTACACAAAAGTTCTTTTCAGGACTGGTATAGGTGTTAGGTGTTGATAGGTTTGCTGTGCTGCTGATTCTTGCAGCAGCCTGAGTGTCTTTTGTTAGTTTAGAGAAAGGGAAAGGACGGTGTATGCTACAGGGACAGCCAGATTAGTCTTTCATCATCATCATCATCATCATCATCATTAGCTGTTACTATCAAGGTCCACAAAAGAGCTGTTCCAGTAACCACTAATCGTTCTCTTTTTTTGCCAATTTGTATAGGGACAGGAAGGAAGCAGTGTTGTCAGGCAGTGAGGGTAATTTTAAAGACTTGCTGTTATTATTAGTTCCACAAAGGTTCTTTTCAGGACTGGTATCAGTGGTACAGTAATAGGCTTGTACATGTATAATATTCTTTCTTCCAAATATAGAAAGGATATTATACTTGACTGCTGCCCTTCTGCTGCAGTCTGCTAAACATTCACAACTCACTTGTTCCACAAAAGTTCTTATAAGGACTGGTAACTTGGTATAGGGTGCTACGGTACATAGGCTTGAGTGCGGTACAGTCTGCTGTTCTGTAAGGACCGCTATCGGTCCACAATAGATAGGGTTGACGTGCACCACTGCTGACCGCTGCCCTATACTGCAGCAGTCCTTCAGCGGTATAGGGACTGACGTACAGTCTGCTAATCACTAACACACAACCTGCTTGTTCCACAAAAGTTCTTATAAGGACTGGTAACTTGGTATAGGGTGCTACGGTACATAGGCTTGAGTGCGGTACAGTCTGCTGTTCTGTAAGGACCGCTATCGGTCCACAATAGATAGGGTTGACGTGCACCACTGCTGACCGCTGCCCTATACTGCAGCAGTCCTTCAGCGGTATAGGGACTGACGTACAGTCTGCTAAAAACTAATACACAACCTGCTTGGTCCACAAAAGTTCTTATAAGGACTGGTAACTTGGTATAGGGTGCTACGGTACATAGGCTTGAGTGCGGTACAGTCTGCTGTTCTGTAAGGACCGCTATCGGTCCACAATAGATAGGGTTGACGTGCACCACTGCTGACCGCTCACCTATACTGCAGCAGTCCTTCAGCGGTATAGGGACTGACGTACAGTCTGCTAAACACTAATACACAACCTGCTTGTTCCACAAAAGTTCTTATAAGGACTGGTAACTTGGTATAGGGTGCTACGGTACATAGGCTTGAGTGCGGTACAGTCTGCTGTTCTGTAAGGACCGCTATCGGTCCACAATAGATAGGGTTGACGTGCACCACTGCTGACCGCTCACCTATACTGCAGCAGTCCTTCAGCGGTATAGGGACTGACGTACAGTCTGCTAAAAACTAATACACAACCTGCTTGGTCCACAAAAGTTCTTATAAGGACTGGTAACTTGGTATAGGGTGCTACGGTACATAGGCTTGAGTGCGGTACAGTCTGCTGTTCTGTAAGGACCGCTATCGGTCCACAATAGATAGGGTTGACGTGCACCACTGCTGACCGCTCACCTATACTGCAGCAGTCCTTCAGCGGTATAGGGACTGACGTACAGTCTGCTAAACACTAATACACAACCTGCTTGTTCCACAAAAGTTCTTATAAGGACTGGTAACTTGGTATAGGGTGCTACGGTACATAGGCTTGAGTGCGGTACAGTCTGCTGTTCTGTAAGGACCGCTATCGGTCCACAATAGATAGGGTTGACGTGCACCACTGCTGACCGCTCACCTATACTGCAGCAGTCCTTCAGCGGTATAGGGACTGACGTACAGTCTGCTAATCACTAACACACAACCTGCTTGTTCCACAAAAGTTCTTATAAGGACTGGTAACTTGGTATAGGGTGCTACGGTACATAGGCTTGAGTGCGGTACAGTCTGCTGTTCTGTAAGGACCGCTATCGGTCCACAATAGATAGGGTTGACGTGCACCACTGCTGACCGCTCACCTATACTGCAGCAGTCCTTCAGCGGTATAGGGACTGACGTACAGTCTGCTAAACACTAATACACAACCTGCTTGTTCCACAAAAGTTCTTATAAGGACTGGTAACTTGGTATAGGGTGCTACGGTACATAGGCTTGAGTGCGGTACAGTCTGCTGTTCTGTAAGGACCGCTATCGGTCCACAATAGATAGGGTTGACGTGCACCACTGCTGACCGCTCACCTATACTGCAGCAGTCCTTCAGCGGTATAGGGACTGACGTACAGTCTGCTAATCACTAACACACAACCTGCTTGTTCCACAAAAGTTCTTATAAGGACTGGTAACTTGGTATAGGGTGCTACGGTACATAGGCTTGAGTGCGGTACAGTCTGCTGTTCTGTAAGGACCGCTATCGGTCCACAATAGATAGGGTTGACGTGCACCACTGCTGACCGCTCACCTATACTGCAGCAGTCCTTCAGCGGTATAGGGACTGACGTACAGTCTGCTAAACACTAATACACAACCTGCTTGTTCCACAAAAGTTCTTATAAGGACTGGTAACTTGGTATAGGGTGCTACGGTACATAGGCTTGAGTGCGGTACAGTCTGCTGTTCTGTAAGGACCGCTATCGGTCCACAATAGATAGGGTTGACGTGCACCACTGCTGACCGCTGCCCTATACTGCAGCAGTCCTTCAGCGGTATAGGGACTGACGTACAGTCTGCTAAACACTAATACACAACCTGCTTGGTCCACAAAAGTTCTTATAAGGACTGGTAACTTGGTATAGGGTGCTACGGTACATAGGCTTGAGTGCGGTACAGTCTGCTGTTCTGTAAGGACCGCTATAGGTCCACAATAGATAGGGTTGACGTGCACCACTGCTGACCGCTCACCTATACTGCAGCAGTCCTTCAGCGGTATAGGGACTAAGAGTTTTGTCACAGGGTCATTTAAAAAATGACATGCAGAGGAAGAGGCAGGCCCTTCCGCAGGGGTGGTAGGGGTAGGGCAGGAGCAACAGGCTTGAGCCAAAGTGGGAAGTTGCAGAAGGTGCGTTCAATTACTTTAAAGGATGCACCAGACTTGGTTGAGTGGCTCGCTCAGCCTTACTCTTCTGCACCCTCCTCATCCTCTCGATCTGCACCCTCTTCTTCACTCTCTGCTATGTGCACCCCCAAAGACACTACCACCAACAACACGACCACCACCACCACCACCACATACCTTCCGCTTGAGTCACTGGAATTATTTTCCGATCCATATCAAGAGGACATTTCTGATGCGCAGCCACTCTTGGTATTGGATCAGGAAGAGGAGGTAGCAACAAGCGCTACTCAGCAGTCTGACGCCAGTACCCAGATCAGCCCAAGGAGGAGGTTGGTCCCCGGTGTTGCTGCCTACTCCGAGATCTCTACTTATAGCGGTGGGGAAGGTGACGTTGATGATGACGTGTCTAGTGATGTCACGTGGGTGCCCACAAGAGAGGAAGAGGAGGGGAGTTCAGAGGGAGATATGGACCAGCAGATAGGGAGGAGAAGCAGCAATGACTTACATTGCACAGCAGGGACAAAGCAGACTGCAAATGTATCAGGAGCGAGTCATCGACCATGTACGGTCACATCTGGCGCTCCCAGGACACCGGCACATGGCTCCGCAGTGTGGGCTTTTTTTAACGTGTCCGCTGCTGACAATAGCGTTGCCATCTGCAATCTTTGCAGTCAACGCGTTAGTCGCGGTAAGCCCAATACTCACCTAGGGACGACCGCCTTAAGAAGGCACATGAGCAGCCATCACCGAGCCCAGTGGGAGCAACGGAACACACAAAGCCACACTGCAGGCTCTCACCGTCCAGCCTCGTCTTCTACTTCTCCTTCTCCTCTCTCCTCACAATTGTCCTCCACTCCACCTTCCATCACGCCAAGCTCACATTTTTCTGCAAAAAGGCAGGCTTCCGTGGGCCTAATGTTTGAGCGTAAAAAAATGATGATGCCGGATAACCCTCTTGCCCAACGGTTGGCGGCTGGCTTGTCAGAACTCATAGCCCGCCAACTACTGCCATATAAACTGGTGGACTCGGAGGCCTTTCGCAAATTTGTGGCCATTGGAACACCACAATGGAAGGTCCCAGGAAGGAAGTATTTCTCAGAGAAGGGCATCCCAGAGCTATATGGCCATGTTCAGCGGCAAGTGAATGTATCTCTGGCACACAGTGTCGGTGCCAAGATACATCTGACCACAGACACGTGGTCTAGCAAACACGGGCAGGGAAGGTATATCAGTTTTACTGCCCACTGGGTGAACCTTCTGACGGCCGTCAAGCATGTAACCCGTGGCACCCGTGTAGATTTGGTTTTACCGCCACGGATTGCATGCAGGCCTGACTCTTCTTCTCCTCCTCCTACTCCATCCTCCTCCCTCTCCTCCTCAGCTGCCTCCTCCTTTTCCGCTGCTAGCGTCTCTTCCACTGCACCGCCCAAGCTCCCCAGAACCTATTCCACATGCCAGGTGAGACGTTGCCATGCCGTGCTGCGTCTGTTGTGCCTGGAAGCAAAGAGCCACACTGGCCCGGCACTCCTTTCAGCTTTGCGTTCACAGGCAGATGAGTGGCTAACACCGCTCAATTTGACAGTTGGTAAAGTGGTGTGTGACAACGGTGCCAATCTGCTTAGCGCATTGAAACAGGGCAAAATCACGCACGTGCCGTGCATGGCACACGTCTTAAACTTGGTCGTGCAGCGATTCCTTGTCAAATACCCTGGGGTCCAGGACATCTTGCGGCAGGCAAGGAAAATCTCGGCCCATTTCAGAAGATCTTACACGGCCATGGCTCGCCTTGCTGACATTCAGCGGCGACACCATCTGCCGGTCAGACGTCTTATTTGCGATTGCCCGACGCGATGGAACTCAACCTTCTATATGCTTGATAGGCTGCTCCAGCAGAAACGTGCAGTTAACGTCTACCTGTATGAACTCTGCGAAAGAAACGGTTCTGGGGAGCTGGGTTTTTTTTCACCGCGCCAGTGGCTGCTCATGCGCGACACATGCAGACTTCTGCGGCCATTTGAGGAGATCACCAAACTGGTCAGTCGCAGCCATGGCGCCATCAGTGACATGGTACCTTATGCCTTCTTTCTGGAGCGTGCATTGCGTCGTGTCATTGATCAGGCTGTGGAGGAGCAGGAGCGGGAAGATGAGGAAGTCGCAATGCTGGATGAATTCCCAGGGGGGGCTACTCTATCTGAGACAAGTCAACAACAGGAGTCTGATGAGGAGTCAGAGGAGGATGGTGCCGGGGCGGATGAGCAGGAGCAAGAAGAGCATGCTTTAAACCTTTCTGGGATCCCTGTTGTGCGAGGATGGGGAGAGGAGAATGAAGAGGACGACATTATCCTGGATGATGAGCAGGAGCCAGGCCACCACACCGCTTCCACTTTAGTGCAAATGGGGGCCTTCATGCTCCAGTGTTTTAATAGGGACCCCCGTATAAAAAGCATGAGGGTCAAGGACCAGTACTGGGTGGCAACGTACTTAGACCCCCGGTACAAACACAAAATGGCGGAAATGTTACCGCCGTCGCAGAGGGCTGTCAGAATGCAGCACTTCCAGGCCTTGCTTCGAGAAATGCTGCATTCTGCTTTTGCGTGCGCTGGCAGAGGAGCAATTCCCACTCCCAGAGAAGGATTTGCGGGTACCAATCCAACAGCGCCTGCAAGAAGAGGCCGGTTTGAAGATGTGTTGGTGACTTCGGATATGAGGTCATTCTTTCAGCCGACCCATCGACAGGTGTCATCCGGATCCAGCATCAGGGAACGCCTAGACCGTCAGGTGTCCGACTACATTGGGTTAACGGCCGATGTGGACGCTCTGAGGAGTGATGAACCCCTAGACTACTGGGTGGGCAGGCTTGACCTCTGGCCAGAGCTTGCCCAATTTGCAATCGAACTGTTGGCTTGCCCCTCATCCAGTGTCCTGTCCGAAAGGACGTTCAGCGCAGCAGGGGGGATTGTGACCGATAAGCGTACTCGCCTAGCTCACCACAGTGTTAACTACCTCACATTTCTAAAAATGAATGAGGCATGGATCTCGGAGGAATTCAACACATGTGACCAGTAGACCATGTATATGTCTATAAACTATTTTTTTAATCAAGCACACAGACCTTCTTAATTCATTTGGCTCACTTCCTTGACCCAAAAAAGCACACCGTACTATATGCCCCTACCCTCCTCTTTGAAGAGGTTGAGCGGTGTCATATTTCTACTGGGGCTGCTTATGATATCCCTGTGCTGTGCTGACTTCCTCCTGGGGGTTCTTATTATGAAGGGATCACACTATCCCTGTGCTGTGCTGACTTCCTCCTGGGGGTTCTTATTATGAGGGGATCACACCATCCCTGTGCTGTGCTGACTTCCTCCTGGGGCTGCTTACGGTGCTGCTGTCAGTGCTGTATGTCACGGTGCTGCTGTCAGCGCTGTATGTCACGGTGCTGCTGTCAGCGCTGTATGTCACGGTGCTGCTGTCAGCGCTGTATGTCACGGTGCTGCTGTCAGCGCTGTATGTCACGGTGCTGCTGTCAGCGCTGTATGTCACGGTGCTGCTGTCAGCGCTGTATGTCACGGTGCTGCTGTCAGCGCTGTATGTCACGGTGCTGCTGTCAGCGCTGTATGTCACGGTGCTGCTGTCAGCGCTGTATGTCACGGTGCTGCTGTCAGTGCTCTGTATTACGGTGCTGCTGTCAGATGCCTCTATCACGGTGCATGTGTCATTCCGGTATGTCACGCTGCTGGTGATCATCTCCTGCACCCTCTTCTTTGCCTACCCTGGTCCCTGACCTTCCCTCTCCTCCATTGCCTTCATTAGCTCCATAGTCCTGAATTGTTAGAACAATTTCCCAAATAAAATAAAAATGCTTGTAGTTATCGATCCCAAATTCACCTCATACATGTATTATGTCATTGTCCAGATGGTGGGACTACGTTTTACCCCCTAATAATTACCACGTGGCCGCAAATTCGACATGAAGGTTTGCAAAGTTCGCCTCCCATTGAAGTCAATGGGGCCCGCGGCGAACGGTCGGTTTCGCGAACGTTTGGGTCCGTTCGCATTTCGCGTTCGCGAAACGTCC
Source organism: Lithobates pipiens (assembly GCF_037356315.1). Lineage (NCBI taxonomy): Eukaryota > Metazoa > Chordata > Amphibia > Anura > Ranidae > Lithobates > Lithobates pipiens. The sequence continues at coordinate 447,369 of NW_027507906.1, read as the reverse complement.
CGTCGGAAGTTCGTCCATCACTAGTCAGAAGATTTCAACAAAGACAGTCGGCACCAGCACAAGGGACACTTCTCATCAAATGTAAGTAAAATTCCTTGTTCTGATTTAAAAAAAAGTTGATGACAGGATCTCTTTAATATCAGGGAATAAAAAACATGTCAAATTCTAGAACAAAGTGAGCTGTATCATCAGGGCTTTATTTAGGTTTAAAGAACTCCCCCTTTCAGAGTCACCCCTTGTCTCGGTCTCCTACCCACCTTAAAGCACTGTACTTTGGTTCCAACTCCTACCTACCTCCCACTACCGCCCCTTTTAGAGAATACAAGTAGCATTAGTGCTAAGTAATTTGTATGGAATTTGTCAATGATAACAAGAAAAGCAGTAAAAAAAAAAAAAAAAAGTTCCCCTGCAGTCAGCAACAATACACCCCCATCAACAACAAATCCCCTAAGCAACAATGGACCTCTTCCAACAACATACCCCCCCCCCCCCCCAGCAATAATAGACCCCCGGCAGCAACAACAAATCTTCTACCAGCCAGCATCAATGGATCCTCCAGCAGCCAGCAACAATAGACCCCTCTCTCAACAGTAGATCCCTCCTAGCAACAACTGACCCCCCACAGCAACATAAGACCCACCATCAACAACAATAGACCCTTCTCTCAACAGTAGATCCCTCCTAGTAACAACTGACCCCCCCAGCCACATAAGACCCACCATCAACAACAATAGATCCCCCAGAGGCCAGTATCAATAAACCCTGAAGCACACCCCAGCACCCCTTGCCATTAGATACCTTTAGTGCTGGAGGTGCCGAAACTGTGTTCCCTCACATTTGAAAAAAAAGCCCTGGTGTATCATATGTACTGCTTTCAAAACATTCCTGCTTGATTGAGGGTGAGCCCAGAGACTCATCCAGACAGAAAGCTGTGCAATGCCTCAAACCCTAATAAAAGTCCAGTTTATATGGATTCAGATCAGAGTCAGAAGGTGAAGTGGACTCTCTTTCACTCCTTTTTTCTTTAAAATATATTGATCTGCCTTTTATGAAATCGCAGATACCAACATCTTTTTTTGGAGGGGAAAACTGAAAATTGTATCAAATACTTACAGTAATTTTCCTTTCCTGACGTCAAACCATGGCAAAATACTAGTGATAGCCTCCCTCAGGACCAGTGAATAGCATAAATGAAAGGCCCCATCCCTTTCTTTGTAATTAGCTACATACAAAAACGTACAAGGGTGGGTCCGTATGCTGCCATGGTTTGGAGTCAGGAAAGGAAAATTACCGTAAGTATTTGATACAATTTTCCATTTTCCTGATGCCACCATGGCAGCATACTAGTGATAAATAACTATCTCACTGGCTTGGTTCTACTTGTTGAATCAATTTTTAATTAGAATGGGACAGAAGACAGAACAGTCCTTCCTCCACAGTCCCCTAATGGCAAGACCCCCAAATCTAACCAGTAAGGCCGCGTACACACGGGCGGACTGTTCGCCCAACCTTGTCCGCTGAACAGTGTTTGGGCGGACAGTCCGCTCGTGTGTGGGCTTTCAGCGGACAGTTTCAGCGGACAGTTGGACGAACAAGGTTTTTCGGAAATTCCGAAAAACTGTCCGCTGAAACCTTGTTTCAGCAAACAGTCCGCCCGTGTGTAGGCTTGTTCGACAGACTAAGTTTGGCGCATGCTCAGAAAGGATTTACACGCCGAAAGTTATAATGCAGTGTATAGGACGTCGTATTTTTCGTCCCGTCGTACGTGCCGTTCACGTCATCGCGCACGGTTTCAGCGGACTGTTCGTTCGTCGTGTGTGGCCATGTCCGTCCATGCTAATTTTGAGCGGACTGTTTGCCGAAACTGTTGGACGGACAAAGTTGGGCGAACAGTCCGCTCGTGTGCACGCGGCCTAATGCTTGAAAGGGTATAATAGGGCAATCATGATACTTCCCTGCAGATGGATTGCATGGATGCCTTTGAATGGGCAGTCCATGAGACTGAAAACCACTCTGGGAGAGTATGTACCCACTGCTGAAGGAGGTTCACAACCCCTCGCCCTATATGCACGACCAAAGCTACTAAGTCCAGGAGGTAGCCTCTTTTCCCTGACGAATTCCAGTTGTAAAGATGAAAGGCTTATTATATGTTCTGAAAAGAGCAATTTTGGATCGGGACTTCAATTTCTGTACACGTCCAATTTGTGTGATCCTACTGGTGATCCTCTGGGAAGTTAGGCAATACCCAGATGACTGTTAGATAGAGGGCTGTCGCTACCCTTGATACAAGATGATCTACCGGTCACAAGTCTACTCCTTCTGGAAAGAAAACAATATCTTTTTCTGAAGCTCTCTGAGCTTAAATCTCAGACATCCTTCTGCTTGAAGATCTTGCGATAGATACTGCCTAGTAGGTAATGTCACAAACTGAACACTGTTCTGTTGGAGCAAATGCTCAAACTGATTTGAAATCCAGCAACACTGATAGATTCCACTGGGAAAGATCCTTTTTTGTGGTGGTTGAAACCTACTGACTGTCTTCCAAATTTGTGCAAACGAAAGTATTTCCGGCACATTTAAGCCTTGTTATTGCCAACCTAGTCGACACTTGCAATCTCAAGGAATATCTAATGTCTAATTTGGTCTACAAGAAGTCCAGAACAGCTGTCACCGGAGGTGCAGTAGTATCAATATCTCGCCCTGCTGAGAAATAACGCAAAATTGTACTAGATTTTGGCATAGATGTTGTTAGTAAAGTGCCTTCTCACACTCCACAATTAGAGATCATCCTGGAGCAGGTTAGGTTCTCATGCTTTCCCTATCATTCTCCTGTTTGCAGCCATGGCCTGCGTATGTGCAAAGGGGAATTGGCTTCTGTCTCATGAGATGAATGGCCACAAAAACTCAATGCCCTCATTGTCCAAATGGAGAAATGGATATGACTAACATGTTCACTCTCAACGGACTCAAGAGGAATCTCATTACGAGAAATGTTGTTGGAAAATATATAGGCTAGTTTGCAGGTCCATGGAGAAAATCAAGGCATTTGTCCCCTCTGCCTTGGGGTGCGGAACTGATTCAAACATCCTCCTAAGTTTGAAATTGCTGTGAGAAGCAACGTAGTGTGTCTGTGTTTGACCCCACCAGCTTATAGAAGACCTACAGTGTAGGGCCCACTTGTGCTCTGGAAAGTTTGCATGATGGTCAGTCTATCTGTGTGTTCCAGTTCCCTAGGAGATAAACTACTTTCCTGACCCCAACAGCATGGGGTTGACCTCTCTTAATAGCATATTGCCACAAGTTCCTCCTTGGTGATGAATATAGGCAACTGCTGCCATGTTGTTCAACTGCAGAGAAACTGATCTTCCCTTGATTATGTGTAGTAAGGCGAAAGGTGCTAAAGTAGCTGCTTGGATTTCTAAGGTATTTAAGACTACCCGGCTTGGCTGGGATTCTCCCATTGGACTGAACCAACGGTTTCTCGCAGTGTGCCTTCTAGGCTATCTTTGCCGAGATGAATAGCAATTGTGATCTAGTCTAATGAATGGTTCTAATGGGGCGACTTCATCAATTTCTCCCTCTTCAGCCACCACCGTATACTCCTACTCATACTGAGTGACAGTTGATAACTGTGCCAGACTCTGTTTCCTCTATTGTGCTAAGAATCCCAGCTTAAACTGCCGAAGTCAGAGCGCCCAAGGGATTATTGGTATGATGACATTGTGCTCCAAAGATTGAGGCACTGAGAAATGGTCAAACACATGGAGATTACTGTCTTCAGCATTCCTTCTTTGACTGCCACCATTTTTCTCTGGTGGAAGCCGAACAGAGGAGTTGGCAGAGTACCTCCCGGCATACTAACTGTTAAGTTAGAGAGAGTTAATAAACCAGCCATATCCCCACAGGGTGTTTATGAGAATCCCTGGGTGCATCAGCAATTGTTTCAGACCTCTGGATAGAAGAATAATGTTGTCCAAGTAGTGGTGCATCCGGAGAACTTGTTTTCTGAGTATAGCTAACACTGCACTGAGAACCTTTGTGAAGAGCCTCGGAGACCTGCATAGGCCAAAAGGCAGACTGTTAAACTGGAAATGCATCTAGCCAATTGCAAGCTTACCAATTATGAAAGAAATATTTTGGGATGTTTAGATCATCGTGAAGATCCAAAAATAGCATTTTGCCATCTGGCTGCGCTGGTTTAATGGACTCCATTTTGAAGATCTCTAACTGGATAAAAAATGTTAACCTCTTCAGGTCTACAACCGGACGCTAGCCACCATCTCTTGCAAACTACATACAGGGTTGAAATGAAGCCTGTATATTCTTTTTGTGAATGGAATCAGGACGAACCCCCCCCCCCCCCAGGTCTAATATGTATGTATTATAGCAGCCCATCTGCCTAGAAGAATGGAATCTGCTGAGAGGAGGAACATTCCTTATCCCTTTGCTTCCCATCTTGCAGGAGCAGGATGGACTTCCTGTCACCCAAACTTGCCTGAGAAAACAAATTCAGCCCAAAGTTTCAAACATCATATCTACTGTAGGCAGGGATCAAAGCGATGCTATCCAATCTCTAATGAGCATAAAACCTGTATAGATAAATAAAGGAGATTTTCTCTCAGGACTTTGCCATTCTGAAGAAAGGGTGAATATGACTTTACCCATACAATTGGCCTGCTTGACTGTCTGGATACATAGTTCAATAGAGGGAAAACTGAAGCCAAGCAGTTCCGGGCCTTCCTCTGATGAAGAGGAGCTACTACTGTCCACAGGCTGTCACCTTGCCAGAGTAGCGGAACTAAGTGGGTTAACACCACTTGTCGGGTGCCAGGTTGCTCTTCTAGTGACAGGCAACTAGGAGGGGTCTACCAGGCCGAGATAATTGAAATAAGTAAAGCATAATATCTCACTCCACCCTCTTCAATAACAATGATATTTGAGCGTTACCTGTCAACTGCAAACTCCTCCGCAGTCTTTACTCACCAGCCTATTGGGCATAGGTAGTGCGCCACAGGCACTGCAGGACTTTTGCTGGGATGGTAGCGCTGCTCTAGGAAGAAGCTATAAGACGTCCTTGGAACTTTTCCCTTGAATGGGAGTGACCTCTAGGTCTCCTCCAAAGAACATCTGCCTTCCGTGGCTCTTGAACTTAGAGAGCATGAGTATACGGGGCTGAAAAAATTCAAAGCAATCCACAAAGGGAGGCACTCTTTTCCTGAAACTTACCATATGATGGTCTCCCATCTTTGAATTTGAGTGTCTTTTGTATAAATGGTGACTGACTCATGGTTTGGGGACAAATAGGATGGCTAGCTGAAAAAACAAGGATAGCTGAAAATGAGAATAGCATCAGAAAGTGAAAGGTTTAGAGATGACATTCGCCTGCCCATAGGCGTCAATGGATGGCTCGCTCGGATCCGCCTAAAAAAAACGGACAGGCGGATCCGAGTGGGTTTGTCGTATGAAAGGGGCCTTAGAGAGATCTGATATAGATCTATTTCCTGCATAGTCACCAGGTGAAACATAATTCACAACATGGTCTTGCTATGCTCATAAGTCTTTTGTTATACACATAATTCTCTTTTTCTGTTTCTAAACATTACAAAGCTTCACTTCCTGACTTCTGTATACTGAATGTAAATTTCACTATCTGCAAATCTGTAATCTACATACTATCTGTAAATGTCAGTATCTGTTCTTATTCTGTATCTATGGACACTTCACAGTAGCACTTCTCTTCTCTCTATAAGCTTGTTATCATGTACAGTGGAACCTCGGATTGCGAGTAATGCGGTTAACAAGTGTTTTTTCAATACGAGCAATTATTTTTTTAAATCCTGACTCGGTTTGGGAGTGTCTTGTAAAATGAGCAGGATTCAAAGCTCTGCAGTTTGCAGTACCGCATTTGGCCAGAGGTGCAGGGGCGCCTGTGACACTCAGAGCCATTCGGAAATACTCCGAAACACTTGGAAATACTCAGTTCCCAAGTGTTTGCAAGCCTTTCAGATGGTTTCGAGTGTTTCTGCGCCTTTCTGAGTGGTCTCCGAGAATTTCCGAGTCTCTCCGACGCCCCCCACCTCTGGCCACATGCGGTATTGCATGCAATAGAAGTCAACGTGGAACAAATTATCTTTGTTTCCATTGACTTCTATGGAGAAACTCGCTTTGATATGCGAGTGCTTTGGATTACAAGCATTCTCCTGGAACGGATTATGCTCGTAATCCAAGGTTCCACTGTATCTTAAACAACTACAGTAACTACACCAGGTTATTTTTTTTTTTACTGGCATACACCTTATATAACCTTGTACAATGTTTCTAGCTTCTCCAAAAAAACAAAAATGACCCATATTTATTAGAAGAATTTGTTCACAAGACTCCGATATGTCCTTCCAGTCTCAGTCCACTCAGGCTGAGGACAGAACTGCAGTTTGCTTACTGGGTGGAATCTTAAGAGTTTCAATCCAATCATTATGGAGTCCATTTCATTGAGCTGGAGGATTCTGGGAATTATTCCTGTGAAATAAGTACTTAAAACAGTTTTGCAAAAATTTGCAAATTTTATTCTTTCAAATGCAAAGTGAACTAATGTCTAGGCAATGCTATCAGGTAATCTGTGTATGTTTGTGCAGGGCTTACCCCATTGGGAGCAGCTTGTTCCTCCTGTGGTCACTATTTGTAACTCACTCAGAAACAAACAGACATCTTGGTAGCCACAAATTAAAATGGAGGTCCACCCTAAAATAAGAAATGACATTAACATTCTCCAAAAAATATATTCGGCGAGCTGCCCCATTGTCTTCTGGGACATGTGTGTGTCCCAGAAAACAACAGGGCCATTCACAAACCTCTGTGTGACTCGCGCATGCGCAGTAGGAAATGGGCAGTGAGGATAGACGGATCGGCCTTGGGGGGGCCGACATCACAGGCTCGCTGGACAGGTAAGTGCTCTTATTAAAAGTCAGCAGCTACAGTGTTTGTAGTTGCTGACTTTAAAAAAAAAAAAGTCCGGACCTCCACTTTAAGCCCCAGTGTCTTTCTTTTTACCATCTAATGCTGAACCCATTCTGTGCAGAAGTGAACCTGATTTTACACTCTCCAGCTTAAGTAAACCCCACAGTGTTTCCTCGCTCACTGGCCTCTGACCCTCTGTAAGCAGCCATTGGGCAAATAGACCTTCTTACAATGTCCAGACAGCAGCTTATACCCTGTTCCTCTGCAACACTCTCTGGTAAGAAGGTCCTCTCTTCAGCCCACTTCCCATCAGGTATCCACCCCTGCTCTGTTTTAGTTTCCAAGGCCCTCAGCACATGGTTAATCCTGAGGCCAGGCCCAAGCAGCAGTTCTTCACATAGGCCTCCTCCCAGGGAGAAGCCCCAGGGGAGAGATAGTTCTGTAAAAATGCTCCCAAACAGTTATGATCTCCCCAAGCCTTACCTTCTAAATCGGCTGTTCAGTGGTTGGTGGGGTCAGATAAAAATTCATAACCACATGGGAAAACCTTCCAACACTGCCAGCTATAGGTGGAAGCAATCAAGCCACCAGACTTAGGAAGACTCTGATAATGTAAATAAAAGCTGGTTATTGCCCAGCCACAAAACGTTAAATTTAGCTAGGGACACCTCTGCATAGGCCAGGGTCCCTACATACAGTATGTCTTGTAGTTTATATGCTTTCTATTTCAGTTAAAGTTCTTAAATATAATGATTTTCTCAATTCTAGACCTGTTCTCAAAGCCAAATATTACCACCATGCTATATCCAAAGACAGAAGGTGACAACATGACCCTGATATGTGACACAAGTCTCAGTCCAATGAGACAGGGGACAGAACTGCAGTTTGCTTTCTACAGAGATGGTCTAGAGGTTCAGAAATTTAGTTCATCTCATCAATATGAAGTCCAGTCTGCTCAGCCAAAGGATTCTGGGAATTATTCCTGTGAAGTGAGAACTCCGACCAACAGTGTCATCAAAAGAAGTGAAGAGTTATATATCCAGATAGAAGGTAAGCATCAAGATCAAACTGTATTGAAGAGTTGTATGCCTTATTGAAGGCCCTCAGATGTGTTAAGGAGTGGACAGTGCTGCTCCTGAATGAGTTCTCATCTGCAAGTGCTGCATAAATGTCAGATCCTATGAGGAGGGAGCTGAGGTCGCATGACACACACAACACGGCTGGGGAGCACGCTCACACAGGTGCCTTCAGACCATATGGCTTGCTATGGGGGCACTCGGAGAAGAGAAGGAGAGAACAGTGCCTGCGAGGGACTGCTAAAGTAGAGGTAAGGTATCACTCTGTGCAATATTGTTGCACAGAGAAGGTAAGTATAAATTGCTTTTTTATTTTTTTAAAATATAGCCTTTTACAACCACCTTAAGAACTTAAGTCATTCATGAGAGGCAGTGACTCTATTATCAGCTTGGACTACTTAGCAAACAAACTGCTCTGCACCAAACCAAAGACCAAGCAAACTTTGCAAAATATGATCACTTGTAATCCCATTAATTATGCAGTTGCTATTGCGTTTTTTAGTACCTTTTCTGTAAATAAATTCTTGCACTGATTTTCTTTTCAGTAAAACAACATTTTAAACTGTCAAGCTAAATCTCTAAATGCTCTTAATCAGAAATTAAAGAATCCTTGTCTCCTTGAAGAAAGCTGGTATATTTCAAACTCTGTTACATTCTTGGATGTGTGTGGCAGCAAGTCCACATAGGTTGGACTTGATGGACTTTTTTCAACCTCACCTACTATGTAACTATATGTAACTATGTAACATTCTGATGTAGCATTTCCTTAGCATTCATAATTGCTATAGCAGATGCTGTGAGCAGTGTGTATCTACTGTAGCAGTGGGACCCCATGCTACTGAGAAGATTGCTGGTTTGCGCCAGATTTTTGCAGAATCAGGCACGCTGATTACACAGCTGTGAGCTGGGCTATTAGTTGTGACCTGACTATGGCTTAGTGCTCCACACAACAGACAGGCAGTCTTCGCAGGGGAGTCAGGTGGACTCCCAAACTCTCCAGGAGTTAGAGCAGGAGTTAGAGAGGCTTCATGGGGCAGTCAGAGCATCCATGTCTGCAGGAGGCAGACTTAAGGCCCATACACACGCTTTGATTTTCGGATGTCAATTGTGTTAAGATGACCGATTGTCCGCAAATCTTACCGTTAGTACCGTGCTTTCGACAGCCAATTTCACTTTTTTGTCAGACAAAAGCTGGATGTGCAGACTATAAATTTTTTGTCGGATGTGAACTCAACATCTGATTTTCATTTCAGTAGTGCGGTTTTTGTACAAAAAAATTGTAAGAGCAAGACTACGCATGCTCAGAAAGAGTACATACAAAACTATTCAACATGTTACGTCACTTCTGACATTGTATTCTGTCAAATTAAAATTCTCATATTGTTAATAACCTCTTCACTTTCAACATGAGACTAGCATGCCACAAAAATTGGATGTTCTGTCGTCCGAAAATCAAAACGTGTGTACGATGCTTTAGTCTGTTACAAAGCAGCAAGATGCTGCTCGTGAGTAAGCTATGAGAGAGCTTGACTCTAAGGAAGTCTTTTGGTCTGAGGAGCAGGCCTAAGGCCTCCACTTGAGTCTTGAAGCAGCCATGTAGCAAGAGAGTAAACCAGGAGGCTGAAGAATTTGGATTGTGCAAGTTACAGTAATGGTGGAACCCACTGCGTGGGCTACTGATGGCTTTTGTGAACTTTTCTGTTCTTTTAAATAAAAGTAGGCAACCATGCTCTTAAAAATACAGTTTTGGCCTGGCACCCTCATTGAAAATGCACCCACTGCTTGAGTCTGATCACCCCAATCTTACACTACATTAAAACATGTGGTGGCTACTATTTGTGTGTGTAAAGGTTGAACTGTGGCATTGACCCATCCCAATGATGTCCACTCTCAGCCTACTGGCTCTAAGCCCTTGTACACACAGTCGGAGATTACAACGGAATGTGTTTGATCAGACCGTTTTGTCGGATATTCTGACTGTGTGTGGTCCACATCGGACTGTTTCCGTCGGAGTATCCGACGGACCAAGTTTTCCAACTTGTTGGTAAAATTTTCAGACAAAATGCTCCAATCGGACATACTCCGATCATGTGTAGAGAATTCCGATCGGACAAAGTGCCACGCATGCTCAGATCAAATTCCTACACCAAAGCTATTGGCTACTAGCGTGAACATAGTCCCGTCGTAACGAAATAATGTCAATGTGTCGGACTTTCCAACAACTTTGTCCGACCGTGTGTATGTAACAGTTTCGGACAAAATCCATCGGATTTGGTTGTTGGAATCTCCGACCGCGTGTACAAAGGCTTAGATGTTGTCCCATGCAAAATCTCTATGAAGGATGAGGGTACAGCCATACCATTGCTTTGTAAATTATAACCATAGTTTATTAGCTTGAATATTCAAAATCAATGACAATGGGCAAAGTGCAATGACCTGTAAAAGTTAACCGGATGTCACGTTATGTTTTTAATTGTGTTTCTGATTTCTGAGTTTATTGCTGATTGGTTGCTGTGAGATTTGTATTTTCCACATGATTTGTGCTCTTTCCATTTCCTTTTAAAATACATCTAGGAATTGTCCAGTGGCCTGTGATCATTGAGTTTTGCTTTCTCTGAAATATAGGGACAAGTTCTGATAATGCTACATTGATCATCATTCTCGCCATCGTCCTCATCACCATCATAGTGATCATAGTGATCATCATTGTTGTTATTATGTCCAGACGCAAACCATCACCAACGTCTACAAAAGCAACAATGGACCCTCCAGATGCAGGTACAGTACCTGACCATTCTTGACTGTAAAATGTATTGGCAACAAAGACCAACAAACCCGTACAATACACGAAACAACTGCCTGAACGTCTTATTCTATGTAGAGTGCCCCATTAAAGCCTGGGCCAAGGGGTAGGCAGAAGAGATGTCCGCCTTTAGGACTTCAGTAGGAGGGGAGGTACAAAAATGGCAACCAATGCTGCTGAAGTAGATCACATCACATGGGAAGGGGAGCACTTTGGCCTCTTTGCCTTGTCTACTAGAGGACCTTGTCCCAGCACTGACCCCATGGTTTCCAGATAATGATGTGTTGTGGCATGTAACCAGTTTCCACTTCACTCACTGCCTCTAATCTTTCATGGTCAAACCTTGTAGACACAAGTAACATCTCTGTCTTACCCCAGTCCACCACATTCACTGTTCTTCATGGTCTCAGTCTGTACATTGTGCTATACGTTCCTTATTTTACACTATCTCTTGCACATTTGTATGCTGTTTGCCGGTGGCAAAAAATGTGCACACACATAAAGAGGTGATACAAAAACGTGCAACGGGTGTACACAAGCCCTCTAAAATTAGAGGTCCTTGCCCTGAATCCCACAGGGCGTTAGGCTCCTGATGGGGACAAGGGTACTTACACTTTGGTCCACCTGGCTGAAACCAGATGGACCCCTTTCTCTGGAGGGTCTGCCGAAACAGACCCAGACAAGTACTAGGTGGGGCTCCCCTGAAGGGAGACCCCATGAGAGAGGGTGAGCTAAGCCAAGAGGCCATGTCCACCCCCTCCCAAGACTTTCAGGGCAGGCCCGAGGACCTACACCCTACCAGTCACACAGTGCAACAAACCGTGTACAAACACAAAAATACAAAAAGAGACACACAAAGGAATAAATAAAATAAAGTAGGGGAGGAAGGAAGTGGAGAGGAGAGTGAAAAGTGGGCATTGTGTAATACAATGGCCAGGCCCTCCGCCTAGGAATAAAAAATTCCTCTGGTCCCAGCCAAAAGGCCTGGCCTAGGAGGCAGGTGCTAAAAAAGCGTGTTATGGTGCAGTGACCGTGGTGCCATAAATCAAAGGGACCCTCACTCACAGTGATTATACGGCACTCCTAGACTGCCACTCCAGGGGCACATACACCATAGGCTTTCAGTTCCCAATCCGACCCCCCCGACTGAATCAGTGCAGCCCTCTGTCACTGCCAGATAGAGAGTCCTTCAATGTTTTCTCAGGGAGAGCTGCCCTCAGCAATAACAGCTTCCACCGGTACTAACCCTTCCAGGCCCCCATCATCATTTGCAAGGCGACGCCAGCTCCTCCACCAGACGCTGACAGGAATGGCACCCACACCGACAGCCAGAAGGCCAGAAAAAGACCCGTCCTAAGGCCAGACCCAATGCAGCACCCATCCTCACCAGGAGCACCCTTCTGAACAGCTCAGACTCGACCCCGCTGACATCTCAAAGGGCACCCAGACACCCGTCACTACCGAAACCGCCCTTCCAGGTGCAATGAAACCATTGGATTTGCATCTGCCCTCCCCACACTTGGGAGTAGCATAGCGCCTCCTCTGGCAACTGATAAGAACAGACACTACACTTGATCTTAGCCAAAAGGCAGAGAAGCGTGTATGCTGTGCTGTACTTCCCCTAGTCCACACTTTACGAGTGTATATTCTGTGCTGTACTTCCCCTAGTCCACACTTTACGAGTGTATATTCTGTGCTGTACTTCCCCTAGTCCACACTTTCCAAGTATAGGAATGATGTTAGGGAGAGGGTGTATGGGGTTGCCAACATCCTAATTAAACATGGAAGAATGTGCACCAAATACAGACATAATAACCCCCTTGGACTTTTCAGACAGAGGGTATAGTGTAGGTACATTTGTCTCCAGGGCTAAGTGTGCCCTTTTTCCAATGCTTTGTATTCAATAAAAGTGGAGTCACTGCCTTTCAAAGAAATTTACCTACACTATACTCTCATCATATCTACATTTGATGCATATTCTTCCACACTTTCCAATAAAGTATGCTGTGCTGTAAATTTTCTTATTCCACACCTTCTATATACAGTGCCTTATTATTCATACCCTTTGAAATGTTCCACATTTTGTCATGTTACATCCAAAAACATAAATGTATTTTATTGCGATTTTATGTGATAAACCAACACAAAGTGGCACATAATTGTGAAGTGGAAGGAAAATGATAAATGGTTTGCAAAATTGTTTTACAAATAAATATGTGAAGAGTGTGGGGTACATTTGTATTCAGCCCCCTTTATTCTGATACCCCTAACTAAAATCTAGTGGAACCAAGTTACCTAATTAGTATAATTGTGTATAATTTAATCTCAGTATAAATACAGCTGTTCTGTGAAGCCCTCATGGGTTTGTTAGAGAAACTTAGTGAACAAACATCATTATGAAGTCCAAGAATACACCAGACCAATATGGTCCCATGAGGCCATACTACCCCAATGATGTCACCAGCATCCCCACCTTTTTGTTACATGCAGCTGTGGGAAATTCCATGGCCACAGCTGATTGGGCCAGCAGCCTGCTGTATGTGACAGTTTCCTTAGCTGATTCCTGGAGTTTGATGCATTTTTTAAATTTTTGCTGTTTTTACAGAATCGTCCAAAGGACTCTCTCAGGAAGGGGATGCGTATTACGCTAAAGTAAATTTCAAAAAGAAAGGTAAGCTACAAAAGAACTTGGTTTGCCTCTGTGCATAAAATGACCCGATGCTGAGATGACCTGATATTGTCTATGAGAATCTTTGACCATTCATCCAGCAGAGCATTTGTGAGATTAGGCACTGATGTGGACGAGAAGTTCTGGCTTACAGTCTGTGCTCTAATTCATCCCAAAGGTGCTCTATCAGGTGAGATCAGGACTTCTTCCAAACCAAAATTGCTCATCCATGTCTTTATGGACCTTGCTTTGTACACTGGTCCAGATCAGTTGGTGGAGGGGGGATTATGGTGTGGGGGGTTGTTTTTCAGGGGTTGGGCTTGGCCCCTTAGTTCCAGTAAAGGGAACTCTTAAGGGGTCAGCATACCAAGACATTTTGGACAATTTCATGCTCCCAACTTTGTGCGAACAGTTTGGGGATGGCCCCTTCCTGTTCCAACATGAATGCGTACCAGAGCACAAAGCAAGGTCCATAAAGACATGGATGAGCGCGTTTGGGGTGGAAGAACTTGATTGGCCTGCACAGATTACTAACCTCAACCCGATAGAACACCTTTGGGATAAATTAGAGCGCAGACTGTGAGCCAGGCTTTCTCTCCAAAATCAGTGCCTAACCTAACAAATGCGCTTCTGGGAGAATGGTCAAACATTCCCATAAACACACTAAACCTACTAACCAACTAACCTACTAACACACTAATCCTAAACCTTGTGGACGGCCTTCCCAGAAGAGTTGAAGCTGTTATAGCAGCAATGGGTGGCCAACTCAATATTGAACCCTACGGACTAAGACTGGGATGCCATTAAAGTTCATGTGTTTGTAAAGGCAGGCGTCTCAATACTTAATATAGTGTAATTAGTTTGGTTGAAAAAAGACTCAAGACCATCTAGTTCAACCACTCAGTCCCAATACTTTTGATAATATAGTGTATGTAACTGAGTGATTTTCATCTGATCTAAGTATTAAATAATATTTGTTATTTTCTATTCTATCAGTATCTTCCACCAACTCCAATGCTGATGAAGACTTATGCTATGCCAACCTTAAAATCGGCCAAAAAGGTGAGTAGAAACAGCCCATCATGGGTGTCTGAATGTACAATAGGTCAATTTAATTATATATAATATTTACAATTAAAAAAATGAATGTCCATTTTAAGTGTGGTCATTCTTTGAAAAAAAAAAAACTGTTCCAAAACTTTGGCAATTTAAACTGAGCATATGTTGATAAATCAATATGTACCATGTTCGCATCTCTAAAGTGTTCCCTCAACATCAGCATAGAAAAACTAGATCTTACCTTTTTTAGATGGACCTTATGTGATAAAATAATACAATTATATCTTTATCAATAAATAACACTATGGGGTTTCTGAAGGTCTTATCATTTTGAGTTACCCATACACAGAGCTTTTTTTCACAGAAAATAGGTACGGGAACTCAACAGCAACCCCCCAAAAAACCCTCTCACCCCCCCACACACACACATCCTCCAAACCGCATCATATTGTGGGTGTGGTCAAATTTAACAGTGGGAGGGTCTTAAAAGGGCATGATACGGGGAGATCATCGAGTGGGTGTGTCGGCATCTGCACTGTACCCTGGGCACCTACATCTCCCTTGCCCCCATCTTGCACTCAGTGGGAGCCATTGGGAGACAGACTTTCACTTACAAACACAGAAGCCAGACTTCTGTGATTACAAGTAACAACAAGGTCTGGGGAATGCCCAGGGAAAAACCAAAGCCTACTTACCACCAGCTCGCAGACAACCAAATTAACCTGTCTAACAGTATGCGTTAAAGACAGGGGTTTAGTCCGCACGCATTTGCAAACGCATGCGTGAGCCACAGAGCCACGTCAAGGCACCCTGGTATCTGTGGTCCTAACACTAACATATAAGTGTCCCCGCAGTGGAGGCACATGTATTCTGATGGTTAGATGAGGGCAGGTGGACTGAAGGGGAGCCACCCCTCCTTAAAGGTACAGGAGCACACTGAACACCCAGAAAGAGCACAATGGCAGCAAAGGTGTTGGTGCACTGCTGGACCAATGCAAACACTACCGCGGTTACAAGCCATAGAGGTGAACAGGAAGTATAGGACCCGAGCCAGAGGTTCCACCAAGTTCCAGCTGAAAAAAAACCCCTGCCCATACATGTAGAGAATTGACGGATGCAGTTATTTGACCTAGATTGTCAAATATCCCTAAAGGGAAAAAAAGCTATATGTGACCTTTATCACATAAGGTCCATCCAACAAGGTGAGACCCTTTCCCTGACGCATTCTTTTCAGTAGATCACAGAAGAAAGTATTGCATTGTTGCCTTATGAGTTTATGTGAAATCTCCATTAATAGCTGTAAAATATTGTATTTATGAATATAGTTCAACTACTCTGTTTCCCCGAAAATAAGACCTAGCGTGATTGTCGGTGATGGCTGAAATATAAGCCCTACCCCCCAAATAAGCCCTACCCTGAAAATAAGACCTACGAGGGCTTATTTGGGGGTAGGGCTTATATTGCAGCCATCACCAACAATCACGCTAGGTCTTATTTTCGGGAGGACCAGGGTAGCTTTGTATCTATGTAACAGAGCCACCAAGAAGGTTAGGCTAAGCAGACAAGTCGGTGCCTAGGCTTTTGTGTACAAACAATGGGTTTCAAGCCCATTGTTTTACACATACTCACTTCAAAGGATCCCATGCTGGGATATGCAATGAAGTGAGTCCCACCCCGGAATCAATTCTTAACTTCCCAGCAACATTCTCCTGCTCAGAATCATGACTAGGATTTGAATTAAAGGGAGCCGGCTTAGGCAAAGTATAGGGAAGTTGACCAACCAGGAGTCACGCTATGTCAACCAATGAGACATCAGCCTGGTTTGATATACACAGACTAGCGGGGAGGTAATGTTCTCTCTTTTCTGGGAGACCAGCCATCAGAATGGAACTTTGGTAAGAATGGGTAATTATGGGAAAGGCATGCCCTTTTAACTCCAACTAAATATGTTTGTAGATTACTGTTTTAAGGAATATACTCATGTAAATATTTTATTTCAACCTAATATTTTCTTCCTTGGTGTAAGACTATAGATAGATATTTTTGGTGTATTAGACTTTTAACAATACTCTAATAAATGCTATTATGTTAAAGGGGTTGTAAAGGTTCATTTTTTATTTTCTACATAGGTTCCTTTAAGCTAGTGCATTGTTGGTTCACTTACCTTTTCCTTCGATTTCCCTTCTAAATGTTTTTTTTCTTTGTCTGAATTTCTCACTTCCTGTTTCTCCTCAGTAAACTTCCCACCATCATCTGAGCGGTATTTAGTCAGCCAGAACAGCTTACTGAACAACTTACTGAGGAGGAACAGGAAGTGAGAAATTCAGACAAAGAAAACAAAGAAAAAAATAAATTTAGAAGGGAAATCGAAGGAAAAGATAAGTGAACCAACAATGCACTAGCTTAAAGGAACCTATTTAGAAAATAAAAAACAAACCTTTACAACCCCTTTAAAGCTTTCACTTCTGGTAAAAGAACTCTCATTTAACCCACCTTATATATTTAAGATAATAAATCTTAAATATATAATTAACGGGTACCACATGCAATACAAACATTATTATTATATTGGACCGTGTTGAACTTGAATGAAGGTGCTTTCACTTTTTACTTTCAATTGTGTATTCAAATTTAAATTTAAAAAAAAATGTTTTTAAAGTATAATTTTTTTAATTTAAAATTTAAATTTAAATTGTATGTTGATTCTCATCTACTGTAACTTTGAGAGTGCACCATATAGAGGTGAGTGTGGCACACACTGATATATTATCATACAGCCGAATTTTGGTTTATTAAAGTGCCAGCAGCTTTTTTTTTTTTTTTAATACATAGATAGGAACATGGGCATTATTTATAATAAACTGAGCATATGAAGAATAAATTAGAGATTACATCCAGGCATAGATAGCGAATTGAACACAAATCTCATTATTTCCTTTAAAAGTATAGGCCCACCCCCTCCTACCTTCTAAGCTTCCCTATTGGACAAGGAGTCTGCCTGTCACATTAAAAAAATATGGTGGCGAGGGTTGGCTCAAGTTGACCGAAAGAAAGAATAACAAATATCTATTAATGAAAGATACAAATATTTGCTGTATAACTTAATATTAATCAGTCTCTCTCCTTCCGTTTTTAGCTCCTTCATCTAGAGCCACTGAAAATGTGAGTCATTTAGGATTGTTCTTAATTTTAAGAATTTATTTTTTATTAAACGTTTCGTTAAAAGAACCTAGAATGGGTTGGTTTGGAGTCAATATTTTTTATTTTTTTTTTATGTTTATTTATTTTGTATTTTTTTAATTTATAAAAAATCTTTAACAAATTAATAATTAAAACTGGGTTTGCCCTTGATACTAGGGACAGAAAGCATCATAAAATACAGTATTTTATATTGTCCAATACACTGCAATGCAACCTTCGGCCGTGTAAATCCTTTCTGAGCATGCGCCATACTTAGTCCGTCCAACTTGCCTACACACGAGCGGACTGTCCGCTGAAACCAAGTTTGGACGGACAAAACCAAGTTTGGACGGACAAAATTACGGAAATTCCGTAAGACTTTGTTCGTCAGACAGTCCGCTGAAAAAGTCCGCTGAAGCCCACACACGAGCGGATTATCCGCTGAAACACGTTTCAGCGGACTAAGTTGGACAGACAATCCGCCCGTGTGTACGCGGCCTTAGGCTTTTCTTTTTTAAATTAGAGTAGTTAGAATAGAGAGCTAAGCATGTGAAAAAGAACCTAGAGTTGCCTCAAATTTAGAACATTAACCGCTTCAGCGGTTACCCCCCTCCTGACCAGAGCACTTTTTTCGATTCGGCACTGCGTCGCTTTAACTGACAATTGCAAGGTCGTGCGACGTTGTATTATTTTATTATTTTAGCTGACAATTGCGCGGTCGTGCGAAGTTGCACCCAAACAAAATTGACGTCTGTTTTTTCCGACAAATAGAGCTTTCTTTTGGTGGTATTTGATCACCTCTGCGGTTTTTATTTTTTGCGCTATAAACAAAAAAAGCATCAATTTTGAAAAAAAAAGCAATATTTTATTTTACTTTTTGCTATAATAAATATCCCCCAAAAATAGATAACAAAACTAAGTTTTTCCTCAGTTTAGGCCGATACGTAGTCTTCTACATATTTTTGGTAAAAAAAAATTGCAATAAGGGTATATTGATTAGTTTGCGCAAAAGTTATAGCGTCTAAAAAAATAGGGGATAGTTTTATGGTGTTTTTATTATTATTATTTTTTTTACTAGTAATGGCGGCGATCTGCGATTTTTTTTTATTGGGACTGCGACATTATGGCGGACACATCGGACATTTTTTACACATTTTTGGGATCATTGTCATTTATACAGCAATCGCTGCTATATAAATGCACTGATTCCTGTGTAAATGACACTGGCAGTGAAGGGGTTAACCAGTGGGTGGCAGTGTAGGGGTTAAGTGTTCCTAGGGGTGTGTTACTAACTGTGGGGGGGGCTGGGCTTTCATTTAGTGAACACTGATCTCTGCTCTAATCACATGGAGCAGAGATCAGCATCACTAGTTGCTAGGCAGAATGGAGAAATGCTGTTTAAACGGCATTTCTCCATTCAGCCGCCCCGTTAAACAATCGCGGGTATGCCCGCGGTGATCGAGTCCGCGGGACCCGCGACCGGACTCGCGGGGGTCTCGGGCGGCACGCTCGCGATGGCAGGGCGGTATTAAAGATTGGACGTACCTGTACGCCAAGATGCCTGCCCGTGCCATTCTGCTGATGTACATCGGCGTGCGCTGGTCAGGAACCGGTTAAAACTAAAATCAGAAAATTATGGGATCAATCAGCAAAGGGGAGGAGCCGGGAGTGCTGGCAGGGGACCCAGAAGAAGTGGATAGAGGCTGCCCTGTGCTAGATCATTGCACAGAGCAGGTAAGTATAATATGTTACAAATTGTACTTTACCTTTTAAAACTAAAATCAGAAAAAAGGAAAAATAGTGGCGCTTAACTATAAATTATAACTAACTCCAAGAAATGTGACAACAATTAAATGGTATGAACAACATGTGTGAGCACAACAATTGTCTCACCCTGTGATAAGTGAACCAAATAAATGTGTCACAGAACAAACAAAATTAAGATAAAGTTCATGAAAATGTCCAAAAGTATCCTTTGAAGTAACGTCTTTTCTTATTCCATCCACCACACCAAAGTGATCAGTGATTCCACTCCCTTAAGAAACGCACTCACTGACTCCCAGCACCTTCGTACCCGAGGTGTGCGAGCTTGGAAGCGCTGTTCTCACCCTGTCCTCTGTGCCCAGACCCAGATGCCAATCTCACCACTTCCCCGTTCAGCTCCAAACACTGCACATTACTGGTGATGATTGCTGCGCAGCCACGCCCCCCAACGTTTCATCATACATTGACTTCCTCATGGGGTTGGCTGCCATGGCACGACAATCAAACCATTTATACCCTTCCATCCATTCCATTCACAAGATCCTCCACAGCGCTTGCGCACATCTCGTGTCCCCGCTAGACATGTGCGATTCGTTTTGTACGAATCTCAAATTCGTACGAATTTCCCTAAATTCGTACGTTCGGGAGGATCCGAAATACGAATTGCCATGCGTCCGAATTTTGTTACGAAATACAAACTTTTGTTTTACGAATTTTCGGATCAGTCGTCATCGCATCGACAAGTCATTATGATTATTATGAGGGGTTCCCACCATCCCTGTGCTATGCTGACTTCCTCCTGGGGCTGTACCCAAATTCCTGTGCTGTACTGACATACTGAGCACAGCAGGAGTACAGCCCCAGGAGGAAGTCGGCAAAGCACAGGGATGGTGGGAGCCCCTCATCTAACGAAAATTTGTTTTTCGGATAGGAAATTCTTCAACGGAATTTCGGATAAAAACCAAACTTCCATCAGCATCAACTGTCATATTGAGGTATATTTTTGCCTTTAAATTCATCGTAAAGAACGTTCATACAAGTTAACGAACCTAACGACAATTCGTATTTCGTACGAATTGAAATTGAATTTCGGACACGAAATACGAAGTACGAATTAATTTTAATACGAACCGTAACGGAACAGAACGAAACAAATTTATTGACGGCACCCATGTCTAGTCCCCGCTGGTATAATCTACCGATGATCTATGTTCATATTGAGCATTACACCCTAACTCAAGGTTAATGTAGTATCTGGTATGCATTTAACATAATACATGTACCCTGCTATATATCCTTCAAACATTATTCCACATGGTCAGTTTAAAGTAGGATGCTTTACAAACATGTACATATTTTTCTTAACATAGTGCGCTCCCATCCTATCTTCTCATATGGATAATGATCACATTGTGAAGTTATACTCAATATACCCATCCGATGTACTAACATGGGGTCACCGAACAAATGCATCTCAAAACCCCATCCCGTGACTCCATAATTAGCCGTCAACCAGAATTAACCCCTTGCCACCGAGCTTACGCAGATGTGTGTACTCGGCTTCCGGGGGTTATACTGGGATCATGCCCACACCTGCAGGCATCATCCCGGTACTGATCTTTATACCTGGCGATCGGCTTTCCAGCCATAAAAAACGATGCGGCTAAAAGCCGTTCGGCTGTTATGCCGGAGGAGCGGTAGGGGACGTTCCCCCGCTGCCTCCCACCGCTCTTACCGGGGCTCCCGTTCAATCGGGAGCCCCGATCAAACATCCAATGCCTCTGGCAGCTAGGGAGGGACTGGAATGAAGCCGTAAGCGGCTTCATTCCAGTCTCCTAATTGTAAACACGGAAGCAACGTCATGACACCACTTCCCGTTTACTCGGCTGCCAATGGTCCTGGATTTAAAAATATATACAGTATTCAGAGTCGCCGAAAATGGCGATCTGAATACTTTGAAGTGTAAAGGAGGGATCGGTGGTCTTTTAGACCCCCGATCCCTCCATAAAGAGTACCTGTCACCAAATATTACTGTCACAAGGGATTTTTACATTCCTTGTTGTGACAGCAATAAAAGTGATCAAAATTATTATTAAAAAAAAAAAACAATTTATTCATTTTAAAATAAATAAGAAAAAAAAATTTAAAGCGCCCCCTCGTCCCCGAGAGCTCGCATATGTAAACAGTGTTCAAATCACACATGTGAGGTATCGCCGCGATCGTCAGAGTGAGAGCAATAATTCTAGCACTAGACCTCCTCTGTAACTCTAACCTGGTAACTGGAAAAAAAAATGTAAAGCGTCACCTATTGAGATTTTTAGGTAGCGTAGTTTGTCGTCATTCCACAAGTGCGTGCAATTATAAAGCGTGACACGTTTGGTATCTATTTACTCGGCGTAACATCATCTTTCACATTATGCAAAAAAATTGGGCTAATTTTACTGTTTAGTTTTTTTAAAATTCATGAAACTGTCCCTTTTGCCAAAAAGTTGCATTTAAAACACCGCTGCGCAAATACCGTGTGACATAAAATATTGCAACAATCGGCATTTTATTCTTTAGAGTCTCTGCTAATATATATATATATATATATATATATATATATATATATATATATATATATATATATATATAATATTTGCGGGTTCCAAGCAATTTTCTAGAAAAAAATATGGATTTTAACTTGTAAACACCAAATGTCAAAAATAGGCTTAGTCATGAAAGGGTTAATAGAACCCCAAATCCGAACTTGTGTAAGTAAGGTTAAATAAATATCCATAAAAATACACATGTTAGGAGATATATACCTGAAGACAGCCACCGCTGTCTACGGCGCATGTGCCGTAGACAGCAGGGCGCAGGCGCGCTGGGTAAGCCGCAGATCACGGCGATATGCCACGAGTGTCGGCTCCCAGGCGCATGCGCGGGAGTGACCCACGGAGACCCACCAAGAAGATGGACGCTCGGAACTACAGGGGACAGCGGTGACTTCGCTGGCTCCTGTGTCAGGTAAGTGGCACATAATGGACTACTATGCGATGCACAGTAGTCCATTATGCTTTACCTTTGCAGGGAATCAAAGAGGAAGTAAACCCATCAGGGTTTACTTCCTCTTTAAACTGACCATGTGGAATAATGTTTGAAGGATATATAGCAGGGTACATGTATTATGTTAAACGCATATACTACATTAACCTTGACAGGAAAAGGGAGAGGGCAGTTTCTTGCCCCCCCCTTTTCCTCATGGGAGAGCGACTGGATCAGCTGTTCCCCCAAGTTCCCCAGAAGAGCCTGTGGCTCGCGGGGAAACAGCTGTTAGTCATGTGTATTGAGGAGGAGTACAGGTGACCCCTCTTCAGACCAGTTTTTCTGGGGTATGCAGGGCTATTTAAAGGGGGTTCCGTTTAGGGGGCTCATTTGCCTCAGAAGAAGAGCTGTGGTGTTCTCTCTGGGTTCTGCCCTGAACAAGCAGTCTCTTCTGAGGCCGGAAGATGAGCCTCCTTCGGCGACTGATCGAGCGGGCTGGAGAGGATGGCGGGGAAGCCTGGAGTCGCCAGTGCCTAGACTTACCCCACCCGTCGTGTCAAGAGGCTCCGGAGCTACACTGCCTGTCAGCCGTCCTGGTGCGGAGGAGAGAAGAGGAGAGCGGCCAACGGTGGATGCCCGGGAGCCGTCGCTGCGTCAGGAAGAAGCGGATGCCGAAAATGTGGAGGAGGAGCCGGCGCGTCAGCAAGGAAGCGCCGCCCCGGTCGTTCGAATGGGGCGGCGAAGAGGAAGTGAAACCCCCCGCCGGAGCTATTCACCTACCCCGCCGCGCCCTGCTGTACATAAAACCCCTGGTCCTTCTCAGGACCGTACCAGAGGGCAGGCGGCAGAAAGGCTTGGAGCGGGCAGGCAGAGCGGCCAGCTGAGCGGAAGAGCTCCCACGTCTGAAGCGGTGGGCAGGGCCGGAGGCGGTATGGAAGGCGGAGCAACCTCTCTGAGGGAGTGGTCTCCCTCTCCGCAGCGTCAGGCATCACCTAGGCAACCGACCATGCTGCCTTTCACTGAAGCAGGGCTTGATAGTGGGTAGTGATGGCCGAACGGTTCGCCCGGCGGTCGTTTCGCGGCGAATTTCCGACTTTCGCCGTCCGCGGGTTCGAACGCCTTTTTCCGTCGTTCGCCCCGGCGGACTTACGTGTTTAATGTATACAAGAACTTTAACCTTTCGTGACACGTTTATCATGTGTTACAGGACAACCAATTGAGACATGACAGCTCATGGACACTTGGACATTCCCCCTAACCTATAAATACACCCGATCCGGTGGCCATTTTACATTCTTTCTTCTGTCACTGTAGGGAAAGGATCCTGTGTGGAGTAGGGACAGAGAAAACGCTAGCTATTTGGTACACAAAAGTTCTTTTCAGGACTGGTATAGGTGTTAGGTCAGCAGCCTGAGTTTCTTTTGTCAGTTTAGATAAAGGGACAGAGCGCTGTATGCTGCTATTTTAGGGACAGCTCAGCCAGATTAGTCTTTCTTCATCATCATCATCATCATCATCATTAGCTGTTACTATCAGGTCCACAAAAGAGCTGTTCCAGCTAATCGTTCCAGCCTACTCTTTTTTGCCAATTTGTATAGGGACAGGCAGGAAGCAGTGTGTCAGGCAGTGAGGATAATTTTAAAGACTTGCTGTTACTATTAGTTCCACAAAGGTTCTTTTCAGGACTGGTATCAGTGGTACGGTAATAGGCTTGTACACGTATAATATTCTTTCTTCCAAATATAGAAAGAATATTATACTTGACTGCTGCCCTTCTGCTGCAGTCTGCTAATCATTCACAACTCACTTGTTCCACAAAGCTCTTTATCAGGACTGGTAACTTGGTCTGTCTAGGGTGCTACGGTACATAGGCTTGGGTGCGGTACAGTCTGCTGTTCTGTAAGGACCGCTATCGGTCCACAATACATAGGGTTGCCGTGCACTACTGCTGACCGCTGCCCTATACTGCAGCAGTCCTTCATTGGTATAGGGACTGACGTACAGTCTGCTAATCACTAACACACAACCTGCTTGGTCCACAAAAGTTCTTATAAGGACTGGTAACTTGGTATAGGGTGCTACGGTACATAGGCCTGAGTGCGTTACAGTCTGCTGTTCTGTAAGGACCGCTATCGGTCCACAATACATAGGGTTGCCGTGCACTACTGCTGACCGCTGCCCTATACTGCAGCAGTCCTTCAGCGGTATAGGGACTGACGCACAGTCTGCTAAACACTAACACACAACCTGCTTGGTCCACAAAAGTTTTTATAAGGACTGGTAACTTGGTATAGGGTGCTACGGTACATAGGCCTGAGTGCAGTACAGTCTGCTGTTCTGTAAGGACCGCTATCGGTCCACAATACATAGGGTTGCCGTGCACTACTGCTGACCGCTGCCCTATACTGCAGCAGTCCTTCATTGGTATAGGGACTGACGTACAGTCTGCTAATCACTAACACACAACCTGCTTGGTCCACAAAAGTTCTTATAAGGACTGGTAACTTGGTATAGGGTGCTACGGTACATAGGCCTGAGTGCGTTACAGTCTGCTGTTCTGTAAGGACCGCTATCGGTCCACAATACATAGGGTTGACGTGCACCACTGCTGACCGCTGCCCTATACTGCAGCAGTCCTTCAGCGGTATAGGGACTGACGTACAGTCTGCTAAACACTAATACACAACCTGCTTGGTCCACAAAAGTTCTTATAAGGACTGGTAACTTGGTATAGGGTGCTACGGTACATAGGCTTGAGTGCGGTACAGTCTGCTGTTCTGTAAGGACCGCTATCGGTCCACAATAGATAGGGTTGACGTGCACCACTGCTGACCGCTGCCCTATACTGCAGCAGTCCTTCAGCGGTATAGGGACTGACGCACAGTCTGCTAAACACTAACACACAACCTGCTTGGTCCACAAAAGTTTTTATAAGGACTGGTAACTTGGTATAGGGTGCTACGGTACATAGGCCTGAGTGCGTTACAGTCTGCTGTTCTGTAAGGACCGCTATCGGTCCACAATACATAGGGTTGCCGTGCACTACTGCTGACCGCTGCCCTATACTGCAGCAGTCCTTCATTGGTATAGGGACTGACGTACAGTCTGCTAATCACTAACACACAACCTGCTTGGTCCACAAAAGTTCTTATAAGGACTGGTAACTTGGTATAGGGTGCTACGGTACATAGGCCTGAGTGCGTTACAGTCTGCTGTTCTGTAAGGACCGCTATCGGTCCACAATACATAGGGTTGACGTGCACCACTGCTGACCGCTGCCCTATACTGCAGCAGTCCTTCAGCGGTATAGGGACTGACGTACAGTCTGCTAAACACTAATACACAACCTGCTTGGTCCACAAAAGTTCTTATAAGGACTGGTAACTTGGTATAGGGTGCTACGGTACATAGGCTTGAGTGCGGTACAGTCTGCTGTTCTGTAAGGACCGCTATCGGTCCACAATACATAGGGTTGCCGTGCACTACTGCTGACCGCTGCCCTATACTGCAGCAGTCCTTCATTGGTATAGGGACTGACGTACAGTCTGCTAATCACTAACACACAACCTGCTTGTTCCACAAAAGTTCTTATAAGGACTGGTAACTTGGTATAGGGTGCTACGGTACATAGGCTTGAGTGCGGTACAGTCTGCTGTTCTGTAAGGACCGCTATCGGTCCACAATAGATAGGGTTGACGTGCACCACTGCTGACCGCTGCCCTATACTGCAGCAGTCCTTCAGCGGTATAGGGACTGACGTACAGTCTGCTAAACACTAATACACAACCTGCTTGGTCCACAAAAGTTCTTATAAGGACTGGTAACTTGGTATAGGGTGCTACGGTACATAGGCTTGAGTGCGGTACAGTCTGCTGTTCTGTAAGGACCGCTATCGGTCCACAATAGATAGGGTTGACGTGCACCACTGCTGACCGCTGCCCTATACTGCAGCAGTCCTTCAGCGGTATAGGGACTGACGTACAGTCTGCTAAACACTAATACACAACCTGCTTGGTCCACAAAAGTTCTTATAAGGACTGGTAACTTGGTATAGGGTGCTACGGTACATAGGCTTGAGTGCGGTACAGTCTGCTGTTCTGTAAGGACCGCTATCGGTCCACAATACATAGGGTTGCCGTGCACTACTGCTGACCGCTGCCCTATACTGCAGCAGTCCTTCATTGGTATAGGGACTGACGTACAGTCTGCTAATCACTAACACACAACCTGCTTGTTCCACAAAAGTTCTTATAAGGACTGGTAACTTGGTATAGGGTGCTACGGTACATAGGCTTGAGTGCGGTACAGTCTGCTGTTCTGTAAGGACCGCTATCGGTCCACAATAGATAGGGTTGACGTGCACCACTGCTGACCGCTGCCCTATACTGCAGCAGTCCTTCAGCGGTATAGGGACTGACGTACAGTCTGCTAAACACTAATACACAACCTGCTTGGTCCACAAAAGTTCTTATAAGGACTGGTAACTTGGTATAGGGTGCTACGGTACATAGGCTTGAGTGCGGTACAGTCTGCTGTTCTGTAAGGACCGCTATCGGTCCACAATAGATAGGGTTGACGTGCACCACTGCTGACCGCTGCCCTATACTGCAGCAGTCCTTCAGCGGTATAGGGACTGACGTACAGTCTGCTAAACACTAATACACAACCTGCTTGGTCCACAAAAGTTCTTATAAGGACTGGTAACTTGGTATAGGGTGCTACGGTACATAGGCTTGAGTGCGGTACAGTCTGCTGTTCTGTAAGGACCGCTATAGGTCCACAATAGATAGGGTTGACGTGCACCACTGCTGACCGCTCACCTATACTGCAGCAGTCCTTCAGCGGTATAGGGACTAAGAGTTTTGTCACAGGGTCATTTAAAAAATGACATGCAGAGGAAGAGGCAGGCCCTTCCGCAGGGGTGGTAGGGGTAGGGCAGGAGCAACAGGCTTGAGCCAAAGTGGGAAGTTGCAGAAGGTGCGTTCAATTACTTTAAAGGATGCACCAGACTTGGTTGAGTGGCTCGCTCAGCCTTACTCTTCTGCACCCTCCTCATCCTCTCGATCTGCACCCTCTTCTTCACTCTCTGCTATGTGCACCCCCAAAGACACTACCACCAACAACACGACCACCACCACCACCACCACATACCTTCCGCTTGAGTCACTGGAATTATTTTCCGATCCATATCAAGAGGACATTTCTGATGCGCAGCCACTCTTGGTATTGGATCAGGAAGAGGAGGTAGCAACAAGCGCTACTCAGCAGTCTGACGCCAGTACCCAGATCAGCCCAAGGAGGAGGTTGGTCCCCGGTGTTGCTGCCTACTCTACTTATAGCGGTGGGGAAGGTGACGTTGATGATGACGTGTCTAGTGATGTCACGTGGGTGCCCACAAGAGAGGAAGAGGAGGGGAGTTCAGAGGGAGATATGGACCAGCAGATAGGGAGGAGAAGCAGCAATGACTTACATTGCACAGCAGGGACAAAGCAGACTGCAAATGTATCAGGAGCGAGTCATCGACCATGTACGGTCACATCTGGCGCTCCCAGGACACCGGCACATGGCTCCGCAGTGTGGGCTTTTTTTAACGTGTCCGCTGCTGACAATAGCGTTGCCATCTGCAATCTTTGCAGTCAACGCGTTAGTCGCGGTAAGCCCAATACTCACCTAGGGACGACCGCCTTAAGAAGGCACATGAGCAGCCATCACCGAGCCCAGTGGGAGCAACGGAACACACAAAGCCACACTGCAGGCTCTCACCGTCCAGCCTCGTCTTCTACTTCTCCTTCTCCTCTCTCCTCACAATTGTCCTCCACTCCACCTTCCATCACGCCAAGCTCACATTTTTCTGCAAAAAGGCAGGCTTCCGTGGGCCTAATGTTTGAGCGTAAAAAAATGATGACGCCGGATAACCCTCTTGCCCAACGGTTGGCGGCTGGCTTGTCAGAACTCATAGCCCGCCAACTACTGCCATATAAACTGGTGGACTCGGAGGCCTTTCGCAAATTTGTGGCCATTGGAACACCACAATGGAAGGTCCCAGGAAGGAAGTATTTCTCAGAGAAGGGCATCCCAGAGCTATATGGCCATGTTCAGCGGCAAGTGAATGTATCTCTGGCACACAGTGTCGGTGCCAAGATACATCTGACCACAGACACGTGGTCTAGCAAACACGGGCAGGGAAGGTATATCAGTTTTACTGCCCACTGGGTGAACCTTCTGACGGCCGTCAAGCATGTAACCCGTGGCACCCGTGTAGATTTGGTTTTACCGCCACGGATTGCATGCAGGCCTGACTCTTCTTCTCCTCCTCCTACTCCATCCTCCTCCCTCTCCTCCTCAGCTGCCTCCTCCTTTTCCGCTGCTAGCGTCTCTTCCACTGCACCGCCCAAGCTCCCCAGAACCTATTCCACATGCCAGGTGAGACGTTGCCATGCCGTGCTGCGTCTGTTGTGCCTGGAAGCAAAGAGCCACACTGGCCCGGCACTCCTTTCAGCTTTGCGTTCACAGGCAGATGAGTGGCTAACACCGCTCAATTTGACAGTTGGTAAAGTGGTGTGTGACAACGGTGCCAATCTGCTTAGCGCATTGAAACAGGGCAAAATCACGCACGTGCCGTGCATGGCACACGTCTTAAACTTGGTCGTGCAGCGATTCCTTGTCAAATACCCTGGGGTCCAGGACATCTTGCGGCAGGCAAGGAAAATCTCGGCCCATTTCAGAAGATCTTACACGGCCATGGCTCGCCTTGCTGACATTCAGCGGCGACACCATCTGCCGGTCAGACGTCTTATTTGCGATTGCCCGACGCGATGGAACTCAACCTTCTATATGCTTGATAGGCTGCTCCAGCAGAAACGTGCAGTTAACGTCTACCTGTATGAACTCTGCGAAAGAAACGGTTCTGGGGAGCTGGGTTTTTTTTCACCGCGCCAGTGGCTGCTCATGCGCGACACATGCAGACTTCTGCGGCCATTTGAGGAGATCACCAAACTGGTCAGTCGCAGCCATGGCGCCATCAGTGACATGGTACCTTATGCCTTCTTTCTGGAGCGTGCATTGCGTCGTGTCATTGATCAGGCTGTGGAGGAGCAGGAGCGGGAAGATGAGGAAGTCGCAATGCTGGATGAATTCCCAGGGGGGGCTACTCTATCTGAGACAAGTCAACAACAGGAGTCTGATGAGGAGTCAGAGGAGGATGGTGCCGGGGCGGATGAGCAGGAGCAAGAAGAGCATGCTTTAAACCTTTCTGGGATCCCTGTTGTGCGAGGATGGGGAGAGGAGAATGAAGAGGACGACATTATCCTGGATGATGAGCAGGAGCCAGGCCACCACACCGCTTCCACTTTAGTGCAAATGGGGGCCTTCATGCTCCAGTGTTTTAATAGGGACCCCCGTATAAAAAGCATGAGGGTCAAGGACCAGTACTGGGTGGCAACGTACTTAGACCCCCGGTACAAACACAAAATGGCGGAAATGTTACCGCCGTCGCAGAGGGCTGTCAGAATGCAGCACTTCCAGGCCTTGCTTCGAGAAATGCTGCATTCTGCTTTTGCGTGCGCTGGCAGAGGAGCAATTCCCACTCCCAGAGAAGGATTTGCGGGTACCAATCCAACAGCGCCTGCAAGAAGAGGCCGGTTTGAAGATGTGTTGGTGACTTCGGATAT
Organism: Lithobates pipiens; assembly: GCF_037356315.1. Classification (NCBI taxonomy): domain Eukaryota; kingdom Metazoa; phylum Chordata; class Amphibia; order Anura; family Ranidae; genus Lithobates; species Lithobates pipiens. The sequence goes on along the minus strand of NW_027507906.1, from coordinate 417,168 downwards.
GAGGTCATTCTTTCAGCCGACCCATCGACAGGTGTCATCCGGATCCAGCATCAGGGAACGCCTAGACCGTCAGGTGTCCGACTACATTGGGTTAACGGCCGATGTGGACGCTCTGAGGAGTGATGAACCCCTAGACTACTGGGTGGGCAGGCTTGACCTCTGGCCAGAGCTTGCCCAATTTGCAATCGAACTGTTGGCTTGCCCCTCATCCAGTGTCCTGTCCGAAAGGACGTTCAGCGCAGCAGGGGGGATTGTGACCGATAAGCGTACTCGCCTAGCTCACCACAGTGTTAACTACCTCACATTTCTAAAAATGAATGAGGCATGGATCTCGGAGGAATTCAACACATGTGATCAGTAGACCATGTATATGTCTATAAACAATTTTTGGAATCAAGCACACAGACCTTCTTAATTCATTTGGCTCACTTCCCTGACCCAAAAAAGCACACCGTACTATATGCCCCTACCCTCCTCTTTGAAGAGGTTGAGCGGTGTCATATTTCTACTGGGGCTGCTTATTATGAGGGGTTCCCACCATCCCTGTGCTGTGCTGACTTCCTCCTGGGTGTTCTTATTATGAGGGGCTCCCACCATCCCTGTGCTGTGCTGACTTCCTCCTGGGGGTTCTTATTATGAGGGGATCACACCATCCCTGTGCTGTGCTGACTTCCTCCTGGGGCTGCTTACGGTGCTGCTGTCAGCGCTGTATGTCACGGAGCTGCTGTCAGCGCTGTATGTCACGGAGCTGCTGTCAGCGCTGTATGTCACGGAGCTGCTGTCAGCGCTGTATGTCACGGAGCTGCTGTCAGCGCTGTATGTCACGGAGCTGCTGTCAGCGCTGTATGTCACGGAGCTGCTGTCAGCGCTGTATGTCACGGAGCTGCTGTCAGCGCTGTATGTCACGGAGCTGCTGTCAGCGCTGTATGTCACGGAGCTGCTGTCAGCGCTGTATGTCACGGAGCTGCTGTCAGCGCTGTATGTCACGGAGCTGCTGTCAGCGCTGTATGTCACGGAGCTGCTGTCAGCGCTGTATGTCACGGTGCTGCTGTCAGCGCTGTATGTCACGGAGCTGCTGTCAGCGCTGTATGTCACGGAGCTGCTGTCAGTGCTGTATGTCACGGAGCTGCTGTCAGCGCTGTATGTCACGGAGCTGCTGTCAGCGCTGTATGTCACGGAGCTGCTGTCAGCGCTGTATGTCACGGTGCTGCTGTCAGCGCTGTATGTCACGGAGCTGCTGTCAGCGCTGTATGTCACGGAGCTGCTGTCAGCGCTGTATGTCACGGAGCTGCTGTCAGCGCTGTATGTCACGGAGCTGCTGTCAGCGCTGTATGTCACGGAGCTGCTGTCAGCGCTGTATGTCACGGTGCTGCTGTCAGCGCTGTATGTCACGGAGCTGCTGTCAGCGCTGTATGTCACGGAGCTGCTGTCAGTGCTGTATGTCACGGAGCTGCTGTCAGCGCTGTATGTCACGGAGCTGCTGTCAGCGCTGTATGTCACGGAGCTGCTGTCAGCGCTGTATGTCACGGTGCTGCTGTCAGCGCTGTATGTCACGGAGCTGCTGTCAGCGCTGTATGTCACGGAGCTGCTGTCAGCGCTGTATGTCACGGAGCTGCTGTCAGCGCTGTATGTCACGGAGCTGCTGTCAGCGCTGTATGTCACGGAGCTGCTGTCAGCGCTGTATGTCACGGTGCTGATGTCAGTGCTCTGTATTACGGTGCTGCTGTCAGTGCTCTGTATCTCCTGCACCCTCTTGTTTGCCTACCCTGGTCCCTGACCTTCCCTCTCCTCCATTGCCTTCATTAGCTCCATAGTCCTGAATTGTCAGAACAATTTCCCAAATAAAAAAAAAATGCTTGTAGTTATCGATCCCAAATTCACCTCATACATGTATTATGCTATTGTCCAGGTGGTGGGACTACGTGCTACCCCCTAATAATTACCCCGTGGCCGCAAATTCGACCTAAAGGTTTGCGAAATTCGCCTCCCATTGAAGTCAATGGAGCCCGCGGCGAACGGTCGTTTTCGCGAACGTTTGTGTCCGTTCGCGTTTCGCGTTCGCGAAACGTCCCGTCGGAAGTTCGTCCATCACTAATAGTGGGCCTGCTTTGCATCAAGGGAGTTGCAGGTATGAATGAACCTTCTGTTAACCCTTTCATGACTAAGCCTATTTTTAAAATTTGGTCTTTACAAGTTAAAATACATATTTTTTGCTAGAAAATTACTTGGAACCCCCAAACATTATATATATTTTTTAAGCAGACACTCTAGAGAATAAAACGGTGATTGTTGCAATATTTTATGTCACACGGTATTTGCGCAGCGGTGTTTTAAACGCAACTTTTTGGGAAAAGGGACATTTTCATGAATTTTTAAAAAACAAAACAGTAAAATTAGCCCAATTTTTTTGCAAAATGTGGAAGATAATGTTACGCCGAGTAAATAGATACCAAACATGTCACACTTTATAATTGCACGCACTTGTGGAATGACGAAAAACTACGGTACCTAAAAATCTCAATAGGCGACGCTTTCAATTTTTTTTCCGGTAACCAGGTTAGAGTTACAGACAAGTTTATGTACATAGAGGAGGTCTAGTGCTAGAATTATTGCTCTTGCTGTGACGATCGCGGCGATACCTTACATGTGTGATTTGAACACAGTTTACATATGCGGGTGCAACTTCCGTATGCGTTTTTTTTGCTGCGCGAGCTTGCGGCGGCGGGGGGAGGGCGCTTTAAATAAAAAAATCTTATTTATTTTATTTATTTTAAAATGAATAAATAGTTTTTTTTTAAATAAAAATTGTATCACTTTTATTGCTGTCACAAGGAATGTAAACATCCCTTGTTACAGTAATAGGTGGTGACAGGTACTCTTTATGGAGGGATCCGGGGGTCTAAAAGACCCCCGATCCCTCCTTTACACTTCAAATTATTCAGATCACTGTTTTCGGCGACTCTGAATAGTGTATTTCTTTTGAAATCTGGTGCCATTGGCAGCCGAGTAAATGGGAAGTGACGTCATGACATCGCTTCCGTGTTTGAGCATAGCAAGACCATGTTGTGAATTATGTTTCACCTGGTGACTATGCAGGAAATAGATCTATATCAGATCTCTCTAAGGCCCCTTTCATACGACAAACCCACTCGGATCCGCCTGTCCGTTTTTTTTAGGCGGATCCGAGCGAGCCATCCATTGACGCCTATGGGCAGGCGAATGTCATCTCTAAACCTTTCACTTTCTGATGCTATTCTCATTTTCAGCTATCCTTGTTTTTTCAGCTAGCCATCCTATTTGTCCCCAAACCATGAGTCAGTCACCATTTATACAAAAGACACTCAAATTCAAAGATGGGAGACCATCATATGGTAAGTTTCAGGAAAAGAGTGCCTCCCTTTGTGGATTGCTTTGAATTTTTTCAGCCCCGTATACTCATGCTCTCTAAGTTCAAGAGCCACGGAAGGCAGATGTTCTTTGGAGGAGACCTAGAGGTCACTCCCATTCAAGGGAAAAGTTCCAAGGACGTCTTATAGCTTCTTCCTAGAGCAGCGCTACCATCCCAGCAAAAGTCCTGCAGTGCCTGTGGCGCACTACCTATGCCCAATAGGCTGATGAGTAAAGACTGCGGAGGAGTTTGCAGTTGACAGGTAACGCTCAAATATCATTGTTATTGAAGAGGGTGGAGTGAGATATTATGCTTTACTTATTTCAATTATCTCGGCCTGGTAGACCCCTCCTAGTTGCCTGTCACTAGAAGAGCAACCTGGCACCCGACAAGTGGTGTTAACCCACTTAGTTCCGCTACTCTGGCAAGGTGACAGCCTGTGGACAGTAGTAGCTCCTCTTCATCAGAGGAAGGCCCGGAACTGCTTGGCTTCAGTTTTCCCTCTATTGAACTATGTATCCAGACAGTCAAGCAGGCCAATTGTATGGGTAAAGTCATATTCACCCTTTCTTCAGAATGGCAAAGTCCTGAGAGAAAATCTCCTTTATTTATCTATACAGGTTTTATGCTCATTAGAGATTGGATAGCATCGCTTTGATCCCTGCCTACAGTAGATATGATGTTTGAAACTTTGGGCTGAATTTGTTTTCTCAGGCAAGTTTGGGTGACAGGAAGTCCATCCTGCTCCTGCAAGATGGGAAGCAAAGGGATAAGGAATGTTCCTCCTCTCAGCAGATTCCATTCTTCTAGGCAGATGGGCTGCTATAATACATACATATTAGACCTGGGGGGGGGGGGGTTCGTCCTGATTCCATTCACAAAAAGAATATACAGGCTTCATTTCAACCCTGTATGTAGTTTGCAAGAGATGGTGGCTAGCGTCCGGTTGTAGACCTGAAGAGGTTAACATTTTTTATCCAGTTAGAGATCTTCAAAATGGAGTCCATTAAACCAGCGCAGCCAGATGGCAAAATGCTATTTTTGGATCTTCACGATGATCTAAACATCCCAAAATATTTCTTTCATAATTGGTAAGCTTGCAATTGGCTAGATGCATTTCCAGTTTAACAGTCTGCCTTTTGGCCTATGCAGGTCTCCGAGGCTCTTCACAAAGGTTCTCAGTGCAGTGTTAGCTATACTCAGAAAACAAGTTCTCCGGATGCACCACTACTTGGACAACATTATTCTTCTATCCAGAGGTCTGAAACAATTGCTGATGCACCCAGGGATTCTCATAAACACCCTGTGGGGATATGGCTGGTTTATTAACTCTCTCTAACTTAACAGTTAGTATGCCGGGAGGTACTCTGCCAACTCCTCTGTTCGGCTTCCACCAGAGAAAAATGGTGGCAGTCAAAGAAGGAATGCTGAAGACAGTAATCTCCATGTGTTTGACCATTTCTCAGTGCCTCAATCTTTGGAGCACAATGTCATCATACCAATAATCCCTTGGGCGCTCTGACTTCGGCAGTTTAAGCTGGGATTCTTAGCACAATAGAGGAAACAGAGTCTGGCACAGTTATCAACTGTCACTCAGTATGAGTAGGAGTATACGGTGGTGGCTGAAGAGGGAGAAATTGATGAAGTCGCCCCATTAGAACCATTCATTAGACTAGATCACAATTGCTATTCATCTCGGCAAAGATAGCCTAGAAGGCACACTGCGAGAAACCGTTGGTTCAGTCCAATGGGAGAATCCCAGCCAAGCCGGGTAGTCTTAAATACCTTAGAAATCCAAGCAGCTACTTTAGCACCTTTCGCCTTACTACACATAATCAAGGGAAGATCAGTTTCTCTGCAGTTGAACAACATGGCAGCAGTTGCCTATATTCATCACCAAGGAGGAACTTGTGGCAATATGCTATTAAGAGAGGTCAACCCCATGCTGTTGGGGTCAGGAAAGTAGTTTATCTCCTAGGGAACTGGAACACACAGATAGACTGACCATCATGCAAACTTTCCAGAGCACAAGTGGGCCCTACACTGTAGGTCTTCTATAAGCTGGTGGGGTCAAACACAGACACACTACGTTGCTTCTCACAGCAATTTCAAACTTAGGAGGATGTTTGAATCAGTTCCGCACCCCAAGGCAGAGGGGACAAATGCCTTGATTTTCTCCATGGACCTGCAAACTAGCCTATATATTTTCCAACAACATTTCTCGTAATGAGATTCCTCTTGAGTCCGTTGAGAGTGAACATGTTAGTCATATCCATTTCTCCATTTGGACAATGAGGGCATTGAGTTTTTGTGGCCATTCATCTCATGAGACAGAAGCCAATTCCCCTTTGCACATACGCAGGCCATGGCTGCAAACAGGAGAATGATAGGGAAAGCATGAGAACCTAACCTGCTCCAGGATGATCTCTAATTGTGGAGTGTGAGAAGGCACTTTACTAACAACATCTATGCCAAAATCTAGTACAATTTTGCGTTATTTCTCAGCAGGGCGAGATATTGATACTACTGCACCTCCGGTGACAGCTGTTCTGGACTTCTTGTAGACCAAATTAGACATTAGATATTCCTTGAGATTGCAAGTGTCGACTAGGTTGGCAATAACAAGGCTTAAATGTGCCGGAAATACTTTCGTTTGCACAAATTTGGAAGACAGTCAGTAGGTTTCAACCACCACAAAAAAGGATCTTTCCCAGTGGAATCTATCAGTGTTGCTGGATTTCAAATCAGTTTGAGCATTTGCTCCAACAGAACAGTGTTCAGTTTGTGACATTACCTACTAGGCAGTATCTATCGCAAGATCTTCAAGCAGAAGGATGTCTGAGATTTAAGCTCAGAGAGCTTCAGAAAAAGATATTGTTTTCTTTCCAGAAGGAGTAGACTTGTGACCGGTAGATCATCTTGTATCAAGGGTAGCGACAGCCCTCTATCTAACAGTCATCTGGGTATTGCCTAACTTCCCAGAGGATCACCAGTAGGATCACACAAATTGGACGTGTACAGAAATTGAAGTCCCGATCCAAAATTGCTCTTTTCAGAACATATAATAAGCCTTTCATCTTTACAACTGGAATTCGTCAGGGAAAAGAGGCTACCTCCTGGACTTAGTAGCTTTGGTCGTGCATATAGGGCGAGGGGTTGTGAACCTCCTTCAGCAGTGGGTACATACTCTCCCAGAGTGGTTTTCAGTCTCATGGACTGCCCATTCAAAGGCATCCATGCAATCCATCTGCAGGGAAGTATCATGATTGCCCTATTATACCCTTTCAAGCATTAGGCCGCGTGCACACGAGCGGACTGTTCGCCCAACTTTGTCCGTCCAACAGTTTCGGCAAACAGTCCGCTCAAAATTAGCATGGACGGACATGGCCACACACGACGAACGAACAGTCCGCTGAAACCGTGCGCGATGACGTGAACGGCACGTACGACGGGACGAAAAATACGACGTCCTATACACTGCATTATAACTTTCGGCGTGTAAATCCTTTCTGAGCATGCGCCAAACTTAGTCTGTCGAACAAGCCTACACACGGGCGGACTGTTTGCTGAAACAAGGTTTCAGCGGACAGTTTTTCGGAATTTCCGAAAAACCTTGTTCGTCCAACTGTCCGCTGAAACTGTCCGCTGAAAGCCCACACACGAGCGGACTGTCCGCCCAAACACTGTTCAGCGGACAAGGTTGGGCGAACAGTCCGCCCGTGTGTACGCGGCCTTACTGGTTAGATTTGGGGGTCTTGCCATTAGGGGACTGTGGAGGAAGGACTGTTCTGTCTTCTGTCCCATTCTAATTAAAAATTGATTCAACAAGTAGAACCAAGCCAGTGAGATAGTTATTTATCACTAGTATGCTGCCATGGTGGCATCAGGAAAATGGAAAATTGTATCAAATACTTACGGTAATTTTCCTTTCCTGACTCCAAACCATGGCAGCATACGGACCCACCCTTGTACGTTTTTGTATGTAGCTAATTACAAAGAAAGGGATGGGGCCTTTCATTTATGCTATTCACTGGTCCTGAGGGAGGCTATCACTAGTATTTTGCCATGGTTTGACGTCAGGAAAGGAAAATTACTGTAAGTATTTGATACAATTTTCAGTTTTCCCCTCCAAAAAAAGATGTTGGTATCTGCGATTTCATAAAAGGCAGATCAATATATTTTAAAGAAAAAAGGAGTGAAAGAGAGTCCACTTCACCTTCTGACTCTGATCTGAATCCATATAAACTGGACTTTTATTAGGGTTTGAGGCATTGCACAGCTTTCTGTCTGGATGAGTCTCTGGGCTCACCCTCAATCAAGCAGGAATGTTTTGAAAGCAGTACATATGATACACCAGGGCTTTTTTTTCAAATGTGAGGGAACACAGTTTCGGCACCTCCAGCACTAAAGGTATCTAATGGCAAGGGGTGCTGGGGTGTGCTTCAGGGTTTATTGATACTGGCCTCTGGGGGATCTATTGTTGTTGATGGTGGGTCTTATGTGGCTGGGGGGGTCAGTTGTTACTAGGAGGGATCTACTGTTGAGAGAAGGGTCTATTGTTGTTGATGGTGGGTCTTATGTTGCTGTGGGGGGTCAGTTGTTGCTAGGAGGGATCTACTGTTGAGAGAGGGGTCTATTGTTGCTGGCTGCTGGAGGATCCATTGATGCTGGCTGGTAGAAGATTTGTTGTTGCTGCCGGGGGTCTATTATTGCTGGGGGGGGGGGGGGGTATGTTGTTGGAAGAGGTCCATTGTTGCTTAGGGGATTTGTTGTTGATGGGGGTGTATTGTTGCTGACTGCAGGGGAACTTTTTTTTTTTTTTTTTACTGCTTTTCTTGTTATCATTGACAAATTCCATACAAATTACTTAGCACTAATGCTACTTGTATTCTCTAAAAGGGGCGGTAGTGGGAGGTAGGTAGGAGTTGGAACCAAAGTACAGTGCTTTAAGGTGGGTAGGAGACCGAGACAAGGGGTGACTCTGAAAGGGGGAGTTCTTTAAACCTAAATAAAGCCCTGATGATACAGCTCACTTTGTTCTAGAATTTGACATGTTTTTTATTCCCTGATATTAAAGAGATCCTGTCATCAACTTTTTTTTAAATCAGAACAAGGAATTTTACTTACATTTGATGAGAAGTGTCCCTTGTGCTGGTGCCGACTGTCTTTGTTGAAATCTTCTGACTAGTGATGGACGAACTTCCGACGGGACGTTTCGCGAACGCGAAATGCGAACGGACCCAAACGTTCGCGAAACCGACCGTTCGCCGCGGGCCCCATTGACTTCAATGGGAGGCGAACTTTGCAAACCTTCATGTCGAATTTGCGGCCACGTGGTAATTATTAGGGGGTAAAACGTAGTCCCACCATCTGGACAATGACATAATACATGTATGAGGTGAATTTGGGATCGATAACTACAAGCATTTTTATTTTATTTGGGAAATTGTTCTAACAATTCAGGACTATGGAGCTAATGAAGGCAATGGAGGAGAGGGAAGGTCAGGGACCAGGGTAGGCAAAGAAGAGGGTGCAGGAGATGATCACCAGCAGCGTGACATACCGGAATGACACATGCACCGTGATAGAGGCATCTGACAGCAGCACCGTAATACAGAGCACTGACAGCAGCACCGTGACATACAGCGCTGACAGCAGCACCGTGACATACAGCGCTGACAGCAGCACCGTGACATACAGCGCTGACAGCAGCACCGTGACATACAGCGCTGACAGCAGCACCGTGACATACAGCGCTGACAGCAGCACCGTGACATACAGCGCTGACAGCAGCACCGTGACATACAGCGCTGACAGCAGCACCGTGACATACAGCGCTGACAGCAGCACCGTGACATACAGCGCTGACAGCAGCACCGTGACATACAGCGCTGACAGCAGCACCGTGACATACAGCGCTGACAGCAGCACCGTGACATACAGCACTGACAGCAGCACCGTAAGCAGCCCCAGGAGGAAGTCAGCACAGCACAGGGATGGTGTGATCCCCTCATAATAAGAACCCCCAGGAGGAAGTCAGCACAGCACAGGGATAGTGTGATCCCTTCATAATAAGAACCCCCAGGAGGAAGTCAGCACAGCACAGGGATATCATAAGCAGCCCCAGTAGAAATATGACACCGCTCAACCTCTTCAAAGAGGAGGGTAGGGGCATATAGTACGGTGTGCTTTTTTGGGTCAAGGAAGTGAGCCAAATGAATTAAGAAGGTCTGTGTGCTTGATTAAAAAAATAGTTTATAGACATATACATGGTCTACTGGTCACATGTGTTGAATTCCTCCGAGATCCATGCCTCATTCATTTTTAGAAATGTGAGGTAGTTAACACTGTGGTGAGCTAGGCGAGTACGCTTATCGGTCACAATCCCCCCTGCTGCGCTGAACGTCCTTTCGGACAGGACACTGGATGAGGGGCAAGCCAACAGTTCGATTGCAAATTGGGCAAGCTCTGGCCAGAGGTCAAGCCTGCCCACCCAGTAGTCTAGGGGTTCATCACTCCTCAGAGCGTCCACATCGGCCGTTAACCCAATGTAGTCGGACACCTGACGGTCTAGGCGTTCCCTGATGCTGGATCCGGATGACACCTGTCGATGGGTCGGCTGAAAGAATGACCTCATATCCGAAGTCACCAACACATCTTCAAACCGGCCTCTTCTTGCAGGCGCTGTTGGATTGGTACCCGCAAATCCTTCTCTGGGAGTGGGAATTGCTCCTCTGCCAGCGCACGCAAAAGCAGAATGCAGCATTTCTCGAAGCAAGGCCTGGAAGTGCTGCATTCTGACAGCCCTCTGCGACGGCGGTAACATTTCCGCCATTTTGTGTTTGTACCGGGGGTCTAAGTACGTTGCCACCCAGTACTGGTCCTTGACCCTCATGCTTTTTATACGGGGGTCCCTATTAAAACACTGGAGCATGAAGGCCCCCATTTGCACTAAAGTGGAAGCGGTGTGGTGGCCTGGCTCCTGCTCATCATCCAGGATAATGTCGTCCTCTTCATTCTCCTCTCCCCATCCTCGCACAACAGGGATCCCAGAAAGGTTTAAAGCATGCTCTTCTTGCTCCTGCTCATCCGCCCCGGCACCATCCTCCTCTGACTCCTCATCAGACTCCTGTTGTTGACTTGTCTCAGATAGAGTAGCCCCCCCTGGGAATTCATCCAGCATTGCGACTTCCTCATCTTCCCGCTCCTGCTCCTCCACAGCCTGATCAATGACACGACGCAATGCACGCTCCAGAAAGAAGGCATAAGGTACCATGTCACTGATGGCGCCATGGCTGCGACTGACCAGTTTGGTGATCTCCTCAAATGGCCGCAGAAGTCTGCATGTGTCGCGCATGAGCAGCCACTGGCGCGGTGAAAAAAAACCCAGCTCCCCAGAACCGTTTCTTTCGCAGAGTTCATACAGGTAGACGTTAACTGCACGTTTCTGCTGGAGCAGCCTATCAAGCATATAGAAGGTTGAGTTCCATCGCGTCGGGCAATCGCAAATAAGACGTCTGACCGGCAGATGGTGTCGCCGCTGAATGTCAGCAAGGCGAGCCATGGCCGTGTAAGATCTTCTGAAATGGGCCGAGATTTTCCTTGCCTGCCGCAAGATGTCCTGGACCCCAGGGTATTTGACAAGGAATCGCTGCACGACCAAGTTTAAGACGTGTGCCATGCACGGCACGTGCGTGATTTTGCCCTGTTTCAATGCGCTAAGCAGATTGGCACCGTTGTCACACACCACTTTACCAACTGTCAAATTGAGCGGTGTTAGCCACTCATCTGCCTGTGAACGCAAAGCTGAAAGGAGTGCCGGGCCAGTGTGGCTCTTTGCTTCCAGGCACAACAGACGCAGCACGGCATGGCAACGTCTCACCTGGCATGTGGAATAGGTTCTGGGGAGCTTGGGCGGTGCAGTGGAAGAGACGCTAGCAGCGGAAAAGGAGGAGGCAGCTGAGGAGGAGAGGGAGGAGGATGGAGTAGGAGGAGGAGAAGAAGAGTCAGGCCTGCATGCAATCCGTGGCGGTAAAACCAAATCTACACGGGTGCCACGGGTTACATGCTTGACGGCCGTCAGAAGGTTCACCCAGTGGGCAGTAAAACTGATATACCTTCCCTGCCCGTGTTTGCTAGACCACGTGTCTGTGGTCAGATGTATCTTGGCACCGACACTGTGTGCCAGAGATACATTCACTTGCCGCTGAACATGGCCATATAGCTCTGGGATGCCCTTCTCTGAGAAATACTTCCTTCCTGGGACCTTCCATTGTGGTGTTCCAATGGCCACAAATTTGCGAAAGGCCTCCGAGTCCACCAGTTTATATGGCAGTAGTTGGCGGGCTATGAGTTCTGACAAGCCAGCCGCCAACCGTTGGGCAAGAGGGTTATCCGGCATCATCATTTTTTTACGCTCAAACATTAGGCCCACGGAAGCCTGCCTTTTTGCAGAAAAATGTGAGCTTGGCGTGATGGAAGGTGGAGTGGAGGACAATTGTGAGGAGAGAGGAGAAGGAGAAGTAGAAGACGAGGCTGGACGGTGAGAGCCTGCAGTGTGGCTTTGTGTGTTCCGTTGCTCCCACTGGGCTCGGTGATGGCTGCTCATGTGCCTTCTTAAGGCGGTCGTCCCTAGGTGAGTATTGGGCTTACCGCGACTAACGCGTTGACTGCAAAGATTGCAGATGGCAACGCTATTGTCAGCAGCGGACACGTTAAAAAAAGCCCACACTGCGGAGCCATGTGCCGGTGTCCTGGGAGCGCCAGATGTGACCGTACATGGTCGATGACTCGCTCCTGATACATTTGCAGTCTGCTTTGTCCCTGCTGTGCAATGTAAGTCATTGCTGCTTCTCCTCCCTATCTGCTGGTCCATATCTCCCTCTGAACTCCCCTCCTCTTCCTCTCTTGTGGGCACCCACGTGACATCACTAGACACGTCATCATCAACGTCACCTTCCCCACCGCTATAAGTAGAGATCTCGGAGTAGGCAGCAACACCGGGGACCAACCTCCTCCTTGGGCTGATCTGGGTACTGGCGTCAGACTGCTGAGTAGCGCTTGTTGCTACCTCCTCTTCCTGATCCAATACCAAGAGTGGCTGCGCATCAGAAATGTCCTCTTGATATGGATCGGAAAATAATTCCAGTGACTCAAGCGGAAGGTATGTGGTGGTGGTGGTGGTGGTCGTGTTGTTGGTGGTAGTGTCTTTGGGGGTGCACATAGCAGAGAGTGAAGAAGAGGGTGCAGATCGAGAGGATGAGGAGGGTGCAGAAGAGTAAGGCTGAGCGAGCCACTCAACCAAGTCTGGTGCATCCTTTAAAGTAATTGAACGCACCTTCTGCAACTTCCCACTTTGGCTCAAGCCTGTTGCTCCTGCCCTACCCCTACCACCCCTGCGGAAGGGCCTGCCTCTTCCTCTGCATGTCATTTTTTAAATGACCCTGTGACAAAACTCTTAGTCCCTATACCGCTGAAGGACTGCTGCAGTATAGGTGAGCGGTCAGCAGTGGTGCACGTCAACCCTATCTATTGTGGACCTATAGCGGTCCTTACAGAACAGCAGACTGTACCGCACTCAAGCCTATGTACCGTAGCACCCTATACCAAGTTACCAGTCCTTATAAGAACTTTTGTGGACCAAGCAGGTTGTGTATTAGTGTTTAGCAGACTGTACGTCAGTCCCTATACCGCTGAAGGACTGCTGCAGTATAGGGCAGCGGTCAGCAGTGGTGCACGTCAACCCTATCTATTGTGGACCGATAGCGGTCCTTACAGAACAGCAGACTGTACCGCACTCAAGCCTATGTACCGTAGCACCCTATACCAAGTTACCAGTCCTTATAAGAACTTTTGTGGAACAAGCAGGTTGTGTATTAGTGTTTAGCAGACTGTACGTCAGTCCCTATACCGCTGAAGGACTGCTGCAGTATAGGTGAGCGGTCAGCAGTGGTGCACGTCAACCCTATCTATTGTGGACCGATAGCGGTCCTTACAGAACAGCAGACTGTACCGCACTCAAGCCTATGTACCGTAGCACCCTATACCAAGTTACCAGTCCTTATAAGAACTTTTGTGGAACAAGCAGGTTGTGTGTTAGTGATTAGCAGACTGTACGTCAGTCCCTATACCGCTGAAGGACTGCTGCAGTATAGGTGAGCGGTCAGCAGTGGTGCACGTCAACCCTATCTATTGTGGACCGATAGCGGTCCTTACAGAACAGCAGACTGTACCGCACTCAAGCCTATGTACCGTAGCACCCTATACCAAGTTACCAGTCCTTATAAGAACTTTTGTGGAACAAGCAGGTTGTGTATTAGTGTTTAGCAGACTGTACGTCAGTCCCTATACCGCTGAAGGACTGCTGCAGTATAGGTGAGCGGTCAGCAGTGGTGCACGTCAACCCTATCTATTGTGGACCGATAGCGGTCCTTACAGAACAGCAGACTGTACCGCACTCAAGCCTATGTACCGTAGCACCCTATACCAAGTTACCAGTCCTTATAAGAACTTTTGTGGAACAAGCAGGTTGTGTGTTAGTGATTAGCAGACTGTACGTCAGTCCCTATACCGCTGAAGGACTGCTGCAGTATAGGTGAGCGGTCAGCAGTGGTGCACGTCAACCCTATCTATTGTGGACCGATAGCGGTCCTTACAGAACAGCAGACTGTACCGCACTCAAGCCTATGTACCGTAGCACCCTATACCAAGTTACCAGTCCTTATAAGAACTTTTGTGGAACAAGCAGGTTGTGTATTAGTGTTTAGCAGACTGTACGTCAGTCCCTATACCGCTGAAGGACTGCTGCAGTATAGGTGAGCGGTCAGCAGTGGTGCACGTCAACCCTATCTATTGTGGACCGATAGCGGTCCTTACAGAACAGCAGACTGTACCGCACTCAAGCCTATGTACCGTAGCACCCTATACCAAGTTACCAGTCCTTATAAGAACTTTTGTGGACCAAGCAGGTTGTGTATTAGTTTTTAGCAGACTGTACGTCAGTCCCTATACCGCTGAAGGACTGCTGCAGTATAGGTGAGCGGTCAGCAGTGGTGCACGTCAACCCTATCTATTGTGGACCGATAGCGGTCCTTACAGAACAGCAGACTGTACCGCACTCAAGCCTATGTACCGTAGCACCCTATACCAAGTTACCAGTCCTTATAAGAACTTTTGTGGAACAAGCAGGTTGTGTATTAGTGTTTAGCAGACTGTACGTCAGTCCCTATACCGCTGAAGGACTGCTGCAGTATAGGTGAGCGGTCAGCAGTGGTGCACGTCAACCCTATCTATTGTGGACCGATAGCGGTCCTTACAGAACAGCAGACTGTACCGCACTCAAGCCTATGTACCGTAGCACCCTATACCAAGTTACCAGTCCTTATAAGAACTTTTGTGGACCAAGCAGGTTGTGTATTAGTTTTTAGCAGACTGTACGTCAGTCCCTATACCGCTGAAGGACTGCTGCAGTATAGGGCAGCGGTCAGCAGTGGTGCACGTCAACCCTATCTATTGTGGACCGATAGCGGTCCTTACAGAACAGCAGACTGTACCGCACTCAAGCCTATGTACCGTAGCACCCTATACCAAGTTACCAGTCCTTATAAGAACTTTTGTGGAACAAGCAGGTTGTGTGTTAGTGATTAGCAGACTGTACGTCAGTCCCTATACCGCTGAAGGACTGCTGCAGTATAGGGCAGCGGTCAGCAGTGGTGCACGTCAACCCTATCTATTGTGGACCGATAGCGGTCCTTACAGAACAGCAGACTGTACCGCACTCAAGCCTATGTACCGTAGCACCCTATACCAAGTTACCAGTCCTTATAAGAACTTTTGTGGAACAAGTGAGTTGTGAATGTTTAGCAGACTGCAGCAGAAGGGCAGCAGTCAAGTATAATATCCTTTCTATATTTGGAAGAAAGAATATTATACATGTACAAGCCTATTACTGTACCACTGATACCAGTCCTGAAAAGAACCTTTGTGGAACTAATAATAACAGCAAGTCTTTAAAATTACCCTCACTGCCTGACAACACTGCTTCCTTCCTGTCCCTATACAAATTGGCAAAAAAAGAGAACGATTAGTGGTTACTGGAACAGCTCTTTTGTGGACCTTGATAGTAACAGCTAATGATGATGATGATGATGATGATGATGAAAGACTAATCTGGCTGTCCCTGTAGCATACACCGTCCTTTCCCTTTCTCTAAACTAACAAAAGACACTCAGGCTGCTGCAAGAATCAGCAGCACAGCAAACCTATCAACACCTAACACCTATACCAGTCCTGAAAAGAACTTTTGTGTACCAAATAGCTAGTGGTTTATCTCTCCCTACTCCACACAGGAACCTGTCCCTATCTTAACAGAAGAAAGAATGTAAAATGGCCACCGGATCGGGTGTATTTATAGGTTAGGGGGAATGTACAAGTGTCCATGTGCTGTCATGTCTCAATTGGCTGTCCTGTATCACATGATAAACGTGTCACCAAAGGTTAAAGTTCTTGTATACATTAAACACGTAAGTCCGCCGCGGCGAACGACGGAAAAAGGCGTTCGAACGTGCGGACCGCGAATGTCGGAAATTCGCCGCGAAACGACCGCCGGGCGAACCGTTCGGCCATCACTACTTCTGACCTCTTTGGGAGGATGGGCGGATGAATGAAAAGTTCTCCTCCTCTATTCATAGAGTGCTTTCCATGGATGGAAGCTATAGTACAGCTTCCATGAATGATGGAGGGGCAGAAAGGTGGGGGGGGGGCATATTTGGCACTTCAGCTGCTGTATTAACCCTCACAGCATTGGAATAGATTCACTGCAGGGGTATGGGGGGGGGGGGGGGGGCAGAGGACTGAAGATTTCAACTAACACAGGCAGCACCAGCATAAGGAACATTCCTCATTGAATAAAAAACTGTAAAAAATTGAAAAAAATTAAGTAAAAAAAAAAATGCTTACTTTCAGTGTTTTTCCTTTCCATAAACAATTTGTTATATCTTTGCAATATGCCTTTGAACTTTCTCCAGAAAGGTAAATTCCCTAGCACAGCCCCTTCCCTCCTTGCACATCATAGCCGTCTACTCTTCTAGGAGTGTTTAATGACTGTCTGTGTTGGCCCAGCTCCACAGCCCCTCTCCTCACTTCATTACATAACAGTTCATGTAGCAGCTCATGGCTACATACTGTGGGATGATTTGCTGCAGGATAGACAAATTCTTATCTCTCCGTGGTCCTGGTTGTCATCTACAACACAACTGACCTGTAGAAGCTGTGATGTTTGTGGAGAAGGAGGTCCAACTCACACCGGTATGGGAACAGATGACCGGAGCCATGGTTATTCTTTATTGGTTACAGACAACACCATAGACACACAATGAGTTACCTCTGACATGTAGGGACACTTCATCTGTGTGCGTTACATATTCATCTCGGGATAATTCTTTCACACAACTGTATGTTCCAGACTGGTCATAGTTCCCATAAAGAATGAGGATAGGGTCATCACTGAATGGTCCATACATGAGATCATTATTCGTGTAGAATGTTGTCCTGTGTACAGAATATTCAGGACGGCTGTGACACTTTATATTTATATTTCTTCCCCGATACACAAAGATTTGAGTCTGCAGGATAAGAGGACCTACAATACAAAATGGTTATTAAATGATTATGATAAACACTTATAAAGAAAAAACGGAATATACATATTGCAGTAACTCATACTATATCTGTCATTTAGATTTCAGATTACAAAGTCAGAGGTTAAATTAATGGATGACATTCACTTTGCTAAAGCACTATGAAGTAGTTCCCATATTTTTTCTCGAAGATGATACTGTTTTCAGCTTTTCTCTTTCTTTATTTGTATCCAAGGACGTTGATAAGGGAGTACCACCGGTCCTCCTGTATGGGGGCCCAGACCACCAGGGGGCCCAGGCAGCAGGGTGAATTGGATGTGGGCCTAGAGGGTGATCAGCACTGTTGGGGAGGGCAATTACCAGAGCCAATCACCTGTATGGCTCTCTCTACAGCATCTGAAAGCTGGATTATTTTCCTCACCCTCCCATTGGCTTTCAGCTGCTGTAGAGAGAGCCATACAGGGGATCAGTTCCAGTAATTGCCTCCCCATGATGCTGATCACTCTCCCTGTGCACTATACACATCCTCTTGCTATGCAGGCCCCCCTGTGCCCCCCTGCCCACAATGGGATCCTTCAAGATGGAGAGAGGGTCCAGTAAATTTCATTTAGCAGCATCTACCATTCCTGAATGAACACGAGTGACTGATACTGATCACTTACTGTGTTCATTTATAACTGAAACATTGGCTGTATGGAGCCCTGTCTCAGGTTTTGAATATGGGGCCAAGTGTCAGGTTGTCAGCATGGGGCCTCTGGTTTCAAACAGAAGCCCTGTTTGTATCACAATGCTGCTGATTAGTGATAAATGAAACATACCTGGGTTTGGTTTAATGTGGGTTGGATGAACATGAGTAAAGGTTGGGTACTGAATCTGAACCCCATTGAATTCAATGGGAGCTGAGTATTAAATTTGTTCTAGCTGTTTTCTAGGCTAAAAAACAAGGGATAGACAGACAATTAAATGTCACCCCACCCAGTCCATACCAGGCACTTCGGATTTTAACGGGAATCCCATGCCAAAATTTAGAAAAATTTACCCCAAAAGCTATACCAGACCCTTATCTGAGCATGTAGCCTACCAGGCTACATGCCCTCATGAAAGGGCCTGGTATTGGCTGGGGGAGGACCCTACGCCATTTTTTTTTTACATTTTTTTTTAACATTATCCACTGACAGATGATGACTCATGGTTGTTAAGGATGAGGGCGGCTGGCTTTCCGGCCTTCTGCTTAACAACCAGCTATTTCTTCACACAGAATTTGAATTGGTCGATAGATTTCTTCTGAAGAGTTGGAATTCATTGGAAAACTTATAAATGTAACAAATTTTAACGAAAACGAAATGTAATTTAACAAAAACAAAATGAAACTAAACGGATTCCAAAACCAAACTAAACCAATTCCATAACTAAATTAGTAACATATTGAATCTATCCAAAATGAAACAAGTCTTTCCGTTCTGCACATGTCTAATATGACGTGATCCAGTACTTCCAGGTAGGGGTGTCAGAAACCATGAAATCAGACGGAAACAGAAGTACAGTTAAATCACACTTGTTTAATAATAAAACTAAAAAGAACAAACCTAGACAAAACATAGCCACAGTTCAGTAACAATAACGGATAGTCAGCCAAGCCAGAAGTCAGGAATCAACGTAGTGAAACAGCAAGCAGTATCTGGAGCCAGAAGGGATGTCAGCAAAGCAAGTCTTTAAACAGGAAATGCAGGAGATAGTCTCTGTGATGTTGACCAAGGGGAAGGCAGAGATCCTCTGGACTGGACTGGACAGCTTAAGTAGGCAGGACTGACGAGCAGGATATTATCAACAGCTGAGTAACTGTGGAGAGAGATGGGAGCTGGCAATTAGCCAACAGCTGAGTGGCCAGCTCAGAGAAGGAAGAGCTGAGCCTAGCCCTGATAGTACCCCTCCTCAAGGACCACCAGGCTTAATGGAAAAACGTCTATGGAAATCATAGAGGAGGACACAGGCATGTACGTCCCAAGGAGGACGAGGATGAGACCCAAGAGCGTTCCTCCGGACCGCACCCTTTCCAATGCACCAGGTACTGTATGCGCCCACAGAACCTACGGGAGTCAACAATGAACTGTACTTCATGCTCCTCATGGTTCTAAACCTGCACAGGTGAGGATGTGGTACTGAGGTGGTAAAGCGGATAAAAACCTGAAGTTTTAATAAGAAGACATGAAATACATTTGAAATACACATATTAGAAGGAAGGTCTAATGCATAAGCCACTGGGTTAATCCTGCAAAGAATACGCAAAGGCCCAAAAAAATGAGGTGCGAACTTCAGTGAGGGAACACAAAGTCAGAGTTTGCGAGATGACAGCCTGACCCTGTCCCGAACCTGGTAGGAAGGCTCAGGCAGGTGTCTGGGGTCAGCATGAAGTCTGCACCTATCATTAGCATGACGCAAAGCCTCCTGGACTTGTGCCCAAGTGGAACAAAGACCACAGAGATGCTCTTCTAACGCAGGAATACTCTGCGGAACAAACGAGTCAGGCAACATGGAAGGTTGAAAACCATAATTCACCATAAACGGGGACAATCGGGAAGCAGAATTCAAGGCACTATTGTGAGCAAACTCTGCCCATGGTAATAGGTCTGACCAGTTGTTTCATAGTTTCATAGTTTCATAGTTAGTTAGGTTGAATAAAGACACCAGTCCATCCAGTTCAACCTGAGTGAGAGTCTACAATTGTCCCTTTTCCTTGTACATTTCTATACCCACATTGGTCCCTATCCTCAAGGAGCCCACAATCCAAGGTCCCCATTCATATACTAGGGCCAATTTTGGACAGAAGCCAGAGGTCAATTAACCTACCTGCATGTCTTTGGATTGTGGGAGGAAACCGGAGTACCCGGAGGAAACCCATGCAGGCACAGGGAGAACATGCAAACTCCAGGCAGGTAGTGTCGTGGTTGGGATTTGAACCAGCGACCTTCTTACTGCTAGGTGAGAGTGCTAACCACTACACCACTGTGCCGCCCAATGTTCTTGGTGGTCAGAAATATAGCAATGTAAGAATTGCTCCAAGGACTGATTGGCTCATTCTGCGGCTCCATTAGACTGAGGGTTATACGCAGAGGAAAAAGAAAACTGAATTCCCAACTGTGCACAAAAGGCCCGTGACACAAACTGACTACCCCTGTCTGAGACAATCATCTTGGATAGCCCATGTAAGCGAAAGATCTCCTGAGCAAAAATGGAAGCCAGTTCCTTAGAAGTAGGCCACTTCTTAAGTGGAATACAATGACACATCTTTGAGAACCAGTCATTCACCATAAGGATAACTGTGTTGCCCTGGGAGTTGGGTAACTCCACAATGAAATCCATAGACAAGTGGGTCCGGGGCCTCTCTGCATTTGGTACGGGTTGTAGGAGGCCCACTGGAAGGTGTCGTGGAGTCTTACTCTGAGCACACATGGAACAGGCAGCTACGAAGGCAGTTACATCAGCACATAGACTAGGCCACCAGAATTGTTGGGAAATGGCCCAAACTAGTTGATTCTTCCCAGGGTGGCCAGCTGCCTTGGGAGAATGGTAAGTCTGGAGCACAGCAGTATGGGGACTCTCTGGGACAAATCAGCGGTCACAAGGTTTATCAGGAGGAGGAGCATGGACCTGAGCAGCAAGAATTTTGTCACCCAAAGGAGAAGTGAGACTGGTGCGAACCGTAGCCAAGATACAATCAGGAGGAATCATAGGAACCGGCTCCAACTTGGAAGTGGAGGAAAATTGTCTTGACAAGGCGTCAGCCCTTACATTCTTAGTACCGGGTAAGAATGAGACAATGTAATTGAAACTTGACAAGAAAAGAGCCCATCGCACCCTTCTGGGAGAGAGGCGTTTAGCCTCAGACAGGAATGTAAGGTTCTTATGGTCTGTAAGAATGAGAACTGGCACAGTGGTACCTTCAAGGAGATGTCTCCATTCTTTCAGGGCTAAAATGATCGCCAACAGCTCTCTGTCACCAATCTCGTAATTGCACTCTGCAGGTGATGATTTCTTGGAAAAGTAGCTTGGTGATTAGACACAGCTAATGCAAATCAGTGGGTGCCAGCCAATGGGTCACCGCCAGCCCCCGCTGATTATCCAGAAAACACACAGGACAGAGCTCTGCCTGTCAGCGGGGGAAGCAATGGATTTTCTTTCCCTGCAAAGAAGGGAAAAAAAATCCATCACATCCCTTAGTAAACGTCGCACACATAGTAAACACCAAAACACTGGCTAGGCACACATTTAACCCTTTGATTGTCCAAGCTGTTTAACCCCTTCCCAGAAAGTGTCATTAGTACAGAGACAGTGCATAGTTTTACCACTGATCACTGTATTCGTTTTACTGATTCCCACAAAGTGTCAATTAGTGTCAGACTGTCCACCTCAATATAGCAGTTCTGCTATAAGTCGCTGATCATCGCCATTACTAGTAAAAAAAAAACAATTATTGGTATTTTTTAACCAAAAATATGTAGCAGAACACATATTGGCAAGAATAAATTCCATCTCTTCCCCTTATAAAATCACCTCACACAGTATAGGTAAACACTGGTTAGGCACACATTTAACCCTTTGATTGCCCCTGATGTTAACCTCTTCCCAGCCAGCGTCATTAGTACAGTGACAGTGCATATTTTTAGCACTGATCACTGTATTAGTGTCACTAGTTCCCACAAATTGTCAGTTATTGTCAGAATGTCCACCGGAATATCGCAATAAGTCGCTGATTGCTGCCATTACTGTTAAAATAAATAAATGTAAAAATATCCCATAGTTTCTAGACGCTATAACTTTTGCGTAAACCAATTAATATACGCTTATTGGAATTCTTTTTACCAAAAACATGTAGAAGTATACATGAGGAAATTTGATTTTTTTACATTTTTATTGGATATGTGTTATAGCAGAAAGTAAAAAATATATATATTTTATTTTTTTCAAAATTGTAAAATTGTTGGACTTATTTTTGTTTATAGAACAAAAAATAAAAAACTCAATGATGATCAAATACCACCAGAAGAAAGCTCTATTTGTGGGAAAAAATGACATAAATTTCAGTTGGGTACAGCCTTGCATGACCACGCAGTTGTCAGTTAAAGTAACACAGTGCCGTTTAGCAAAAAATGGCCTAGTCAGGAAAGGAGGTAAATCTTCTGGAGATGAATTGGTTAAATTACTGGCAAATGCCAGTCCCCATCCTCTTTGTTCTGTTTGTAAACAAAGCAGCCGGGTATTCTTTTCATCTATTCCAGACCCTTATCCTAGATGAGGGTCTGCAATCAATAGTAATGGAGACACCCACACAACCAGTGGTAGGTGTGACCCTTGCTTGGTGCCCAACAAGGAGGGAAACATGGAGGACGCGGTGACAACCGTATCACACCAACCCTCCCCCACAGACTGGTATATTGTGAGCTTTTTGCCTTTTTGCAAATGCTTATGATGTTCTCTACTTACACTATAACTTTAAATAAAATGTGTATAATAATAATGATTGTTTTTACTATTTTATGGCTACAGTATAGAATGAATGTGTAATACATTTCTTTGAATGAAATAAAGCGCTCTAAGGAAATGAACTGATCGGCTCACCATCGCTGACTTCCAGCCTGAATTGTAAACTATCACCGTGACTTGTCCGGCACTGGTAGATCCCGCTGTGTCCAACCTGGGCAGATGTGATTGTGTAGATCTGTCCTTTTGCCACTAAAATATTATTCTGAAACCACTGATAAGTCCAGTAATTTTGTCCATGGCAGGTCATTGTTATATTGTCTCCGGTAAGTAACTTGTTCCAGTCTGGTGTGAAGGCCACTGAAATAGTCCCAGCATTTTCTAGAAGACGTTATACAGAAATATAAACAAACAATACCAATTTATGAATTATTGATTAATGTTAAACTGATAATACAAGAAATGTAATTTAAATTTCATTTACAATATAAGTTGCCAAAACAAGCTAAGTCATTCAGTGGTAGGGTAAGGTTATTTTTGGGAAAGTTATATATTGGAGATAATCAGAGCCCGATTCCCTAACTTCCTCCGTCTTCACAAGTACAATTCTATAGTTCTACTTTCATCTCCTCCCTTCTCAGAACATCCCCTCTAAGGCTGGGTTCACACTTGCTGCGGCCGTGGTTTACAGCAGGGGGTCCTTGTACACCGATTCAGGTGCAAATCAGGTCAGAATTTCTGCTTTAATTCACACCTGATTCGGAGCAAAAGACACACAGGACCCTTCGTCAATGCGGACTAATTCTTCAATGTATTTTGGTGCAACAGAGGTACATTAATGGTATATTGGTACATAGGAGAGATGGGTTTCAGAAAAAAAAGAGTGAACTTTGCCTTTAAGCCGGCCATAGACTGTAATCTACAGACTTGAATCTTAGTTGGTTCAGCAGGGGCTGGCCGAGATTTGAACCATGTAACGGCAGGCTGATTGTGCTCTAGATGATCGATCAATCAACTTGGGTACAATCAGCATGTTGGATTTTTCCTGCAATTATCAATAGCAATAATCACCATGTGTTCTCTAAGTTCTCTAAGCTGGATGCTTCCCATGTGCCACCATCCATAGCTATGCGGGAGGGAATCAAGCAATTTTCTGCAAATTGTGGTTGCAGGAAAGACAATCGCTCCATCTATGGCTGGATTTACATTTCATTTGTAATCAGATCATTTTCATTTACTGTTTAGCATTTTGCAAATTACAAATCTAAATTCACGCAGCAGGATTTACTTGTATAGGAAATTGTGGTTGCAGCAATGTAAGTATAAGTGATAGTAGTCAGGACTTGTCTTGAGCAACTGTAGGTGGCTTTCAGGTCTGTATATTTTAATTGTAAAGCATCATTGGTGATGGAGTCCGAGATTGTCTGATTGTTCCTGTAGAATATTGTCTCTGTTGCCAGTGATCCAAATGGACTGGAACATCGGAGAGATATGTTGTCACCTTCATATACATAGAGAGGAGCCTGAAGGATGACCCGACCTGAAACACAACATGAGATTTGTTATATCTGAGGATTTGATGACCCATCATTGAGGGAAACATATCATTTTGTGTTGGGAGGTAGGGATGAGCTTGGTGTTCGACTTGAACATCAGCCGCTCATCTGTTCGACTAATTCAGAACTTTGTGGACCGTTTGCACCAAATTTGTGTGGCACAAACGGCCCACAATGCACCACACCATCTCAGTACATTGCTGGCTCATGATTGGCCGAGCATGCACTGTGACCCCGCATGCTTGGCCAAACACAGCGCCGGCAGCGAGGAGAGCCATAATTGGCCACAGGCAGGATGCCTGTGGCCAATTATAGCTCAGGGGGTTTAGTACACGCCCCACACTATATAAGGCAAAAGAAAGACGAAAGAAAGGGGTAAGGTTGCGCTATGGAGCAAATTGGGATAGTTATGGTATGAGCGGCCTCTATTAAATTTCCACTCAGTATGGGTGAAACAGCATAATGAGATAAGGAAGGGAAATAGATTTGGCGCTATACCTTTGGTTTTGAAAAAATTAATTATTAGTTATAACTTATATACATTTTCCAGCTTGCTGGTAAATAATAAAATGGAAAATAGCTCTTCATGCCCTATAGTGACCTCTAGTGGTTAATTATATGCATCTGTATAAGTGCCATAAGGTGCTAACAAACCATAAATAAACATACAATTCCTATGATTATGTATTAAAGTGCAATTGCCTGTAAAAAATCATGCGTAAAAATTTTATTTATTCCCCCCCTTCCTTCCTCCCCTATCTCTTTCAATTCTTCCCTTCCTTTTTTGCCTTTTTTTTTTCTTTCCTTCTCCTTTCTTTCACTTTGCTGGTAGAAATGGACTGTGGAAACCGACTTCGCAGCTTGCTGCGACTTTCTAATGGTACTATTTACTCTTCCAATATTTGAATAAATAGTTCTTTATTGATATAACTATGCTGCTATAATTTAATCCAGTTCTAAATTGTCTGTATATCTCCTTTCAGACATGCCTAAGAATATGGTGAGATAATAAATAAATGCCACTCTGTATGTGTTTAAATGTTCTATTGTTTATTTCTTCTTTACCTATTTTTCACTATGTCTTTTTTATGTAATGGTGAGTGTAGCGGCCACACGCTGTGGAATCCCTATGCGGACTGTGGAGCATAGGAGAAAACTCCTAGGGGCGGGCACGCGCCTCTCCAGCGGACCTGGACAGCTCCCGTGAAAGGGAGGTGCCCAGTCTGCTAGCAGTGAGTCACGTGGTGGTTTCCACGGTGACCCGAAGCTTGGGTGCGTTGCCACGTCGTGGCGCATGCGCACATGGAGCGGCGGACCCGGCGACGTCATAACGCGGCGCCAGCGCCGATATTCGGACGACGCCGGGTTGGAGGTTAAAAGAGCGCCATTATGGCGTCCTTTTAGAGCGGCTCAATGGATGGCTAGCAAATCCCCTGCTAGAACGGTCTTTTGATTGAACCAGATGACTGGGAATGAGGCGAAATCGTATACCCTGGTAACTATACCTCCTGGCTACCTGCACATAATTTGATCTGCCTCACTTTTTGCCTTTACCTGGCAGTGTGTGACATGGCTTATGTTTTTGCCAGGATCAACTTTCTGGTGTTTAAAACAAAATCTATCCTGAATTAGATGGATGACAGGATTTCTCTCTGCATATAACCACTTACACTCCGTCTCTACCCCTATGGATTTTGTGCATGGCCATCCTTACTGTATTGCCTGAAAATTGCTAAATATACCGGTACGTAGATGCTGCGATTAAATGTTGGGGACATTAATGTCACTGCTGTGTATCTATATATCAGCAACAATGGACTTATGTCCAGTGACAAAATGGGCTATCCATCTATTTATTTATCTATTTACTTGGCAAATTACCCTTTTTTTCTATCTTTCAGCTGGCTCTCATTATCTCCCGTGTCCGCCCCAAGAATGGTCAAAGCCTGGTAGGCAGGGACCGCCCTGGCTCTAAGGTCTTTCTGCAAAACGGTTTTTCCACAGTGGTGAGCTACTCACTCTCCAATTTTCTTTGAACAGTAATACACTATATGTTTTGAATTGTATTAATTTGGATACAACAAATATTTTTTTTTTATATCAATGAGTTTTTATTGAGTTCTTCAAAGACAAACAGAACATAACATAATACAATAAAGAAAGGAAAATTAGGGTGGGTATCTGGACACAGGATATACATCCATTAAAGATGCAAGAATATATAGTACAGACAGTTTAAGTACTTCTCGTTCAGTTAGTAAAAGTCAAAGCAAAAATGATTGTATCAGTTAGCGATATTAAGGTTCTAAAATAAGATGTGACCACGTATCAAGGCCCAAACCTGGTGGTCCATAACTTCCAATCTTTATCGAATTGCTTACAGAAAAATTAGTTAATTGCAATCAATCGTTCGAACGAATAATTTCTATTGACAATGGCAACTACTTCAGAGAAGTTAAGGGCCATAGATTTCTTCCAATTGTGAAGAATTAGGTTTCGTGTGGCTAATAAAATATGTGTTACCATAGCTCTATCCAGGGGCGGGCTGGGCCGGGGGGCAGGGTGGAAATTTCCCCCCAGGCCGGCACCTACAGTATCTTTAGAACGGCCGCTGCACTTGCTGGCTGTTCATTTTTTTTTTTTTTTTCAGGCTGTGACATGCTGCTGCATTGTGGGAGTTGTAGTCCGGCTGCACTAAAGCTCCTGGAAGTGTCAGCGCAGCAAACTACAACTCCCACCTCCCAGGAGTCTCAGAGGCAGGCCAGGTGTGTGTCACGTCAGGGGAGGGGTTGCACGTGACCTGCTGGGCTCATGTAGCTGTCGGTCTGATCCTGCACTGTGGGAGGGACAATGCAGTGTTTCCAGCCTCCCATTATCCTTGTGACAGTTAGGTTAAAAACAGACTGATTTGTTCCATCCATAGGACAGAATGATCAGTCTGTACATTTAGGGGCTGGTGGCTGCAGCTGAGCGGTGTGTCACACACACAGCCCAGCCAAGTTCACCCCCCCCCCCTCCCAGCAATGGACCAATGGAGTTGCACTGCATACAGCTGCCCCTCCTCCTCTCTCTCCCTGTGTCTGCCTGGCCCGCCCACTCTCCTATCCCGATGTACAGCTGTGCAGAGGAGAGAGGGGGGGAGGGAGGAGAGAGGGGGGAGAGAGGGAGAGAGGGGGGGAGGGGGGAGAGAGGAGAGAGGGGGGGAGAGAGGAGAGAGGGGGGAGGGAGGAGGGAGGGAGGAGAGAGGGGGGGGAGAGAGGAGAGAGGGGGGGGGAGAGGAGGGTGCGCGGGAGATATGAACAGCAGCAGCTACACATTCCAAGCTGTGAGAACTTCCAGCCTCCTCCCTGAATAAGTGAGCTCTGCATTTTTCATTACACATTGATAACTGATCTGTCCCTTTCTCTCCCCTATCTGTCTCCCTCCCCCGCTCTGTTCTTCCAACATCCACTTACCACTACCACTTACTTATGCAGTCCATATATTGATCGCTTTTTTTTGTCATTACACTGGGAAAAAAATATGATCCAATTCCCCCATCTACACATTCCAGGTGGATGGGGGAATCCTCCGACAGTGGACCAGTGGGGCGAACAACCAGGAGTGCTTTCATGGCACCGAAATTTGATAGCACTGGTCTCTGTCTCCATGGCAATAGCGCATTAGGACCTAGCACTGGCTACTTGGTGCATTATGTCTGCAGTTTCTGATCATCTCCTGTACTATGTCTGCAGTCTCTGATCATCTCCTGTACTACGTCTGCAGTCTCTGACCATCTCCTGTAGTATGTCTGCAGTCTCTGACCATCTCCTGTAGTATGTCGGCAGTCTCTTATCATCTGCTGTACTACGTCTGCAGTCTCTGACCATCTCCTGTAGTATGTCTGCAGTCTCTGACCATCTCCTGTACTATGTCTGCAGTCTCTGACCATCTCCTGTACTATGTCTGCAGTCTCTGATCATCTCCTGTACTATGTCTGCAGTCTGATCATCTCCTGTACTATGTCTGCAGTCTCTGATCATCACTTGTACTATGTCTGCAGTCTCTGATCGCTTGTACTACGTCTGCAGTCTCTGACCATCTCCTGTACTATGTCTGCAGTCTCTGACCATCTCCTGTACTATGTCTGCAGTCTCTGACCATCTCCTGTACTATGTCTGCAGTCTCTGACCATCTCCTGTACTATGTCTGCAGTCTCTGATCATCTCCTGTACTATGTCTGCAGTCTCTGATCATCTCCTGTACTATGTCTGCAGTCTGATCATCTCCTGTACTATGTCTGCAGTCTGATCATCACTTGTACTATGTCTGCAGTCTCTGATCGCTTGTACTATGTCTGCAGTCTCTGATCATCTCCTGTACTATGTCTGCAGTCTCTGACCATCTCCTGTAGTATGTCTGCAGTCTCTGACCATCTCCTGTAGTATGTCTGCAGTCTCTGATCATCTCCTGTAGTATGTCTGCAGTCTCTGATCATCTCCTGTACTATGTCTGCAGTCTCTGATCGCTTGTACTATGTCTGCAGTCTCTGATCATCTCCTGTACTATGTCTGCAGTCTCTGATCATCTCCTGTACTATGTCTGCAGTCTCTGATCATCTCCTGTAGTATGTCTGCAGTCTCTGATCAACTCCTGTAGTATATATTATTTTTTTTGGTGGGTGGGGTTGGAACTGGAACTAAGTTGTCTGCTGTGATTAGACTTTGCTGCATGCACGGAGTGTTGTTTTTTTTTTTTTTTAGAACATATAAAATAAGAAAATTAAGTTCTCCTGACTGCTTGAATTTCTTTTTAAGAAAACCGCGCACAGTAACCATGATGCATTGCGGAATCAAATTGTTGACATGATAATCGTAATCGAATCGTGAGGCCAGTGAAGATACGCACCTCTAATAGCATAGCCATCATGACAATTTTAAATTTTGGCAGTGGCTGCTTTTGGTTTTTTTCTAGCACCCTCTCCCCACCAGCGGACTTATCTAACACCCTCCCCCCCTCCAGCGGACTTATCTAACACCCTCCCCCCCTCCAGCGGACTTATCTAACACCCTCCCCCCCACCAGCGGACATATCTAACACCCTCCCCCCCACCAGCGGACTTATCTAACACCCTCCCCCCCCACCAGCGGACTTATCTAACACCCTCCCCCCCACCAGCGGACTTATCTAACACCCTCCCCCCCACCAGCGGACTTATCTAACACCCTCCCCCCCACCAGCGGACTTATCTAACACCCTCCCCCCCACCAGCGGACTTATCTAACACCCTCCCCCCCACCAGCGGACTTATCTAACACCCTCCCCCCCACCAGCGGACTTATCTAACACCCTCCCCCCCACCAGCGGACTTATCTAACACCCTCACCAGTGGACTAGCCCAACCAATCCCCCCCCCTCCGGCACGCACGGCCAGCAGCACAGACACACACAGCCACCTCCTAGACCCCCCGGTCAGTGGTGCGGACTGATCTGGGAGGACACCCGCCCTCTGCATGCCTGCCACTTACCCCATCTTAGTGGTGGGTCAGGCAGCAGGTGAATTGCAGCACGATACATATAGGGGGTGGAGAGGAGAGAGGGGGCGGCGCCCTGGTGCCCCTAATGGGCCTGCATTGCATTTTGTTTTTTCTGCTTTGAATGAAGCCTTCAGTGAGCTGATTCGGTGGTTCAATGGGCCACTTGACTGGACTTGCCCCCCTGGCCTAAGCCTGCCAGCCCTCCCCTGGCTCTATCCCCACGTGGAAAGGTTTCAATACCAATGTGCAGTATAGCTAGATTGGGATTTAGGGGGGTTAGGATACCTGTGAGGTCAGAAATTGTTTGGAAAACTTTGTTCCATAAGCTTTTCAAGCATGGGCATTCCCATAGAATGTGAATCAAGTTTCCCGTGTGACTACAATTCCGCCAGCAAAGTGGTGAAGAGGATGGGAACATGATAGACATTCGAAAAGGGGTATAATGCCACCTATAAATGATTTTCAAGGTCATTTCCCAGTGACTCACGCAATGGGAGGATTTGTGGATAGATTTAAAGGCAGAGAGCCATTGTTCATCAGTAAAGGTGGTTGCTAAAACCCCTTCCCACTTCCTGAGGGCTGGTGGTTTGTGAAATATGCGTTTATCCTGGAAGATGTTATAAAATAATGATATACCTTTGGTATTATGATGCGAATTTGAAAAAAATGCCCATGCCTTAGTGCAGGGGTTGACAAATTTGCTTGGAATCTAGGAACCAGCTAAAAAAGTTAGGAGCCAGGTCCGTGACGGCGATCTGGACCTGTCCCTGGCCTGACATGGAGATGAGTGAGGGGAAGATAGCGCCCCCAGCCCCCCACCTGTCTCCAAGTCATTGCCCATAGCTCTTAGAGGGACATTTTTAAATTGCATTTTAGTGTAAATATGAGATGTGAGGTCTCTATGACCCCAGATCTCATATATAAAAGAGGACCTGTCATGCTTTTTTCTATTACAAGGGATTTTTACATTCCTTGTAATAGGAACAAAAGTGACACATTTTTTTTTTTTTAAAAGAACAGTGAAAAAAATAAAAATAAAAGTTAAAATAAGAAAAAAAAATTGTTTTAAATGCGCCCTGTCTTGCCAAGCTTGCGTGCAGAAGCGAACGCATATATGAAAGCGGTGTTCAAACCACACATGTGAGGTATCGCTGCGATCGGTAGAGTAAGAGCAATAATTCTAGCCCCAGACCTCCTCTGTAACTCAAAACGTACAACCTGAAGAATTTTTTTAAACGTCGCCTATGGAGATTTTAAACGGGTAAAAGTTTGTCGCCATTCCATGAGCGGGCGCAATTTTGAAGCGTGACATGTTGGGTATTGATTTACTCGGCGTAACATTATCTTTCACAATATAAAAAAAAAAATATTGGGCTAACTTTACTGTTGTCTTTTTTTTTTTTTATTAAATAAAAAAATTTTCCCCAAAAAAAGTGCGCTTGTAAGTCCGCTGTGCAAATATGGTGTGACAGACAGTATTGCAACGACCACCATTTTACTCTCTAGGGTGTTAGAATAAATAATAAAAAAAAAATATATATATATATATATATATATATATATATATATATATATATATATATATATATATATATATATATATATATATATATATATATATATATATATATATATATATTTTTTTTTTTTTTTGTTTTTTTGTTTAGGGGTTCTAAGTAAAGGGATGGAGAAAGACTGGCCCATTAGCATTGTTGGTTGTAATTCCAACGGCCACCACAAGAGGGCGCCAGATTCCAGAAGGAACCATAGGATCACAGAAGGCCTCAAAGCCGGGGGCTCAATTACCGGCCGCCTGCGGCGCGGCCCGACGCGATCGCGCGGGGGGGGGGTCCACGGAGACGGGATACCCCCAGCTATGCTGCCCCAGGCGCAAGGTCGCTGATTCTAGTCGCCAATGCGACCTGGCGACCGGGTTTTGTCGAGCCCTGCCTTAGTGGGTATTTGGGTGGTGGGTATCGGACGCGACTTTAAGTAGTGAGAAAATTCTGTCGACGTACATCGTCGTGCGGCGGTCAGCAACTGGTTAAGATAAGGTTAATTTTGAAATTTCAGAAGGAAGGGTGGCGGGCCCCTTTTCTTTCCCTCCGTTTTCTGATTTCAGGATTTCTCCTTTAGGAGTAGTTCCAAAAAAGGAAAATAATTATTTTAGATTAATTCATCACTTGTCTTTTCCCAAAGGCAATTCCCTTAATGACCAAATTGATTAGAGTATGTCATCGGTTTCATATGCTTCTTTCGAAGATGCTGTAGTAAAGTTAAGAATTTTGGAGAAGGGAGCTATTTTAGCAAAAGCGGATGTCAAGTCAGCTTTTCGCTTGCTTCCCATTAATCCTTTATCTTTTAATTCCCGTTTTTCTTTAACGGTAGTTTTTATTTTGATAAATGTTTACCTATGGGTTGTTCCTTTTCCTGTTTTTATTTTGAGTCATTTTCTTCATTTTTACAGTGGGTAGTTTCTTCCATTTCTGGTTCACAATTTTTAATTCATTATTTAGATGATTTTTTGTTTTTAGGCCCTCCCAATTCCTTTGATTGTGATACTTTATTACAGACATTTTTTGAGGTTTGTGAACATTTTGGTATCCCATTGGCTCATAAAAAGACTATTTGGCCTTCCACTTGTCTGGAATTTTTAGGTATCATTATTGATACTGAGTTAATGGAGTTCAGGTTACCAGAAGAAAAAATTGAAAAGATTGGCTCTTTATTGTTAAAGCTAATCAGGAAAAAGAAAGCCTGCTTGAAGGAGATGCAGTCTCTGTTGGGGCTTCTGGCTTTTGCTACAAGAGTCATGCCAGTGGGCAGAATATTTTCTAGGAGGCTCTACCTTGCTATCGCTGGTTTAAAATCCCCCTTTTCACATGTGCGATTATCCAGTGATATGAAAGAGGATTTGCTGGTTTGGTTGCAATTCCTTTCACATTTCAATGGTAGGGCCTTATGGCAGAAGGATTTCGTTCTAGATTCAGATTTCCTCCTTTTCACTGATGCAGCAGGGTCACATGGCTTTGCCGCAATTTGGCAGAAGCATTGGTGAGCAGAACGTTGGCATAACTCTTGGCTAGTAAAAGGTTACATTATACACATAGTCTTACTGAAATTATATCATTGTTGCACTTGAGATTTGGGGTTCTTTTTTCCAAAATAAAAGAATTTTGATAAGTACAGATAATAAAGGAGTAATGTCTGCTATTAATTGTTTAACATCCAAGTCTCCGCCAGTCATTGTCCTTATAAAATACCTGATTTTTAAATGCTTAAGTTTGAACATATGGTTAAAGGCTGTATATGTACCAGGTAAGGACAATGATTTGGCGGATGCGTTGTCTCGTTTACAGATGGAGCGTTTTTTTCAAGCTATTTCCGGAAGCGGATCGAGTGGGTCATTCCTGTCCAATCAATTTATGGGACCTGGTTTAAGGCCCATTTCTGCTTATATTATCAATTCTTTGGCACCTTCTACTTGGGCAGGATATCAGTCTGCCTGGCTTCTGTATTTAAAATTTTTCAATGAATTTGAATTTATGATAGATGAACCATTGGGTTCCGTGTCTGAGGTACTACTATTGAAGTTTCTTGGTTCTCTTTTTGAGCAAAATTATTCTTGGTCCTACATACATAAAACTCTGTGTAGAATTTCTCTTTTCTTGAAATTAAATAACATGCCGTTTTGCATTAAATATTTTTCTATAAAACAAGCTTTAAAAGGTTATAAAAGGAATAATTTTAGACCTGATTCAGGGAAGCCCATCACTCCATTAGTGCTTTGCTCCATAACAGATGAAATTTGTTTTTCTTACTTTGAATCAATTCTTTTTCGGGAGTTTTTTTTTTCAGTTATGTTTTTTGCGGCGCTTAGGGTATCTGGGCTGGTTCAAATACACACATCTGAAGTTGTTATTTTCGAAAGTTCAATAAAAATTTTGATTAGCAGATCCAAAATGGATCAGGTAGGTAAAGGTAATTGGTTTAACATTAGATATGTGTGTAAGTGCTAGTATTTGCCGGTGGCTCTGATACGTCAATATTTATAAATTAGGCCTTTGGGGTTTTCAAAAATTTTTTATTCATAAATCGGGTTTACCCCTTACAAAGTACCAGTTCGTATGTGTTTTCAAGAAGTGTTTGAAGGCTTTAAACTTAGATCAGGAGCATTTATCGTCACATTCTTTTCGAATTGGAACAGCAACAGAGGCCGCTAGATTGGGTTTTGATGTTAGATCCATTAAACAGATTGGTAGATGGAAATCAGATAGGTACTTTCTTTATATTCGTCCTAACGTAATGCTATGAACTATTTCAAGTAAAACTCGCATTGTGTGGATGATTGGACACTCCTTCATCTATTGGGCGAATTTGAGAGCTCAACAACGAGTTTATACTAGCAATTTAGGATTGGATGTTAATAAATTTAAGATTTTTGGGTGCGGAAAGAAGGGAATGTTATGGTCAGATCTAAGCTCTTTTATTTCACAGCTTCTTCTTCATTTTCCCTCTCCGGATATCTTAATTATTCATCTAGGACAGGGATATGCAATTAGCGGACCTCCAGCTGTTGCAGAACTACAAATCCCATGAGGCATAGCAAGACTCTAACAGCCACAAGCATGACACCCAGAGGCAGAGGCATGATGGGACTTGTAGTTTTGCAACAGCTGGAGGTCCGCTAATTGCATATCCCTGATCTAGGAGGTAATGATATTGGTTATCGTAAAACCTTGGACCTTATTTTTCAGATTAGGGATGATCTACAGAAAATCCAGTTATCCTTTCCCAGTCCGGTAGTGTTTTTTTCTGGAAATTGTGCAGAGAATGGGTTGGCTTTCCTATCCTTCTGTACGCCCTTTTGAAAAAAATCAGGAAGAGAGTGAATAGGGCAGTATCCAAGCTATTGTCTAGATTGGGAATGTTATCCTTTAGGCACACTGAGCTACAGGGGGGTATTCCAGGCCTTTACAGGCAGGATGACATCCATTTGTCTGATATTGGCTTGGATATTTTCAATGGGGATTTAAGCTCTTGTGTTGAGTTGGCCGAACAGGGGTTTGGGGTTCTGTGGGCAGTTGGCCTTAGGTCCGCCTGCCCTTTTGGGTATTTTGTTGTTGCTGCCTGAGCCGTAGTGGCTGGGCTAGCTTTAAGTTTATTGGATGAGTTTTTTGATGAGTTTATGTACGTATTTTGAAACCAGTAATAAACAACCATGGCCTTTATTATTCCAAATACTTGTCCGCTTGTCTTATTTCAAATTATTGCATAACATTCTGGCCTGCTGTCCCATGAGTTAGGGTGTAATGCGAAATCTGAACATAGATCATCGGTAGATTATACCAGCGGGAACACGAGATGTGCGCAAGCACTGTGGCGGATCTTGTGAATGGGATGGATGGGAGGGTATAAATAGTTTGATTGTCCTGCCGTGCAGCCAACCCCATGAGGAAGTCAATGTATGATGAAACGTTGGGGGCGTGGCTGTGTGGCAATAATCACCAGTAATCTGCAGTGTTTGGAGCTGAACGGGGAAGTGGTGAGACTGGCATCTGTGTCTGAGAGGGTGAGAACAACGCTTACAAGCTCGGTCCGCCGGGGCCACAGTCCAAAGTTTGTGCTGTTCAGGAGTGAGGCTTGCTGTGACTTTGATATCTATTTGCTGGCTTTTGAACTGTGAAATGTGAGTGTAAAGGTTGAAGTGTTTTTGTGTTTTAATAAATTGATTCATACGGTTTTACACTATTGAAGCACCTTTATTATTTTACATTTGGAATATTTGAATTCTGCACAATGGATGATTGGAGCAACGGTCCACTACTCGCTGTCTGCCTGATAAATGCTTAAGCCTGATACAAAAGTGCTGGGAGTCGGTGAGTGCATTTCTTAAAGTGGTTGTAAACCCTTACAACCAACTTGGACCTACAGGTAAGCCTTAATCTAGGCTTACCTGTAGGTCAAAGAAATATTTCCTAAACCTATATGGTTTAGGAGATATTTACCCAAAGACAGCCACCGCTGTCTACGGCGCAGGCGCACGGGGCAGGCCGTAGATCGCGGCGATATGCCGCGAGTGTCGGCATCGGTGC
The DNA here is from genome assembly GCF_037356315.1 of Lithobates pipiens. Classification (NCBI taxonomy): domain Eukaryota; kingdom Metazoa; phylum Chordata; class Amphibia; order Anura; family Ranidae; genus Lithobates; species Lithobates pipiens. The sequence continues at coordinate 381,498 of NW_027507906.1, read as the reverse complement.
ACATGCGCAGGAGTGACGTCATCGCTGCACCAGAGCAGCGAGACCTGGAAGTCACTCCGGGATCCACATGAAGACGGAGGACCTCTTCGGGGGCTTCGTTCTCAGGTAAGTTATTCATAATGAGCTAATATGCTATGCATACTAGCTCATTATGCCTTTGCCTTGCAGGGTGTGTTTTTTTTTTTTTTTTTTTTAGCCTTTACTTCCTCTTTAAGGGAGTGGAATCACTGATCACTTTGGTGTGGTGGATGGAATAAGAAGTTACTTCAAAGGATACTTTTGGACATTTTCATGAACTTTATCTTAATTTTGTTTGTTCTGTGACACATTTATTTGGTTCACTTATCACAGGGTGATACAATTGTTGAGCTCACACATGTTGTTCATACCATTTAATTGTTGTCACGTTTCTTAGAGTTAGTTATAATTTATAGTTAAGCGCCACTATTTTTCCCTTTTTCTGATTTTAGTTTTAAAAGGTAAAATATGATTTGCAACATATTATACTTGCTTACTTATACACTTATACATACTTATACCTGCTCTGTGCAATGGTCTAGCACAGGGCAGCCTCTATCCACTTCTTCTAGGGTCCCCTGCCAGCGTTCCCAGCTCCTCCCCTTTGCCGATTGACCCCATAATAAGCTGCTTGCTTTAGGGGGCACGTGTGCATGCTCGCTCCCAAGTTTTCTCTGTGTGTCCACTTACTCTGCCTCCTCTTCTTCTGGGGTCCCCTTTGCCGAGTGCCCCAGTAATAAGCTGCTTGCTCTAAGGGGCACGTGTGCATGCTTGCTCCCAAGCTTTCTATGTGTGTCCACTAGCTCAGCCTTGGCTTCTGCTCTCTCCCCGCTGCTACCTCTCTGTCCAATGAGGAGAGAGAGAGCTGAGACAGCAGCTGCTCTTGTGTACACCACTGGATTGAGATGGGGCTCAGGTAAGTATTTAAGGGGCAGTTGAGGGGGGGAATTGCATGCAGAAGATGTTTTTTTTACCTTAATACAGAGAATGCATTAAGGTAGAAAACTTTGTACCTTTAGAATCCCTTTACCCACTTGCCGACCATATCACTTACATGTACGGCAGCAAAGTGCGCCACTGTCGACCAGGCTGTGCTGTGATTAGACACAGCAGATGCCGATCAGCGGGTGCTGGCCAATGGATAACCACTGGCACCCACCAATCATCGGTAAGACACACAGGACAGAGCTATAAACAAAGCAGAGCTCTGTCCTGTTAGTGGGGAGCTGAAGAATTTTCTTTCCCTGCAAGGCAGGGAAAGAAAATCCATCACTTCCCTTAGTAAAAGTTGCACACACACAGTACACCAAAACACTGGCTAGGCACAAATTTTACCCTTTGATCGCCCTAGATCAGGGATATGCAATTAGCGGACCTCCATCTGTTGCAGAACTACATGTCCCATGAGGCATAGCAAAACTCTGACAGCCACAAGCATGACACCCAGAGGCAGAGGCATGATGGGACTTGTAGTTTTGCAACAGCTGGAGGTCCACTAATTGCATATCCCTGCCCTAGATGTTTAACCCCTTCCCAACCAGTGCCATTAGTACAGTGACAGTGCATATTTTTAGCACTGATCACTGTTTTAATGTCACTGGTTCCCAAAAAGTGTCAGTATGCCGCAATATCACAGTCCCGCTATAAGTTGCTGATCGCCGCCATCACTAGTAAAAAAAATAATAATAAAAATTCCAGTATATACTGTATACCATAGTTTATAGACGCTATACATTTTGTGCAAACTAATCAATATACTCTTATTGGGATATTTTTTTTTAACAAGAAAATGTAGAAGAACACTTAATGGCCTCAATTTAGGAATAAGTTAGTTTTTTTTTGTTTTGTTTTTTATTGGATATGTTTTATAGCCACTTCAACCCCGGACCATTTTGCTGGTGAAAGACCAGACCACTTTTTGCGATTCGGCACTGCGTCGCTTTAACTGACAATTGTGCGGTCGTGCGACGTGGCTCCCAAACAAAATTGTCCTTTTTTTCCCACAAATAGAGCTTTCTTTTGGTGGTATTTGATCACCCCTGCGGTTTTTATTTTTTGCGCTATAAACAAAAATAAAGCGACTTTTTGTTATAATAAATATCCCCCAAAAATATATATAAAAACTTTTTTTTCCTCAGTTTAGGCCGATACGTATTCTTCTACATATTTTTGGTAAACGGGGAGAGGTTTGTTTACACGGCTCTGTGACCTGATCACGGGACACCAGCGGCGATCGGGTCCGCTGGTCCCGCGGCCACGGTCAATGAGCTCAGGACCAGGTTGGGAGCGTGCCGCTGGCGGCACGCTCCCGACCCACAGCTAGGCACTTAAAGAGCCATGTACAGGTACGTGATTGTACCCAGCCGCAGTGGCGGAATTATAGAGGTCGCCAAGATCGCCATGGTGACTGGGCCCCTTGCTGCAGGGGGCCCTTGAGGGCCCCCTGTACTCTTCCATAGGAGGGGAGGCTGAGAGGAGCTCCCCGATCATCAGCCGAATTGAAATCGGCACTGTGCGAGAGCTCCTCACATTAGCCTTTAGTGAAAGCACAGTGTGTGCTCTTTGTCTCCCCCTAGAGTGCAGTACCCGGCAGGAAGCGCCAAGGTAAATGTCTGCCTTTTTTTTAATAAGACTAGCTACTGTATTTGTGTTTGTATGTGTGTGTGTGTGTGTGTGTGTGTGTGTGTGTGTGTGTGTGAGCATGCTTGTGTGTGTGTGTGAGCATGCTTGTGTATGTGAGTGAGCATGCTTGTATGTGTGTGTGAGCATGCTTGTATGTGCATGTGTGTGAGCATGCTTGTATTTGTGTGAGCATGCATGGATGTGTGTGTGTGTGTGTGAGCATGCTGGTATGTGCATGTGTGTGTGTGAACATGCTTGTATGTGCATGTGAACATGCTTGTATGTGTGTGTGTGTGAGCATGCTTGTATGTGCATGTGAGCATGCTTGTATGTGCATGTGTGTGAGCATGCTTGTATTTGTGTGAGCATGCATGGATGTGTGTGTGTGTGTGTGTGTGTGAGCATGCTTGTATGTGCATGTGTGTGTGTGAACACGCTTGTATGTGCATGTGAACATGCTTGTATGTGTGTGTGTGTGAGCATGCTTGTATGTGCGTGTGAGCATGCTTGTATGTGCGTGTGTGTGTGTGTGAACATGCTTGTATGTGCGTGTGAGCATGCTTGTATGTGTGTGTGTGTGAGCATGCTTGTATGTGTGTGTGTGTGTGTGAGCATGCTTGTATGTGCATGTGTGTGTGTGTGTGAGCATGCTTGTATGTGTGTGTGTGTGTGTGTGTGAGAGCATGCTTGTATGTGTGTGTGTGTGTGTGAGAGCATGCTTGTATGTGTGTGTGTGAGAGCATGCATGTGTGTGTGTGTGTTAATATATGTATGTGTAGGTATGCTTGTGTGTGCTCATGTATGTGAGTGTGCATGTATGCATATGTATGTATGTGAATGTGCATGTGTTTATCAGTGGCGGTGCATCTAAAAGGGTGCACAGGTTCCACCCCCTCCATGACCAATGGATAGATTCATGCATAGCATAGCATGGATCTATCCTTGGCCACCGCTGCCACCCCCATATTTAGGTGTCTGGTCACTTTTGGGGTGCCGGGTGCCTGAATTACAGCGGCGGGGGGGTGTGTTTTTGCAGCCATGGGCTCTAATAGGCTTCAAAATAGGTGAACTGCGAGCACCATGCTTGAAGCTCACAGTCTACCCAGGTGTGTTAGAAAAGTGAATTAATATTCACTTTCCTAACACTGAACCGCCTCTCCACCAATCAGGTGTGCGGGTCTGTTACCCATCACCCGATTGGCTGAAACGATAGACACAGCTATTGGACGCCCATCAGGAGGAGAAGACGGGAGAAGAGGATGGCAGGAGATGCATGGAGGACCCCGCTCATGGCTGTTACCCGCTGCCCCACCAAGACAGGGTAAGTGGCGGGCAGACAGCGACAGCGGCGGTGGGGATTCACAGTGGCAGCATTTGATGGGCACACCAACAGCATTTGATGGGCATAGTGGCGGCATTTGATGGGCATAGTGGCAGCATTTGATGGGTACACTGGCAGCATTTGATGGGCACAGCGGTGGCATTTGATGGGCACAGCAGCAGAGCTTGATGGGCACAGCGGCAGAGTTTGATGGCACAGCGGCAGAGTTTGATGGGCACAGTAGTGACATTTTATGGGCACAGTAGTGACATTTGATGGGCACAGTAGTGACATTTGATTGGTACAGTGGTGGCGTTTGATGGGTACAGTGGCTGTAATTGATGTTTTTTAAATCGGTTCCTTTATATGCGGCCACCCACTTGGGACTGGGTCCTGGTGTCCCACCATCAGGCTCGGAGAAAAGAGCCCTGTCCGGAGGTCGGGGGGGGGGGGGGCGCCATGGTTTCCTGCATCGGGGCCCTGAAGGTTCTAGTTACACCACTGCCCAGCCGTGCCATTCTGCTGACGTATATCGGCGTGAGGCGGTCCTTAAGTGGTTAAAGTAACGCAGTGCCATATAGCAAAAAATGGCCTTGTCAGGAAGGAGGCGTAGATCTTCCGGAGGTCAAGTGGTTAATGATGCCATCATTAGACAGCTCAAAAAACCTTTAAAAAATCCATCTAGACATGCTATTTAAATATATTCTCAGACATATTAGCAGGATTTTTTTATTTTGCATGTGAAATCAATGATAGAATATTGCAAATCCAAATTTGTTTAAAATTATAAGTATGCTGCATATTTAGAAGTGTATTTATACTGTATATACATTCATCAGTCAATGGGGTTGTAGTGGATATACTACATGATTATATTTTAGAATCTACTATACTGACAAATCCAGTTTTGAAACACTATATACGAGGGTTCTTCAAAAAGTTTCCGCACTTTTTTTTTTAACTTTATTAAATATTAAAAAGTGTGGAAACTTTTTGAAGAGCATTCGTAGAAAACTTTTTGTTGTATTGTGACTTCATGCATTGCTATACATATATAATAATTGAAAATAACAAGTCTTCATGACCACAAAGTTTTAATTTCAGATAAAAATTTTCCAAGCACATTACCTTAAGTGTGATATTTTTCTTTTTTTATTTCTGGCCTGAGAACCAAATTAACACTTAAAATGTAGATAACAAACAAGTAACATTTTCCATCCTTCGTCTTTTTTCTCTTTTTTTTTGTTCTTCGTTTTTTCTCATCACTAAAGTTGAACATGATCACCATTTTGTTTCCATTAACCAATAGCAAATCTAGTTAGCATTTTGAAAGTGAACATTTTCATGCAAAATTCTAACTATGGCCGGCTTAGTTGAAATTCTCTTCAGCCCCAGTATAGTTGGAAGGGACATGTAAGGAAATTACTCATTCTTTTGAGCTAAATTTTAGGTTAAGCCTTTGCGTCCAGGAAAAAAGCCCAGGCTTTATAGGAGGGTGGTTGAGAATAGACAGGTAAACATGTGAAATGGTGCCAAGAGTGCCACCTGCTGGCTGGAAATTTTAATTTGAAATATTCATATGCAGTATTTTATATTGACTTGACTAAAAATTAATATAGCCAATATGTTTCTAAGTACCATGGTCTCTTTTTTTTTTTTTTTTCAGCAGGTTGTCTACTCTGAGATTAAAACCAGAACAGAAAAATGAAGATGATCAAGTCCAGGCTTTGTATTTCTACTGCTGGATGGATTCAGGAAGTCTGAATTGATTTTTAATTCAGCTTGGGTTTTGGGAGCTGCAAATACTGAGACCAAAGCTTGATAAATCCGAACTTGACTTGTCCATCAAACTGCATAAGCCAAGGCAACATGTTGAAATTGGTAATACCATTACTTGACCTTTAATCACTTTCTTTGGGCCTGGGGAGGTGGATGAATTCTGGCCAATGCTACGTAAAGGGCCCAACGTCTGTAATATTCGATTATAAATCACCCCCCCCCCCGCATAGCTTTGTCCTTGCCATTTAAAGGGTAACTCCATTATCATGGGAAAAAAAATAAAAAAATAATATAGTGCATACCAGTGTTTCTCAACCTTTTTTCAGTCAAGGCACCCTTTAAAATTATAGAGAATCTTGAGGCACCCCATTCTAAAATGTATAAAACTATTCTATTTCTAATAGTTTTACATAATGCAGTAATATCCACACATAAGACATCCAAAGTTAGAGGTGATTTATTCTTCCAAAGCAAATACACTTTTGCACACTGGTACTGACTAGTATTCCAATGTTTCTCTTCTCCCTCAATTTTTCTCCATCAGTCAGCTAATGTTCCCCCAGAGCTCAGGGTCAGACGCAGAGGAGGCTCAAAAAGGATGCTGTGGAGGCAACAGACATCCTCTTTATTAGCTGATGATGTCATTAGTTGTTAGGATGCCAGTGTCTAGAACAGCAAGTTCTAGACCAGTGTCTCAACCTTTTAACCCTAGAGGAACCCCAAAAATAATTTTCATGTCTCGAAGAACCCTTACTAAAACCAAATCATCAGGGCTCAATAGGAACAATGCTCCTTATATTAGTGGTCAATAGGAAGAATGTCCCCCTTAAAGTGGTGTTCAGAATGCCACCCTTAAAGACAGCTAAAAAGATATTTGGTGTCATGCTGCTGGCTTTGCGAAGTGATGCTGAACCCATGAACTCTGTAGGCACCATCAAATAGGTGGTTCATCAGCCACAGCTCAAGGAACCCCTAGCAACCTCTGAAAGAACTCCAGGGTTCCACAGATCCCTGGTTGAGAATGGCTGGTGTATACACTTGCAATGAAAGCCATATTGTAATTGAATGTTATTAAGTAAAATTACCTTTATTAACCGCTTGCCGACCAGCCGCCGCAGTTGTACTGCGGCACCATGGCTCGGCTGCACGAATCGCCGCTACGTTACATTGCTTCATTTTTTGGCCACTAGGTGTGCGCGTGCATCAAGTAGATACTACTTGATGGAAGTTGGGGTCACTTGTCAGAAGTAAATGCCACTTAATTAAAGTAGAGGCCATTTGTCAGAAATAGATGTCATTTGTTGGAAGTACTGTAGATGTCCCTTGTGAGAAGTAGATGCCCCTTGTGAGAAGTAGATGCCCCTTGTCAGAAGTAGATGCCCCTTGTCAGAAGTAGATGCCCCTTGTCAGAAGTAGATTCCCCTTGTCAGAAGTAGATGCCGCTTATCAGAAGTAGATGCCGCTTATCAGAAGTAGATGCCCCTTATCAGAAGTAGATGCCCCTTGTGAGAAGTAGATGCCCCTTATCAGAAGTAGATGCCCCTTATCAGAAGTAGATGCCCCTTATCAGAATTAGATGCCCCTTATCAGAAGTAGATGCCCCTTTTCAGAACAAGATGCCACTTGTTGGAAGTAGATGTCACTTGTTGCAAGTAGATGCTACTTATTGGAATTACCGTATTTATCAACGTATAACACGCACCTTTTCCCCCTTAAAATCAGGGAAAAATTGCGGGTGCGTGTTATATGACGATCCTCTGCCATTTTGGACCCTCTGGGTGGCTTTTAGCTGCCTTCGGCCCTACTCGGCGGCTTTCAGCCTCCTTCGGAGCTTCCCAGTGGCTTTCGGCCGCCTTCGGCTTTTCTCGATGGCTCTCGCCCACTTTCGGCCTTCCTGCCGGCCGAGAACAGCCGAGAGCAGCCAAAAGCCGCCGAGAAGGGCCGAAGGTGGCCCAAAGCCAGCGAGAATGGCCGAAGGTGGCCGAGAACTACCGAGCGCCACCAAGTCACACAGGATATCTCGGCTGCGCCATTTTAAAAAATAAAAGCGAAAAATAAAACAGACAAAGCTGAAAAATGACACAGACAAGGGGACAAGGCTGCATTGATTGACAAGGCTGCAATAGTGGACAAGGCTGCATGACAAAACTGCATATGACACTGACAAGAGTGCAATGATGGACAAGGCTGCAAATAAGACTGACAAGGCTTCAGATGGACACTGATAAGGCTGCATTGATGGGCATTTAAATGTAAGTTTTTTTTCCTTAAACTTCCCTCCTAAAAGTTTTTTTCCTTAAAATTCCCTCCTAAACTTGGGGTGCGTGTTATACGCCGATAAATACGGTAGATGCTGCTTGATGAAAGTAGATGTCACTTGTTAGAAATAGTTCCTCTGGTTGGAAGTAAATGCATCTTTTCTGAAGTAGATGCCACTTGCATGTAACAGCAACACTGCCGCCAGAGTCGGATGATTGCTGGAAGACTAAATTGTAGCTATGGCCACTCATATCTCAAAGATGGAACAAATCCTTTGGGTTCCTTTGGGGTCATATCTTCCTAAACTCTTAACATTTTTATGAATGTACTTTTTGCAATAGTTTTGTATAACTGAAAGTTTTTATAGAGGTCTTGCCTGAAACTGTAAATCTAAGAATAAAGCACTTTAAAATGTGTTTATTTTTGCTATGGTTTAACTTTTTGTATATTTTTGTGTTGTATTGAGAATGTTGATGTTTAACTATTTTTTTTTTTAAATTATTCATTGATTCATTAAGAAAGCAGTACAACTGAAAAAAATGGGAAATGTTTCTTTGTAACGTTTGTTTCATTATACATATAAGCTAAGTTGTTTAGTTAATAAAGAAAAGATTACTCCATGATCGTTTTTAAAATTGACTTTTCAAAATGGTTCTTTTTTTTTTTAAATTGACTTTTCAAAATGGTTCTTTTTTTTTTTTTAAATTGACTTTTCAAAATGGTTCTTTTTTTTTTAAATTGACTTTTCAAAATGGTTCTTTTAATATCTGTTTTTCTGGGTGGACTTGCAAATTTTTTTTTTATATATTTTTATTGAAGAAATTCAAGTAAAAGTACAAAACAGAGAAAAATCTAAGTAGGGTGCATTTTCCAATGAGTACTGAAATATAGATTACATTCCAAAAAAAAAAAAAAAAACAATTACCAATACAGAAAGGAATAAAGATCAAAAACAGAACCAGGAGTAGCCAGTGTAGGTGAACAGATAGTCATTGGAAACTTGTCTCTATTACACCCCGTCACCCCTATTGGGGGCATACTGTGATGGGGAGGCGTGAACGTCTAACTTTAGGCAATAGACACACCGGTACTACCTGATAACGAAAACGAAGGAAAGAGTAATACCAGTACATTACCTTACCTTGTGATATGTGATACATACCTTATCACAGAATATAACGGCAACCACATCAAGGCACTAGGTCATAAGTAATTAACCAGTTAACCATTAACAGAATTACAATTGAAGACCAGGGGAGGCCTTGGGATGGAGCAACCATGAATTCCAAGATTTCAAGAAAGGAGGATTGGAGATGCTTAAAAGCAAGCATTTTCTCATACTACCACTGTACATTCACACAAGTGATAATTTCTTCTGTTTTAGGCGGTGACGGTGACTTCCAGTGACTGGTAATAGATATCCTGTCTGCGAATAGAATATGAGCTAGTACTGTTCGCGCTTGCACATTTTATTAATTTGAGACTTGCAAGATTTCATCAGCAAATAAGAACAGTGTCCGAAAACCAAAACTTAAATTTTCGGGTTGGTTCACACGCACACGTTGGACAACATGCAGTAACACACTATAAATGAGCTAGCGCTTTGTGGTGCTGTTCATTTTCAATGGCACCCCAATGTACCCCCATAATACATCTGGTCTGCAACACATTACAACACATCACAAAATGTGCATTACAGTGAACTGCATAAAAAAAAAAACCCCAAAAAAACCCCACTAAATTTACATGTTTTGAGTTGTGTTACCGCCTATTCACTTTAAATTAGCTTCTTAAAGTGGTTCTAAAGGTTGAAGGTGTTTTGACTTCATGCATTCTATGCATGAATCTGAAAAAAACTTTAGTATGAGATATAAACATACACACACACACAAAGGGCATCTGTCAAGCTTCAAAAGAGCATCACCAACGCTTCACTGAAGCATCACCAATAATAGAAGCACCACCAAAGCATCAAAAACACATCATAAAAGCATGTTGAAGCATTAGGCGCTTTAATGAAGCCAAAATAAGTGTAATTCACTAATACAGGAAACCTCAACACACAAAAAAATGCATGTGTTGAGTCAAAGTTTACTGTGGTATAAACCAGCCCCTAATGTTGGTTTCCACTCTTCCGTGGATGTTGATTTTGTGAAGTTCTGCTTTTGTGGAAACTGGTTCTCCAAGGTGTGTACTGAGTTCTGCTTTCAGTTTTAATCCGTGTGTTTAGCCACAGGCCTCATTGGTGTTTGAAGGCCCCTTTCTGTCAAATTTGTTTTTTGGCCACAATTCTTCGCAGTCAAGATGTCTTATTATGGTTTGAGTATGCAAGCATAACTGTTGCTCTGGAAATATCAAACAATTTTGTTCTGGTTACAGTATGATCATTCAGGTTATGGCGAGAAGGGAATAAAGGAATAAAGAATCCCTCAACGCCAATTGGTGTATAGCACAAGACGGTATGAATTCACATGTCTGATTCCATTACATATCCTAAATAAGAGAATTATTCCTCATTTCAGGACAGTGTTTGGTGCCTTCCTTTCTGCCCCAAAAAGTTGAATTCACATCCAGAACAGCCGGTATATAGTGCAGATATAGAATAATATTGTAGACCAATTTGTTTCAAATTACTTAAAGCTGTTTCAGGCTTTTTAGCCTTCACCAGTGGAATGTATGTAAACCATGTTTTTTATGGAGTAGGACTTTGGACTCAACAAGACAGTATAAGCATACAGGTAATAGTGAGAAGGAACTAAATGCAGGGCTTTTTTTCAGCGGGAACGTGGGGGAACGCAGTTCCGGCACCTTCACCACTGACAGACAATGGTGCTGGGTTGTGCTGCAGGGTCTATTGATATTCACTGAGATCTATTCTAGCTGGAGGGTATCTATTTTTGCATGGGGGGTCTTTTGTTTCTGAGGAAGTCTATTGTTGCTGGTGGAAGACCTACAGTTGCTGGGGGTGGGTCTTATATTGCTGGGGGGGGGGGGTCAGTTGTTGTTGGGAGAGATCTACTGTTGAGGGAGGGGTCTATTGTTGCTGGATGCTGGAGAATCTATTGATGCTGGCTGTGGGGAGATCTGCTGTTGCTGCTGGGAGTCTATTGTTACTGGGGGGGATTTTTTGTGGTGGGGTGGTTTATTGTTTCTGGAGGGAACTCTATTGTTACTGGCTGCAGGGTTTCTATTTTACTGCTTTTCTTGTTATAACTATCAAATTCCTCAGAGATTACTTAGCACCACAAGTTGATCCTTGGTTCTGTATTGTCTAAAAGGGCACTACTGGGAGGTGGGTAGGGGACCAAGGAACGGTGCTCGGAGGTGGAGAAAAGGGGTGTCTCAGAAAGGGGGAGTTCCTGCACCTACTCTCTGGGAAAAAAAGCCCTGACTAAATGAATCAAAAGATCTCCAACCAGTACATAACACAGTAAAGCCTTCTTAGACACCCATTTTACTGACCACTTGTACCAACCACTGCTGAACACAACTCATAATGAGCCGGCATGCAATCTAGAGAGCATGCCCAATGAAAAGATAAACAAAGATAGCCACATCGGTTTTTTGTATTTTTAGTGCAGCCTTCACCAGTGTTTCTTGACCACCAGGGTGACACCTGGTTAGCCTTGGTGTACCATGAACAGGGGAACCAGGTTTGCCCAGGTTCTTGAGGACTCTCACGCATAGGAGGCCTCTGATGATGGGGGACTCTGATGTAAAGAGGTACCTCTGATGTGAGGGGGGGGGGGCTTTGGCATGATGAAGGATCTCTGATATAGTGGGGGGGGGGGTCTTTGATGTGAAGAAGGGACTTAAATGTGATGGGAAGCCTCTGATATAAAGAGGGACTTCTGATGTGAAGGGGAATTCTCATGTGAAGTTAATTTCATCAAGGCGGTTATGTGCATTGCCCCAGACTCAAGTTTCCCATTGATATGTAACATTTGCAATTTTTTACTTTTTGGATTTGGTTTCCACAAGATTTTACATAGTTTTGGGTGACACGAAAAAAGATTGATAAATGCTGGTCTAGACAAACAAAAAGTAGACCCAATAATACTGCTGTTTTCATTATTTAGTCTACCCCCTTAAAAAATTAAGGGGGTTTTGAGGGTTCTTCCATGGTAAAAGGTTTAGGGAGGTCTGGTCTAGGGTATAATGGGAATCTGGACATGAAACAAGCAAGGAGGATGTCTTTAAATATAATATTTATTTAGAGAATTATCATCCAGGAGAAAGGTCTCTTGAGAAGCTTACCTATTACAGTATTCTATAATATATATTTTAAGTTAGGACCATTAAACAGGGAAGGTTCTGTGTAAAAAAAAAAAAGTGATGCTAGTACAGTGCCTTGAAAAAGTATTCATATCCCTTGACATTTTCCACTTTTTTTTAATGTTGCAACCAAAAACATAAATGTATTTTATTGGGATTTTATGTGATAGACCAACGCAAAGTGGCAAATAATTGTGGAGTGGAAGGAAAATGATAAATGGTTTTCACAAGTGTGGGGGGCATTTGTATTCAACACCCCTGAGTCAAAACTTTGTAGAACTACCATTCGCTGCAATTACAGCTGCAAGTCTTTTTGGGGATGTCTCTACCAGCTTTGCACATCTAGAGTGGGACATTTCTGCCCATTCTTCTGTGCAAAGTAGCTCAAGTTCTGTCAGATTGGATGGAGAGCGTCTGTGAACAGCAATTTTGAAGTCTTGCCACAGATTCTCAATTGGATTTAAGTCTTGACATTGACTGGACCATTCTAACACATGAATATGCTGCTGGAAGATGAACCTCTGCTCCGGTCTCAAGTCTTTTGCAGGCTCTAACAGGTTTTCTTCTAAGATTGCCCTGTATTTGGCTCCATCCATCTTATCAACTCTGACCAGCTTCCCTATCCCTGTTGAAGAAAAGCATCTCCACATCATGATACTGCCACCACCATGTTTCACGGTGGGGATGGTGCGTTCAGGGTGATGTGTAGTGTTCGTTTTACGCCACACAAAGCGTTTTGCTTTTGTGTCAAAAAGTTACATTTTGGTCTCATCTGACCAGAGCATCTTCTTCCACATGTTTGCTGTGTCCCCCACATGGCTTCTCACAAACTGCAAACAGGACTTCTTATGGCTTTCTTTCAACAACTGAGGTGGAGGTGTAGTGCACGACTAATTGTTGCCCTAATTTTTGGGGTTCAGATATTTCCCTCAGTGTGTGCAGCAGTACGCACTCTATAGCCATTTGAGTTGGCACAGGTTGTTGAATGTCAGGTTTGTTCATTTCACAGGTCCTCTTGGACCTTTTATTTCTCCCAGTGGTGGTCAGATTCTAAATAATTGTGAGAATGGTGTGACATAATGATGTGGGGCTATGCTCTCCAGTGAGTCCATGGTGGGGACAGAGCCTTGATGCTCTGGGCTAACATGAAGTGGGTTGAATGGACATCTACAGGATGTGCTTTGCCTAACATGAGCCAATATGAGGGCATAATAGCTAAACAATGCTTGCTGCATAGCTGGAATCTGCTGATTGCCTGCCTGTTGCCCAGCCATGCTCTGGTACCAAAGTTAAGCTCTCCCTGCTGATGGGTCTGATGCTTCCGAGTTTCCATTGTTGTCACGTGCCTTGCATGGGTTACCAATGGTGGATCCTCACTATGCAAGGCATTGTGTTCATGCTTTCCTTTACATGGTGAGTCCCTTTGGAGTCATCTTGGATTAAAACCATTAAGAGACAGCTGGAGGTTCGTTGAAGTCCTTGGAGTTTTATACCTTGGAGATTTGACCTGGAAGTTGGACAGCTGAGAGGACATTGGCCGCTCTGGGTGTGATCCACGATTCAGCGCATACGAACCCCCTGAGGCATGTGGAGCCTTTACAAGCTTGTATGACACATTTGCTGTATGGTATTTTCTGTCCACCATTTCTGGTAAGAGTACCTACCTTTTCCGGTGATAAATCCTGGTTGATGGTTGAAGGCTTTCTACAGTTTGGGTCAACTGAACATCTGAATCCATTTTGTCTACTATTTACACTGTTGGACACTCTAGAATCATTTGGTTCAAAGAATGACTGTTATTTTTTAATTTTTTTGTTATTTATTATATAGAATTAATTTTTTTCACTTATTTTTGATGCTGAGCAGCATGACATATATTGTACATGCTGTCATTGAGTAGTTCTTCTCACTAATAACTTATTGGGCTAATGAATCACTCAAATTAGTCACTTCACATTTATATGTTTTTCTAGCGCTGCATTTTTGGGTACATATAGTTATTTGACTTGGTTTGTTTGTATGTCAGCTGCTGGTTTTGTGTCATTCACTTTATATATTGTAAGTTTGTTAGGTAGCGCTGTGTTTTCCCCCTTTTTTCTTCACTCACAGTGTTGGCACAAGACAGTTGAACAGTTTAAATCTGAGACATGTAATAAACCTGGTATTGTTCTTGGGAATAAAACAGAATAGTAATTATAGTACTGAGCCTGGCACAACCTTATGTGATGGCGGCCAGTCACACATACAGTGTATTTCAAGGTCTTTCGTTTTATTTAATCCATTTATAGCATATATAACATTTACAAATTAAGCAGCACATTGCAATGTAATACAAATAATTTCCATTAGTCCCTACCCCCGAGGAGCTCGTAATCTAATGGATATCCTCATCACGCTTAGCCCTTGTACACGCGGTCGGAGAATCCGTCGGAATGTGTCCTATCGGACCGTGTTGTCGGATAATCCGACTGTGTGTGGTATGCATCGGACTGTTTCCATCGGAATATCCGTCGGACCCAATTTTCCAACTTGTTGGAAATATCTAATCTAATGGATATCCTCATCACGCTTAGCCCTTGTACACACGGTCGGAGAATCCGTCGGAATGTGTCCTATCGGACCGTGTTGTCGGATAATCCGACTGTGTGTGGTATGCATCGGACTGTTTCCGTCGGAATATCCGTCGGACCCAATTTTCCAACTTGTTGGAAATATTTTCCGACAAACTGGTCCGACCGGACATACTCCGATCATGTGTAGAGAATTCTGATCGGACAAAGTGCCACGCATGCTCAGATCAAATTCCTACATCAAAGCTATTGGCTACTAGCCTGAACGTAGTCCCGTCGTAACTAAATAACGTCATCACGTTATGTACAATCGAATTTTCCGACAACTTGGTCCGACCGTGTGTATGCAACAGTTTTGGACACAATCCGTTGGACAAAATCCAACGGATTTGGTTGGCAGAATGTCCGACCGTGTGTACAGGGGCATACTAGGGTCAAGCTGATTATGGTTTTAGATTGCAGAAACAGGTTTTAAGACAACATTCAAACACCATAAAAAAATGTTTTCCATTGTGGAAAAGAACCTAGAATGACAGCACTGCATGATAACAGGAAGAAGCATTTCTTGCACACGTTGGACTTCCTCAGCTTACATGTCTCCACCAAACCACACACCCTGATACATTTCACTCTGCCCAACGGGTCTTACTCATAAGGTCATAGTAGCAGCGATCCTCTCCTTTTTACATTACATTTTTATATGCCAATGAAGAATGATAATGAGCCCAATTACAATAAACCCAGACCACACCAGTCTGATGATGTTTGGGATGGTATAATCCTTGGGAATTCCCCCTTCTTGATTTCTATCTTCTTCTTCTGGTTTGTTTGGGGTGGTATGATTCTTGGGAATGTTCCCTTCTGGATTTCTTCTGTCTTCTTTTGATGGTCTCCCTATAAATTAAAATAAAAAATGAATGTGCAATATTTCTTTAATTATCCCCATTTGTATTTATCAAGACCAAACAGCTTGCAATCTAATTTACACACCACAGTTATATAAGCACACATTATAGTCATGTGTCGGTTAAAACTGTTCAACCTCTAGGTATGTCCTTGGGTGATAAGATGATCATAAGGAGTCCCAGACAAATATGGAGACATGGAGACATGGAATCACGGGACATTGAACCATACAGACTCCATATAGGAATTTATCATGGCAAGGCCAGAGAGGTAACATGTGAGCCACCATATTTATAGCATAAGGTGTCAGGGCTCCCCACACTGACCAATCATATTTCTGCTGCTATGTTGGGTTTCTAACATTCTAGGGGTGGTTTCTTCTGTTAATGGGATCTCAATGTTAAGGATTGCAGAACTATATGTTGTTGATCTAGAGGACCAGGACTGGGAAGTTTGGGCCTGGGGGGCAAATAGAACTGTAGCAAGGTCTCCAGCCTCCTTCAGTCTAATGGGAACCTCCAGGGCCAGAGATAGCTAACATCATTCTGTATATGGTGGGTTATGAGGCATATTGGGTGCAAGGTGGTCAAAATTATCGGGCGCCAGACACTTCTTGAATGCAAAAGAGACTTTATTTCTCTTAACAAACTTTTGGGGGGAGAGAGGATTAGGGCCAGGACACCCTTAAGTAGTTATAAGTTCAATTGGCAGACCCTGAGATTTCAATAGGAGGACAGCCATGCAGGAAAAGGCATCCAGCCAGATGCCACATCTGCACGTGCAGGAATGCTGTCTCCTATGGTAACAGTCTAACAGTTCCTAACACAAAGCGTAACAGTTCCTTCACTTCCACTACAATCACTCCTTGTAGTTTGTCAGCCCACTGAGCTCCCGGTCTCCCACTAGACTAGACTAGATGATTCACTGCCACTGAATTCCTTGAGCTCCTTCAATCTTCATGATGGTATCTTCCTCAAGCGTCACCCCGCCTCTTTGCTGGGTCCCTAGCTTGGCACTCCAGATACCTCTCAAGCATCACCCCACTGGCCTGCTCGGTCCCTGGCTTGATACACAAGGCTGCTCTGCAAGCGTCACCTCTGCTGGCTGGGTCCCAGGCTTGATACTCACTGAAGTTTCCAGATACTTCACCTTCCCCGGTTGGTGAGAATGCTGCTCCGGTACTTGCTTCTGTTACTCACTGTGGTCCCTGGTAATAAGGGGGTTGGACCCTTACTGGCGACAGCTTTCCCTCTACCTCCGAATATGACAGGTTCTCCGGCCGACAGAACCATCACTTCTGGTTGGACTGCAAGCCTCAATCCCAACCCTATGCTGCTCTTTTGCTTCTGGATAGGCCCTTGGACAGCCTGGCAGCCAGATGTGCCCAGGATAGGCCCAATCTCCGGCCTAGCAGCCTGGGCAATACAACACATGTCCACCCAAACAGATGTCCAGGTGGTACAGAACATAGACCAGCTGACTCCACCCAAATATATAGGTTATAGGCCAAGAGATTTACGACAACCCCTGCCCATTGGCTAAAATCCCCTATATACCCATAATCTGACCTTGCATTGTCCTTCTTGTATCTAGTACCCCCAGGTACCCAGCCACCTAGCAGTAGAAGAGAAAAGTGCAACAAGGCCAAACTTAGGGATAAATCAATTGATCTCTATAAATTAGCCAAGATGACTATTTCCGGTGAGTAAATTTTGGGGAGCAGGCCGGCCTAAACTCCAGTATGCTACACAACCAATTGGTCCTTCCATGTTAGGGACAGTTTCCTGAGGTCTAACGGCAGTGTACCCCAATTCCACATTGATGTGTGGGCATGGTGATTGGTGGATGTTCTTAAAGTTCACCATTGATTGTGATTAGGGATGAGCCGATTTGGTTCGCAGCAGAACATGCAAAAAATTTGTTCAAACACACAAACACTGTCTATGGGACGCGTATAAAATCAAATGTGCTAATTTTAAAGGCTTAAATGCCCTAAAAATTGTTTGGGAACCCAGGTCCTGCCCCAGGGGACATCTATTAATGCAAAAAAAAGTTTTAAAAAACGTCCGTTAAAAACTAAATATTCCTTTAAATATCATGCCTGGGGGGTGTCTATAGTATGCCTGTAAAGTGGCACAGTTTTCCTGTGTTTAGAACAATATCACAGCAAAATTACATTTCTAAAGGTAAAAAAGTAATTTAAAACTACTCGTGGCTGTAATGTAGTGTTGGGTCCCAGCAATATAGATGGGCATATAAATATATATAAGATCAGACCTTGGCGCTGAGGACTGAAAAATTGTCTAAAGGCATCTGTCAGCATGCCACCTTCTCCACCACTCTTCCTCTGACTGACCAAAGCTTCAGCAACACATTGTCCAGCACCAGGAAATTGTAACCTCCCAGGGTCTGGAAATGCGTTGCACAAACCTTTCTTCAAGGCCTCCTGAAAATGTTTCATCCTCTGCTCCCTCTACGAAGGCAGGATGAGTTCTGCAACCTTACCCTTGTAACGTGGATCAAGAAGGATTACCAGCCAGTAATTATCCCTCTCCTTGATACCACGAATCCTAGGGTCCTTTTGCAGGCTTTGCAGAATCAGGGAGGCCATGCAGTGTAAGTTTGCAGAAGCATTTGATTCTGAGTCCTCTGGGTCACTAAGGATCACATGATCTGTAACAACCTCCTTCCAGCCATGTACAACTCCTTGGGTTTCTTGGGACTGAAAACCATCCCTTGAAGACTGCTGCTGAGTGTTATCCTCCATGTCCGTGCTAACACAATCCCCCTCCTCCTTCTCCTCCTCCTCTTCTTCCTGTGTATTCCTGTGTATTTGGCAGGCCTGCAGGAATACTATATGGATAAAGGGGGCCTTGAGAGGTAAGGAAGTCCTCCTCTTCCTCCTGCTGTTCAGGAGGGAGCGCTCTCTCATCCCCCATCTTTTTATGTGGCCTGCCAGGTTGCATGCTCGGATCTTGGATGGATTTTTGGAAGGACCCCAACCATTTTTTTTGGCGCAGGGTTCCCCTTAAAATCCATACCAGACCCGATTTTGAGGAGGGCCCCCACGCCATTTTTTTTTTATTTTGGCGTATGGTTCCCCTTAATATTCATACCAGACCTGAAGGGCCTGGTATGGAATTTAGGGGGACCCCCTTTTTTTTAAATTTTGGTTCGGGGGTTCCCTTGTGGGGAAATCCCATGTCGTTTTTATCAATGAACTTTTAATGTGTATTGTCGGACCGACAATTCATTATAGCCGTGAGTAGTTTTAAATGACTTTTTCTTCCTTTAAAAATGTCATTTTGCTGTCAGACTGTTCTAAACACGGGAAACATGCTCCCCTTTACATACATACTATAGACACCCCCCAGGTACGAAATTTAAAGGAATATTACACCTTTATTGTTTCACTTTAAGCATTACTAAAATCACTGCTCCTGAAAAAATTTCAGTTTTTAAAACTTTTTTTTGCATTGATACATGTCCCCTGGGGCAGGACCCAGGTCCCCAAACACTTTTTATGACAATAAAATGCATATAAGCCTTTAAAATGAGCACTTTGTTCGAACTAATTTTTTCCCTGTTTGCATGTTCTGGATGCAAACCGAACCAGGGGGTGTTTGGCTCATCCCTAATTGTGTACTGTGTACACCACCAGAAATATATATATATATATATATATATATATATATATATATATGTGTGTGTGTGTAGCACTAACCCCCAAAGGAGCTGCTGAATTTTTCCTGGCCTTACTAATTACCTCCACCAGCTCGTACTCATTGTCCTTGTCTAGGGCTTCCCAGGGTTGATGACCCAGTAACTGTAGAGACCGACACTTGAATTCCTTGTTAGGATTTTTATTTTGCATAAACCAGTTGAACAAACTCAGTCTCTAAGTCGGGAATAGAGGGTATCAGGGTAAAGTTTAGCTCAGGTGCTTGAAACTGCTGACTTCAATAAAAGTCTCTCTCTCTGTACACAATCCAGGGAATAGCCACTCGCAACTGGATTCTTTAACTGTTGGATAAATCCTTAAGTTTGGGTTTGGCAGCCAACAGGTAATTCTAGCTTTTCAAAGTCTCTCACGCTGACTTGGTTGGAAGCTTAGTTATAACTGGAAGGATAGAAGTAGGAACTTTTCTTTCAGCCGGTCCGGCGATACTTTAAGAATTGTGGATTCAGTCAATGTCCATGGCAGCTCAGCTTCCAGGCTCTTACTGAGCAGCCAGCCTTGTGCGTGGCTCTCTTAATGAAGAGTCCTCCCCCGGTCACGTGTAGAGTTGCTGGGCCTCTCCAAAGTTGGAACGGCACCGGAACACCTTAGAATCCTCCTTACAGTTACTGCGCCTCGAACTAGCCAGTTCTGAGGCTCGGAAATGGATGGATCCGCACCCCAAGCCATGAGGGCCCCTGGGGACTGGTCAGGAGGCCAGGACCACGGAGTCAGCAACAACTTCTGGACTGGAACCCAGAACCATGTGACTTTGGCACCTTAAGTACCCTCTCCTGGATTACGCAGTGAGACAAACGCGGCCACTGATTGGGTCCGAGATGGAGATTGGTACCCAATGCGTCCAACCAGACTGCGTTCTGAAGCCTCCCACAGGTGTACAACCCCACCTATGACCAGGCAGAACTTCTATACAGACCAGCCAAACTGATGCCAAAGTACAATTTAGCACAATTAGCCCCAAAACTTACTATAGTTTTGAGCAAAACTAAATTTAAGTACATAGCGTGTACTTGTTAGGAGTACCAGCGCTACATATATATATATATATATATATATATATATATATATATATATATATATATATATATATATACACACTAGACTGAGGCTGCAACACCTGAACAAGAGGCACCACTAACCAAACACTGCCATGAAGACCAAGGAACTCTCCAAACAAGTAAGGGACAATGTTGTTGAGAAGTACAAGTCAGGGTAAGGTTATAAACAAATATCCAAATCTTTGAAGCCTGCCAAGAGACGGGCACACACCAAAACTCACGGATTGGGCAAGGAGGGCATTAATCAGAGAGGCAGCACAGAGACCTAAGGTAACCCTGGAGGAGCTGCAGAGTTCCACAGCAGAGACTGGAGTATCTGTACATAGGACGACAATAAGCCGTACGCTCAATAGAGTTGGGCTTTATGGCAGAGTGGCCAGAAGAAAGACATTACTTTCAGCAAAAAATGTTTTGAGTTTGCGAAAAGGCATGTGGGAGACTTGCAAAACATATGGAGGAAGGTGCTCTGGTCTGATGAGACTAAAATTAAACTTTTTGGCCATCAAAGAAAACGCTATGTCTGGCGCAAACCCAACACATCACATCACCCAAAGAACACCACCCCCACCGTGAAACATGGTGATGGCAGCATCATGCTGTGGGGATGTTTTTCAGCAGTCGGGACTGGGAAACTGGTCAGAGTTGAGGGAAAGATGGATGGTGATAAATACAGAGATGTTCTTGAGCAAAACCTGTACCACTCTGTGTGTGATTTGAGGCTAGGACGGAGGTTCACCTTCCAGCAGGACAATGACCCCAAACACACTGCTAAAGCAACACTTGAGTGGTTTAAGGGTAAACATGTAAATGTGTTAGAATGGCCTAGTCAAAGCCCAGACCTCAATCCAATAGAAAATCTGTGGTCAGACTTAAAGATTGCTATTCACAAGCGCACACTATCCAACTTGAAGGAGCTGGAGCAGGTTTGCAAGGAGGAATGGGCAAAAATCCCAGTGGTAAGATGTGGCAAGACTCATAGAGACCTATCCAAAGCGACTTGGAGCCGTGATAGTCGCAAAAGGTGGCTCTACAAAGTATTGACTTTAGAGGGGTGAATAGTTATGTACATTGACTTTTTCTGTTTATTTTGTCCTACTTGTTGTTTGCTTCACAATAAAAAAAAAAATCCTCAAAGTTGTGGGCGTGTTCTGTAAATTAAAGTGATACTAAAGGATCGTTTTTTTTGTTTTTTAACTAACAAGCATGTTATACTTACCTCCACTGTGTAACTCGTTTTGCAGAGCGTGGCCCCGAACATTCATTTCTTGCGGCTTCTCTCCGCATTAGATAACCCCCTTGGAGAATCACTCTCCTGAGGGATTACCTTTGCGGGCACGCTCCCGAGTCCAGCATTTGCGTCCATTGAGGCCGAACGCAGGACTCTGCCCGCCCCCTGGCGCTAGCATCATTGAATTTGATTGACAGCAGTGGGAGGCAATGGCTGCGCTGCTATCAATCTATCCAATCAAGAGACGGGAACACGTGGAGAGAGGGGTGGCGGGGAACGCGCTGACGTAAATTCAGGGCTCAGATAACTAAAACAGGGAGGGGGGGGCTGGGGGGGCGGTGACTGTCAGGTGTTTTTTTACCTTAATGCATACGATGAATTAAGGTGAAAAAACACGTACCTTTACAACTCCTTTAACCACTTCAGCCCCGGACCATTTTTCTGGCCAAAGACCAGACCACTTTTTGCGATTTGGCACTGCGTCGCTTTAACTGACAATTGCGCGGTTGTGCGATGTGGCTCCCAAACAAAATTGACGTGCTTTTTTCCCCACAAATAGAGCTTTCTTTTGGTGGTATTTGATCACCCCTGCGGTTTCTATTTTTTGCTCTATAAACAAAAATAGAGTGACAATTTTGAAAAAAAAACAAATTTTTTTTGCTTTTTGTTATAATAAATATCCCCCAAAAATATATAAAAAATAATTTATTTCCCTCAGTTTAGGCCGAAACTTATTCTTCTACATATTTTTGGTAAAAAAAAATCTCAATAAGCGATTATTGATTGGTTTGCGCAAAAGTTATAGTGTACAAAATAGGGGATAGTTTTATGACATCTTTATTAATAATTTTTTTTTTTACTAGTAATGGCAACGATCAGCGATTTTTATTGTGACTGCGACATTATGGCGGACACATCGGACATTTCTGACACATTTTTGGGACCATTGTCATTTATACAGCGATCAGTGCTATACAAATGCAGTGATTCCTGTGTAAATGACACTGGCAGTGAAGGGGTTAACCAGGGGGTGGCAGTGTAGGGGTTAAGTGTTATAAGGGGCGTGTTACTAACTGTGGGGGGCTGGGCTTTCTTTTATTGAACACTGATCTCTGCTCCAATCACATGGAGCAGAGATCAGCGTCACTTGTTGCTAGGTAAAACAGGGAGATGCTGTTTACAATGGCATCTCCCAGTTCAGCCGCCCCGTGAGATAATCGCGAGTATGCCCGCGGCGATTGAGTCCGCGGGACCCGTGACCGGACTCACGGGGGTCCCGACCGGCACGCAAGCATGCCGCCCGCGGCGCGCTCGCGATGGCAGGGCGGCATTTAAAATTGGACCTACCTGTACGCCAATATGCCTGCCCGTGCCATTCTGCCGACGTACATCGGCGTGCGCCGGTCGGGAAGTGGTTAAATGATGCAAATTCTCAAACAATCCATGTTAATTCCAGGTTGTGAGGCAACAAAACACGAAAAAATGCCAAGTGGGGTGAATACTTTTGCAAGGCACTGTATATACTGTATATAAGTTTTCTTTTTCTTACTCTGGAACAAAGGCAGTTTTTTCCTTCTTTTTTTTTTGGTTAAACCTAATAGACATGTGTCTTTTATCAGCCTAACAATAATATCACACAGCTATGACTATTTATTCATCAAGAGAAATTTATAATATTGGAGTTAAAATTTATTTTATTTAACACTCTTGAGAAAATAAATTTAAGTTCTACATTTGTTGATATAATGATCGTAATGGTGTATTAGTCTTTTTGTCTATAAAGCTGACCTCCAGCCTTCCTTTCAGTTGTGCACAGTTGTACCAGCTCCTCTCCTGGACTGAAATGCCTCTTTCACACGGGATATATCCACGCTGATCCGCCCCGTGAACATCCGCTTGCTCAGCGGGGATCGCTCCGTCGATCCCCGCTGAGCAGGAAAACGACAGGTCTGTCTGTGCACACTGCGCAGGGGCGGACCTGTCAGAGCGCCGCTCTCCCCATGGGAGATCAGATGACGACGGACCGTAGAGTCCGTTGTCACCCGATCCGATGATGGATGGAAAAGTAGGTTTTTCCTCCGTCACACTTTTTTGGATCGGAGCGGGTCAGCGGAGGTCACCGCTGACATCCAACGCTCCATAGAGGCCTATGGGGCATCCGTTCAGGTCCACCTAAAAATCGGACAGGCGGACCTGAACGGATCAGCTGCGTGAAAGAGGCCTTACTTAGGTTTCACTGCAAGCTGTGAGCTTCTCACAATGTGCATTAGAAGCTGCAGAAAGTCAGATAAAGCATGCCCCCACTTACTGGTTTTAGGAAGTCCAGCATCATCTAATTCTTTCCTACCCAGCCTGACTGTCCCGGGCCCACCTATTTCATTCATTGGATTTCTCATCATTGAGCTCAAGTTTATATGTGGGAGTCTGGTAGGTGGTAGATCCTACTTATTCTGCCAATATGTTGAAACAATTGTTAGGTATGCTCACACCAGACACTTTCATGGCACTCACTTTGATGAACACTTACCTCTAATGTGTGGGGACACTTCATCTGTGTAAGTTACATATTCTTCCCAGGATAATGTTCTCGTACATCTGTATCGTCCAACTTGTTGGTTTTGTGGAATAGTAACTGTAGCAAGATCATTGGTTGAAGGCTGTGCGGCATTGCCATCTTTGTAGAATGTTGTACTGATGACCCTATACCCAGGACGGCTGTGACATCTTAGCACCACATCACTACCCCGATACACAAGTGGAGGAGCCTGCAGGATGACCGGACCTGCAATACAAAACTATCATCAGACCATCTTCAATACAGACAGGATGATTCTGTGAAGGTGAGCAAAGAGCATGTATGGGATGTGAAGTAACGTAAAGCAGCCAATCAGATTTCAGATTACTGCAGTTGGCTGTGTTAAGAGATGCTTTTTGATTGGTTGCCATGAGTGATTGCATTGCCTTAATGAATAAGCCCCCTAATCTGCAGTCTTTTACACAGCGTGCTGGTCAGTACTACAAATGTCCCCAGATAGGTTTTTGTACACATTTCTTTGTGCATGGAACAAACTTCTGGCTATACATACTCTTTAAGACTAATTTAAATTTAATCTATGTTTGAATGCATTGAAAGCGTCATGTAAGGGGAGCACATGTATGTAAACATTGGCGCCACACATGCATGGTATTGTCAGGAACACCAGTATGGTATTTTAATGGTAATTAAAATATTTAATTTCCCTTATTTCCATAAAAAGGACCACCTAAATCCTCAGCAACTGGCCCATCATGCTCTTAATCCGGCCCTGAAAGAAGGGAAGAGAGAGGAGGGTACCCAGAACATGGGACACAAATTGAAATGTAGGGTGTCCATGGACAAGAAGAGAAGAGTAAATTAAGAAAAAGGGATAGGAACAGTGGCGGCCCGTCCATTAGGGGCACCTGAGCTCCGCACCCTCTAACCATGGCTGCCACCCCCATGCTCTAGCCATGGATGCTATTTAGTCAGAACACTACCACCCCCTATTCATGCTTCTGGCCCCTTTCAGGACGCCGGCACATGAATTACAGAGTGTTTTTTGAAGCATCTGATTAGTGACAGAGGCTCTAATAGGCTTCAAAATAGGGTGAGCTTGTGGCACAGAGTATTGCGCCAGGAGCCCACCCAGGTGTTACAACAGCGAATGAATATTCGCTATTGAAACACTGATCCTCAATCCGGCCAATCAGAAGCAGATCTGAGACCCGTTTTCTGATTGGCCGTAAAGAGATTAGTCTCAATTGGTCGCAGAGGAGGAGGGAGAAAACGGAAGCCGGGGCAGTGCCCGTGGAGAGCAGGGGAAGGGAAAGTCGTTGCTGCTGCCGAGCAAGGGAAGCCGCCATAGATGGTGTAAGTGCACCAGACCCACCCGACCGACCTGGGGGGGTGGTACTGTTTACCCACCCAAAAAAAATTACCACCTGCCACCACTGGATAGGAACAACGGTTAATAGGGGGATGTTCCTTACCAGGGCTGGACTGGGACAGTAATTTGGCCCTGGACTTCATCCAGACCGGCACACTTAAATTTTGAGTGTCCCATCACCAGCCACTTACAACAGAGTGTCCCATTGGCACCACCTTACATTGGAGTGTCCCATTACCAGCCCCCTTACATCAGTGTCCCATCAGCAGCCCCCTTACATCAGAGTGTCCCATCAGCACCCCCTTACATCAGAGTGTCCCATCAGCACCTCCTTACATCAGAATGTCCCATCACCAGCCCCCTTACATCACAGTGTCCCATCACCAGCCCCTTACATCAGAGTGGCCCATTGAGCCATCGGCCCACCGGGAAACTCCCGGTAGTCCCGATGGCCAGTACATGCCTGTTCCTAACAGATGTACTGTAGAAGAATGGGTGTGGTGGTGAAAGGTCACCACCTATTGTATTTGCTACATTATTATTCTTCATTAGGCTTGTATAGGGCTTTCAAGGTATAAAATATAATGTCCAACTGGAACAAAGGAATTTTCTTGATTGACATAGAGCAACTTTTCACCTAACTAGAAGATATAAACCCACTGACTACTGATGTTTTATAGAACAGAACTAGAGCCATATGATGCCTGCTATATAGATGTATCAATGGGAGAGATTGTAGCTAAATTCATTCTGGAGAAAAGGTTAAGGTGACACCAACTACAGAGGTTCACGGCTTATGAAAACTGAATCTACAACCATTGCTGTCAATCATATGGTAAAACCAAACTGATACCTAACAGATGTTTAAGCCCTTGTACACACGGTCGGACATTCCGACAACCAAATCCGTTGGATTTTGTCCGGCGGATTTTGTCAGACGGATTTTGTCCGAAACTGTTGCATACACACAGTTGGACAAAGTTGTCAGAAAATCCGATCCTACTTAATGTGATGACGTTATTTTGTTACGACGGGACTATGTTCAGGCTAGTAGCCAATAGCTTTGGTGTAGGAATTTGATCTGAGCATGCGTGGAAATTCGTCCGATCGGAATTCTGGACACATGATTGGACAAAGTCCGATCGGATCATGTTGTCGGAAAATTTTATAGCCCAGCTGGAAAACTTGGTCCGTCGGATACTCCGACGGAAACAGTCCGATGGAGTCCACACACTGTCGGATTATCCGCCAACACGGTCCGATCGGACATTTTCCGTCGGAATGTCTGACCGTGTGTACAAGGGCTAATACTGTAGATGGTGGTGAAAGTACAGAAAACTCCCCTATTATTGTGTATTACACATGAGAAGGTTACACCTATCCTGGGAAGAAAACCATGTGTAGAGCAATACAACTGCTGTATAGAACATATATGGTGAGCCCACGAGTACCAAAAACTGATGAAGAAGATTTGATTAGAAAATGGTTCACTCCATATAATCTCCTGGATCCCATACTTTTAACCCCTTTACATTCCCAATTCTGAGGCACTTTTACCAGGCAGCGGGCAGGAGAAAAGGAGGTGAGTGGAGGGGCTGACTTGGAGCCAGAAGGGTTAGTAGTGTGGGTGACAGGAACATTGTAGTTGGCAAGAGAATCAGACCAGGGGCTCTATGAGGAATGAAAAAGATCTGCAAAAGTAATACATTTTCTACCTCAAATATGTGATAAGCACTGAGGTTATAGTGGCCATACACGGTACGATAAAACTGAACAATTGATCTCCGATTCTACAAAACCATTTAAATAGGACACGGATAGAGTGAGAAAAAATGGCATCGCAGAGTAATGAGCAACAGGTTTCCATAGACCCAAGTTGAGTGCTTGCGGCAGAAGAAAAAAATTTATACTACTGCGTTGATTGATGGAATTTTTTACGCTTTCACATATTAACTTTTGTACCACCACCCCTCCCTTTAAAATGTAAGCTCTATGAGCAGGGCACTCCTGTACCTTTTGTATTGTACTGTAATTGTGTCCCCCCCCCTATACATTGTAAAGCGCTGCATAAACTGTTGGCGCTATATAAATCGTGAATAATAATAATAATAATAATACGTTGATCATAAGTGATTCACAAGGGAGGATAAAAAGCCATTGATTGGCCCTGTATAAGCAATTATTATTTCCCACCACAACCTGTTGACTTGGGTCGAACAACGCTGTCACTTCCTGTCACTCGTCATTCGGCCATGCCAACTTTGTCTTGCTCAATCGATGTCCAATTTATTGTTTTGCGGAATCAAACGTTTGTTTTAGCGCACAGCATATGTCCACCACTAGTGTGCCTCCGTACGCATGTAGCATTGTAACTTTGTGCAGATATAGATAACAGTTGCCAGATTCAGTGATAAATAAATAAAAGTTATTTAAGGTTTTAAGAAGTTATACCAATAGTGTGTCTAAAAATGTTGCCCCCACCATAACACTACTGTCCTGGATAAGGTTTTATATTTTATATATATATATATATATATATATATATATATATATATATATATATATATATATATATATATATATATTATTTATATTGATAGCTTTTCTTTAAAAAAAGCCAGTGGTCTTACAAATGGAATATCACAGGGCAGTAATGGTTTTTCTTCAAAATCAATCAGGCTACTACAGAGCTCAGAAGAACATGGGTGGCATAGTCACTGAAGGTAGGAGATCAGCAACAAGGACATGGCAAAAAAAGATTTTTCCTGGAGTTCTGCTTTAATAAGTAACCAACTCACCATCACTGACGTCCAGCCTGAATTGGGCACTGTTCTTGCTTTTTGTCCGGCACTCATAGACCCCGCTGTGTCCAACCTGTGCAGATGTGATCGTATAGCTCCATCCTTCTGCCACTTTCTCATTATCTTTATACCAGTAATGCGTTATACCAAATCCTCCATTGAATGCCATCGTTATATTCTCTCCTGTAAGTAATTTGTTGTACTCTACTGTGAAGATCACAGAATCACTCTCTACAAGACATGACACAGGAACATATAGAAGAAAATAATGAAAACACATGACATAATTCTATCTAAAGGCATCATAGGAAGCAGATAAATCTATGTATAAATGTAATGATTCATAATCAGAAATATTTAAAGACTCGTGTAAAGTACTAACAAACAGAAAATAGCAGCTTTAAAATCACCATAATCTGCATCAAAGAATTTATTAAAATTGTCAATATTTATTCTAAAACACAAGCAACAAACCTGCAATCATTACAAAATGCCAGTAATAATAAAAGTGAGAGGTTTTAGTGTGTAGCGCACATTATATTGGTGATCAGTGCCCCCCACCAGTGCTTAGCATAGTGCCCCCCTTTAACGTCATTGTCAGCGGTTTGGTTACCTCCTTCTAACTGGTGATCATCTTTGCGTCTCGCTTCTAGTTGACGTTCTAGAATACGTTATATCTATAATATAGAGATATAATTAAAGAGGAAGTAAACCCTGATGAGTTTACTTCCTCTTTCATTCCCTGCAAAAGCAAAGCATAATGGACTACTATGCATCGCATACTACCCCATTATGTGTCACTTACCTGACACAGGAGCCGGCGAAGTCGCTGCTGTCCCCTGTAGTCCGGTGCATCCATCTTCTCGGTGGGGTCTCGCAGCTCCGCCACTGTCATTCGGCAAAGCTGCGATGACGCCACTCCCGCGCATGCGCACGGGAGCCGCCACGCACGACAGCTCAGTCGTTGGAAATGCCGCGCTCAGTGCGCCTGCGCGCCGCTGTCTACGGCGCATGCGCCGTGGGCAGCGGTACCTGTCTTTCGGCAAATATCTCCTAAACCATGTAGGTTTAGGAGATATTTCTTGGACCTACAGGTAAGCCTTAATCTAGGCGTACCTGTAGGTCAAAGTGTGTTGTAAGGGTTTACAACCACTTTAAGTACCATATTTATGCATAAGGGCCATAAGCAATTACACTATATTACCAAAAATATTGGGACGCCTGCCTTTACACGCACATGAACTTTAATGACATTCCAGTCTTATGCTGGCCATACACTATACGAGAAATCGGCCATTGGACAGTTTGTTAGGTTTTTTTTTTCAGCCAGTTAATGGGCACAAAAAAATCGATAATCGTTTTGGACGTTTTTGAGCCGAAAAAACTAAGTTTGGACATTTTCTGCCGAACAAACGATAAATTGAAAGGTTAATGTGTTTCCCATCTGAAGTGTCTGCACTAGGTATATGTAAAAAACAAAACAAAAAAACGAACATAAATAAATACATTTTATGTCCACTGAAAGATTTATCGGTCATTACATGATGGCAGCATCGATTGCGCTCGCAGACGAACAGTCGTTTTTCGAAATTGGGTTTGCCCCGATTTTTGGTATAGTGTATGGCCAGCATAAGTCTGCAGGGTTCAATATTGTAGTTGGCCCACCCAGTGCCGGGAAAAGGTTATCCAGGGCCCAGGGCAAAGATGCCAAACTGCGCCCCCCTTTCCCTTAGGGTTAGGTTCAGGGTGCCCCCTACCCCTGCAATAAACCATTGTGCCAGGGGCAACCGTCCCTCCTGCCCACCCCTTGTCCCGGCTCTGGGCCCACCCTTTGCAGCTATAACAGCTTCAACTCTTCTGGGAAGGCCGTCCACAAGGTGTAGGAGTGTGTCTATGGGAATGTTTGACCATTCTTCCAGAAGCGCATTTGTGAGGTTGGGCACTAATGTTGGACGAGAAGGCTTGGCTGGCGGTCTTCGCTATAATTCATCCCAAAGGTGTTCTATCGGGTTGATGTCAGGACTCTGTGCAGGCCAGTCAAGTTCCTCCACCCAAAACTCGCTCATCCATGTCTTTATGGACCTTACTTTGTGCACTGGTTTGCAGTCATGTTGAAACAGGAAGGGTCATCCCCAAACTGTTTGCACAAAGTTGCGAGCATGAAATTGTCCAAAATGTCTTGGAATGCTGATGCCTTAAGAGTTCCCTTCAGTGGAACTAAGGGGGAAAGCCCAACCACTGAAAAACAACCTCACACCATAATCCCCCCTCAACCAAATGATTTGGACCAGCACACAAAGCAAGACCCAAAAAGACATGGATGAGTGAGTTTGGGGTGGAGGAACTTGACTGGCCTGCACAGAGTCCTGACCTCAACCCGATAGAACACCTTGATGAATTAGAGCGGAGACTGTGAGCCAGGCCTTCTTGACCAACATCAGTGCCTGTCCTCACAAATGCTCTTCTGGAAGAATGGTCAAACATTCCCATAGACACACTCCTAAACCTTGTGGACAACCTTCCTAGAAGAGTTAAAGCTGTTATAGCTGAAAAGGGTGGGCCAACTCAATATTGAACCCTACGGACTAAGACTGGGATGCCATTAAAGTTCATGTGCATGGAAAGGCAGGTGTCCCAATACTTTTGGTAATATAGTGTATATACATATATACAGTATATTTATACATTACATATTGATCCTATATATTTGAATTGTGTTATATAATGAGCAGCTTCTCATTATATAAGGGGTGTATCTGAAAAAGATAAGTATATGACTATATAAAATATATGGATATATTCAGATATATAATATATAGGGTCAGTATGGAATGTATAAATATATACTGTATATATATATATATATATATATATATATATTGAAGTAACCGATCAACTCAATCTAGTACTACTATTATCAGTTATGTATTCCTTTGCTAGTCCCTATAGTTTAGCTAATCTATCAATCTATTACGCCAAGCACATGTTATTGTTAATACCACAATGCTACCACCCTTGGCTATGAAATCAATACACGGTCTAAGGTCAATTAAATCTCATTTATTTCCCAAGGAAATAAGAAAATGTGCATCAAGTATCAGTAGAAGTTACAATAATACATAGCATACAATCACAGTGCAATATAAGCCTTATACTTATCGATCCTCATGACTGGGTCTCCTGATGGAATAAAGAGGGACAGAGGGAGACCTCATGGTTGCAAACCTTTTTGTTAAACATACCTCAGCCATACCACACCCCATAGCCCATCCTACTCTTTCCCGTAGACCAATCAGCGTCTCTGGGGCGTCTCCTCCGCCAGGCTAACAGTCCTGCCATACTTGGCCTCTGGGGGGCAGTGTTTGCCCATGAATTGCAACTGCTCCGACTGGATTGCAAATCTTGTGGCTTGATCTCGGACGCCCCACCAGCTGTCCTTTGTTCTTGCAGACAAGCCGGCGCCATATTATCTTTGAAGTCAGTACATTCCAGGTGGGCTGAATAGAACTCATTCTGCTATTCAAATTATGTCACATTCCTTGCTTTTAAACATGTGAAACTGCCTGGCATCAGTATGGCTGAGTTCGGCTGTACAAACAGCTGTGTAGATGTATAATAATAATTCCTGTCTGATTCCAACATATATTCCGCTTTGCGCCTAAAAGGCGCATACCACCCTTCTTCAGACACTGCTCCTTTTGAACAATCCATAACTGTCTTAACGTGTGTGGTTCCCCAACATGTGCTTCCTAACCAGTACCTGTAGCACAGTCCTTAGCTTGTGTAACGCATGGTTGTTTTCAACGAGCGCTCCAGAGACATCTCTCATGGAACAGTACACAATTGTCTTACCACGCTGTGTTTTCAATGTGTGCAGAAGCAGGTCCTATGGAGCAGTCCATAAATGTTTACCATGTGATGTTTCCCAACACGTGCCGCTTTGCCACTGAGTGACACATCTCCACCACTCTTCAGCGACAGCTTCCATGTCACCATTCTGTATCTTGGGTATCTTCAGGACGGCAGTACAGGCAAGGGGTGTCCATTCATTCACCATTCACCAGCACCCATTCAGAGCAACATATCACCCAGCTTTCAGACCCAGAGTCTTGAGGAGGGCCTTTCTTGCCCATATTACTAGCCTACAATACCCATAGGTCACACTATACCACAAACATAAATCAACTTATTACCATAATATATACATATATATATATTACGCACCCCGCTCCCAACCTCCTATAACCTATTACTGTAAATACGGGTCGGGATTAGGCAGGCTTGCTCGCAGCAGCGTTGCAGGGCTCTGACTTGGCAGCAACGTCTCCAATTTGTACACAGAGAGCTTACCGTCAAATCGTCCCTCAACTTACATAGACAAATGGGAGACCCTTCTAGATAAATATCGCTTAACTACACATATAAGTTTACAACAATTACCAAACCCACACAATTCCACCCCTGTGCCTGGATTTTAGAGATCATGCCCATGTGTACCATGCACCTCTACCTACGGTTAGGTTCAAGGAACCCTCTAGTTCCATGACTAACTCTACACTGGTATTCTTTAGGACAAAGAAACAAACTCGCCTATGTCCTAAATAATACCCGGGTGCCTTCTTCCCAGCAATGATCTCTCCATCCAGAATACAGAGAGAAATAACTTCCCAACATTACTCGTTCATCCCCATGTATTGACCTGGCCTACAAAGGACACCATGGTCATGCTTCCGACAAAGGGAAATATCAACCTGCCTCCAGCGTTCATCTTCTCTGATCACATGTGTGATATAGCCTCAAATGCAACAAGATAGAGTCCCCAGTCAGTAAGCCCATTGATGCCACCGAATATACAGACCAAGTCTGCACTTCTGTATATGAGAACATACAGCATAACACCTTTCACAATCCAACTTAGTACCACCCATACAGGCATTCGACCACTACTGTGGATTAGTGTAAGCAACGTGTTTTGGCAAAATCTTACTGAGCGGTGATGCTAACTCATCAGGCCACTGCCCCTCATACAGAGACAGTACAGTACAATCAGCTTGATGTTGGCTGATATTTCCACCTGCCACAGAGTGCGCGCCAGAGCCAATGACAGGTTTTTGTCCTCCCTACCAACCTCTCAACATGGTTGACAAAATCCGGAGCCACTCTAACCTGAGTGTTTCTGTGACTTCATTGAATGTTATCAAGGATACCACCAATCTCCCGGGGTAACAAAGTCACGCTCCTTCTCTGAAGCTATGGCTGTGAGTTTGTTCCTCAGGAGGCTGATGTCCCCTCCATTAACAACACCCATCCCAGCTATTGTTCCCCCCCAATATAGTGCTGAATACATCCCTCCTCTTTCGGGTTACTCCTCAGAAATAAGCATCCTGCATGGACCTCATTCTCATCTCTGGGAGTAAGTCACTGGTACAATAACCGCACCTGATTCAGTGTATACTCAGCACATATAGGGTGATAGGTTTTTGTCAACCACCATGAGATGTTGCAGCACCATGTGGTGAAGTCCTACTGTACCCTGGTAGCCAGCGTTTGTTCCCTTTATTTTAACGGAGCATGCTCCTGTGTGTATTTACTGGCATTATCTGTGCAGGGTTTCAACCTCTCAGGTGAGACACCAACCGGGCGTATCTTCCTCATGTCTAGTTCTGGTGTCCCGCATGTCCTGTAACCGAAAGCTTCTCTCTAGGACCACTAGGATTGAGACACCACCCCTACGAGGAAGTTTCCACCCTATTGATGTATCACCTGGCACCCTTTAGTCTGACCAACAGTCACCTTATTATGCATAAGCGCCAGTATACCTCCTGGGTACCTGCACCATATTGTCTCCGTTACACCAATACATGTAATACATTAAAACCTTTCTTCTTTCAATTCCTCCTTCCAACAAAAAAACACATATTTTACATTTTCATGTTTTGACGGATTGGATGTGTCATAACTCTTCCCCAACCTCCAACCCATTGCACATGTATAAATAACATGTTTGCATTCATCAGGAGAGACTTCAGCAAAAATATTTCACAAGTTCTCTTGCTAGGCACAGTCTTTCAGATTCAGCATTAGCACCAAATTGTCCATACGAAAAAAACAGGTATTAATCTGAATCTTTCAGTTTTCCTTCTCTCCTGATGTTTATCGGAACTAATTTGTGGTATGGTGTGGCACAGACAAACTGCCAACCAGATGATCATCTATCATCCATGTTCCAGAAGCCTCTCCAATTCTCGCTCCACTTGGATTCTGGAAATGAAAAACAAGAGCAGTATCAAATTCTTATCCACAATATCTGATCGCTTACCATGTTTACTTATAGTTCCCTCCTTGGAGCCCAGGACCTCAGTATTCCTGGCTTCTGCAACTCTGACCAAACTATCCAAACAACCATGACCTCTTTAGGCTACACCCACTGTAAAATGGATCCCCATGGTATGATCAAAAAATGTTTAAAACTGAACGTCAGTGTTGCTTCTCAAAAACTTCAAATTTTACAAACTAAAAAAAACAATGCATCTATCTGTATCTTTACGATGTATGCACTACCCCTTTTCAGGTGACTGGTTCTAACTGAGGGCATTGTCAATTCCCCCCCTTTCAGGTGGATTAGACCTACTACTTTTCCACCTGAATAAAAATATAACTAAAATAGAGGACTAAACCAATATCAAAAACAAAAAATTTGAGAAAAAAAAAACAAAATTAACTAAAAAAAAAAATGTAAAAAACTTAAAAATCTGGCCATGATCACACAAATAACATGACAAGACAACCATCATACGACAAGACAACCATCATACAACAATGACAAACACTCAACTTTTAGTTGACACCATCCATGGACTTTTCTCCTGCAAAGAGTGCTTATTCCAATCTGAAATACAATTAGTTAATGGGGAAAACGAAAAACACAACAAAGCATATGTATCATCACAACATTTTAGCTTCATTTGTAACTCTTTTTAGTACTATTATTTTTCATTGTTTGCAAACAATTACTAACTAATGAGCTCATGGTACCATGTGATAATCGATTATGCATTTACAATAACCTAACCCCTGTTCTGTTATATTTTTCCCATTGTTCTCACTTTGAGAGACCTGCAAACAAATGCAAATGTCCGTATACGAACCAGTTTAACTTCTTCCTGGTCTCTGGAAAAAGGAACACACAAGTGATTACACACAATTCTTATGTTAATCAGCAGTATTGGATATTACTCAGGAAAAGTTTACAAAGACTGACACTAAGAGAAGAGTAAAGAAACACAAGAAAAAAAAAACTCATAACAGAAACATCTTTTAACCACACAAAAGAAAAACCACAATACCAATTCAGGGGTTTATCCCTAAAAGTACAAAAACAAAAAAAATGTATATCTATATCCAGGTCCTCTATCATATTCTGAACTTGAAACTTGCATCAAACCTTTTTCATAGCCGGGAAACATTGACCAGAATATTCTTACCATGCTTGCAGCTCACTAAGTTCTGCTGACATTGTTTCCCCCAGTGCTATATTTGAGTAACCATGCGTCTATCTCCATTTTGACTCTAAGCAACTGTCCTACATATTGCTTTTTAGTTTCTAGACCCCGCATTTGCGTTTTACACAGGAAATGGGTTTGATTACTATGGGTTCCGTGCTTTGGATGGCTACCCCACCTGGCTGAATAACACACCTGAAGCTTTGGGGTCGTTTTCGGGTATAATTTCCTTTCGATATCATTATTCGCCGCCCGACAATATTTTGAAATGTGACCCCCCCTTTTACACAAAAAACATTTTAGTTCTGGTTTCCCTGCATAGGCCATTTTTTTAGCATATGGCGCTGGAAACCCACATTGCTGGATAATATTACTGCGATTGGAATGCACAGACTTTACACTTTCGTTGTCTGAGGAGTCATCCGAAGTGTCAACTCCTGAGTCAATTTCAAGTGCAGTTATCCCACCTTTATTTGCTTCTTCCACATCGATTCCCATCACATTACTATCATTTGCAGTGATAATAGCATACAGGTTTTCTTCATATTTCACTTCTAGCTTTTCTATACACTGAGCATGTGTGGAGGGTACCTCCACTATTGCACACTTGGAGGATAATTCCATTATGGCTGCTTGTGCCTTAAGCCTTGTGATAACCTGCAAATTCTCAGCCTCCCTTTGATTCAAAGAGGCAATGCAACTTTCTCTTAATTTACACGTTTGTTCTAATTCATCTAATCTCTGTTGCAATACACATTTCTCAGCCACTAATTGTTTAATCCGACTACAAGCATCCGCATCAGCCTTTTCAATCCTCATTGATATATCACTTACATGTTCCATCACTTTTTCTCTATCAGCAAACCATTCTAATTCTTTTTGTTCCGCAATTTCTTTCATTCTCATTAACATGCATAAGGCATTGGCCATTCTCTGTTTCCTGCCTTTTTTTGATTTATTAAATATGCGACTGTTATGTGTATTACATTGTTTTAAAAGTTCATTAAACTGATATGTTAATTTACTTTCGTGAGTAAATTGAAATCTAATCCCACCATGCTTGCTAATGAAACCTTCAATGGCTTCCATTGATATGCTACTTAGCCTATCCACACCAGGTTGCTCCACCAGTTGCTTATACAATAGACAAACAACTATATAACCCCCACAAAGACAGATTCCTACCAACAAACGAACAAAAAAAAAAAATAGATACGAACCGTTTAAATTTCCAGTGACTTGTGGTTCTACAGCATACAAGACACAAGGCACACTCTTAATCAATGCCTTGGTTTTATTGGACCAGAGCTATTTCACTCTCACGTGTGTAGAAATAAAAACCTATACTTCCTCCACTTTTCCTTTTTCCTCAAAGATGTATGGTAATTCCTGCCGCTCTCTAACCAACACTGTGCATTAGCAATACACTAAACAAACAGATACCCAACACCCAAATACACAGATGAAGCTGTTTAGAAGCTAGCTTTGACCTGTAGTCCCACTCCAAATACAGACAACAAAAAACAAAAAAAACAAATACAAATCCGTTTACCCACGAATTTCTTTAGGAGAACACACTCTTATTCAATGCCCTCCTATACGATAGCAGGTCATAGGGAATTTCTTTTTGGGACAGAAAGCTTTTTCACAATCACGTGGATATTTCCACTTTTCCCTCAAAATTGTATGATTTATCCTGTCAATCAGCGGTTATATCACATAACCAGGGATGATCAGTCCCTTATCTCGCCAGTGCGCCAATTTGCCCTCTGGTTACAAGTTTGCAAACACAACAATACGTACATATATATATATATATATCAGTCACAGTTCTCACCAGGTTTTTTACGCGTGCGTTTATACCAGTGAAATATCTCACAGAATTTTCCTGCTCATCCAAGCGTGGTTTCAGAATTCGCGAGCCAGCGCCAATCTTGTCCACACTAAAGATGACTTCCAGTTCTGGGTGGCTTTGAGCATCTGTGCTTACAGGGACTCAAACAAAAATACCTTAGATTTTTGTGGATTCTGTGTAAAAATACGTTTTACACGCCTTCTGGGGTGCCAAATGAAGTAACCGATCAACTCAATCTAGTACTACTATTATCAGTTATGTATTCCTTTGCTAGTCCCTATAGTTTAGCTAATCTATCAATCTATTACGCCAAGCACATGTTATTGTTAATACCACAATGCTACCACCCTTGGCTATGAAATCAATACACGGTCTAAGGTCAATTAAATCTCATTTATTTCCCAAGGAAATAAGAAAATGTGCATCAAGTATCAGTAGAAGTTACAATAATACATAGCATACAATCACAGTGCAATATAAGCCTTATACTTATCGATCCTCATGACTGGGTCTCCTGATGGAATAAAGAGGGACAGAGGGAGACCTCATGGTTGCAAACCTTTTTGTTAAACATACCTCAGCCATACCACACCCCATAGCCCATCCTACTCTTTCCCATAGACCAATCAGCGTCTCTGGGGCGTCTCCTCCCCCAGGCTAACAGTCCTGCCATACTTGGCCTCTGGGGGGCAGTGTTTGCCCATGAATTGCAACTGCTCCGACTGGATTGCAAATCTTGTGGCTTGATCTCGGACGCCCCACCAGCTGTCCTTTGTTCTTGCAGACAAGCCGGCGCCATATTATCTTTGAAGTCAGTGCATTCCAGGTGGGCTGAATAGAACTCATTCTGCTATTCAAATTATGTCACATTCCTTGCTTTTAAACATGTGAAACTGCCTGGCATCAGTATGGCTGAGTTTGGCTGTACAAACAGCTGTGTAGATGTATAATAATAATTCCTGTCTGATTCCAACATATATATATATATATATACACACACACACACACACACACACATGCTTATGCATAGATATGGTACTTAGCTATACCTCTTTAACATATTTATTCTGCAATATTTACCCTTGACAATGAAAAGTGTAAAGAACATTGTTCGAAATGCGTTGGGTATTTCTGTCTTTCCATGTTTTGTCAGATAGAATAAATGAAGATTTTTTGATGCAACCTGTAGAATCGGTGTATATGTAGGCGCACATTTTGCTTTTATTCTGTATTTAAACAAATAAAGTTGTTATATGTTTGTTCAAAATATTTTTATTCCATTCCCATCACTGGTCCCATTGAGAGGGTTGGTCTATTGGATGGCAAATCACTAGCTGGTATATTGCCAGTGATGCATGCAGGTTGGTCAGAATAGTGACCCCCTTTTACCAGATGATCATCTTAGGGCCTTGGTTTTAGTTGGTGGTCAGTATAGAGCCTCTTTGTAGTTGGCGGTCAAGATTGTAGTGTCCCGTTTTTAGTTGGTTAGTGTAGTGTCCCTCTTTTAGTTGGTGGTCAGTGTTTTGGTGCCCCTCTTACACTGGTGGTAAGTAGCTTTTTTATGCCCCCTTACATTGGTGGACACTGGTCAGTGATTTTAATGCCCCTTTAGATTGGTGGCCAGTCTTTTGGTGCCCCCTTACATTGTTGATCAGTGGTTTTGGTGCCCCTTACAGTAGTGGCCCATCGCTTATGCTTTGGTGAGCAGTGCTTTTTATTTTTGCTCCCTCTACATTGGTGGTCAGTGGATTTTGTGCTTCCTTACATTAGTGGTCAGTGTGTTTTCTACCCCTTTACACTGTTGGTCAGTGGGTGTGAAAGAGTGACCTTGTTCTAAATTTAGTTAAAGCTATTCTAGAGTTAGCCCTTGTACACACGGTCGGACATTCTGACAATCAAATCCATTGGATTTTGCCCGACAGATTTTCCCAGAAACTGTTGCATACACACGGTCGGACAAAGTTGTCGGAAAATCCGATTGTACATAATGTGATGACGTTATTTCGTTACGACGGGACTACGTTCAGGCTAGTAGCCAATAGCTTTGGTCTAGGAATTTGATCTGAGCATGCCTGGCACTTTGTCCGTCTCAGTAGGCTACATATGATCGGAGTATGTCCGATAGGAGCATTTTGTCGGAAAATTTTACGGACAAATTGGAAAACTTGGTCTGTCGGATATTCCGATGGAAACAGTCCAATGGAGACCCCACACAGTCGGATTATCCGACAAAACGGTCAGATAGGACACATTCCGTTGGAATCTCCGACCGTGTGTACAAGGGCTTAGTCTGAGCTTTAGTTATTTTTCTAATTTTTGCCTGTTGCTAGAAAGTGACCCTGGCAAGATAGAGCAAGAGGAAGTAATATCCTTGAGTTATGAATACCTATTCCTATCGGGCAAATCATTAGGGGGTGTATTCCATGCTAGTACATGCTGGAGGAAGGATATAAACATTTAGGCGATCCTGGTGAAGGGTCTATGTCTTTCCAGGCTTTGCGTGGGAGGAGGTTGTGCTGGAGGCTTTTTACCTCCAAGGTATCCGCAGCCTACAGAGGGGGTTTGATAGAAAATGGGCATGAGCCTGGACCTAGGGAATTTATGCTGGATTGCTGGAGGGTACATTTAGAAGAAGTGGAGCGGGAAGAAGGCTTCCTGTGTGGAGTATCATGAGAAGAGACTTCACTGCCGAAAAGTGTCCTGGAGAGTTTGGTATAAGCTTCTGCTGGAGTACATAGTAGGAGGAGGTTATGGGTGCCCATCCTAGGAGGTACATGTTCTACCTGGTTGGTGTTTAACAACCTACCAACACAACTTTCAGGTATTGGCTTAAAAGCCTACAGCTTGTGTTGACTGTTGCTAGAAGAAAAATCTGGAGACATTTTTGCCTATTTTTAGGTATCCTGTGTCTTAACATCCTTGTCTCTCTCCTTGATAATAATTGTGCTTTAATTAAATCTATAAACCTACTAAAGTGACTTGTAGCCAATTCCTTTCACCTCGCACAAGGTCAAGGATTTTGCCCTGAGGTTTAAAATACTAGCCCACCTGAGGGTTCCCCCATCTACTAGGGGTAAGGGAATGCTACACACTCATCTGAATCAGCTTCTGGTCCTGAGCGCCAATTCACAGCTTCAGTACCAGAACTATACAGACTCGGTCAAACATGGGATTATATGCCCAGTGATGCCTGACTGGTCTTGCAGAACTGCCCTCTGCACCTTACTCCTGTGGTCCATCCTAAATATTATAATATCAGTCAGCTTTACTATGTATGTGGGCCATCTTAGGGTACCTTGTAGGGGATCCAGCCCTGGTCTGACATTGTAAACATGCTTACAGGAAGAGAGATCACAAACGCTCTTCCCTTGCGCTAGACCAGCAGTCTCTAAACTGTGACCCTGGAGCCGGATGCCTTTGCTTGCCTTTATCTGGCCCTTGGGGCACCATTCCATCCACTGACAACAACCATGGGGCATAATTCCTTTTGCTGACACTAACATTGGTGTTATTTGACTTCTTATTTGTGCAAGCTTGGGAAGGAGGGTTTATTAAGGAATCAGCTTTAGCAGACAATTTTTCAATCAGATTTGGTGAGTACAGTTACCAGTTTTAAGGTGGTGGTTGTGGAACATGGAGCAAAATAAGGCATGTGTGTGGGGTATATACTTTAGATACCAAAAGTATCATTTCGAGTAATACTTTAAAATTTGATTAAACAAAACCTGTTCTTTTTAATCTTTAGCTTGGACTGTTTATTTCTTAAAGAGGAAGTAAACCCTGATGAGTTTGCTTCCTCTTTCATTCCCTGCAAAGGCAAAGCATAATGGACTACTATGCATCGCATAGTAGTCCATTATGTGTCACTTACCTGACACAGGAGCCAGCAAAGTCAACGCTGTCCCCTGTAGTCCGGCGCATCCATCTTCTCGGTGGGTCTCGCAGCTCTGGCGCTGTCATTTGGCGATGACGTCACTCCCGCGCATGCGCACGGGAGCCGACACGCGCGGCATCTCCGTTGTTGAAGATGCCGTGCTCAGTGCGCCTGCGCGCCACTGTCTATGACGCATGCGCCGTAGACACCGGTGGCTGTCTTCGGGCAAATATCTCCTAAACCGTATAGGTTTAGGAGATATTTCTTGGACCTACAAGAGACCACTTACAACCACTTTAAATCCATTCTGTTGAACCATGTGTAGTGCTACTCTCACAGGAGATGCTGGATCATGATCCCCCCCCCCCCCCTATTCCTGCTATAAAGCCAGGCAACATGCATTTCCATCTTGTATGCAGACAAAAGAAATCAGTCTATGGGCTTGTTTTTGATATTATATTGAAGAATCAACTTGGATAGGGTAAATGGATTATGGGATGCCCAACTTGACTTGAAGAACACCAGACGAGGACAACCTTTCTTTTCTATGTACACAAATATGAAGACCTTGGACTGTGCTCCTTCCGGAATAAACGCAGTCTCTATGGATCAGTGGCAAAGTTCTTCACGAACCAGGAGCTCTCAGTCACCCTTTGAGAAATAGCACAAAGTCCCAAACTGTAAGCAGGAATATAATGTCTTCTCAGTAGAACCTCACACAGTTCTGACATTTGCAGATACTACCAGTTCCCCTGGCTGCTCGACTACCAGCCCAACTGGCTGTTTCTGAAAAACATCCCAAGACGAGGAGATGGGATATAGCACAACGCTGTCCCTGGAAAGTCTGGCAGTCTCTCCCCTTGTTTGCCCCTGGGTGTGCTTAGGTAATTAATTACACTGTCTTTTGCTCTTTCCTGCACTGGGTAAGAATCCTGTTCAGACCTCCAAATGATCAGATCTTCCCATGCCAGCTTGGATGTCTTTTGCACAAGAAGACCCAAAGGTAATGGAGAACCCTCTCTTGGGTTTCCTCTAGTTCCTTTCCTTAGCTCCTGCATGGAGGCAGAGACTCCAGACCTGGGGTCCGCTCTCAGACCATACAACAGCTAATTCCCCTTGCTGCTCAGGCTCCACCATAATTAAGGGCTGACCCAGCCACCCTGGCAGTGCCTTCTGCCTGGGGATTGGCCAGATTCCCTCAAATATGCAGATCAGGACCTCCTACCCTTTGCCCACTAACTTCCAGAAGCCTTTCCAAGCTTCTAGAACCAGGGGGAGGCACCAGAGATTGGCCGTGTAGAGCCCTCCTTTTTCCTAAATTTCCCTACTTTTTGCACACTAGAGGGTGCTACACATGTGCTACCTATAATCATGGACCGAGTAATTGAGTCCCATCTACATGGCACTTGGCACTAGGCATTTGGGGTTGTGTTGATGTTATTTTCCGACTTCATCCAGGCATGCTTACAGTGTACATGAGTGCAATGTGCTATAACCAAACACAACGTATTGTTGGCACCGATCATGGTAGAGAATTCGAACTAAAGTTTGTGTGTTGACTTTCATAAGCCGGTTCAGAAATATAATTTTTCTTGTTTGTAGGTAGATCATTTTAATTTATTTTTAACACTTTAGGAAAGAGATATGAATAAATAGCACAAAATTTACCTGTGTAGGTTATAATGGTATCATCAGAACTATAAGTCTTATTGGAAGTAGTCAGGACTTGTTTGGAACATCTGTAGGTAGATGTCAAGTCTGTAGATTTTATATGAAGTAGATCAGAGTCGTTGTTCTGGATCATCCGATTATTCTTGTAAAATATTGTCTGTTTTGCAGGATATGATGAGTAACATCGAATAGACACATCATCACCTTCATCCATATAGACTGGAGCCTGAAGGATGACCTGACCTGAAGCATAGCACGACATCTGTTATATCCATTATGCCACAAAAGTAACATCACAGTAACACCAGGGGATTAATATGGTTTTGTAAAGGGGAGAATACAGGATTCAAGGTTCCATAATCATTTTAGCCCCTTTAGAATTTCCTAGTATTGCATGCCACAAGCACAACAGATTTACTTTTATAAGCTTGTGAGCCGGTTCACACTGCAGGCGATGCGAGGCGACACCGACTTGCCTCGCCGCGACCTGCCGCGACCTCAGCGGCAACTTGCAGATGACTTCTGTATAGAAGTCAATGCAAGTCGCCCCGAGGTCGCCCGAAAGTAGTACAGGAACCTTTTTTCTGAGTCGGAGCGACTCGAGTCGCTCCTCTCAGAACGGTTCCATTGTACAGAATGGGGGCGACTTGTCAGATCGAGGCGAGGCAAGTCGTGTCGCCTCGCATCGCCCGCAGTGTGAACCGGCTCTAAAGCTGAACTCTGGTCAGCCATTAAATGCAATTAGGTGTAAAAAGTTCATTATAGGAAACATTTCAACCAATAGAATTTTAGAATTTTAATTTCTAATTTTTTTATTTAAATTTGTTGTAAGAAAATAATAAACATTATTGATGTGCGCAGTAAGAGATACATTGAAACTTTTGTGCATTAATCAGACATTTTTTACAAGAACCATAGAAACAAACAAAAGAGCGCCATACCAAAACCAAACAAAAAAGTCCAAGTTAATTGTAATTGT
The DNA here is from genome assembly GCF_037356315.1 of Lithobates pipiens. Lineage (NCBI taxonomy): Eukaryota > Metazoa > Chordata > Amphibia > Anura > Ranidae > Lithobates > Lithobates pipiens. The sequence goes on along the minus strand of NW_027507906.1, from coordinate 337,136 downwards.
TGGTAAAAATCATATAAACTTTTTTACAATTACAATTATCTTGGGTGCTTTTATCCAGTTTTGAAAAGATTTCTGAGTGTTCTATAGTATACTAGAGAACTTTTTTTAATTCACCATATTCTACAAGATTTTCCTTTTCAATGGAAATTGTCATGGGTTACCACAATCTGACCATTGCCATTTTTATTATAAATGGGTATAACCTAAATTAATTTATTTAAAGTAAACAAAAAAGGCTTAGCACTAAACCAGCTTTAAAAATTTGCCTCCCCAATGTTCCAAATTGCCCTGCATACCTTTTATTATAAATCACAATGTAACTTTTTTCATGTATTTCTATGTGTTGACATGACAGCAAAGCTCAGACTTTTCAGTATAAATGTCGTGGGACAGCAGGGCTGAATCGCATAGAACAGTGTTCTCCAAATTTTCCCTTTGTTTGCCTTAGTCTGTCCCTTTGAGGCGCTATTTTTCTCATTGATACCGATGATGGGCTGTAATTCCTCCCAATAACACCAACTGTGGGGCATAATTCCCCCCATTGACACCAATGATGGAGCACTATTCTCTCCACTGATACCAAAGATGGGCCACTATTCCTCTTGCAGATACCAATGATGGAGCACTATTCCTCCATCTGACACCAATGATGGGGCACTGTTCCATCCACTAATACCAACAATGGGGTATTATTCCTCTAACTAGTATCAATAATGGGGCACTATTCCTCCTACTGACACCATTGATAAGGTACTATTCCTCCCAGTAATACCATCGAAGGGGCAATATTCCTCCCACTGATATCAATGATGGGGCACTATTCCTTCTATTGACATCAAAGATGGGGCATAATGCCTTCGCTGACACCAACGATGAGACACTATTCCTTCCACTGATACCAGTGATTGGACACTGTTCTTCCCAATGACACCAATGATGGGACACTATTTCTACCTCTGTCACCTATGATGGGGCACTATTCCTTCCACTAGTATCAATGACAGGGCAGTATCCCTCCCACTGATACCAATGATGGAGAACTATTCCTCCTCCTGCTGAACAACAAGTACATTTTTACACCCACTACCACCAAGCCTGAGACATTGTTTACTCCCACTGACACTGGTACATTTTCTACTCCCACTGGCCACAATCCAGCCCCGTAAAGTCTGAAGGACAGTAGACAGTAAACTTGCCTTCTGTTTAGAAAGTTTGGCGACCCTTTACATAGAGCATTCAAATTGGGTCAATCAAGAATGTTAGCTTGGGTTAATGTGAACATTCTGATCCAATACCTTTTGTACTTTCAAACGCTGCCATCAGGGGTGGCCCGTCCATCAGGGCCACCTGGGCGCCGTCCCCTCTCTCCAGGCCACCCCCCTACATGCAATGGATAGATTCTTGCATAACATGAATCTATCCATGGCCGCCGTGGCCACCTCCTATCCATGCGTCTGGCCCCTTTCAGGTCACGGGACGCAGGAATTACAGCGTTTCCGTTTTTTCTTTTTAAACACCTGATTAGAGCCAGAGGCCAGATTTGGGGGTGGCATACTGTTTGCCAGGCCCCCCGCCCCACAAATTCTTTCCACTGACTGCCATTATATATGATACGTCTCCCACCTAAAATCAACTCCTAAAACACATAATGGAACATTGAGGGCTTAGTAGTGATAAGGATTTGAGGATAGGAAGTATACAATTTTCACTTTGGACCAACTCACCTGTGGTGACATTCACAGTGACAATCTCACTTCTCTCTCCAGCACTGTTCTGGCACTGATAATCTCCACTGTGTCTTATCTCTGTCATTGAAATTACGTAATCCTTTCCTGTGTATATTAGGATATTCTGATGGTACCAGGAACATCTTGATGGATCAGACTCCACACCACAGGTCATCATTATCTTCTCTCCAGTGAGGATCTTATTATAGTTGGGAATGACCATCACCACAGGCATCTTTGCATATCCTACAAGATCATTTACATTACTGGACTAGAAAAAGTGTACCTGTTTGTACATAAAGGTAGTTAAAGTATGTGTGTACATTTTACATCTTGGATAGTACTAACAAGTTGAATCAGTTGAACGGGATTCGGGTCCACCTTAAACAGGTATAATCACTAAAGGTAAAAAAATTTAAAAGTTTAGCTACTTTCTGGAGCAGCCTTTCTCAACCTTTTCAACACAGAGGAACCCTTGAAATAGTTCTCCGGTCTCGGGGAACCCCCTGCTAAAAATTAGAACTCTACAACTCATGATACATTAGTGTGATGGTCAGTGAGAAGAATGGTCCTTACACTTGTGGTCATTGGGAAGAATTACCTCCTTACAGATAGCTAAAAAGATCATGGTGTGAGTGGGAACTTATCTGAGAGGCAGAAATTTTCCAATGCTGAAGGAACCCCTAGCAACTTCTGGAGGAGCCCTAGGGTTCCACGGAACCCTGGTTGAGAATCACTGTCCTGGAGGTTGATTACCATAACATTTAGAATGTGATGTGGAATTTGACAAGTTATGTTACTGAAGAGAAGAAGAGTATGGAAAGCAGAACTGTTATGTTGATGTAGATGGTGGTGTTGGCAATGCCGTACTTCACCGCCATCCGATGCTACAACTGCAGATATTTGTTAAATGTCTGATTTGAAGCCAAAGAGGCAGAGTCAAAAAAAAGTTGTCAGAAGACGGTCTATTTTGGAGTGGAGTACAGCACTCTGTTTGCAGAATCAGCTCCTCCAGCATCTGTTCTACTTTTAACAGACCCCGTTATGTGTTTCCTTCCAAGATGAATAGAAACTATTTAAACACTTTCGTGTATATACAAATGTTTACAAGTTTATATACAGTATCTCACAAAACTGAGTACACCAAAACTGAGTACACCCCTCACATTTTTGTATTTTCTTTTATCTTTTCATGTGACAACACTGAAGAAATGACACTTGTCTACAATGTAAAGTAGTGAGTGTACAGCTTGTATAACAGTGTACATTTGCTGTCCATTCAAAATTACTCAACACACAGCCATTAATGTCTAAACCGTTGGCAACAAAAGTGAGTACACCCCTAAGTGAAAATGTCCAAATTGTCAATACATTTTTACATTTTTTTTTTTTTTAATTATTGTCAATAAATAAATGTCAAAGTGTCAGTATGGGGGGGCCCCTGGGCTTAGGTCACTTTCGGGCCCTACCTTCTATACATTACTTTAAAGAGAACAAAATGATACATACACAAGCTATGTATTAGCCCTTGTACACACGGTCGGAATGTGTCATATCGGAGTGCTTTGTCGGATATTCCGACTGTGTGTGGTCTCCATCGGACTGTTTCCGTCTGAATATCCTTCGGACCAAATTTTCCAACTTGCTGGAAATATTTTCCGACAAAATGCTCCGATCGGACATACTCCGATCATGTGTAGAGAATTCCGATCGGACAAAGTGCCACGCATGCTCAGATCAAATTCCTACACCAAAGCTATTGGCTACTAGCCTGAACGTAGTCCCGTCATAACGAATTTTCGTCATCACGTTCTGAAAGATCGGATTTTCCAACAACTTTGTCCAACCGTGTGTATGCAACAGTTTCGGACAAAATCCGACGGATTTGGTTGTCGGAATCTCCGACCGTGTGTACAAGGGCTTAGAGCTACACAATTCAGGATAAACTGAGAATAAAAATAGAGATCACGATTCTGAACAAACAACTAAACAAAATTACATAATTTATGTTAATTGCTGAAGTCTATTAAAAATGTTAAATTAATCTGAATTATAAAAAAATAAAAAATTAAGTTTGAATGAATGATTCAATTCCTCAATCAAATACACTTGTTTTGTAGATTAATCAGAATTTTTGCACTGATGACACATGGCACTAATACGTGCCACTGATGACAGATAGCACTAATACGTGGCACTAATGACATGTGACACTGATGACAGATGGCACTGTTACGTGGCACTGGTGACACTGATGACAGATGGCACTAATAGGTGGCACTGATGATAGATGGCACTAATACGTGACACTGATGACATGTGACACTAATATGTGGCACTGATGACACATGGCACTGATGACACGTGACACTGATGTGGCACTGATGACAGATGTCACTAATATGTGGCACTGATGACAGATGGCACTAATACGTGGCACTGGCAGATGACACTAATAGGTGGCACTGATGACATGTGACACTGATGACAGATGGCACTTATACGTGGCACTGATGGCACTGATGACAGATGGCACTTATACGTGGCACTAGGGACAGATGGCACTGACAGGTGGCACTGACAGATGGCACTGTGAGCACTTTATTTCCCCCCCCCCCTTTTTTTTACCTTGACGCTGCAGCCATTCGCTCTTCCTCCTCACACGCTATCTCTGTGTGAGGAGGGAGAGCCAGCAATGAGAGGTGATCTCATATGTTTACATATGAGATCATCTTCCATTGGACACTGCAATCGAGTGCTAAATGGCCACTGTGATTGACCATTTAGCACGATCTGTGATTGACTGTGTCCAAGGGACACGGACAACATAGAACTTCTCCGTTGCACTCCCGCAGCGGTGCACATTGGGGAAGTAAACAGGTGGACATCCAGGGATGCCCTCCTGGCAATTGGCATCCACGCTGTAGCCGTCTTTCGGCTATAGCGCGGATGCCTAGTGGTATTTAAAATGGAAACAGGTGGGGCCCGCGGGACCCCCTATTGGGCGGAGCCCATGGGCTTGAGCCCAGTCAAGCCCTATGGTAAATCCGGCCCTGATGGCCCCCATTATTTTCCAGCACTGCCTTAACCCTCTTGGGCATGGAGGTCACCAGAGCTTCACAGGTTGTCACTGGAGTCCTCTTCCACTCCTCCATGATGGCATCACGGAGGTGGTGGATGTTAGAGACCTTGCACTCCTCCACCTTCCGTTTGAGGATGTCCCACAGATGCTCAATAGGGTTTAGGTCTGGAAACATGCTTGGCCAGTCCATCACCTTTACCCTCAGCTTCTTTAGCAAGGCAGTGGTTGCCTTGGAGGTGTGTTGGGGGTTGTTATCATGCTGGAATACTGCCCTGCGGCCCAGTCTCTGAAGGGAGGGGATCATGCTCTGCTTCAGTATGGCACAGTACATGTTGGCATTCATGGTTCCCTCAATGAACTGTAGCTCCCCAGTGCCGACAGCACTCATGCAGCCTGAGACCATGACACTCCCACCACCATAGGAAAAGGGAAGTAGAATGTACACCTCTCCTAGGCTGTCTGCAAGTTAAAGGTCTCTTGATACTGCTGTGGCAACAAGACTGGGTGCCTACCAAGGTCCAGAACCTGGGAAATCCATGCAACAGAGAGAAAAGGCAGCACATCCAGAGATGAAGAAAAATTTGTTGGTTTATTGTAGAATCAAAGGTTAAAAAAACATGACACACTGTTCAGCAGAAGCATTTTACACAAAGTATTTAATTGCAATGCTTGCAATGATTAAGCACTTTGTGTGAAATGCGTCTGCTGAACAGTGTGGATCCCTCGTGTGCCATGTTTTTTTTGACTGTAGTCAAGACACACTTGTCTTTGTCCTCCTCACCTGGTTGCCCCCACACACGCTTGACACCACCTGAACCAAATAAGTTTATCTTGGTCTCATCAGACCACAGGACATGGTTCCAGTAATCCATGTCCTTAGTCTGCTTGTCTTCAGCAAACTGTTTGCAGGTTTTCTTGTGCATCATCTTCAGAAGAGGCTTCCTTCTGGGACAACAGCCATGCAGACCAATTTGCAGTGTGCAGCGTATAGTCTAAGCATTAACAACGCTGACCCTCCACCCCTTCAACCTCTGCAGCAATGCTGGCAGCACTCATACGTCTATTTGCCAAAGACAACCTCTGGATATGATCCTGAGCACGTACACTCAACTTCTTTGGTCGACCATGGCGAGGCCCGTTCTGAGTGAAACCTGTCCTGTCAAACTGCTGTATGGTCTTGGCCTCCATGCTTCAGCTCAGTTTCAGGGTCTTGGCAATCTTCTTGTAGCCTAAACCATCTTTATGTAGAGCAACAATTATTTTTTCAGATCCTCAGAGAGTTCTTTGCCATGAGGTGCCATGTTGAACTTCCAGTGACCAGTATGAGAGAGTGAGAGCGATAACACCAAATTTAACACACCTGCTCCCCATTCACACCTGAGACCTTGTAACACTAACGAGTCACATGACACCGGGGAGGGAAAATGGCTAATTGGGCCCAATTTGGACATTTTCACTTAGGGGTGTACTCACTTTTGTGGCCAGCAGTTTAGACATTAATGGCTGTGTGTTGAGTCATTTTGAGGGGAAAGTAAATTTACACTGTTATACAAGCTCTACACTCACTACTTTACATTGTAGCAAAGTGTAATTCAGACCACACCAGTAGAAAAGATCCAAAAAAGGTTGTCAAGAGACTATTTATTTTTCAAATGCGTGACTTTGGCCCTGGCCATGCCCATGGGGTGTCAGTAATGAGTGATTTCTATACTTTTAGAACACAATAAAATGGCTACTTGACGCTCCCTACGGTTACAAGTGGGCGCTACAGTTGAGAAAAGCCGTATGTGAAAGCAAACCTGAAGACTTTTATATATTTCATACCACCCACGTGTCACCAACATCAAATAATAGACATAAATCATACATAGAATTATTTTAAAGATGGGAAAGGTCATTTTAAAATAAGTTATAGCTTAAAAAGAGATTTGTGAGTATGTGGCAAGCACAGAAGATTTTAATTCTTTTTGAAGGTAGCAATTTTTACTTGTAAGAAATAAAATCTGTGAAAAACGAGAACTTACCTGGGTGTTGTATCATTAAATCTGAAAGAGAGGAAATAATTTGTTATACAGATTATACTGCAGATCGGTATTTCCATGTTCAGTCCTCAAGGACTATTAGTGGTTCATGCTTTAAAGTTAGCAGCTCCGAAGAAAACCACTGACTTCGACCATAAACTGTTCCTAAGCCACAGGAGGCCTCATCTAGGGACAGAACAGGGCGGTCTTTAATATTGATTGGACCCTGGGCAAATCTTTTCTTGGGGCCCCCCCCCCCATGCAGTTTTCACTCCACCTGCTTTGAGACATACATTAATTAGCAGTTAGACTCAAAATCCGTTTACTGAATCAGATCAGGCAGCTATTGTGATTGGTTGCCAGAGGTTAGTGTATCATTACCGCTCACTGACTGGTTGCTAGAGGTTACAGCACACATTACGGCTCACTAATTAGTTGCTAGAGGTTACAGCACATGATTTCTGCTTGTTGATTGGTTGCTAGAGATTACTGTGGATATGACCTCAGGGGGGGCATGATATACATACCAATGCCGCCAGCCGCTGATATTTACATATGAATTCTGCTGCTATTTACATATTAATGCTGATTATTTACATGTAAACACAGGGTCTGCAGGTGAGTCATCTGTACACAACAATAGGGCAGAGCTGGGCAGCATTAGTAGCAGCACTTCACACTGAGATATTGGGACACAGCACAGGACTAAAACCTCAAGGGATGAGGGAATTTAAACCAGGATAGTTGGCAAGTATGAGGTAGCTGCTTTGGGCCCCACAACAATGACAGGGCCCAGTGCAGCTGCCCCTTTTGCCCTGCCTTAAAAATGGCCCTGGGACAGAATCATTTAGAAGGAGCGGGTGAGAATCATCAGATTCTAAATTTTGATTGATAGTACATGTAAAAGAGCGCAGTGTTTCTGTGTGGCTGCTCCTCTTAAAAGGGCCTTTAAAGGAGACCCAATAGAATATTTAGGAGATGAGCACCAAACTAAAGGTAAAGAGTCCAATAAGAATTTTGTTTCTTAATGAAAGCGAGGTAAGAACGAGTTAACTAAAATTAACCTAGGTGGCACATTCTTTCACCTGATGTGGGAGTGCACTCCAATTTAGGAAGTTCTGGTCGGAGGTTATGGCCTTCATCAGCTCCTTAACTCAGATACCCAATATCTGCAATCCTCTACAATGTTTACTGGGATATATTGATGATGAAGGTATATATAAAAATGTAAAAAACTTTCTGCGCATAGTATTGCTTTATGCTAAGAGATCGATAACCATCCATTGGAAGTCTCAATCCTCACCCGCTATAGCCTTTTGGCTCACTACCACTAATCATGCTATACCATTATATAAGTTGATGTATGAAGCCAGAGGATGCCCAACAAAAATTCCTAAAGACTTGGGATTCTTGAGTCAGCTCCGAAAGTACCATACCACCTGCTCCTTGAAAGACTAAATGAAGCCCCTGATCATTGATTGTTTCCAATTAAGGAAAATAGACATTTGACCTTTTGGTTCTTACGTATTGCCTTAAAGCAGGACTGCACTGTGGAAAAAAATATTATAAGCCAGCAGCTACAAATACTACAGCTGCTGAATTTTAATAAATGGACACTCACCTGTCCCGGGGTCCAGCGATGCCGGCAGCCGAGGCTGATCGATCGCTCGGCTCTCGGCTGCTGCCGCAACTATTCTAGGTGAGGGAATCAGGAAGTGAAGCGCTGCGGCTTCACTTCCCGGATCCCTACTGCGCATGCGCGAGTCGCGCAGCGCAATAGGAATTGTCCGCGTTATCCCTTGGACCCGTGTGTGTCCCAGCAGACAGCGCGCAGGGACAGGAAGAGGCATAGACTCCCGTGGGAGTCTATGCCCTGAAGTGGGTGTAAATACCTTTCTTTGACAGGTATCTGCACCCCCTTCCCCCCTGAAAGGTGCCAATTGTGACACCGGAAAGGGGGAGGGTTCCGATCAGTGGAAGTTCCACTTTAGGGTGGAACCCCGCTTTAAATGTATACCAGTTTACCAGATTTTGTAATGGTTCGAGCGATGTTCGCTCAATGTACAGGTTTGTTTTCTTTGTTGTTTTTTGTGTATGGAAAATAAATAAAAAAATTTACTTAAATAAAACAATAAAAATTTACCTGGGTGGGGGTGAAGTTTCTCTTTAAAGGGATTGTAAAAGTAAAATGTGTTTTACCTTAATGCATTCCCTGAAAGTGGAAGTTCAGGCAATACCCAACTAGCGCTAATAAAGACTCATGTGGCTTGGCATGTAATTACCATCATCCCTTTGTATATAAAAAAAATGAATACCTCTAGGTTGGGATTTCTAAGGCAATTTTGAAAAGAGAGAAAATAGTTTTTAAATATTAAAATAGTTAATTTTTATACCAATTAAACATGATTTAAAAGTGAATATTCAAAATGAAGACAAAATAGTACAAATTGTTGGAAACATATACCATGATATTGCACAACTGAGATGATCCTGAAGTGGTCTTTCCCTACTACATGTAGTTCCACAGTCCATAAATAAAATTGATGCCCCTTTTTTCCCCCAAAAATAGAGCTTCTTTTTGGTGGTATTTGATCACCTCGGCGGTTTTTATTTTTTGCAGTATAAATAAAAAAAGACAGACGATTTTGAAAAAAACAACAACAACATTTTTGTATGTATTCTGTTACATATTTTTGGTAAAACAAATCCCAATAGGTGTATATTGATTGGTTTGCGCAAAAGCGTCTACAAACTATGTGATATATTTATGGAATTTTTATTTATTTTTTATTTTTTACTAGTAATGGCAGTGATCAGTGACTTATAGCGGGACTGCGATATTGTGGTGGACAAATCGGACACTAACTGACACTTTTGACACTAATACAGTGATCAATGCTAAAAATATGTCACTGTACTAATCACACTGGCTGGGAAGGGTTAACATCAGGGGCAATCAAAGAGTTAACTGTATGTTTAACAATGTGTTTTCTCGCTATAGGGATGTGCTTTTTCTATAGGAAGGCACTGATCCATGTTTCTGCATTAGAGGAACACAGGATGAATGCCTTACCTACTGACAGTTTACATAGGCAGATTGCCGTTCTGGCTCTCTGCCTAATGATCAGCGGGTATATGATCCTGTGCAGGAGGAGCGGGAGAGCCGCCTTTCGACCGTATGTATACAGTATTAGTTCAGCAAGTGGTTGAAGAGCACAGGCTGGGATTTTCCTATAAGGATTAGGACACCACAGAGCATATAGCAGGCTAGAAGTGGCCAGCAGCAGGATGGTTTTAATTACAGAGAATATGCCTAACTGGTGTATTCCTAACTTTTATTTTATCTTTACAACTACAAGTCCCATCATGCCTCTGCCTGTTGGAATCATGCTTGTAACTGTCAGCCTTGCAATGCCTCATGGGGCTTGTAGTTTTGCAACAGCTGGAGGGCCGCCAGTTTGAGACCCCTGGAGTAGAGGGTGCAGTGAATGTGCGTTATCTAATGTGAGCTCGTTAATGTCCATGCTGTTCTTGCACTTTTTTTTTCTTTCAAATGATACAGTGGCATGCTGAAAACAAAAGGCAGCTTTAAAAACTAGATGGACAGCAACAAGTAAATGATTTGCATTAAGCATCAGAAACTTAAAAATAGGACCTATCAACATAAAATAAGAATTAAAAAAAAAGAAATTAAAACTCCAAAATTAAAAATGAAACCCCAGAAGAAAATGTTAACTTCTTTAAAGGGAAGCCTTGCAGCAAATTAATAAATAATAAATTTATAAATTGAATTAACAAAGTTTGACCTAAAATAAAAACCCAATAAATCTAAAATAAAATACAATATGCCCCCAAAATAATTAAAAAAACCCAGATTACTCCCCCCTGGAAATAAAAGCTAATAAAAGCCAAACAAAAAAAAGAAAACAATTTGCTGTGGATGGAACAGAAGCTAAAACTGAATTTTAATCTCAAATTAACCATTAAACAAAATAGAAGACCAAAAAAAATCTCCAATAAAAACAAAAACAGACAACACAGGGGTTGATTGTCCAAAGAGCTAGCAATCAGAATTAAATTACAGTTTTCTAACTACCCCCTGATCTTTCCTAATGCAGTTTGACAGCCTTTCCTATCCTTTCCCTACAACATCTTCCAATTAATGAATGCCAGGGCTGCTCTTTGCCCCTCTTTTTCTCCAAAAGCCCCCTTATTGGACCTCTATGGTTGCTCCATTTACAGCATTGTCCATGTCTTTTCAATAACGGAATACTATTTTTTGGATGTCATCCTGAGTGCCGACCACTTTCTTCTAAGCTCGCTGGCCATAGTTCAAAGGCCATACAGTAGGATTAAAAAAATGCAATATATCCTACCGCACTATGGGCAAAAAAAAGAATAATAATAAAAAAATTATTCCAATCAAATCTGTACAAAAATTTGCTCAGGCCACACATCTCAAACTCATGGAAATCAGCTCGAACCCATGGTAACAGCAAACCTAAACCTCATCCCTAAGAATTAAAACAAATATGCATACATAAATACTCCAAAAAAGATTTTTTTGTTTTTTTTGGAACCATTGGGTCCCCAAGATAAATCAACCATTTACCATTAGATCCCGACAGATACATGCACCCAGATAGTGGAACAAAGACAGAAAGTATCCAGCAGTAATTAGTAATAAAATTAGTAATAGTTTCCATACTTACAAATGAGGAGGATTATTTGGCACGGACCCCACAGCCTACACATTACTCCAACTTGTCTCTGCAATGCTGCATTTGTAGGGATCAGAAGTTCTTTTGGCACTATATGTTGTATACAGAGTTCCCTTTATAAGTGATCATTGTGAGATAATTTAACTACTAATAACTATATGAGAAGAGACGAAGAGTGTGAAAAACCACAAGAAGTCCTATTAATAAAGAACGTGAAAACTAAGCTTCCGCTACTTAGGCAGAAGAAGAAGAAGATAGTACAGAGATATGTAGAAATTAAACTATTGGCTTTTGCTAAATTATCCGCAGATTCATTAAATTCCCTCCTTGGTAAAAATTCTGTGTAATGCAGGTTTTTATTCTATTATTCACACACATACAAAAACAGACATTTTAACAATTCTCCTTCATGTTGGTAGACTGCTAGCTCATACGTAAAGTAAAGCTGTAAAGAAGTGTCTATTCTGAATTCAAAGAGGATGAGGTAGCGCAAAAGACCAATCACAGTAAAGACTCTTTTTCCAATAAAAAAAGGGGGGGGAGGGAGAGGATTAAAAGAAACTGTCCAAAGTTATAATATATTAATAGTCAATGTAAAATTAAATGCACCAGTGGCACCAGCAGTCTTTTTTAATTGTTCCACTTCATATGTGGTCTACTGTATTTCCTGCCCTTGTGGCCTTTTATATGTACCGTATTTTTCGGACTATAAGGCGCACGTAAAAGCCTAAATTTTCTCCCAAAAACGACCGTGCGCCTTATAATCCGGTGCGCCTTATATATGACCTGTTGACATCGCTGGAGTTCTTTGTTAATAGTATCTGTCAGATGGGCGCGCATGGAGTCACAGATCAATAGGGATGGCGGTCTCCTGACGTAAACCTTCGGACTATAAGGCGCACGTAAAAGCCTAAATTTTCTCACAAAATCGACCGTGCACCTTATAGTCCGATGCGCCTTATATATGGAAATATCCATTTTATCAGCCGGTCGTTGCTAGTGCGCCTTATAATCCGGTGCGCCTTATAGTCCGAAAAATACGGTAGGTAGAATCATCAGGGCTCTATGAGCAAGGTTTGGAGAACATCACCGGGCTGTCCAAGACGGAAATCACAAATATAGTGTTGCTCGACACTTTGCCACACATCACCAGGAAAAGATCACAAATCTCAATGTTTGGATAACTGAATCGATATCGGTTTAAATTCACCCCAGCTGAGAGATTTCAACATCTCTGTAATCAGGAGACTTACTGGATATATTCCCTGAATACTATGTCACCTCATGGCTTAAATGAGGAAATAGCAATCCATATTGCTATTTAACCCCGATTTACGGTGTGCGTGGCTGTGCATATATACATATGTGTATACATGATATGCACGTGTTTGGGTGTGTTTACATGTATGCATACTTTTCTTTGGGCCATGTACTCTCTCTTTTTTGTCAAGGTATATTCTGTTTTTTTTCATGACCTATATTTTTTATTCCCCTTGGGATTTCTTAATTTTTCCTAGACCCTTATACATATTCTAACTTTTAATACATACAGTTCTTAATTCTTTTAATTTGCTGTCACCCAGTTGCATACCTTCACTCCTCACATAATTCTGAGTTCTTTCCTTATATTTATTATTAAGCATATACATGGCTCATGCATTTTCTCATAATGTCTCTACAAATATGGTTTAAATATCATATAGATTTCTCTCCTTATATATATATATTTTTTACATATAAATTATGAATTGTATATATATATATATATATACATATATATATATATATATATATATATATATATATATATATATATATATATATATATATATATATATATATATATATATATATATATATATATATATATATATATACATATATATATATATATATATATATATATATATATATATATATATATACATATATATATATATATATATATATATATATATATATATATATATACATATATATATATATATATATATATATATATATATATATATATATATATATATATATATATATATATATATATATATATATTTGTTGATCGAAACATTAAATCTATTTATTATATTTGGTGCTATTGCCTATTGCCCCCCCCCCCCCCCCCGTCTCAAAATAATTCTTCATCCATTTAGTAATTCCCATAAATCATATATCCTAATATACTCTCATGTTTGTCCTCCTTTATATAATAACACTTCATTGATCTGTCAATTGTTAATTTTTAGTCTCTAATTTCATATTCATCATCATCCCCTATAATTTACATATATACATTTAAATAATATTTAATCTATTTAGTATATTTGGTGATACGGCCCCCCCCCCCCCCCCCGTCTTATCATAAATACTCCATGTATTTAATAATTCCCATATATCATATATTCTAATATATTCTCATGTTTGTCCTCCTTTTTATAGTGATACTTAATCCCTAGTCTCTCATTTATATCCATCACCACCCCCCATTAATTTACATATATTATTATTATTATTATTATGCACGATTTATATAGCGCCAACAGTTTACGCAGCTCTTTACAATGTATAGGGGGGACAACACAATTACAGTACAATACAAAAGGTACAGGAGGGCCCTTTAAATGATATTTAAATAATATATATTTAATATACATCTTTTACCATTAATTCTATACTATTTTTATGTTCATACAATTTCTTATATTGTTTGTCCTCCTTTTTATAATGATACTTGATTGACGTGTCATTTGTTAATCTCTAGTCTCTAATTTATATCCATCACCATCCCCCATTAATTTACATATATACATTTAAATGATATTTAAATAATATATATTTAATATACCTCTTTTACCATTAATGTTATACTATTTTTATGTTCATACGGTTTCTTATATTGAATCTCCTTCTCAAGTTTACTTTCAGTTTGGTTTACATTAATTCATTTGGTACCAATTTATTGCAATTATATGTGTCTCTTGTTCCGCTGTTTAATACAATTCCGTGCCCGTCTACATATGTTTCACATCCTGCATAGACTGATAGAACTGAGGAAACAACAGATATTGTGAAACGCATCTTCTGATTGGTCGCCACGCCACTTCCGGTGTGCGGCCCGCTGGACGCTGAAGACATCACACGCTATTGTCATCATAGCATTCGCAAGGCGGCGAATTTGAAAACCATTGCAGAGGCTGTATTATTATATCCCTCCTCTCCGGCTTGCCAGCGGTGTACCATCCTCGCTCCTTTGTGGACCCGTCAGTGGCCTTGGATACTCCCCCCTTTGTTTATTGATATGCCTAATTACTACCAACTTTTTTGAGTAGCCATTTGACTGTGTGCTTTTATTATATTCCAATAATGGCGCACCTCTCCTTTCTCTACATTATATGTTTTTGAATTGAATCACAAGAGTTTAACAGCAAAAGCACTTCACTGATCGTAATTTTTTCCCTCACATGCTATCTATAAGCCATTTCTTTTTGGCCCTCTCGACCGGATTCTCAGAGAGGTATGAAACTCAATACTTCGGGTCCCTCAAGACAGCAGGTACCCCAAAGCTGGGATACCATGGGTTGCCTGAAGACTTGGGGCACTGGTACTAGGGTCATTTGACAGCATTGATACCAGGTGTCTTGTTATAACCAAGTAGCTTGCCTGATCCCCAGGACTTGCTCTGCATATCAACTGGCGCCTAGGTCTTTCCAAAGCACTGGTAACCCGAATAAGGGTTCCCTAGTGCATCGGTCGCCAACCAGTGGAAAATGGTGGTACCCAGGGGTTTTGCCACAAATCAGCATTGTGGCAGATGTATACCGCCCAATGTTGTTTCCAGTGTTTTTCTCAATGCGCACTGACAGTCAATACTGTCAGCCCGCATTAATACCTGATGCCTCCACTGTATTTTCGGCTACTCTGAACTCAGAGGGAGGCACTAGGAGTAGTGCGGAGAGCGAGATGTGAAGAAGGAGGGGGGCTTCCAATGGCAGCTCTTATCACAGACTGTGGGAGGGAGCACAAAGCTCGAGCACATGGCTGGATAAGGAGGTGAGATCAAATGATGAGTCTGTGAGACTGCAGTATGATGCAGAGTGTGGGGGGGGGGCAGAGAGTGAGAGCATTGTGTGTATAAGGCAGCAGTGTGATCCAGGGGGAGGGGGGCAGAGAGTTGGAGCATTGTGTGTATAAGGCATGTAAAATTCATGTTATGCTGCGTACACACGATCGGTAATTCGGGCAGCAAAAGACTGATGAGAGCTTTTGGTTGGAAAAATGCGACCGTGTGTACTGTATGCTCCACCTGACTTTTGCTGGCCAAATTCCCGCCAGCAAAAGATTGAGATGTTCTCAATTTTTCGGTTGGAAAAAGTTTTGATCGGAAATTTTGGTTGTCCGTACCAATTCCGACGTGCAAAATTCCTCCACATGCCTGGAAACAATTTGACGCATGCTCAGAAGCATTGAACTTCATTTTCTCGGCTTGTCGTAGTGTTGTATGTCACCGTGTTCTTGACGGTCGAAAGTTCTGCGAACTTTTGTATGACCGTGTGTATGCAAGCCAAGTTTGAGCGGAATTCCGTTGGAAAACCCATCCAAGATTTTTCCGACTGAAAATTTGCTTGTGTGTTCGGGGCATCGGTGTTCTGCGAGATTCAAAACTGTGACTTTAGTGGTCCGTGAGGTCCGAAAGGTTGGTGACAACTGCCCTAGTACACCTGAAGTCTGAAGTTGCAGCAAGAGCATTTGGGTCATGCATAGCCGTGTGCAGCCTATTGCATTAGGCTCAAACACACACACACACACATATATATATATATATATATACAGTATATACACACACACATATACACTGTATTACCAGAAGTATTGGGACACCTGCCTTTTCACGCACATGAACTTTAATGGCATCCCAGTCTTAGTCCGTAGGGTTCAATATTGAGTTGGCCCACCCTTTGCAGCTATAACAGCTTCAACTCTTCTGAGAAGGCCGTCCACAAGGTTTAGGAGTGTGTCTATGGGAACGTTTGACCATTCTTCCAGAAGAGCATTTGTGAAGCCATTAGTTAATCTGTATGGCAAATATCTATAGGAGGGGTTTCCACCATCCCTGCTAAGTTTATTTGTTTGTGACGTTACATATCACCGGTATTGTGGTAATATTGACGTTTATTCAGATTTTCATACATTAGAAGATTCCACAATTATTGTTACATTATTGATTAGTAAGTTAGTGCTGCATTTTTATTTTTTTTTGTGGTGTGGGAACACATAACAGTGCTTAGCGGCCGGCCTTTTACTGACACTTTTGTAATTTACCTCCAGTAGTTTACTGTAAATAGTAGTGTGGTGATTATTTATTATACTAAAGATCGTCATGTGGCATTAATAAACAGACTGATTTCAGTTGTGCCCCACCAGGCCACCCCCCATAGATAATGTGCCTAGCTGCTGATTTCAACTGCCCATCCCCGCACTCAGTGCACTGATAGCCAGCACTGATTGGCACTGATAGGTGACATTGATTGGCAGCACTCATGGACACTGATGGGCAGCACTGATTGGCAGAATTGATGGGCAATGATAGGCAGTACTGGTTGGCAGCACTGATAGGCACTGCATGGTGGCACTGATAGGCGGCACTGATTGGCACTAATTGGCAGCACTGATTGGCACTGATAGGCAGCACTGATAGGCATTGATAGGCAGCACTGATGGGCACTGATCGGCTGCACCGATAGGCAGCATTGATAGGCACTGATTGTCACTGATAGATGGCACTGCTAGACAACACTGATTGGCAGCACTGATGGGCACTGATGGGTAACACTGATGGGCACTGATAGGTGGCGCTGATTGGAAGCATTGATAGGCAGCACTGATTGGAAGCACTGATTGGCACCGATTGGCAGGGATAGGTGGCATTGGTTAGCACTAATAGGTTTCACTGATTGGCAGCACAGGTGGGAAATGATAGGCCGCACTGATTTATGGCATTGGTTGGCACTGATAGGTGGCATTGATAGGCAGCACTGATGGCCACTCATTATCAGCACTGATGGGCACTGATAGGCAAAACTGATGGGTACTGATAGGCAGTACTGATAGGTGGCACTGATTGGAAGCACTGTTGGGCACTGATAGGTGGCATTGGTTGGCACTGACTGGTAGCACTGATTGGCACTGACAGGTGGCACGGTTTGTCTCTGATAGGTGGCATTGGTTAGCACTGACAGGTGGCACTGATGGCCACTGACAGCTGGCACTGGTGGGCACTGACAGGTGGCACTAATGAGCAATGATTGGCACTGACGGGTAGCATTGATTAGCAATGATTGGCACGACAGGTGGCGCTGGTGGGCACTGACATGTGGCACTGGTGGGCACTGATTGGCACTGACAGGTGGCACTGATGGGCACTGATTGACACTGACAGGTGGCATTGGTCAGCACTGATTGGCACTGGTGGGCACTGACAGGCACTTATTAGCACTGACAGGTGGCACTGATGGGCACTGATAGGTGGCACCGGTGGGCACTGATTGGCATTGACATGTGGCACTGGTGGGCACTGATAGGTGGCACTGATGGGCACTGACAGGTGGCACTGATTGGCGGCACTGACAGGGGGCATTGGCTGGCAATGATAGGTGGCATTGATGAGCATTGATAGGTGGCACCGATTGGCACTGATCTAGGAGAGGGGAAGTTTCCCATTGAGCAGTCATCTAGGCATCAAAAAAACATCTACGAGGTAAATGAATAGATCAATTCACCCATAGAAAAAACAGCGCATATTACTCTATAAAAGAAAAGTTGTTCTGGTGCAATCTCTTATTCTACGGAAAACATATGTGTATACTCCAAAAATAAATCATACAAGATTGTTATTGTCCATAATAACTATCCATATGTCCAGTTTATGCTATATACTCCAGGTAGTCTCAGTGGGAAAAGAACTGAAACAAAGTTATCTATTACAGTCCATAGGAAGCATAGGAAGCAAAACTGAAACAAAGTTTTCTGTCACAGATCATCAAGGGTATACAATGCAATCCTTCCTTAACGTGACTAGACTTCCAGCAATAAAATATAGTGTTCCCAAATTTGCTGGGGGGTAATCCCAAGCCTGAAGCAACCCCCTTTAGTTTTATTCTTACCAGATCTGTCTGGTTACATGAGCTTTCAGATATCACTCCTCATCGGCTGGATCTCATCCGCTTCATGAGCACCAGGTGATTCAAGATCTCGGAAAAAAGCAATTGTGGAAAACACACATAGCGTAATACTGTCTCGTAAAAACACAATTTATTTAAATAAAAAAATATTGCACTCACAAAAAACAATCCTTTAAAAACATTGGTTTACACTACATGCATAGTTCTTTACGATAGTCAGGTACAGGGAGATATATTAACATCAGCCGCTACAGGTTGTCGCCATATGATAGCTCACGGTTTTAACTGTGCGTCTTTCCTCCCTCCTGTCAGTCTCTCTATGCTGCTAACGTGTACTTCCACGCTGACGCGTTTCGTTGTATTGACATCATCTGAGGGTGGAGGAAATCAGTCCTGACCCCTTTTTTTTATATGTATGCTATTAACCCTTCATAGGCGTATATAAATGTTTAGTGTTTTATCCACCTTTATTCTATAAACCACCCTCAGATGATGTCAATACGACGAAACGCGTCAGGGTGGAAGTACACGTTAGCAGCATAGAGAGACTGACAGGAGGGAGGAAAGACGCACAGTTAAAACCGTGAGCTATCATATGGCGACAACCTGTAGCGGCTGATGTTAATATATCTCCCTGTACCTGACTATCGTAAAGAACTATGCATGTAGTGTGAACCAATGTTTTTAAAGGATTGTTTTTTGTGAGTGCAATATTTTTTTATTTAAATAAATTGTGTTTTTACGAGACAGTATTACGCTATGTGTGTTTTCCACAATTGCTTTTTTCCGAGATCTTGAATCACCTGGTGCTCATGAAGCGGATGAGATCCAGCCGATGAGGAGTGATATCTGAAAGCTCATGTAACCAGACAGATCTGGTAAGAATAAAACTAAAGGGGGTTGCTTCAGGCTTGGGATTACCCCCCAGCAAATTTGGGAACACTGTATTTTATTGCTGGAAGTCTAGTCACGTTAAGGAAGGATTGCATTGTATACCCTTGATGATCTGTGACAGAAAACTTTGTTTCAGTTTTGCTTCCTATGCTTCCTATGGACTGTAATAGATAACTTTGTTTCAGTTCTTTTCCCACTGAGACTACCTGGAGTATATAGCATAAACTGGACATATGGATAGTTATTATGGACAATAACAATCTTGTATGATTTATTTTTGGAGTATACACATATGTTTTCCGTAGAATAAGAGATTGCACCAGAACAACTTTTCTTTTATAGAGTAATATGCGCTGTTTTTTCTATGGGTGAATTGATCTATTCATTTACCTCGTAGATGTTTTTTTGACGTTTGTAGTGGTTTTATTTCTATATTTAAAGCCTTTTAATACAGCTGCTTAAATTCCACAGCTCCCAGTTAGGAAGCACACTATTTAGTGCAAGCGCTTTTGTTTGCTTAGTTAACGGGCGGAGGTTACCTAAAGCAAAGGTGTCCATTGAGTCATCTAGGCATGTAAGAGTGCGTGAAACTGTACTGTAATATCACTGCTTGCAGAGAAGAGCTGTCAGAACTCGGAGCTGATGTCGGGGGTGGGTGGGACCGAACAGCTAGCCTATCAAACACAAGCCAATGGGATAGGGGCTGGGCGTGCTGCTCTGTGTATGTGGCCCCGCCCCTTTCTATCAGCTATCAAACACCAGCCAAAGGAATAGGGGCTGGGTGGGCTGCTCCGTGTATATGGCTCTGCTCCCTTTCTTACGCAGTCCAATCATTGGCTGGTGTTTAATAGCTGATAGACAGAGTGGCCGCCTAGCCCTCAACATCAACTTGTTTGATAGGCTATCTGTTTGGTCCCGCCCTGACAGCTCCTATCTGCAAGCAGTGACATTACATTACAGTTTAAAGCACTAAGTGGCTCTTACATGCCTCCCTGACTGCTCAGTGGGAAACACAGGCAGCTCCCTATACAGTCTCTTGCAGCATCTTACAGCAGATCTCCAAACACATATTAGAGTGTGCCCAGGCAAACCCGGAACACCCCTTGTGCATGTCTATGGGGTCATGGCAAGGTACAAATGGTACTCTGCCACTCACCAGAAGATTGCTACTTCAAGGACTGATATGGCAAATGCAACCACCAGTTACAGAGGAAATGTGTGGACCACCAGGGTTCCCTAGTGCAACCAAAGTCACAGAATTTGCATCTGTATTATGGTAAAGTACACCTACCAGTTACAGAGGAAAGCTGTGGACCACCAGGGCCCCCTAGTGAAGCAGTCAAAAGTCATGGCAAAGTACATATGGTATTTTGCCACTCTGCCATGGAAGATTGCTATTACCAGGGCTATTATTGCAAATAAGGTTGCTGGTCACAGAGAAAATGTCTGGACCACCAGGCTTTGGCACAACAGGACCAATATGTTGCAAAAGGAACTACTCCAAGAATCCCAGACCAGACAGGCAACCCATGCAAGGCACGTGACAACAATGGAAACTCTGAAACATCAGACCCATCAGCAGGCGAGAGCTTAACCTTGGTACCAGAGCATGGCTGGGCAACAGGCAGGGAATCAGCAGATTCCAGCTAGGCAGCAAGCAGTGTTTAGCTATTATGCCCTCATATTGGCTCATGTTAGGGAAAGCACATCCTGTAGATACCCATTTAACCCATTTTATGTTAGCCCAGAGCATCAAGGCTCTGCCCCCACCATGGACTCACTGAAGAGCATCATTATGTCACACCTTTCTCACAATTATTGACTGACCACCACTGGGAGGAAGAAAAGGTCCAAGAGGACCCGTGACATTAACAAACCTCACTGAAGACAATTGGGGAAAATAAGGCATGTATGTTGATTATTGATGTTGGTCTTGTAGGTGCTCCATAGGGGGGTGGGGCATGCAAGCAGGGCTCATATACATGAGGGTAAACTTCACATTCATGTACCTTATATGATATCTTTATTTCAGCTTTATATATATTTATATAACTATATATATATATATATATATATATATATATATATAACTATATATATATATATATATATATATATATATATACAGTGGTGTGAAAAAGTGTTTGCCCCCTTCCTAATTTCCTGTTCCTTTGCATGTTTGTCACACTTAAGTGTTTCGGAACATCAAACCAATTTAAACAATAGTCAAGGACAACACAAGTAAACACAAAATGCAATTTGTAAATGAAGGTGTTTATTATTAAAGGTGAAAAAAAATCCAAACCATCATGGCCCTGTGTGAAAAAGTGATTGCCCCCTAAACATAATAACTGGTTGGGCCACCCTTAGCAGCAACAACTGCAACCAAGCGTTTGCGATAACGTGCAATGAGGCTTTTACAGCGTCCTGGAGGAATTTTGGCCCACTCATCTTTGCAGAATTGTCCTAATTCAGTTACATTAGAGGGTTTTCGAGCATGAACGGCCTTTTTAAGGTCATACCACAACATCTCAATAGGATTCAGGTCAGGACTTTGGCTAGGCCACTCCAAAGTCTTCATTTTGTTTTTCTTCAGCCATTCGGTGGTGGACTTGCTGGTGTGTTTAGGATCATTGTCCTTCTGCAGAACCCAAGTTCGTTTCAGCTTGAGTACACGAACAGATGGTCGGACATTCTCCTTCAGGATCTCTTGGTAGACAGCAGAATTCATAGTTCCTTTTATCACGGCAAGTCTTCCAGGTCCTGAAGCAGCAAAACAGCCCCAGACCATCACACTACCACCACCATATTTTACTGTTGGTATAATGTTCTTTTTCTGAAATGCAGTGTTCCTTCTACGCCAGATATACTTGGACACACACCTTCCAAAGAGTTCCACTTTTGTCTCATCGGTCCACAGAATGTTGTCCCAAAAGTCTTGGGGATCATCAAGATGTGTTGTGGGGAAATTGAGACGAGCTTTGATGTTCTTTTTGCTCAGCAGTGGTTTTCTCCTTGGAACTCTGCCATGCAGGCCATTTTTGCCCAGTCTTTTCCTGATGGTGGAGGCATGAACGCTGACCTTAACTGAGGCAAGTGAGGCCTGCAGTTCCTTGGACGTTGTTGTGGGGTCTTTTGTGACCTCTTGGATGAGTCGTCGCTGCGCTCTTGGGGTAATTTTGGGCGGCCGGCCACTCCTGGGAAGGTTCACCACTGTTCCATGTCTTCGCCATTTGTGGATAATGGCTCTCACTGTGGTTCGCTGGATTCCCAAAGCTTTGGAAATGGCTTTATAACCCTTTCCAGACTGATAGATCTCAATTACTTTCTTTCTCAATTGTTCCTGAATTTCTTTGGGTCTCGGCATGATGTGTAGCTTTTAAGGATCTTCTGGTGGACCTTACTGTGTCAAGCAGCTCCTATTTAAGTGATGCCTTGATTGTGAACAGGTGTGGCAATAATCAGGCCTGGGTGTGGCTAGAGAAATTGAACTCAGGTGTGGACAACCACAGTTATAGTATGTTTTAACAAGGGGGGCAATCACTTTTTCACACAGGGCCATGATGGTTTGGATTTTTTTTCACCTTTAATAATAAACACCTTCATTTACAAATTGCATTTTGTGTTTACTTGTGTTGTCCTTGACTATTGTTTAAATTGGTTTGATGTTCCGAAACACTTAAGTGTGACAAACATGCAAAGGAACAGGAAATGAGGAAGGGGGCAAACACTTTTTCACACCACTGTATATATATATATATATATATATATATATATATATATATATATATATAATATTTATATAGCACTGATCATTTATGAATTGTATTCACATCAGTCTCTGCCTTCAACAAGCCCAAAATGTAAGGTCCCTATCTCACATGCATACAGTACACATACTAGGGCTGAATTATCTATGCATACACATACTAGGGCCAAATTATCTACCAGGTCTATGAATGTAGTAGAAAACCCATGCAAGCACATTAAGAACATGTAAACTCTATGAAGATAGTATTCTGACTGGGATTTGAACCAAGCTACTTGGTTATAACAAGACACCTGGTGTCAATGCTGTCAAATGACCCTAGTGCCAGTGCCCCAAGTCTTCAGATAACCCATGGTATCCCAGCTTTGGGGTACCTGCTGTCTTGAGGGACTTGAAGTATTGAGTTTCATACCTCTCTGAGAATATGGTCGACAGGGCCAAAAATAATGGCTTAGAGATAGCATATGAGGGAAAAAAATTACGATCAGTGAAGTGCTTTTGCTGCTAAACTCTTGTGATTGAATTCAGAACAGACACTTCTTTAGGTCTCTTTCACACGAACAATCCGTTCAGGTCCGCCTGTCACTTTTTTCAGGCGGACCTGAACGGAGGCTCCATAGACCTCTATGTCATCGGTGACATGTCCGCTGACATCCGACCCGCTCTCGATCCGAAAAAATGTGCCGGAGGAAAAACCCACTTTTCCATCCGTCTGCGAATGGGATCGATTGACGACGGACTCTGCGGTTCATCGTCATCTGATCTCCCATAGGGGAGAGTGGCGCTCTGACAGGTCCGTCTCTGCGCAGTGTGCAGAGATAGACCTGTCATCTTCCTGCTCAGCGGGGATCGAGCAAGCGGATGTTCACGGGGGGGCTCATCACGGATCTGTCCCGTGTGAAAGGACCATTACAGCTTTACGTTACTTATGAGCTAGCAGTCTATCAACATGAATGAGAAATGTTAAAATATCTGTGTGTGTATGTGTGTGAGTAAGTGCATGAAAACCTGTTTTCTGCATTAGCCCTTGTACACACGGTCGGAAATTCCGACAACCGAATCCGTCGGAGTAATTCCGATGGATTAATTCCGGAAGAGGTCCGGAAGTGATGTTGCATACACACGGTCGGACTAAGTTGTCGGAAAATCCGATTGTACATAACGTGATGACGTTATTTCATTACGACAGGACTATGTTCAGGCTAGTAGCCAATAGCTTTGGCCTAGGAATTTGATCTAATCATGCGTGGCACTTTGTCCGTCGGAGTAGGCTACACATGATCGGATTATGACCATTTTGTCGGAAAATTTTACCAGCAAGTTGGAAAAGTTAGTCCGTCGGATATTCCGACGGAAACAGTCTGATGCAGACCACACACAGTCGGAATATCCGACAAAACGGTCCGATAGGAAACATTCCGACGGAATCTCCGACCGTGTGTACAAGGGCTTACACTGAATTTTTACCAGGAGGGAATTAAATGAATCTGCAGATAATTTAGCAAAAGCCAATAGTTTCATTTTCACAAATCTCTCTACTTTCTTCTTCTTCTGCCTAAGTAGCTGAACTTTCGTTTCTTTACTATTTCATGTTCTTTATTAATAGGTCATCTTGTGGTTTTTCACCCTCTTCGTCTCTTCTTCACTCTCCTTCTCGACCTCACGATGATCACTTATAAAGGAAACCAGTCAAGCTTGAGATATGGAGTCTGCCATTGCCGGTCTTCTGCTGAAGATGCTTGTGACCTGGCTGCCGTGATGATAGGTTTCAGTAGTTTGAATGTTCTCACAATGCTCATTTAGTTTCTGTCCTATCTGTGGTTGCCTCTCTTCCTTCCTCTACCAGCCTGGCTTCTCTAAATAGTTGTATACCGCATCTATCATTTCACAGCCTGCTCTGTATACAACGTATAGTGCCGAAAGAACTTCTGATTCCTACAGATGCAGCATTGCAGAGACAAGTTGGAGTAATGTGTAGGCTGTGGGGTCCGTGCCAGACAATCCTCCTCATTTGTAAGTATGGAAACTATTACTAATTTTATTACCAATTACTACTGGATACTCTTTGTCTTTGTTCCACTATCTGGGTGCATGTATCTGTCAGGATCTAATGGTAAATTGATTTATCTTGGGGACCCAATGGTTACAAATGGTTAAAAAAAATACTGTTTTGTAGTATTTATGTATGCATATTTGTTTTAATTCTTAAAGGTACATTAGGGATGAGGTTT
The DNA here is from genome assembly GCF_037356315.1 of Lithobates pipiens. Taxonomy (NCBI): domain Eukaryota; kingdom Metazoa; phylum Chordata; class Amphibia; order Anura; family Ranidae; genus Lithobates; species Lithobates pipiens. The sequence goes on along the minus strand of NW_027507906.1, from coordinate 311,516 downwards.
GGGTTTGCTGTTACCATGGGTTCGAGATGATTTCCGTGAGTTTCAGAGATGTGTGGCCCCAGCAAATTTCTGTACAGATTTATTTGGAAGAATATTTTTTTATTAATATTATTTTTTGCTCATAGCGCGATAGCACTGTATGGCCTTTGAACTATGGCCAGCAAGCTTAGAAGAAAGAAAGGGATGGTCGGCACTCAGGATGACATCCAAAAAATAGTATTCCGTTATTGAAAAGACATGGACAATGCTGTAAAGGGAGCAACCATAGAGGTCCAATAAGGGGGGCATTTGGATAAGTCCCCTTATTGCTCCCTTTACTGTCTTTTCAATAACGGAATACTATTTTTTGTAAAAGAGGGGCACAGAGAAGCCATGACGTCCATAAATTGGAAGTTGTTGTAGGTAAAGGATAGGGAAAGCTGTCAAACTGCATAAGGAAAGATCAGGGGGTAGTTAGAAAACTGTGCTTTAATTCTGATTGCTAGCTCTTTGGACAATAAACCCCATGTGCTGCCTGTTTTTGTTTTTATTGAGGATGTTGTTTGTCTTCCATTTTGTTTAATGGTTAATTTGAGATTAACATTCAGTTTTAGCTTCTGTTCCGTCCAGAGCAAATGATTTTATTTTTTTGTTTGGCTTTTAGGGGGAGTAATCTGGGTTTTTAAATTATTTTGGGGGCATATTGTATTTTATTTTAGATTGATTGGGTTTTTATTTTAGGTCAAACTTTGTAAATTCATTCATTTATTTATCTGCTGCAAGGCTTCCCTTTAACCACTTCAGCCCCGGAAGTTTGTACCCCCTTCCTGACCAGAGCACTTGCGATTCGGCACTGCGTCGCTTTAACTGACAGTTCCACGGTCGCGCGATGTTGCACCCAAACAAAATTGACGTCCTTTTTCCCCCACAAATAGAGCTTTCTTTTGGTGTATTTGATCACCCCTGGGTTTTTTATTTTTTGCGCGATAAACAAAAAAGAGCGACAATTTTGAAAAAAAAACAATAATTTTTTACATTTTGCTATAAAAAATACCCCAAAAATATATAAAAAAACTATTTTTTTCTCAGTTTAGGCCGATACGTATTCTTCTACATATTTTTGGTAAAAAAAAATCACAATAAGCGATTATTGATTGGTTTGCGCAAAAGTTATAGCGTTTACAAAATAGGGGATAGTTTTATAGCATTTTTATTAATCTTTTTTTTTTTTACTAGTAATGGCGGCGATCAGCGATTTTTATCATGGCTGCGACATTTTTGAATTTTTTTTGGGACCATTGTCATTTTTACAGCAATCAGTGCTATACAAATGCACTGATTCCTGTGTAAATGACACTGGCAGTGAAGAGGTTAACCACTAGGTGGCAGTATAGGGGTTAAGTGTGTCCTGGCCTTTTAAAGGGCAACGTACAGGTACATTAGTTTGCCTGTACGTGCCCTTCTGCCGCAGTATATCTGCATGAGGCGGTCGGCAAGCGGTTAAGGAAAAGTTTAAATTTTCTTCTCGGGTTTTAATTTTTAATTTTGGAGTTTTCATTTATTTTATTTTTTTATTCTAATGCTGTGTACACACGAGCAAAATTTCATCCAAAGATTTTTCCGACGGAATTTCGCGCAAGCTTGGCTTGCATACACACGGTCACACAAAAGTTCGCCCGTCAAGAACACGGTGACGTATAACACTACGACGAGCTGAGAAAACGAAGTTCAATGCTTCCGAGCATGCGTCGAATTGTTTCCGAGCATGCAAAGGAATTTTGCGCGTGGGAAATACTACAGACAATTGGAATTTCCAATCGGAACTTTTTCCGACCGAAAAATAGAGAACATGCCCTCAATCTTTTGCTGGCGGGAATTCGGCCAGCAAAATTCCAATGGAGCATACACACGGTCGTGCGGTCATTTTCTGACCAAAAGCTCTCATCAGTCTTTTTCTGGTGGAATTTCTGATCGTGTGTATGCAGCATTGTTTTATGTTGATAGGGCCTATTTTTAAGTTTCTGATGCGTAATGCAAAGCATTTACTTATTGTCTAGTTATTGTCCATTTAGTTTTTAAAGCTGCCTTTTGTTTGCAGCATGCCACTGTATCATTTGAAAGGAAAAAAAACGTAAGTGCAAGAACAGCATGTACATTAGATAACGCACATTCACTGCACCCTCTACTCCTAAAGATAAAATAAAAGTTAGGGATACACCAGTTAGTCATATTCTCTTTAATTAAAACTGTCCTGCTGCTTGCCACTTCTAGCCTGCTATATGCTCTGCGTTGTCCTAATTCTTATAGGAAAATCCCAGCCTGTGCTCTTTAACCACTTGCTGACCTTATACTGTATACATACGGTCGCAAGGCAGCTCTCCTGCTCCTCCTGCACAGGATCACATACCCGCTGATCATTAGGCAGAGAGCCAGAACGGCAGTCTGCCTAGGTAAACTGTCAGTAGGTAAGGCATTCATCCTGTGTTCCTGCAACGCAGAAACATGGATCAGTGCCTTCCTATAGTAAAAGCACATCCCTATAGCGAGAAAACACATTGTTAGGCATACAGTTAACCCTTTGATTGCCCCTGATGTTAACCCTTCCCAGCCAGTGTGATTAGTACAGTGACATATTTTTAGCACTGATCACTGTATTAGTGTCACCGGTTCCCGCAAAGTGTCAGTTAGTGTCCGATTTGTCCGCTACAATATCGCAGTCCCGATCACTGCCATTACTAGTAAAAAATAAATATTTATAAAAATTCCATAAATATATCACATAGTTTGTAGACGCTATAACTTTTGCGCAAACCAACCTATTGGGGATTTTTTTTTATGTAACAGAATACATATTGGCCTAAATTGATGAAGAAATTCGATTTTTAATTTTTTTTTATTAGATGTGTTTTCTAGCAGAAAGTAAAAAACTATTTTTTTTTTCAAAATTGTCAGCCTTTTTTTGTTTATAATGGAAAAAATAAAACCACAGAGGTGATCAAATACCACCAAAAGAAAGCTCTATTTTTTTTTTCTGTGGGGAAAAAAAGACACCAATTTTATTTGGGTACAGCAATTAAATTAAAGTCAATTAAAATAACACAGTGCCGTATTGCAAAAAATGGCCTGGTCATGAAGGAGGGTAAATCAGCTGCAGAATAGATAAGTATAGCGATTTTTGCTTTACAGGGTTAGATAGATTAGGTTTAGAATGTGGCAGAGAGCAGGTTTAGAGTTAGTTAGGTAAAAAATGAATGCCTCTAGGTTGGGATTTTTAAGGCAATTTGAAGAGAGAATTTTTTTTTTTTTAAATATTAAAATAGTTTATTTTAGTACCAATTAAACATGATTTAAAAGTGGATATTCAACATGTAGACAAAATAGTACAAATTGTTGGAAACACATAACATAATATTGCACAACTGACATGATCCTGAAGTGGTCTTCCCCAACTACTTGTAGTTCCACCGTCCATGTCTTCATTTCGAAACACGTTGGATGTCCCCTCTACTGATCACCACGATCAGTAGAGGGGACATCCAACGTATTTCGAAATGAAGACATACAATAAATTCTTCTTCAGGGATTTATACCACCATCTCCACCATGCACATTGCAGGTGGTGATCAGTAGAGGGGACAACCAATGCAATACAAAATGCAGACATACAATTAATTCTATATATCACTTATTCTTTATATATCATTGGCAGAAGCACTTCCTCAGCTAAAAAGGGGATCATGTATAATTTGTATGAAACGCCCTTCATAATATACAGAGACCACAGGATAATATCCGAAAGAGGCACCCAAGGAAAAAGAAAACAGGAGGTATTCAAATGGAAAATCTCCTATGTGTCTCCCCAAAACATGCCATCAGAAATGGCCATTCATTCCTCTACAGGTTTTTTGGATGCCAATGAGGGTTTTACCTGTATTTGGGACGCCAGTGAGGGTTTTGCGTGTATTTTGGACGCTTGCCTGTATTTTAACAGCATGTTTTGGGGAGACACATAGGGGATTTTCCATTTGAATACATCCTATTTTCTTTCTCCTTGGGTGCCTTTTTTGGATATTATCCTGCGGTCTCTGTATATTATGAAGGGCATTTCATACAGATAATACATGATCCCCTTTTTAGCTGCAGGAGTGCTTCTGCCAATGATATATAAAGAATAAGTGATATATAGAATTAATTGTATGTCTACATTTTGTAATGCGTTGGTGTGCCCTCTACTGATCACCACCTGCATTGTGCATGGATGGTGGAACTGCAAGTAGTTGGGGAATACCACTTCAGGATCATCTCAATTGTGCAATATCGTGTTCTTTGTTTCCAGCTATTTGTATAATTTGGTCTACATATTGAATATTCACTTTTAAATCATGTTTAATTGGTAAAAAATTTAACTATTTTAATATTTAAAAACGATTTTTTTCTCTCTTCAAATTGCCTTAAAAATCCTAACCTAGAGGTATTCATTTTTTATATATAAAGGGATGATGGTAAATACATGCCAAGCCACATGGGTCTTTATTAGCGCTAGTTAGGTATTGCCTGAACTTCCGCTTTAAGGGAATGCATTACGGTAAAACACATTTTACATTTAGAACCACTTTAAAGAGAAACTTCACCCGCACCCACGTTAATTTTAGTATTAACTCGTTCTCACCTCGCTTTCATTAAGAAACAAAATGCTTATTGGACTCTGTACATTTAGTTTGGTGCTCATCTCCTAAATATTCAATTGGGTCTCCTTTAAAGGACCTTTTACATGCAGATGAGCTGCCAGACAGAGACACTGCTCTCTTTTACAGGCAACTAACCATGTACTATCAATCTAAATGATTCTGTCCCTAGATGAGGCCTCCTGTGGCTTAGGAACAGTTTATGGTCGAAGTCAGTGGTTTTCTTCTGGGACACTAACTTTAAAGCACGAACCACTAATAGTCCTTGAGGATTGAACATGGAAATACCGATCTGCAGTATAATCTGTATAACAAATTATTTCTTCTCTTGCAGATTTAATGATACAGCACCCAGGTAAGTTCTCGTTTTTCACAGATTTTATTTCTTCATAAAAATGGCTACCTCCAAAAATAAATAAAATCTTATATGCTTGCCGCATGCTCATAGATCTCTTTTTAATTTATAACTTATTTAGCAATGACCTTTCCCATCTTTAAAATAATTCTATTTATGATTTATGTCTATTATTTGCACCTATGTTGGTGACACGTGGGTGATGTGAAATATATAAAAGTCTTAAGGTTTGCTTTCACATACAGCTTTTCTCACCGGAAGCTCCCACTTGTAATTGTAGGGAGCTTCAAGTAGCCCTTTTATTGTGTTCTACAAGCATCCAAATCACTCATGACTGGCACCCCATGGGCATGGCCAGGGCCGAAGCCACGCATTTGAATCTTTTGGGTCTTTTTCACTGGCGTGGTCTGACTCTTTTTTGTAGAAAGGAAGGACCTCCACTATGCCAACGTCCAAAAAGTTCCTTTTCTTGTAGAAAGGAAGGACCTCCACTATGCCAACATCCAAAAAGTTCCTTTTTGTTGTAGAAAGGAAGGACCTCCACTATGCCAACATCCAAAAAGTTCCTTTTTGTTGTAGAAAGGAAGGACCTCCACTATGCCAACATCCAAAAAGTTCCTTTTCTTGTAGAAAGGAAGGACCTCCACTAGGCCAACATCCAAAAAGTTCCTTTTTGTTGTAGAAAGGAAGGACCTCCACTATACCAACATACAAAAAATTTATATAAGGATTGAGAAGAAATCTCCAAAAATAAGCACATCATGAAGCAGTGAATATGAAAAAAACATATCGTTATTACAAAAAGTTAAAAAACATATACACATTTAGACAGCACCTTATATTAAGGTCAACAGATACCCAATATACCAGACATGAAGGTTGGATTGTTACATATGTAGATAAATATATAGATATAGCTGTATTGAAATATGATCTTACAGCTCCTCCATGTCTGCTTGTCAACGCGTTTCACAAAATAGTCTCCTCAGGACACACTGGGTAGGTGCTGATACAGATTAAAAATATAGACAGTCAGAGAAATATGTAAATACAGTATCTCACAAAAGTGAGTACACCCCTCACATTTTTGTAAATATTTTATTCTATGTTTTCAAGTGACAACACTGAAGAAATTACACTTGGCTACAATGTAAAGTAGTGAGTGTACAGCTTGTATAACAGTGTAAATTTGCTGTCCCCTCAAGATAACTTAACACACAGCCATTAATGTCTAAACTGCTGGCAACAAAAGTGAGTACACCCCTAAGTGAAAATGTCCATATTGGGCCCAATTAACCATTTTCCCTCCGCGGTGTCGTGACTCATTAGTGTTACAAGGTCTCAGGTGTGAATGGGGAGCAGGAGTGTTAAATTTGGTGTTATCACTTGTCACTCTCTGATTCTGGTTACTGGAAGTTCAGCGTGGCACCTCATGCAAAGAACTCTCTGAGGATCCAAAAGAAAGGATTATTGCTCTACATAAAGATGGCATAGGCTATAAGAAGATTGCCAAGACCCTGAAACTGAGCTGCAGCATGGTGGTCAAGATCCTACAGCGGTTTAACAGAACAGGTTGCACGCAGAACAGGCCTCGCCATGGTCGACCAAAGAAGTTGAGTGCACGTGCTGAGCATCATATCCAGAGGTTGTCTTTGGAAAATAGACGTATGACTGCTGCCAGCATTGCTGCAGAGATTGAAGGGGTGGGGGGTCAGCCTGTCTGTGCTCAGACCATACACCGCACACTGCATCAAATTGGTCAGCATGGCTGTCATTCTAGAAGGAAACTTCTTCTAAAGATGATGCACAAGAAAGCCCACAAACAGTTTGCTGAAGCCAAGCAGACTAAGGACATGGATTACTGGAACCATGTCCTGTGGCCTGATGAGAGCAAGATACATTTATTTGGTTCAGATGGTGTCAAGCGTGTGTGGCGGCAACCAGGTGAGGAGGACAAAGACAAGTGTGTCTTGCCTACAGTCAACATGGTGGTGGGAGTGTCATGGTCTGGGGCTGCATGAGTGCTGCCGGCACTGGGGAGCTACAGATCATTGAGAGAATCATGAATGCCAACATGTACTGTGACATATTGAAGCAGAGCATGATGCCCTCCCTTCGGAGACTGGGCCGCAGGGCAGTATTCCAACGTGATACCAACCCCAAACACACCTCCAAGACGACCACTGCCTTGCTAAAGAAGATGACGGTAAAGATTATAGACTGGCCAAGTATATCTCCAGACCTAAACCCTATTGAGCATCTGTGGGGCATCCTCAAATGGAAGGTAGAGGAGCGCAAGGTCTCTAACATCCACCAGCTCAGTGATGTCGTCATGGAGGAGTGGAAGAGAACTCCAGTGGCAACCTGTGAAGCTCTGGTTAACTCAATGCCCAAGAGGTTTAAGTCAGTGCTAGAAAATAATGGTGGCCACACAAAATGTATTTTTTTCAGATCCTCAGAGGGTTCTTTGCCACGAGCTGCCATGCTGAACTTCCAGTAACCAGTATGAGAGAGTGACAAGTGATGACACCAAATTTAACACACCTGCTCCTCATTCACACCTGAGACTTTGCAACACTAACGAGTTACATGACACCGGGGAGGGAAAATGGCTAAATATGCACAATTTGGACGTTTTCACTTTGGGGTGTACTCACTTTTGTTGCCTGAGGTTTAGACATTAATGGCTGTGTGTTGAGTTATTTTGAGGGGACAGCAAATTTACACTTTTATACAAGCTGTACACTCACTATTTACTACTTTACATTGTAGCAATGCGTATATTCTTCGGTGCTGTCACATGAAAAGAATAAAACATTTACAAAAATGTGAGGGGTGTACTCACTTTTGTTAGATACTGTGTATAAACTTGTAAACATTTGTATATACACAAAAGTGTTTAAATAGTTTCTAATCATCTTGGAAGGAAACACATAATGGAGGTTAATAAAAGTAGCACAGATGCTGGAGGAGCTGATTTTGCAAACCGAGTGCTGCACTCCACTCCAAAATAGACCGTCTTCTGACAACTTTTTTTGAAATATGACTCTGTCTCTTTGACTTCAAATCAGACATTTAACAAATATCTGGAGTTGTAGCATCGGATGGCGGTGAAGTACGGCATTGCCAACACCACCATCTGCATCAACATAACAGTTCTGCTTTCCATATTCTTCTTCTCTTCAGTAACATAACGCTTGTCTTTTTTTTCTTTTTTTACCATTGAGGGAAGAGTATTTGATGTAACCAATAGGGATAGCATACGACCCACTTTCTCCCCTTGCGCCTGTTATCTATCTTTCTCATGATAGTCATTTTATAAACTTGCTGTTTTTCTAACCACTCCTTCTGTCTGTCTGGGCTTGCTTTGCCGATAAACTGCCTCTCAGCCAAGGACGCTTCTTTTTTAGCTTCCCTTTCCCATTCCCTAGTCTTGTCTTTAATTCTTGGCACCTGTTGAATAAGAAGACCTCTAAGATAGGCCTTCAAGGAGTCCCAGACAACTCCACCGATGCCGTCCCTGTGTTAATACTTACAAATTCCTTTAATCTGGTCATTAGTTAATCAGAATTACCAATCACCTCTAGCCAAGAAGGGTCAATTTTCCATGCTCTATAATGGGTCCTATTCCCAGTGGTAACTGTAAGCTTTAGAGGAGAATGGTCGGAGACCCCCCCTTGGGCCATATTCTATGTTCCCTATCTATGTTCCCTATCAGAACCAAGGCTTCACTATTGGCTAAGGCCATATCAATTCAACACATCATATTCTAAATGCTATGGTAATCAACCTTCAGAAAGTAGCTAAACTTTTCAAATTTTTTACCCTTAGTGATTATACCTGTTTAAGTTGGAACTGAATCCCGTTCAACCGATTCAACTTGTTGGTACTATCCAAGATGTAAAATGTACACACATACTTTAACTACCTTTATGTACAAACAGGTACACTTTTTCTAGTCCACTAATGTAAATTATCTTGTAGGATATGCAAAGAGGCCTGTGGTGATGGTCATTCCCAACTATAATAAGATCCTCACTGGAGAGAAGATAATGATGACCTGTGGTGTGGAGTCTGATCCATCAGAATGTTCCTGGTTCCATGAGAATATCCTAATATACACAGGAAAGGATTATGTCATTTCAATGGCTGACATGAGACACAGTGGAGAGTATCAGTGCCAGAACAGTGCTGGAGAGAGAAGTGAGATTGTCACACTGAATGTTACCACAGGTGAGTTGGTCCAAATTGAAAATTCTATACTTCCTGTCCTCAAATCCTTATCACTAAAGAGCCCTCAATGTTCCATTATGCGTTTCAGGAGTTGATTTTAGGTGGGAGATGTATCATATATAATGGCAGTCAGTGGCGGCCGGTGGACAAACATTTGTGGGGAGAGAGACAAACAGTATGCCACCCCCAAATCTGGCCTCTGGCTCAAATCAGGTGCTTAAAAAAAAAAAACCCCTGGCCTCTGTAATTCATGCGTCCTGTGCACTGAAAGTTATGTTATCCATGAATCTCTCCATTGCATATAGGGGGGTGGCTTGATACTAGTTAGAGGAATAATACCCCATTGTTGGTATTAGTGTATGGAACAGTGCCCCATCATTGGTGTCAGTGGGAGGAATAGCGCTCCATCATTAGTATCTGCAGGAGGAATAGTGCCCTATCTTTGGTGTCAATGGAGGGAATTATGCCCCACAGTTGGTGTCACTGGGAGGAATTACAACCCGTCATCGGTGTCAATGAAAAAAATAGTGCCTCAAAGGGACAGACTAAGGCAAGCAAAGGGAAAAATTGGAGACCACTGTTCTATGCGATTCAGTCCTGTTGTTCTACAACATTTATACTGAAAAAGTCTGAGCTTTGCTGTCATGTCAACACATAGGCCGCGTACACACGGGCGGATTGTCTGCCCAACTAAGTTCGTCAGACAATCCGACAGACAGTCAATCCAACATTTGAAGGAACGGACTTGACCACACACGATGAACAGACAGTCCGCTGAAAGCTTGTGTGATGACGTGTACGGCACGTACGACGGGACTAGAAAAACGACGTCCAATACACTGCAATGCAACCTTCGGCCGTGTAAATCCTTTCTGAGCATGCGCCATACTTAGACCGTCCAACTTGCCTACACACGAGCGGACTGTCCGCTGAAACCAAGTTTGGACGGACAAAACCAAGTTTGGACGGACAAAATTACGGAAATTCCGAAAGACTTAATCCGTCAGACTGTCCGCTGAAGCCCACACACGAGCGGATTTGTTGGGCAGACAATCCGCCCGTGTGTACGCGGCCATAGAAATACATGAAAAAAGTTACATTGCATATGATAAAAAGTATGCAGGGCAATTTGGAACAATGGGGAGGCAAATTTTTTAAGTTGGTTTAGTGCTGAGCCTTTTCTGTTTACTTTAAATAAATTCATTTAGGTTATACCCATTTCTAAAAAAAATGGCAATGGTCAGATTGTGGTAACCCATGACAATAGGCATTGAATAGGAAAATCTTGTAGATTATGGTGAATTAAAAAAGTTCTCTAGTATACTATAGAACACTCAGAAATCTTTTCAAAACTGGATAAAAGCACCCAAGATAATTGTAAAAAAGTTTATATGATTTTTACCAACAATTACAATGAACTTGGACTTTTTTGTTTGGTTTTGGTATGGCGCTCTTTTGTTTGTTTCTATGGTTCTTGTAAAAAATATCTGATTAATGCACAAAAGTTTCAATGTATCTCTTAGGCCGCGTACACACGGGCGGATTGTCTGCCCAACTTAGTCCGCTGAACCGTGTTTCAGCGGACAATCCGCTCATGTGTGGGCTTCAGCGGACTTTTTCAGCGGACAGTCTGACGGACTTAGTCTTTCGGAATTTCCGTAATTTTGTCCGTCCAAACTCGGTTTTGTCCGTCCAAACTTGGTTTCAGCGGACAGTCCGCTCGTGTGTAGGCAAGTTGGACGGACTAAGTATGGCACATGCTCAGAAAGGATTTACACGGCCGAAGGTTGCATTGCAGTGTATTGGACGTCGTTTTTCTAGTCCCGTCGTACGTGCCGTACACGTCATCGCGCAAGTTTTCAGCGGACTGTCTGTTCATCGTGTGTGGTCAAGTCCGTTCATTCAAAAGTTGAACGGACTGTCTGTCGGATTGTCTGACGAACTTAGTTGGGCAGACAATCCGCCCGTGTGTACGCGGCCTTACTGTGCACATCAATAATGTTTATTATTTTCTTACAAAAAATTTAAATAAACAAATTAGAAATGAAAATTCTAAAATTCTATTTGTTGAAATGTTTCCTATAATGAACTTTTTACACCTAATTGCATTTAATGGCTGACCAGAGTTCAGCTTTATGCTTATAAAAGTAAATCTGTTGTGCTTGTGGCATGCAATACTAGGAAATGCTAAAGGGGCTAAAATGATTATGGAACCTTGAATCCTGTATTCTCTTCTTTACAAAACCATATTAATCCCCTGGTGTTACTCTGATGTTACTTCTGTGGCATAATGGATATAACAGATGTCGTGCTATGCTTCAGGTCAGGTCATCCTTCAGGCTCCAGTCTATATATATGAAGGTGATGATGTGTCTCTGCGATGTTACTCATCATATCCTGCAAAACATACAATATTTTACAAGGACAATCGGATTATCCAGAACAACAACTCTGATCTACTTCATATAAAATCTACAGACTTGACATCTACCTACAGATGTTCCAAACAAGTCCTGACTACTTTTAATAAGACTTATAGTTCTGATGATACCATTATAACCTACACAGGTAAATATTGTTCTATTTATTCATATCTCTTTCCTAAAGTGTTAAAAAAAATGAAAATAATCTACCTACAAACAAGAAAAAATGATCTTTATGAACCGGCTTATGAAAGTCAACACACAGGCTTTAGTTCAAATTCTCTACCGTGATCAGTGCCAACAATACGTTGTGTTTGGTTATAGCACATTGCACCCATGTACACTGTAAGCATGCCTGGATGAAGTCAGCAAATAACATCAACACAACCCCAAATGCCTAGTGCCAAGTGCCATGTAGATGGAACTCAATTACTCAGCCCATGATTATAAGGTAGCACATGTATAGCACCCTCTAGTGTGCAAAAAGTACATTTACTTTGTTGACTTATGGTAGCTGTATAATCTGGAATTGGGTTGGGTTACTCTAGGTTAGGCTACAGGGCTCTGCAGCGCCAATCTCTGGTGCCTCCCAATGGTTCTAGAAGCTTTGAAAAGCTTCTGGAAGTTAGTGGACGGAGGGTAGGAAGTCCTGGTCTGCATACTTAAGGGAATCTGGCCAGTCCCCTGGCAGAAGGCACTGGCAGCGTGCCTGGGTCAGCCATTAATTATGGTGGAGCCTGAGCAGCAAGGTGAATCGGGTGGAAGATGGAATGCTGAAGTTGCTGTCCTATGGCCTGAGAGGGTACCCCAGGTCTAGGGTCTCTGCCTCCAGGCAGGAGCTAAGGAAAGGAACTAGAGGAAGCCCAAGAGAGGGGTCTCCATTACCTTTGGGTCTTGTGCAAAGGACATCTGTGCTTGCATGGGAAGATCTGATCAGTTGGAGGCCTGAACAGGATTTTTACCCAGGGCAGGAGAGAGCAAAAACACAGTGTAAGTACCTAAGCACACCCAGGGGCAAACAAGGGGAGAGACTGCCAGACTTTCCAGGGAGTGTGTTGTGCTATATCCCATTTCCTTGTCTTGGAATGTTCTTCAGAAACAGTCAGTTGGGCTGGAAGTCGAGCAGCCAGGGGAACTGGTAGTATCTGCAAATGTCAGAACTGTGTGAGGTTCTACTGAGAAGACATTATATTCCTGCTTACAATTTGGGACTTTGTGCTATTTCTCTAAAGGTGACTGAGAGCTCCTGGTTCATGAAGAACAAGCTTGCACAATGAAGAAGTAGAATAACACCAATGAGATCATCTTTGTGATCTCTCTTCCTGTAAGCATGTTTACAATGTCAGATCAGGGCTGGATCCCCTACAAGGCACTAAGATGGCCCATATACATAGTAAATATTTAGGATGGACCACAGGAGTAAGGTGCAGAGGGCAGTTCTGCAAGACCATCAGGCATCACTGGGCATATAATCCCATGTTTGACCGAGTCTGTATAGTTCTGGTACTGAAGCCACTCTTCAGAGCTGTGAATTGGCGCTCAGGACCAGAAGCTGATTCAGATGAGTGTGTAGCATTGCTGGGTGAAAGGAATTGGCTACAAGTCACTTTAGTAGGTTTATAGATTCAATTAAAGCACAATTATTATCAAGGAGAGAGGGTTAAGACACAGGATACCTAAAAAAAATAGGCAAAAATGTCTCCAGATTTCTCTTCCAGCAACAGTCAACACAAGCAGTAGGCCTTTAAGCCAATACCTGAAAGTTGTGTTGGTAGGTTGTTAAACACCAACCAGGTAGCACATGTACCTCCTAGGATGGGCACCCTCCTCCTCCTACTATGTACACCAGCAGAAGCTTATACCAAACTCTCCAGGACACTTTTCAGCAGTGAATTCTCTTTTTCATGATACTCCACACAGGAAGCCTTCTTCCTCCACTTCTTCTAAATGTACCCTCCAGCAAGGCAGCAAGGCAGCTTAGATCCCTAGGTCCAGGCTCATGTCCATTTTCTATCAAACCCCCTCTGTAGACTGCGGATACCTTGGAGATAAAAAGCCTCCAGCACAACCTCCTCCCAGGCAAAGCCTGGAAAGACATAGATCCTTCTCCAGGATCGCCTAAATGTTTATATCCTTCCCCCAGCATGTACTAGCATGCAATAAACCCCCTAATGATTTGCCAGATAGGAATAGGTATTCATAACTCAAGGATATTACTTCATCTTGCTCTATCTGCCAGGGCCACTTTCTAACATTAGGCAAAAGTCGACACAGTCTGGAATCCCAACAAATTAGAAAAATAACTAAAGCTCAGACTAACTCTACAATAGCTTTAACTAAATTTAGAACAAGGTCACTCATTCACACCCACTGACCAACAGTGTAAAGGGGCAGAAAACACACTGACTACTAATGTAAGGAAGCACAAGATCCACTGACCACCAATGTAGAGGGGGCAAAAAAAAACACTGCTCACCAAAGCAAAAGTGATGGGTCGCTACTGTAAGCGGCACCAAAACCACTAATCAACAATGCAAGGGGGCACCAAAACACTGGCCACCAATCTAAAGTGGCTTTAAAATCACTGACCACCAATGTAAGGGAGCATAAAAACTATGTACCACCAATGTATAAGGGGCACCAAAACACTGACCACCAACTAAAAGATGGACACTACACTAACCAACTAAAAACGGGACACTACAATCTTGACCGCCAACTACAAAGGGACTCTATACTGACCACCAACTAAAACCAAGGCCCTAAGATGATCATCTGGTAAAAAGGGGTCACTATTCTGACCAACCAGCATGCACCACTGACCAACCCTCTAAGGCTCGGTTCACACAGGGGCGGCACGACTTGCAGCGCGACTCACAGACGCGACCTGCAAACGACTTCAGCGGCAACTTGCAAAACGACTTCTGTATAGAAGTCAATGCAAGTCGCCTGAAGTCGCCCCAAAAGTAGTACAGGAACCTTTTTTCTAAGTCGGAGCGACTTGAGTCGCTCCTATTAGAACGGTTCCATAGTACAGAACGGAGCGCGACTTGTCAGGCGGCTAAGTCGCCTGGACAAGTCGCCCCTGTGTGAACGGAGCCTCAATGGGACCAGTGACGGGAATGGAATAAAAATATTTTTAATAAACATATAACAACTTTATTTGTTTAAATACAGAATAAAAGAAAAATGTTTAGCTACATATACACAGATTGTACAGGCTGCATTGAAAAAAAAAAAAATTATTCTATCTGACAAAACATGGAAAGACAGAAATACCCAACGCATTCCGAACAATGTTCTTTCCACTTTTTTCTCAGGGGTAAATATTTGCAGAATACGTTATATCTAAAGAGGAATAACTAAGTACCATATTTATGCATAAGTGTGTGTGTGTGTGTATATATATATATATATATATATATATATATATATATATATATATCTATATATATATATATATATATATATACAGTATATATTTATACATTACATACTGACCCTATATATTATATATCTGAATATCTAAATATATACATATATTTTATATATCCGTATACTTATATCTTTTTCAGATACAAACTTATATAATGAACAGCGGATCATTATATAACACAATGCAAATATATAGGATCAATATGTAATGCATAAATATACTGTATATAGTTCCAGTGAGGGGGACTCTTAAGGCGTCAGCATACCAAGATGTTTTGGACAATTTCATGCTCCCAACTTCGTGGAAACAGTTTGGGGGTGGCCCTTTCCTGTTCCAACATGACTGCGCACCAGTACACAAAGCAAGGTCCATAAAGACAATGATGAGCATCTTTGGGTTGGAGGAATTTGACTGGCCTGCACAAATTCCTGATATTAACCTGATAGAACACCTTTGGGATGAATTCTAGCGAAGACTGCGAGCCAGGCCTCCTCCTCCAACATCAGTGCCTGACCTCACAAATGCGCTTCTGGAACAATGGTCAAACATTCCCATAGACACCCTCCTAAACCTTGTGGACAGCCTTCCCCTGAAGAGTTGATGCTGTTATAGCTGCAAAGGGTGGGCCAACTCAATATGGAACCCTATGGACTAAGACTGGGATGCCTTTAAAGTTCATGTGCGTGTAAAGGTGTGTGTCCCAATACTTTTGGTAATATAGTATACTTGCTTATGGTCCTTATGCATAAATATGGTAGTTAATTATACCTCTTTATTATAGATATAACCTATTCTAGAACGTCAACTAGAAGCGAGACGCAAAGATGATCACCAGTTAGAAGGAGGTAACCAAACCGCTGACAATGACGTTAAAGGGGGGCACTATGCTAAGCACTGGTGGGGGGCACTGATCACCAATATAATGTGCACTACACACTAAAACCTCTCACTTTTTTATTATCATTACTGGCATTTTGTAATGATTGCACGTTTGTTGACTGTGTTTTAGAATAAATATTGACAATTTAAATACATTGTTTGATGCAGATTATGGTGATTTTAATGCTGCTATTTTCTGTTTGTTAGTACTTTACACGAGACTTTAAATATTTCTGATTATGAATCATTACATTTATACATAGATTTATCTGCTTCCTATGATGCCTTTAGACAGAATTATGTCATGTGATTTCATTATTTTCTTCTGTATGTTCCTGTGGCAGATCTTGTAGAGAGTGATTCTGTGATCTTCACACCAGAGTACAACAAATTACTTACAGGAGAGAATATAACGATGACATTCAATGGAGGATTTGGTACAACGAATTACTGGTATAAAGATTACGAGAAAGTGGCAGAAGGACGGAGCTATACGATCACATCTGCCCAGGTTGGACACAGCGGTGTCTACGATTGCCGGACAAAAGGCAAGAACAGTGCCCAATTCAGGCTGGATGTCAGTGATGGTGAGTTCGTTACTTACTAATTTCTATTTATTTAAAGAAAAGCTATCAATATAAAACCTTGTCCAGGACAGTAGTGTTATGGTGGGGGCAACATTTTTAGACACACTATTGGTATAACGTCTTAAAACCTTAAATAACTTTTATTTATTTATCATTGAGTCTGGCAACTGTTATCTATATCTGCACAAAGTTACAATGCTACATGCGTACGGAGGCACACTAGTGGTGGACATATGCTGTGCGCTAAAACAAATGTTTGATTCCGCAAAACAATTAATTGGACATCGATTGAGCAAGACAAAGTTGGCATGGCCGAATGAGGAGCGTCAGGAAGTGACAGCGTTGTTCGACCCAAGTCAACAGGTTGTGGTGGGAAATAAAAATTGCTTATACAGGGCCAATCAATGGCTTTTTATCCCCCCTTGTGAATTTCTTCTGATCAATGTACATGTGAAAGTGTGAAAAATTCAATCAACGCAGTAGAATCAAGTTGTTTCTTCTGCCGCAACCACCCAACTTGGGTCTATTGAAACCTGTTGCTCATTGCTTTGCAATGCCATTTTGTCTCACTCTATCCATGTCCTGTTTAATTTTTTTGTAGAATCGGAGATCAATTGTTCCATTTTATCGTACCGTGTATGGCTACTATCGCATAGTTACGTAGTTACATATTAGGTGAGGTTGAAAAAAGACACAAGTCCATCAAGTCCAACCTATGTGTGTGATTATATGTCAGTATTACATTGTATATCCCTGTATGTTGCGGTCGTTCAAAAGCTTATCTAATAGTTTCTTGAAACTATCAATGCCCCCCGCTGAGACCACTGACTGTGGAAGGGAATTCCACATCCTTGCCGCTCTTACAGTAAAGAGCCCTCTACGTAGTTTAAGGTTAAACCTCTTTTCTTCTAATTTTAATGAGTGGCCACGAGTCTTGTTAAACTCCCTTCCACAAAGTTTTATCCCTATTTTGGGGTCACCAGTACAGTATTTGTATATTGAAATCATATCCCCTCTCAAGAGTCTCTTCTCCAGAGAGAATAAGTTCAGTGCTCACAACCTTTCCTCATAACTAATATCCTCCAGGCCCTTTATTAGCTTTGTTGGCCTTCTTTGTACTCGCTCCATTTACAGTACATCCTTCCTGAGGACTGGTGCCCAGAACTGGACAGCAAACTCCAGGTGCGGCCGGACCAGAGTTTTATAGAGTGGGAGAATTATTGTTTTATCTCTGGAGTTGATCCCCTTTTTAATGCCAATATTCTGTTTGCTTTGTTAGCAGCAGCTTGGCATTGCTTGCCATTGCTGAGCCTATCATCTACTAGGACCCCCAGGTCCTTTTCCATCCTAGATTCCCCCAGGGGTTCTCCCCCCAGTGTATAGATTGTATTCATATTTTTGCCAATCAAATGCATTATTTTACATTTTTCTACATTGAACCTCATTTGCCATGTAGTTGCCCACTCCATTAATTTGTTCAGATCTTTTTGCAAGGTTTCCACATCCTGCGGAGAAGTTATTGCCCTGCTTAGCTTAGTTTTGTCCGCAATTACAGAGATTGAACTGTTTACCCCATCCTCCAGGTCCTTTTTTGAACAAATTAAACAGGATTGGTCCCAACACAGAACCATGGGGGATCACAATACCCACCCCTGACCATTACGAGTACTCCCCATTTATCACCACACTCTGAACTCACCCAAATCGCCAGTTTTCAATCCATGTACTCACCCTATAGTCCATGCTAATGGACCTCATTTTGTATAGTAAACATTTATGGGGAACTGTGTCGAATGCGTTTGCAAAATACAGATACACCACATCTACGGGCCTTCCTTTATCGAGATGGCAACTTACCTCCTCATAGAAGGTTAATAGATTGGTTTGGCAAGAACCATTCTTCATGAATCCATGCTGATTACTGCTAATGATACTGTTCTCTTTACTAAAATCTTGTATATAGACCCTTATCATACCCTCCAAGAGTTTACATACTATTGATGTTAGGCTTACTGGTCTGTAATTCCCAGGGATGTATTTTGGGCCCTTTTTAAATATTGGTGCTACATTGGCTTTTCTCCAATCAGCTGGTACCATTCCAGTCAGTAGACTGTCAGTAAAAATTAGGAATGGTCTGGCAATTACTTGACTGAGTTCCCTAAGTACCCTCGGGTGCAAGCCATCTGGTCCCGGTGATTTATTAATGTTACGTTTCCCAAGTCTAATTTTAATTCTGTCCTCTGTTAACCATGGAGGTGATTCCTGTGATGTGTCATGAGGATAAACACTGCAGTTTTGGATTCTGAAGTCCCCTGAATCCCTTGTGAAGACTGAGGAGAAGAATAAACTCAATACCTTCGCCTTCTCCCCATCCTTTGTAACCAGATGTCCTTCCTTTGGTACTCGTGGGCTCACCATATATGTTCTCTACAGCAGTTTTATTGCTCTACACATGGTTTTCTTCCCAGGATAGGTGTAACCTTCTCATGTGCAATACACAATAATAGGGGAGTTTTCACCACCACCTACAGTCTTAAACATCTGTTAGGTATCAGTTTGGTATTACCATATGATTGACAGCAATGGTTGTAGGTTCAGTTTTCATAAGCAGTGAACCTCTGTAGTTGGTGTCAACTTAACCTTTTCTCCAGTTTTCCAGAATGAATTTAGCTACAATCTCTCCCATTGATACATCTATATAGCAGGCATCATATGGCTCTAGTTCTGTTCTATAAAACATCAATAGTCCGTAGGTTGATTTCTTCTAGTTTTTGTTCATAGTTCATAGTTAGTTAGGTTGAATAAAGACACCAGTCTATCCAGTTCAACCTGAGTGAGTGTCTACAATTGTCCCTATCCCTGTACATTGCACATTCACATTGGTCTCTACCCTCAAGGATCCCACAATCCAAGGTCCCCATTCATATACTAGGGCCAATTTTGGACAGAAGTCAATTAACCTACCTGCATGTGGATTGTGGGAGGAAACCTGGAGTACCCGGAGGAAACCCACGCAAGCACAGGGAGAACATGCAAACTCCAGGCAGGTAGTGTCGTGGTTGGGATTTTAACCGGCGACCCTTCTTACTGCTAGGTGAGAGTGCTAACCACTACACCACTGTGCTGCCCTCAGATGAAAATTTTCTCTGTGTCAATCAAGAAAATTCCTTTCTTTCAGTTGGACATGATTTATACCTTGAAAGCCCTATACAAGCCTAATGAAGAATAATAATGTAGCAAATAAAATAGGTGGTGGCCTTTCACCACCACACGCATTCTTCTACAGTAAATCTGTTAGGAACATGCTTGGTTCCTCCTATTAACCGTTGTTCCTATCCAGTGGTGGCCGGTGGTAAGGTGGTAATTTTTTTTGGGGGGGGCGGCAAACAGTACCAACCCCTGGTCGGTCAAGTGGGTCTGGTGCACTTACCCCATCTATGGTGGGCAGCGCTTCTCCCGGGCTTCACCGGCGGCTTCCCTTGCTTAGTGACGGCAATGACTTTCCCTTCCCCTTCTCTCCACGGGCACTGTGGCGGCTTCTGTTTTCTCCCTCCTCCTTTCGGCCAATTGGAAAACGGGTCTCAGACTTGCTCCTGATTGAGGATCAGTGTTTCAATAATGAATATTCATTCGCTTTTGTAACACCTAGGTGGGCTCCTGGTGCAATACTCTGCGCCACAAGCTCACCCTATTTTGAAGCCTATTAGAGCCTCTGGCTCTAATCAGGTGCTTCAAAAAACACGCTGTAATTCATGCACCTGGCGTCCTGAAAGGGGCCAGGTACATGAATAGGGGGTGGCGGTGTTCTGTCAAAATAGTGTCCATGGATAGAGCATGGGTGTGGCGGCCATGGATAGAGGAGGTGGAGCTCAGGTGCCCCTAATGGACGGGCCGCCACTGTTCCTATCCCTTTTTCTTAGGTTACTCTTCTCTTCTTGTCCATGGCCACCCTACATTTTACTTTGTGTCCCATGTTCTGGGTACCCTCCTCTCTCTTCCCTTCTTTCAGGGCCGGATTAAGAGCATGATGGGCCAGTTGCTGAGGATTTTGGTGGGCCTTTTATGGAAATAAGGGAAATTAAATATTTTAAGTGCCATCTTGGCGTTCCCGACAATACCATACATGTGTGGTGCCAATGATGTTTACATACATGTCCTGACGCTTTCAATGCATTCCAACATAGATTAGACTTACATTAGTCTTAAAGAGTATGTATAGCCAGAAGTTTGTTCCATGCACAAAGAAATGTGTACATGCAAATAAGAGAAGTAATCCTACAAGCTTTTAAAGCTATTAAGAGAGTGCAAGAAAAAACCTGGGGACATTTGTAGTACTGACCAGCACGCTGTGTAAAAGAACACAGATTAGGGGACTTATTCATTAAGGCAATGCAATCACTCATGGCAACCCATAAAAAAGCATCTCCTAACACAGCCAACTGCAGTAATCTGAAATCTGATTGGCTGCTTTAGGTTACTTCACATCCCATACATGCTCTTTGCTCACCTTCACAGAATCATCCTGTCTGTATTGAAGATAGTCTGATGATAGTTTTGTATTGCAGGTCCGGTCATCCTGCAGGCTCCTCCACTTGTGTATCGGGGGAGTGATATGGTGCTAAGATGTCACAGCCGTCCTGGGTATAGGGTCATCAGTACAACATTCTACAAAGATGGCAATGCCGCACAGCCTTCAACCAATGATCGTGCTACAGTTATTATTCCACAAAACCAACAAGTTGGAAGATACAGATGTACGAGAACATTATCCTGGGAAGAATATGTAACTTACACAGATGAAGTGTCCCTACACATCAGAGGTAAGTGTTCATCAAAGTGAGTGCCATGGAAGTGTCTGGTGTGTGCATACCTAACCAATTGTTTCAACATATTGGCAGAATAAATAGGATCTACCACCTACCAGACTCCCACATATAATCTTGAGCTCAATCATTGAAAGATGAGAAATCCAATGAATGAAATAGTTGGGCCCGGGACAGTCAGGCTGGGTAGGAAAGAATTAGATGATGCTGGACGACCTAAAACCAGTAAGTGGGGGCATGCTTTATCTGACTTTCTGCAGCTTCTGATGCACATTGTGAGAAGCTCACAGCTTGCAGTGAAACCTTAGTAAGTCATTTCAGTCCAGGAGAGGAGTCGGTACAACTGTGCACAACTGAAAGGAAGCCTTGAGGTCAGCTTTATAGACAAAAAGCCTAAAGCCCCGTACACACGAGAGGACTTATGTCCGACAGACTTCCGAAGGAGTTCTGCCGGAGTTCCGACAGAGTTCTGACGGACTTTTCGACTGAGCGGACTTGGCCACACACAATCACACCAAACTCCGGCGGATTCGAACGTGATGACGTACGACTGGACTCGAATGAGGAAGTTCATAGCCAGTAGCCAATAGCTGCCCTAGCGTCGGTTTTAGTCTGTCGGAATAGCATACACACGAGCAAATTTTTCGGAGGAACTGGGTCCGGCGGAGTTCCGTCGGAAAAATTTGAAGCATGTTCCATTTTCTAAAGTCCGTCAGACTTTTGCGAATCAAAAGTCCGTTGCAGCCCACACACGATCAAATAGTCTGACGGAATCATTCCATCTGACTTTGGATGTTGAAAAGTCCGCTCGTGTGTACGGGGCTTAATACACCATTACGATCATTATATCAACGAATGTAGAATTTTAATTTCTTTTCTCAAATAAAATGTTAATTATTTAAAAAGTGTTAAACAAAATAAATTTTAACGCCAATATTATAAATTTCTCTTGATGAATAACTAGTCATAGCTGTGTAATATTATTGTTAGGCTGATAAAAGACATGTCTATTAGGTTTAACCAAAAAAAAGGAAAAAACTGCCTTTGATCCAGAGTAAGAAAAATAAACCTTATATACAGTATATAGGTGCTAGTATATAGGAATGCTATTTCCTATATACTGTATATTAGGATGTGTTTATATTTTTTTGCAGTTGGAGACTCCTCTAGCCCTGTTCCGAATCTACTAAGTCTTCAACAGCTCCTGTGAAAGACTCTTCTCCATTATTACAGATTGTTAGTAAAGAACCCTGAAAGACTTTCACCTGCCCATACAGGGCAGTAGGGATGGGCCAAACACCCGCCTGCTCGATTCACACGAGAACATGCAAACAGGCAAAAAAAATTGTTCGAACACGCGAACATCGTTAAAGTCTATGGGACATGAACATGAATAATCAAAAGTGATAATTTAAAAGGCTTATATGCATGGTATTGTCATAAAAAGTTTGGGGATCTGGCTCCTGCCCCAGGGGACATGTATCAATGCAAAAAAAAGTTTCAAAAAGGGCCGTTTAGCAGTGATTTTAATAATGCTTAAAGCGGGAGTCCACCGGGACGCGTTTTTTTTTTTTTTTTTTAAAGCCAGCAGCTACAAATACTGCAGCTGCTGACTTTTAAAATAGTGACACTTACCTGTCCAGCGCGCCCGCGATGTCGGCACCCGAAGCCGATCTCTAGATCGTCTGTAAGGTGTTGCCGCCGCCATCTTGGGTATGGGAATCAGGAAATGGAGCCTTTCGGCTTCATTTCCCGGTTCCCTACTGCGCATGCGCGAATCGCGCTGCGCAATAAGGACGGTCCCCGCTGCCTCTGGGATCTGTGTGTTTCCCAGCAGGCAGCGGGGCACTTGCGGAAAGGGAAGGGCACTTGCGGAAAGGGGCGTAATCTACGCCCCTTTCTGCAGAGAGCTATCCCAGAAGTGGGTGCAGAATACCTGTACTGTACAGGTATCTGCACCCCCCTCCCCCCTGAAAGGTGCCAATTGTGGCGCCGGAGGGGGGGAGGGTTCCGATGAGCGGAGGTCCACTTTAGGGTGGACCTCCGCTTTAAAGTGAAAAAATAAAAGTGTAATATTCCTTTAAATTTCGTACCTGGGGGGTGTCTATAGTATGCCTGTAAAGGGGCGCATGTTTCCCGTGTTTAGAACAGTATGACAGCAAAATGACATTTCTAAAGGAAAAAATAATTTAAAACTACTCACAGCTAGGGATGAACTTTGTGTTCGAGTCAAACGCTGTTTGCGCGTTCGGTGAATACCGAACGTTATGGGCTGTTCGCGCCAAATTCGTGTGGCGCTCACGGCCCACGATGCACTGCACCATCGCAGTGCATTGCTGGCTCATGATTGGCCAAGCATGCCCTGTGACCCTGCATGCTTGGCCAATCACAGTGCCAGCAGCAAAGAGAGCCATAATTGGCCACAGGCAGGATGCTTGTGGCCAATTATAGCTCAGGGGGTTTAGTACACGCCCCACACTATATAAGGCCGCCAGCGCGGCGGCCTTGTGTAGTGTGTTCCGGCGTGCAGGGAAAGAGCAAGATAGGCAGGGACAGTGTGTTCTTTTCTCAGGCATCTGCAGGAGTTAAAGTGGGTGTTGTGTGCCTCCAGCACAGTATACACCTGTATCTACTCTTTATTGCTGGTGTTCTCTAATACAGGCATCTGCAGGAGTTAATGTGGGTGTTGTGTGCCTCCAGCACAGCACAGTATACACCTGTATCTACCCTTTTTTGCTGGTGTCCTCTAAGACAGGCATCTGCAGGAGTTAATGTGGGTGTTGTGTGCCTCCAGCACAGTATACACCTGTATCTACCCTTTATTGTACCAGTTCAAAATTACAAATAGATTCTACTTAATACAACAAACCTACACAGTCCCTGTCTTGTTTGCACCACCTGTATACTGCTGTTCTGAGTATATAGGGCCTGGGGGCCCCACGCATTTCCTTTTTTAAATTTGGGTAAGGGATTCCCCTTAATATCAGTACAAGACCCAAAGGGGCTTGGAAATGGGCAGGGAGGCTACCCATGCCATTTTTTTCAATGATTTTCATCCATATTGCCGGAACCAGATATTACATTAAAACCGCAAGCAGTTTTAAATGACTTTTTTCTGTTAAATGTAATTTTGTGCAGGGACTGTTCTAAACACGGAAAACACGTGTCACTTCACAGGCATACTATAGACACCCCCAGGCACAATATTTAAATGAATATTTCATTTCATTTAATTATTTTTTCACTTTAATCGTCATTAAAATCAGTGCTCCCGAAAAAACAGCCGTTTTAAAAAAAAATTTAGGCATTGACCCATGTCCCCTGGGGAAGGAGCCTGGTCCCCAAACCCTTTTTCGGACAATATCTTGCATATTAGCCACTAAAATTAGCACTTTTTATTTAGATCGTTCGAGTCCCATAGACTTCAATGGGGTTCTAAAGTTTGCACGAATTTTCGGTCCGTTCAAAAGTTCTGGTGCGAACCAAACCGGGGGGTGTTCGGCTCATTCCTACTCACAGCTATAATGAATTTTCGGTCCCCAATACACATAAAAGTTCATCGATAAAAACAGCATGGGGATTTCCCCACAGGGGAACCATGAACCAAAAAAAAAAAATAATAAAATGCATGGGAGTCCCCCTAAATTCCATACCAGGCCCTTCAGGTCTGGTATGGATATTAAGGGGAACCCCGTGCCAAAATAAAAAAAATGGCATGGGGTCCCCCTCAAAATCCATACCAGACCAGATTTTAAGGGGAACCCCACGGCAAAATAAAAATGGTGTGGGGTCCCCCCCAAAATCCATACCAGACCCTTATCCAAGCACGCAACCTGGTAGGCCGCAGGAAAAGAGGGGGGATGAGAGAGCGCCCCCCCCTCCTGAACCGTAGCAGGCCACATGCCCTCAACATTGGGAGGGTGCTTTGAGGTAGCCCCTCAAAGCACCTTGTCCCCATGTTGATGAGGAGAAGGGCCTCATCCCCACAACCCTTGTCCAGTGGTTGTGGGTTTGCAGGCGGGGGGCTTATTGGAATCCGGAAGCCCCCTTTAACAAGGGGACCCCCAGATCCCATCCCCCGTGTGAAATGCTAATGGGGTACAAATGTACTTCTACCATTTCACAAAAAAAGTGGCAAAAAGGTTAAAAAGACAAAAGACAGTTTTTGACAAGTCCTTTATTAATTTCTTCTTTCATCTTCTTTCTTCTGGTCTTCCTTCGGTGTTCTTCTTGTTCCTCCAACTTCTTCATCTTCTTCTTCCTCCGTTCTTCTCATCCCGCATCTTGCTCCAGCTTCTTCTCTGCACCGTCCACACGATCGTGTTTCCTATACGAATTCCTATAAGGGAGCACAGATTCATGTAAGGTGGTGGAGATGAGCTTTGCAGAGACACCAACAGTTGGCCCTGGATGTCCCTTCAAAGCAGCTGTTCTCAACTAGGGGTCCTTCAGAGATTGCTTTGGGTTCCTTGAGCTGTAGTAGAGTTATCACCCATCTGATAGTGTCTGAGGCCAATGCCCCTTGGATGAGCCAGTCGCACCAGTGATTCTTTTAGCTATCTGTATGTTGGCATTCTGATCACCACTGTAAGGGTAGGCATACCACCTTCTGACACTATTTTTCCTACATTTTAGCTGGGGTTCCCCATGACTTTAAAAATTATTTCAAAGGTTCCTCTGGAGTAAAACGGTTGAGTACTTTCTTATCATTGACTACATAACAAGAAATAGCTAATGACTTTGCTGACACAATTTTGGCTTAAACCATAATATCTCATAGGGTGTGGTTCTATGCACACACAAAAAAGTTTACTTCTACTTTATACGAATGGAAGAGAATCTAAGATGGAGTCAGTTGTTTATACATTCTATTACACTGCTAAGACCAGGATGGGTGATGGCTGCTCCCCAAACCATCTGAGTGTATTTAATTGTGTCTTTTTTCTTATGCCGCGTACATACGATCAAACAATCCGGTGGAAAAGTCCGGCAAACTCAAGTCCGCCAAACAATCCCCCCGTGTGTAGCCTCCGGCATACTTTTTTGACCTGAAAGTACGGCGGACTTAGAATGCCGTGTTGCACACCAATCTGCCCGCCGTACTCGCATTTTGGCGGACAATCCGGCTGTGTGTGTGCCAGTCCGCCGTACTTTTGAAATGAGCGGACTTTTCCCGCCCGGAGAAAAGTCCGCTCATTTCGAGCGGGTCTCCAGGTAGGCGGGGCCCGCGAAGGAGACGTTGCTGGCCCCGCCGCCTGGTATGGACTTAAAGGGGAACCCCAACGGCGAAAAAAATCGGCGTGGGGTCCCCCAAAGTCCACAACAGACCCTTGTCCGAGCACGCTCGCTCGCCCCCCTTTCCTGGCCGGCCGGGTAGCGGGCTCGGACAAGGGTCTGTTGTGGACTTGGGGGGGACCCCCACACCGTTTTTTTTCGGCCTTGGGGTTCCCCTTTAAGTCCATACCAGGCGGCGGGGCCAGCGACGTCTCCTTCACGGGCCCCGCCTACCTGGAGACGCGCTCGAAATGAGCGGACTTTCCTCCGCGTGTGTGGGCGAGTCCGTTCATTTCGAAAGTAGGGCGGATAGCACGGCGGACTTAGTACGCCGTATTAGTCCGCTGAAAAAGTGCCGTGTGTGGGCAAGTAGCCCGTTCGGAAATTCCGACGGACAGTCTGGCGGAAGTCCGCCAGACTAAGTACGTCGGACAGACCGCTACATGTGTACGCGGCTTTATTCTGCCTTGTTCAACCTTCTCTGATTGCTCGCTGGTGCAATCACACATGTAGAAAGATGACGTGGCTAGGGGGCAAAATATGTGAGGAAAGGTTAGATGTAAAAGGAGAAATGTTGGGGGTGGGAGCTAAGAGATGCCTGCATGGAAGGAGGGGTTAGTGGGGCTACAGAGGGTAAGTAGTGGCTACAGGAGATTTACAAGGAAAGTGGGGAAAAGATATCAAACATGTATGAAACGTTATGGAATTTCTTAGTACTGCTACTATATGAAATGGAACTCAATTTAACGGTTCCCCAAATCAGTTACATTCAAAGCATGCCTGTCACAGTTGTTTGTGCTCTCAACCAAACTGTTAAGCCATCAAATGGCTGATGTCATAACTGATCACATGTGCAGCACAATGGCAACTGCAGTGCCGACCAAACAGGGGCTAAGATGGCAGCTTCCTTGGCTGTAAATGATAGGAGGGTTTAGTTCCACCTTAAGCATTTTCCAATTCTAGATACTTCTTTGGCCACCCTTTGTGCACCTGGTCCCCTGAGTCTTTCAGGATCCTATTAATTTCCCTGAAGGTGAACCTCATTTGGGAAAACACATTTCTACTTGGGTAGGGTGGGGGTTAAATATGTATAATTTCTATAATTTTTACATCTCCCTTCTAGAGCTCTTCTCAAAACCAAAGATTTCCATAGTACAAAATACAGTGAGAGAAGGGGACAACATAATATGTAACACAAGTCTCAGTCTGCCCCAAAAGAGGCCTTTACTGCAGTTTACTTTCTACAGAGATAGACAAAAGGTACTGAATTTGAATTCATCCAGTAAAGTCCTGAATGTCCGACTGGAGGATTCTGGGAATTATTCCTGTGAAGTGAGAACTGCAAACAACACTGTAAGGAAAAGAAGTGCAGAATTATATATTCGGATACAAGGTGAACCTATTGTTGTTCCTGAATACTATATAGAGTACTATATCTGTACTTATTGTAATGAATTTTAATTATATGTAATGTATTGCAATATTATTAAATATTAATCATGTTTTTTTAAATAAGCTATGGCAGCGAAATGTTTAGCCCTTCAGCTTATAAATTGTATTTTAGGATTTGTAAAATAAATTAACTAAAAATCAACACATATAAAGTCATGTGAAAAATAATCTTTACAAAAACAAATCTATTGCAATGATCAGAAGGTATTTATATTTTACCAAATCGTATATCATTCTTGCAGCATTATCACACAGTACACTATCAATTTAAAGGGTCAATTAAACTAAGTCTTATATCTCTGTTTTTGGTAAAAAGTTTATTTGAGGCCATAACAAGATTTCCATGTCATTTATACTATCAGTCCATAAAATAAAGATCCTATTGATATACTAGCTCATGGCAAAATGTGGCCAAGTACAGATACACCTTTTCCAACACAAATGGTGCCATTCAGAAAACCCTTACCCTGTAAGCCCTTGTACACACGGTCGGACATTCCGACAACAAAATCCGACGGATTTTTTCCGACGGATTTTGTCCGAAACTGATGTTGCATACACACGGTCGGACAAAGTTGTCAGAAAATCTGATCGTTCAGAACGTGATGACGTTATTTCGTTACGACGGGACTACGTTCAGGCTAGTAGCCAATAGCCTTGGTCTCGTAATTTGATCTGAACATGCGTTGGCACTTTGTCGGATCGGAATTCTCTACACATGATCGGACAAAGTCCTATCGGATCATGTTGTCGGAAAATTTTATATCCAGCTCTCAAACTTTGTTGGTCGGACATTCCGATGGAAAAAGTCAGATGGAGCCCACACACGGTCAGATTATCCGACAACACGGTCCGATCGGACATTATCGGACATTGTACAAGGGCTAAGAGTAATGGGAAATAAACACAGACACTGTGGGTCAACAGAAACTTAAAAAATTTAATCAATAATAAATCTCTAATTTAATCCCAATTAATTCACAAAGCCATGGCTACTATCCCAACCCTTTAAAATATAGAAGCTCGGCATTTAGAGGAGCAATTCTCAACAATTTTTGGAATCATAGAGTTCCTCGAGAAGTTACTAGGGAATCCTTGAGCTGTGGCTGATTGACCTTACATTTGATGGTGCATGCAAAGTTACGGATCTTATGCCACCTGGCAAAACTTTTAGGTTTTCTTTAGGGTGGGATTTGAACCACTACTCTTAGAGAGGCATTCTTTCCACTGACCACTAAATATAAGAGTAATTCCTCCAAATAACTCCCAATTGTTTTCAGCAAGAATCCCCTGAGACCTTAAAATTATCTCAAGGGTTCCTCTGGGGTAAGAAGGTTGAGAAAGGCTGACCTACAAAGGTAGTGTTGGAAGGTGGAGCCATGCCATTTGATTTTTTTTCTGAAAGTGTATCCCTTGTATAAGTGGATAGCCCAGGGGTGGACAAACTTTTGAGCACAGTGTGCCGAAAAATGCTTTCAAAGAAACTGAACGTGCCGATTTTATAACAAACAAATGGCAACTTCACACTTCTCTATCACAAAAAGGTAATAATGATAAATTAACATCCTGCACTCTCATGCCTCAGATTAGCCAAAATGTCTGCACCTCCAGTTCTCAGATCAACCCTAATTCCTCCACCTTCAAACCTCAGATCACTGTAGCCCCCCCTGCTTCACCACTGTAACCCGCTGCACATCTGCTCCACCTCTGTAACCCCCTGATCATTTGTCCCACCAATGTAACCCCCTGCACATCTACCCCACCACTGTGCCATGCTGCCCTTCTGTCCCACCACTGTACCCCCCTGCTCATCTGCCCCACCAATGAACCCCTTTTCTCATCTGCCCCAACAGTGTACCTCCCTGCACTTCTGCTTCAACGCTGTACCCCCATTCTCTTTTGTCCTACAAATGAATCACCTTCTCATCTGTCCTAACACTGAACCCATCTGCTCATCCGCCCCACCATTGTAACCCCCTTTCTTATCTGCTCCACCACTGTACCCCCTGCACATCTGTCTCACCTATGTACCCCCTGCTCTTCTGTTCTACCTCTGTTCCTCCTGCTCTTCTGCCCCACCACTGTAACCCCCTGCTCATCTGCCCACCGATGTACCTCCTTTCTCCTCTGCCCCACCACTGTACCCCCCTGCACATCTGTCCCACCTCTGTACCCCCTTGCTCTTCTGCCCCACCACTGTAACCCCCTGCTCATCTATCCCACCAATGTACCTCTTTTCACCTCTGCCCTGCCACTGTACCCCCCTGCACATATGCCCTACCTCTGTCTCCCTCTGCTCTTCTGCCCCACCACTGTAAACTCCTGAGCATCATCTGTTCCACATATGAACCTCCTTTCATATCTGCCCCATATAAACAAAATTTCCAGAATTTCAACAATAATTGCACAAACTGTCACCTTATTGTGGTTCTCTCAATTACAGTGAAATGCCTTCTTTCTGAGATTGGTAGTGTCACCAAAAGCGAGTCATCTTCCTCCAGAAGGGGGAAACAGGGACCCCTCCCAGCAGAATTGCATCCAATCTCTTCCCCATCACAAGAGCTGACGATCGCAGCTACAGCAAAGTTCGAGAACCAAACAATGTTTCCCATCCTGTACAATGTGTGGGGGCGCAGTGCCTCCCCCTCAGTGCAGGGGTAGCGTGGGGAATTCTGAGATTGGAATGCATTAGTGCCTCACTGACACTTTCCTGCGCTGCTCTGCTGATGTGGTGAGAGTCGAGTGCCGGCAAAAGAGGATTTTGTATGCCGCTTGTAGCACCCGTGCCGGGGGTTGCCTACCCCTGGGACAGACTCTGGGCACACATTTGGCTGCGACCGATCATCAATAAACTTGCTTACATGTTCAATTTAAAGGACAAACCCCATAATAATAGATGGTCCTAGGGAAAACTCATGTCCTTGTAGAAATTGGGAAAAACATAAAACATTGAAATCCATGGATGCATAACCTTCTAGTATACTTTTTTTTTTTAAATCATACTATATATATATATATATATATATATATATATATATATATATATATATATATATATATATATATATATAAAATAAATAAATAAATTTTTTTTAAATAATTAAAAATATATATTTTTTTAAATAAAAAAATTATAAAAAATAATAAAAATAATAAAAATAATAAAAATATAATAAAAAAATGATATATATATATATATATATATATATATATAATTTTTATTTATTTATTTTCACAGATGGCATAAAAAAAAAATCTATTATACAATTGACTATTGCTTCATCAATAGCTAACGGGAATTCCTGATCAGAAATCACAGTAGCTGTTAGAAGCCTCTTGTACCAATCAGTAATTTAAAGACCCTCATGCAGCTCCCCCTATGCAGCTGTGAATCCAATAAATAGTTTGTATATATACATTTCGTAGCGGCTTTACTTTAAAATTTTTATCTTTATAATGTTTTCTAGAGCTGTTTCCGAAACCAAATCTTACCACAATACAAAATCCAGTGACAAAAGGTGACACCATGACCCTGATATGCAACACAAGTCTCAGTCCACTTAGACGGAGCACAGAACTTCAGTTTGCTTTCTACAGAGATGGACGGAATGTTCAGAGATTCAATTTGTCCAATCAATATGAAGTCCTGTCCACCGAGCTGGAGGATTCTGGGAACTATTCCTGTGAAGTGAGGATTCCAACCAACAATGTAAAGAAGAGGAGTGAGGAGGTATCCATCCAGATAAAGGGTGAGATTATAGGGACACTGGGATCAGATCATTTATTATACCAATGATTAGGTAAGCTTTTGAAATGGTCAAAGCAACTCTATGCTGAATTATAGGCAAAGTGTTATAGGATGAGAGTGCCACAGGTTAGTCAAATCCAGTAAAAGTTTATTAATTTAAGTGCCTGAGAACATGTAAATGTGTAAGGAGCAATGCCTCGTGGGACATGTAGTCCTGGTCAGGAGACGTTTTGATGTTTTTACAGCTGCTGTTTTTTGGCTTCAGATGTTTTTTTTCTGCAGTCAATAAACGCCCCAGCATGTTATCCTATGTGTCCATGCATACATAGGCTGTTATCAGCAGTTTTTGGCAGGGGTGTTTTCTAGCTGGAAAAAAAAACCCCAGAACTAGTGGGTTTTGAGAGGAGTTTTTCAGCTTTAAAAAACACTCTAGCTCTGGAAAAAGCTGAGAACAGCATAAAAACACAGAAAAATGCGACTATTTGGAGTTTATTAACGTTTTTTAGCCATAAGCTAAGTTTTGGGAGTATAGTTTTGCTAAAGAAAAAAAAAAAGATAAAAACTTTGAAAAATGCTGGAAAACTCACTCTACAGCTACAGCTTTCTACAGCAAACATTACTGACTTTTTACTAGTTTAGTAGTATTGTGCATTATATTTAAAATGATTATATACATGCAAAAACATCTCAGTCTTTAGCACTACTTTATTATAAAATATTTATATCCCCCTCCACCCCTCATATAGCTTTATGCCTGACTCCCAGTTAAAATATGCTGTATATTCTACTTCTAGATACAGTATCTCACAAAAGTGAGTACACCCCTCACATTTTTGTAAATATTTTCTTCTATCTTTTCATGTGACAACACTAAAGAAATGACACTTGTCTCCAATGTAAAGTAGTGAGTGTACAGCTTGTATAACAGTGTAAATTTTCTGTCCCCTCAAAATAACTCAACACACAGCCATTCATGTCAAAAATTCCTGGCAACAAAAGTGAGTACACCCCTAAGTGAAAATGTCCAAATTGGGCCCAAAGTGTCGATATTTTGTGTGGCCACCATTATTTTCCAGCACTGCCTTAACCCTCTTGGGCATGGAGGTCAGCAGAGCTTCACAGGTTGGCACTGGAGTCCTCTTCCCCTCCTCCATGATGACATCACAGAGCTGGTGGATGTTAGAGACCTTGCGCTCCTCCACCTTCCATTTGAGGATGTCCCACAGATGTTGAATAGGGTTTCTGTCTGGAGACATGCTTGGCCAGTCCATCACATTTACCCTCTGCTTCTTTAGCAAGGCAGTGGTTGTCTTGGAGGTGTGTTGGGGGTCGTTATCATGTTGGAATACTGCCCTGCAGCCCAGTCTCTGAAGGGAGGGGATCATGCTCTGCTTCAGTATGTCTCAGTACATGTTGGCATTCATGGTACCCTCAATGAACTGTAGCCCCCCGAGTGCCGGCAGCACTCATGCAGCCCCAGACCATGACACTCCCACCACCATGCTTGACTGTAGGCAAGACACACTTGTCTTTGTACTCCTCACCTGGCTGCTGCCACACACGCTTGACACCATCTGAACCAAATATGTTTATCATGGTCTCATCAGACCACGGGACATGGTTCCAGTAATCCATTTCCTTAGTCTGCTTGTCTTCAGGAAACTGTTTGCAGGCTTTCTTGTGCATCATCTTTAGAAGAGGCTTCCTTCTGGAATGGCAGCCATGCAGACCAATTCGATGCAGTGTGTGGTGTATGGTCTGAGCACTGACAGGCTGACCCCCCACCCCTTCAACCTCTGAAGGAATGCTGGTGGCACTCATACATCTATTTTCCAAAGACAACCTCTGTATATGACGCTGAGCACATACATTCAACTTCTTTGGTCGACCATGGTGAGGCCTGTTCTGAGTGTAACCTGTCCTGTTAAAACGCTGTATGGTCTTGGCCACCGTGCTGCAGCTCAGTTTCAGGGTCTTGGCAATCTTCTTATATGTATGTATCTTTATGTAGAGCAACAATTCTTTTTTTCAGCTCCTCAGAGAGTTCTTTGTCATGAGGTGCCATGTTGAACTTCCAGTGACCAGTATGAGAGAGTGAGAGCGATAACACCAAATTTAACACACCTGCTCCCTATTCACACCTGAGACCTTGTAACACTGACGAGTCACATGACACCGGGGAGGGAAAATGGCTAATATAGTCCCAATTTGGACATTTTCACTTAGGGGGTGTACTCACTTTTGTTGCCAGCGGTTTGGACATTAATGGTTGTGTGTTGTGTTATTTTGAGGGGACAGCATATTTTACACTGTTATACAAGCTGTACACTCACTACTTTACATTGTAGACAAGTGTCATTTCTTCAGTGTTGTCACATGAAAAGATAGAAGAAAATATTTATAAAAATGTGAGGGGTGTACTCACTTTTATGAGATACTGTATATATATATATATATATATATATATATATATATACACACACTACACTCACAGTATACAGTATATATGATATAACTAATATATATATTATCACTTTCACGGTTTCACAGTATAAATGAACCCCCTATAATAGTGATTATCTGTGGTTCGTGTACTATAAAAAAGGGCTAATTTTTGTTTTTTAACCCCATCATGACAGGTGATGAAAAAAGCATGCTGCTGCTTCTACTACATGTCTTATGTTTGCATTACACGTATCGATATTTGTACGAAAATTGTTGGTACATTCAAAAATATCATTCAATTTTAAAATGAATGTGACTTCTAAACAAAAATCACATACACTGTCCGAAAATTAGTTCTGTCAAGAAAAGTTTTATTTTCTGCTCCTCTGAATTATCCTGTTACCATGATCAAAAATGAATGCCAATTTGACCTCACTTACAATTAGAAAATCAAAACGAACATTCCTAAAATGAATATTTTTAGGGAAAGCTTAATTTGTGTATGGCCAGCATCAGTGGCGGCATGGTTCTCAATTTTTTTTTCAAATGCTGCCACTGTGTCATCAAATGCTGCCACTGTGCCCCATCAAATACAGCTACTGTGCCCATCTTATGCAGCCATTGTGCCCATCTTATGCAGCCTCACTGTGCCCCATTATATGCAGCCTCACTGAGTCTCATACTTACCTTACAGGCAGCTCCAGTCGCGCTGTGTGTTCCACGGAGCTGCCTGTGTCACTTCCGGTTCACCTCTAGCATATGGAAACCGGAAGTGACCAGTTAACTAGAAGAACAAAGCTCCCGCCCGTAGTAATACTACGGGCGGAAGCTGTTCGGCGCTTTGGATTGCGCCACAAAGCCTGCAAATGAAGCTCCTCGTCTGCAATCTTGTGACTGCATTGACGTGGCACTTCCCATAGTGCCTTTTTTTTTTTTTACTGCTGGGTGGGGGGGCAGCGCCCATACGCCCCCCTATAAATGAGCTGCCACTGGCCAGCATAAATGACAGCAGCCGCAGGGAGCTTGAATCAAGCTACCTGCCTATGACAGGGGAGCCTGTCATGCATAATATTATATTACATTCCTTTTTGATAATCTGCAAAACAGTGTTTTAGGATTTTTCTTTTTCTTTTTTTTCTAAGTCTGATGATATGTACCAGATTCAACGTTTAATAATATATATCTCTTCTGTGTGTTATTCCCAGAGTGGATTATTTTGTTCCAGAAGCATATAGCTGGTTATTTATTTACCACTGCATAAATAAGAACACATTTTCTTTTTTTTTTTTACTTTACATGATAACTAAGTTATACGCCACACTTTGAGATTTTTATCCAATTAATCGATCAATCGAAACAATAATCTGCCAACTAATAGATCATGAAAATAATTGTTAGAAGAAAAGCCAATACATTTAGGGGAGGTCAAATCTCACCCTTCATCAGGGTATGGAAATTCAGCCGAAAGATTTTGTAAATGATTACTGTGTCATTATTATAATTATTATTACCGTATATACTCGAGTATAGGCCGACCCGAATATAAGCCGAGGCCCCCAATTTACCCCCAAAAAAACTGGCAAACTTATTGACTCGTGTATAAGCCGAGGGTAAGACATGCCTGTCCATCCCTGTGTGTGTGTCCGTCCATCCCTGTGTGTCCGTCCATCCCTGTGTGTCCGTCCATCCCTGTGTGTCCGTCCATCCATCCCTGTGTGTGTGTGTCTCCATCCATCCATCCATCCCTGTGTGTGTGTGTGTGTGTGTGTGTGTGTGTGTGTGTGTGTGTGTGTGTGTGTGTGTGTGTGTCCAGCCTACCTGTGTCCTGAGCCTTTGTCCCGAGCCTCCGTCCCGTGCCGAGCCTCCTTGCCTCCGTGCCTCGCCGCCGTGCCTCGCCGCCATGCCTTGCCTCCGGTCCCGTCCCGTCCCGTCCCGTGCCGTGCCGTCCTGTGCCTTGCCTCCGTCCCGTGCCCTCTTCGTTCGTCGGCGGCCATTGTAAAATTCAAAAGCTGCGCCGCCGCCTTCGCCTGTGATAGGCGGAACACTGAATTTCCCAGCAGCCTGTGTTCCGCCTATCACAGACGTCGTATCATCCTCGTCCGTAGTACGAGGATGATACGAAGTCCGTGATAGGCGGAACACAGGCTGCTGGGAAATTCAGTGTTCCGCCTATCACAGGCGAAGGGGGAGCCGGAGGCGCGGCTTTTGAATCAGAATGGCCGCTGTCTGTCTGCTCGACACGCTGATCGAGCGGGCAGACAGCGATGACTCGAGTATAAGCCGAGGGGGGCACTTTCAGCCTCAAAAAAGAGGCTGAAAATCTCGGCTTATACTCGAGTATATACGGTATACAGGATTTATATAGTGCCAACAGTTTACGCAGCATTTTACAATATAAAAGGGAGACAATACAATTGTAATACAATAAAATGAGTATATGAGTAAGAGGGCCCTGCTAAGAAGAGCTTACAATCTAATAGGATGGGGCAGGTGGTACAAAAGGTTGTAACTGTGTGCAATGAGCTGACAGAAGTGGTAAAAGAGATTAGTTGGAGACATGATAGGCTTTACTGAAGACTTGAGTTTTCAGGGATTGCCTGAAGGTAACAAGAGTAGGGGATAGCCGGGCCGGTGGAGGTAGCAAGTTCCAGAGGATGGAAGAGGCTCTGGAGAAACCTGGAGATGAGCATGGGAGGAGGAGACAAGAGAGCTTGAGAGTAGGAGGTCTTGAGAAGAGCGTAGAGGACGATTTGGGTGATATTTGGAGACAAGATTGGTGATGTAGCTTAGGGCAGAGTTGTGAATGGCTTTGTATGTTGTGGTTAGTATTTTGAATTTAATTCCCCGCTGATTGGGAGCCAGTGTAGGGATTGGAGGAGAGGGTTGGCAGACACTGAGCAGTTGGTAAGGTGGATAAGTCTGGCAGCGGCATTCATGATAGACTAAAGAGGGGATAGCTTATGGAGAGGCAGGCAAAGGTGTCATAACTCCAATCAACAGCGTAAGGCTGAGCAAGAGGATATCCTTGTCAGAAACCATGAAACAGACCGAGACAAAAGTACAATTAAATCACACTTTTTTATTAATAAATAATAAAAAGGTAAATAGAGTAAGCGTAGTCAAACCATAGCCAGAGTCCAGTAACCAGATCGAGTAGTCAGCCAGTCCAGATTTCAGTAGCCAGATCGGGTAATCAGCCAGGCCAGAAGCCAGGGATCCAAGTGGAGCAACAGCAAACAGGATAAGGAGCCAGAAGGGATGTCAGCAAGCCAGTCTTTACACAGGAGATGGTTTCTTGTGATGTGACCAAGGCGAAGGCAGAGATGAAGTGAGCTGGACAGCTTTAAGTAGGTGGATAGACGAGCAGGATTAGGAAAAGCTGGTAACTGTGGAGAGAGATGAGAGCTGGCAATTAGTAGACAGCTGAGCAGCCAACCCAGAGAAGGAAGGGCTAAGCCAGCCCTCACAATCCTTGAAGATAAAGGTTGATATTGTGGGGATACTGGGATCACAGATAATATATATTGCTAAATGATTAGGTAAGATATTAAAATGGTTCAAACAACTATTTTCTAAATTCTAAGCGAAGTGTAATGCTGCGTACACACGGTCGGATTTTCTGATGGGAAATGTTGGATGTGAGCTTGTTGCCGGAAAGTCCGACCATGTGTAGGCTTCATCGAACATTTGCTGTCGGACTTTCTGCCAACAAATGTTGGCTAGCAGGTTCTCTAATTTTCCGCCAACAAAACGTTGCACACAAGTCTGTCGCACAAAAGTTCACGCATGCTCGGAATCAAGCAGAAGGAGCCGCACTGGCTGTTGAACTTCCTTGAACTTCCTTTTTCTCGGCTCATCATACATCTTGTACGTCACCATGTACCCACGTTCGGAATTGTTGGCCAGCATTTGTGTGATCCTGTGTATGCAAAACAAGTTTGAGCCAACAACCTTCGAACATAAATCTATGGTTTTGTTGGCGGAAAGTCCGATCGTGTGTACGGGGCATAAGAGTATGAGAGCACCACAGGTTAGTCAACTCCAGTAAAAGTTTATTCATTTTGATGAAAAGTTAAAGACCAAAGCAACACACTTAAGGGGTTCATGGCTCACCCTTCATGAGGGTAAGTAAGTATGCCCAGTTATTGCCTAATGGCAAATGTTATTCCCTTCCTTTTACTGAAATGTATCTTTCTTCCCCACATGTGTAGAGTATGAGCACAGCACAGCAGCTTTAGTCACTATTTCGGTTATCATCATCATCATCATCATCATCATCATCATCATCCTCATAAGTGTCAACAAGAACAAATGCAAACCATTGATAACTTCTACTAGCAAAAAACAAACAGCAGACCCTCAAGAAACAGGTAACTGAAGACTTCATCAAGCTTTAACATATAAAAATTTACCCAAAAACTAAAATCTGTATAGTGAAGCCTTCTAACACCATTTATTATAAATATAATTTATTTTTATTTTATTTATAAGGAATTCATATCCCAATTCATACAATATACACAACTGTCCGTCCCTTAAAAAACACAAAATAGGGAAAGACATACAATTGAGGCATTTTAAATTTGCCCACAATACCATAATTAAGTTTAGTTAAAAACAATCACTTTTATTGCAAATTTAAAATCATTATAAAAAGGAATAAAGATACATCAAAAATACATCAATGCCAACTTATATCCAAAGTATTGACACATATAATATCATAACAAGAAAATATATAATCCTAGACTAGCGTCATGGATCAACCTACATGATCCCAGACTGGTGTCGTGGACCAAAGCATTTCACCAAGAAAGCAACTTCATCAAGATCCATGGTGTTCAATGGCAATTGATGTAACCAGGGCTCAAGTCCTACGGGAACGCATGGGAACGGAGTTCCTGTACTTTTTCCACAACAGGAACTCAGTTCCCATTAGCAGCCATGTCCTGTAAGACTTCGAAGTATGTGAACTGTGTGGCAGGTGCTACACCAGCAGCAATAGTAAGTGCCACACACCTGACCATTCAGGGGCATTGCCAGTAGGGGGCCCCATGACAGCTTCTGCTTCGATCTACCTGTCAATCATATGCATATGAGCGTATCTTTTTTTTTTGTGGGCGAGTGGATCTTGGGTGGGAGTTCCCACACTTTTTTCCCCAGGACTTGACCTCGGGATGTAACTATATACTAGCAAAAGAAATCCTCAAGCCAATAGTAATCGGCAGGCTGATCGAGATAATCAAGGGACTTTGGGATTCCAAGCAACTGCATAAAATTACCAATACCACCCTCTTTCAGGGCTATCAATGTATTTAAAAAATCTGGTACACTTGACTATTTTCAAAAGTAAAAAGGATGATCTTCTACTCAAATCGGCAGACATGCCACGCCTTCCTCTAATAATCCGCCATCACACGTGTCATTAACTTGGAAATGTTGATATGATGAGTTGAATCATGTAATCGTGTAGGCGTGCCGAAATGAGTAGAAGATCATCCTTTTACTTTTGAAAAGAGTCAAGTGTACTAGACTGTTGACAGACATTGATAACCCTGCAAGAGGTTGTCATTGGTCATTTTTATGCCATTGCTTGGAATTCCATGGTTCGAATACAGGGCTGCGAGTCACTGTTGGCGTGAAGTTTTTTTTAGTTTAGCTAGTATATAGTTACATCAACATCAATTGTCATTGAACGGTGCGGACCCCAATGAAGTTGTTTTTTGGTGAAACACATCGCTCCATAATGCCAGTCTAGGATCATGTAGTTTGATCCATGACACCAGTCTAGTATTTTCCTGTTATGATACTTTGGATATTATGATACTTATGATTAGGGATGAGCTTCGTGTTCGAGTCGAACGTACGTTCGACTCGAACATCGGCTGTTCGTGCGTTCGGCGAATTCCGAACGTTTTGGCCGTTCGCGTCAAAATTCGAGTGACGCGCGCGCGGACCACAATGCACTGCGTTGGTGCAGTGCATTGCTGTCCGATGATTGGCCAAGCATGCACTGTGACCCCGCATGCTTGGCCAATCGCAGCGCCGGCAGCGAGGAGAGCCATGATTGGCCACAGGCAGGATGCCTGTGGCCAATCATAGCTCAGACTGTGTAGTGCACGCCCCACACTATATAAGGCCGCCTTTAAGGCGGCCTCCTGTAGTGTGTTACTTTGCATCTGAAGCAGTGGGTGTTCTGTGTACCTTCAACACAGTACACACCAATCGTTTTTGGCTGATTTCCTATCTTGCTGCTGTGTAGTGGTTGTTGTCTGTGCCCTGACTGCAGTATACACCACTATATTCACCTCACCTATATAGCTAGTGATCTAGCTTTAACCACTTAACAACTGCCCATTGCCGATTAACGGCTTCAGGGCGGTTGTTTAACTCAGAGAGGCCGTTAATTAACGGCCTCCCAGAATTCTGTTCTCGCGTGCCCCGAGGTGTGCGCACTCGAGAGCATCCGTGACCGCCGGGTCCATAGGACCCGGCGCATTACGGTAAACGGCCGCTCATAGCGGCCGTTTACCACGTGATTGCTCCGTCAAATGACGGAGTGATCACTTGGAAACAAACCGGAGTCATGTTATGACGCCTGTTCCTCCCTCCCCTTTCTGTACCGATCGGTACAGCGGAGGGGAAAGAGATCGGTGTCAGCAGCGATGTGGGCTGCATCTGCAGTGCCCACATCGCTGCTCAACGAATTTAACCCCTCAATTCCCTGCCAATACTCTGCAATACCAGTGCATACTCTGCAGTACCCTGCCATTACTCTGCAGTACCCCGCCATTACTCTGCAGTGTACCCCGCCATTACTCTGCAGTGCAGTACCCCGCCATTACTCTGCAGTGCAGTACCCTGCCATTACTCTGCACTACCCCGCCATTACTCTGCAGTACCCCGCCATTACTCTGCAGTGCAGTACCCCGTCATTACTCTGCAGTGCAGTACCCTGCCATTACTCTGCAGTGCAGTACCCTGCCATTACTCTGCAGTGCAGTACCCTGCCATTACTCTGCAGTACCCTGCCATTACTCTGCAGTACCCCGCCATTACTCTGCAGTACCCCCCATTACTCTGCAGTAACCCCCATTACTCTGCAGTACCCCCCAATACTCTGCAGTACCCGCCAATACTCTGCAGTACCCTGCTATTACTCTGTAGTACCCCGCCAATACCCCGCCAATACTCTGTAATACCCTGCCATAAATTGCCATACCCAGCCATACTCAGAGATACCCAGCCATACTCGGTGATACCCTGAAGTACCCAGCCATAGACGCCTCCCACCCCTCACCGCCCTCCGGTGCTTCTACCAACTCGCCAGTACGATCAAAGCCAGAATCTTTTTTTTAATTTTTTATTTCAGGCTTCCCAGCCTAGAGGTGAGATGTGGGGTCATATTGACCCCCCAGATTTCACTGTAAAGAGGACCTGTCACCCCATATTCCTATTACAAGGGATGTTTACATTTCTTGTAATAGGAATAAAAGTGATCAAAAATATATTTTTGGGAAAAAAAATGTCAAACTAAAATAAATAGTAAATGAACAATAAAAAAATAAAATAAAAATTAAAGCGCCCATGTCCCCATGTGCTCGCATGTGCCACACATGTGAGGTATCGCCGAGAATGTTAGAGCGAGAGCAATAATTCTAGTCCTAGACCTCCTCTGCAACTCAAAACATGTAACCAGTAAAAAAAAATTTAAAGCGTCGCCTATGGGGATTTTTTAAGTAGCGACGTTTGGCGCCATTCCACGGGCATGTGCAATTTTGAAGAGTGACATGTTTGATATCTATTTACTCAGCATAACTTCATCTTTCACTTTATGCAAACATTGGGCTAACAAGTGGTTAATAATAGAGCTTGCAGTCAGTAGTGTTAGGAGATAGTGCGTGCTGTCTGCGTGCTCTGTACCCAGTACATACCGCTATAATATAGGGCAGGCCCCTACTTTCAAACATCCAACTTACAAACATCTCCTACTTGCAAACGCAAGGAGACAGCAGCAAGTGAGATGAAAAAAGATGGACGACAAAACAAATTATACAGGGCTGATAACCCTTCCCTATGTTTTCCAAAAAGCTTAAAGATATTTTTTTTGACTGGAGCTACACTTTAAAAATGTACCGGTTGAAAATGACAAACAGATTCAACTTAACACAACAAACCTACACAGTCCCTGTCTTGTTTGCACCGCCTGTATACTGCTGTTCTGAGTATATAGGGCCTGGGGGCCACACGCATTTCCTTTTTTTAATATGGGTACGGGGTTCCCCTTAATATGTGTACAAGACCCAAATAGGCTGGTAATGGGCAGGGAGGGCTACCCATGCCATTTTTCTGAATGATTTTCAACCATATTGCAGGAACCAGATATAACATTAAAACCGCAAGCAGTTTTAAATGGTGTTATTTCCGTTTAATGTCATTTTGTGCAGGGACTGTTCTAAACACGGGAAACACGTGGCACTTCACAGGCATACTATAGACACCCCCCAGGCACCATATTTAAAGGAATATTTCACTTTTTTTTTTCACTTTAATCGTCATTAAAATCAGTGCTCCCGCCAAAACGGTAGTTTTTAAAACTTTTTTTTGCAGTGACCCATGTCCCCTGAGGCAGGAGCCAGGTCGCCAAACCCTTTTTAGCACACTATCTTGCATATTAGCCGTTAAAATGAGCACTTTCCAATTCGAACGTTCGAGTCCCATAGACTTCAATGGGGTTCTAACGTTCGTACCGAACGCGGGGGTCGTTCGCAAGTTCTGGTGCGAACCGAACCGGGGGGTGTTCGGCTCATCCCTACTTATGATATTTATATCCACAGTAACCTACTTTGTTAGGTTACTTTGGATATAAATTGGCATGATTTATCTTTGCCGAAAATTAAAGTAACACTTCTAACGCCACATCCGTATATACTTGAATTGGAGAAGGGGGAGGAATAAAGAGCCACAGAGCCCTAGTTCGGACTTTTCAGGCACGGTGGACAATAGTACGGTACAAAAATATACTTTATTAACAATGAATCATATCAAACAGGTCAAGTGGAAAAGAATTAAAAACATACGATAGAACTTTGATAACTGGTAAATATCTAGTGTAAACAAGAGAGTTGAAATCGAATGAACGGCAGTGAGCCCCTGTGCATCAAAACGTTTCACTAGTTTTGCTTCATCAGGACACACTCGGGGGTAATTGAAAACAACAGGTCTCACTTATCAGCATAAAATTCTTCATATGGAGATGATCACCAGAGAATCACCATGTATAGCAGGAAGTCATTTTTTACTAGTGCCAGTGACCGTGTATGGGGCTGATGGCATAGAGATATATAGATATGAATATATACTTGTATGGTTCACCGGGGGAGGAAGGAGACACACGTGAGTATCCAGGTCATTACACAGAGAGTGATAGAAAAGGAAAGGGTAGAACAAGCAACACCTTTCCCCCTGTTGCCAGTCCCCACATACAGGGGCTTCAACAGCAGTCCACATGGACCAACATACGTTCCTTTAGGGCTGGATATACCAAACTCTCCTATATCTGCCCACAGTTAGTACAACTATATGAAATCCATAGATATACCTAAACAGGCCACTCTAGCATCAGGTTCAATGTCTCCCCAGGGAACACATATTTTTTGTATGTTTTTCTTCTCCACTTGACCGGTTTGATATGATTCATTGTTAATAAAGTAGATTTTTGTACCGTAGTATTGTCCGTCTTGCCTGAAAAGTCCGAACTAGGGCCGTGTGGCTCTTTATTCCTCCCCCTTCTCCAATTCATGATGTATCTTTATAACTTTTTATTATGATTTTACATTCGTAATAAAAGTGATTGTTTTTAACATTATGGTATTGTGATATCCCTTGAAAGGCACATTGAAAATCCTTCTATTGGGGATGTCTTTCCATAATCCTGGTGGTTATTAGGGGACAGAGTGTTATGAATAACCCGAAAAAGAATTAATGGTTTAATCAACTTTTTTATATTATCAGGTTATTTCCTCCAGGTTAATATGTAAAGTGTAAGCTTACCGACTCTTTATCTGCAATGTGTGATAGTTGTGCCATCCTTTCAGGAACTATGATAGTAGGTCTTTGCTGAGAATGTGAAACACAAATTCTACTCCAAGATGTCAGGTTCAAGCTTGCCAGTAGTATGTGATATGTGGTACAAGCTTCATGGGGGTAAGTGTTGAGCCTTTCCTAAGCAATTTCCCATGCTAATGGAGAAGCTGCTGCTCCCACAGGGAACTATAAACTGTATACAGTACCTTGAAAAATTATTCATAC
The DNA here is from genome assembly GCF_037356315.1 of Lithobates pipiens. Lineage (NCBI taxonomy): Eukaryota > Metazoa > Chordata > Amphibia > Anura > Ranidae > Lithobates > Lithobates pipiens. The sequence goes on along the minus strand of NW_027507906.1, from coordinate 266,886 downwards.
CCCTTGAAATTCTCCACATTTTGTCATGTTACAACCAAAAATGTAAATGTATTTAATTGGGATTTTATGTGATAGACCAAAACAATGTGACACATAATTGTGAAGTGGAAGGAAAATTATAAATGTTTTTCAAAAACTTTTACAAATAAATATGTGAAAAGTGTTGCGTGCATTTGTATTCAGCCCCCTTTATCCTGATACCCCAACTAAAATCTAGTGGAGCAAGTTGCCTTCAAAAGTCACCTACTGTAGTTAATAAGTAGAGTCCCCCTGTGTGAAATTTTATCTCAGTATAAATACAGCTGTTCTGTGAAGCCCTTAGAGTTTTTTTTTATAGAACCTTAGTGAACAAACATCATAATGAAGGCCAAGGAACACACCAGACAGGTCAGGGATAAAGTTGTGGAGAAGTTTAAAGCAGGGTTAGGTTATAAAAAAAATATCCTAAGCTTTGAACATCTCACGGAGCTCTGTTCAATCCATCCTTTCAAAAATGGAAAGAGTATGGCACAACTGCTAACCTACCAAGACATGGCTGTCCACCTTTGATGGTAAGATGGATGGAGACAAATACAGGGCAATCTTACACCTCGTACACACGCCATCGGACTTTCTGACAACAAAACCGTGGATTTTTGTTCGAAGGTTGTTGGCTCCAACTTGCCTTGCATACACACGGTCACACAAATGTTGGCCAACAATTACGAACATAGTGAAGTACAAGACGTATGTGATATCTCCATTACGAACGCTAGTTTTACAAGACCAAGCGCTTCCGGCTCGTCCTTGATTCAGAGCATGCGTGTTTGTACTTTGGACTTTTGTCCGACAGACTTTTGTGTACACACGATCAGAAAATCTGAGAACACACATTTGTTGGCGGAAAATTTGAGAGCATGCTAGGCAACATTTGTTGGCGGACCAACAACAAATATCCGATGGAGCATACACACTGTCGGATTTTCCGCCAACATAAGAAGAAAACCTGTTAAAGTCTGCAAAATACTTGAGACTGGGGCGGAGGTTCACCTTCCAGCAGGACAACAACCCTAAACATACAACCAGAGCTACAATTGAATGGTTTAGACCTAAATCCAATTGAGAATCTGTGGCAAGACTTGAAAATTGCTGTTCACAGACGCTCTCCATCCAATCTGACAGAGCTTGAGCTATTTTGCAAAGGGGAATGGGCAAAAATAATGTCCCTCTCTGGTGTTCAAAGCTGGTAGAGACATCCCCAAAACGACTTGCAGCTGTGATTGCAGTGAAAAGTATTGAATCAGGGGGGCATCATACAAATGTACACCACACTTTTCACATATTTATTTGTAAAAAAATGTGAAATCCATTTATCATTTTCCTTCCACTTCAAAATTATGTGCCATTTTGTGTTGGTCTATCACATCAAAAACATAAATTTATTTTATTTGGATTTTGTTGTAACATGGCAAAATGTGGAAAATGTCAAGGAGTATGAATACTTTTTCAAGGCATTGTATATAGGAAACAATGAGCATTACAATGATTAAGCCTTTTGTTTATAATTTAGGGCTTAGGCTTGTTTAACCACTTTTCGCTTTGCCTATAGCAGAATCCTGACTCGGCGTCATGTGACGTCCTTCAGGATAACAGCCGCCCCGTGCCCGTGGAGGGCGTGCATCTTGGCGGTGTGGTGTGTCAGTCTGACACACCGCTACACTGATCTTGGTAAAGATCCTCCAACACCAGACCCTTATCCGAGCACGCAGACCGGCCGGTCAGGAAAGGGGGTGGGGAAGAGCGAGCACCCCCTCCTGAACCATACCAGCCTCATGCCCTCAACATGGGGGGTGGGTGCTTTGGGGAAGGGGGGTGCCCTGCGACCCCACCACCGCAAAGCACCTTGTCCCCATGTTGATGAGGACAAGGGCCTCTTCCCGACAACCCTGGCCGTTGGTTGTCGGGGTCTGCGGGCGGGGGAGCTTATCAGAATCCGGGAGTCCCCTTTAATAAGGGGGCCCCCAGATCCCAGACCCCCCCACCCTATGTGAATGAGTATGGGGTACATCGTACCCCTACCCATTCACCTGGGGGAAAAAGTGTCAATAAAAAAAACACACAACACAGGTTTTTAAAGTAGTTTATTAAGCAGCTCCGGGGGTCTTCTCCGCTCTTTCCGGTTCTTCTCGCCTTCGTCGTCGTCACCGTCCGAGGTTTTTCTTCCGACTTCGCGGGTCTTCTTCCAACTTCTCTGCGCTTTCCGGCCTTTTCTTCCGATCTCTGGTTCTTCTGCTCCTCCGCTATCTTCTTCCAGCTCTTTTACTAGCGTTGGCCCGGTCTTCTCGTTTGTCATCGCCGTCTTCTTCTTCTTCTGTTCTTCCGACGTTGACACAACGCTCTCTCCCGCTGTAATATCGGGGACACGGTGCACGGCGACTTATATAGGCATAAGGGGCGGGGTCACTGGGGGATGTCACATGGTGACTCCGCCCCTTATGACGCCACAGTCCCAGCATCCCCGTTTTTCCGGTGTAGAAGTTACCCTTAAAACCCATACCAGGTGACGGGGCTCGCGAGGTGTCAATCTCACCGATGGAAGCGGCGACATTGACTTCCTTCTCTAGTCACGTCGTACCTCAAGTCACATTCAAAATGAACGGACTTTAGTCCGTGTGTGGGCAAGTCCGTTCATTTGGAAAGTCCGGCGGACTAGCACACAGATGGGCGGATTGTCCGCTAGAAAGCCAAGTTGGGAAGAAAAAGTCCGCTGGAGCCCATACACAGTCGAATTGTCCGGCAGACTCTGGTCCGCCGGATAGTCCGATCGTGTGTACACGGCATAAGACTCACTTGCACAGTTCAGAGCCTGCAATAAGTGGATTTTTTCTAATTAAAAGCCTTTTCCTGCCAGCTGCCTGCCACACCAAGCACTAAGGTGTGTGTAAGGGGACACTGATAGAAGGTGACACACTGGGGGGCTCTGCCATAGGGTGGCACACTGGGGGGCTCTGCCATAGGGTGGCACACTGTGGGGGCTCTGCCATATGGCGGCACACTGGGGGAGCTCTGCCATAGGGTGGCACACTGGGGGGACTCTGCCATAGGGTGGCACACTGGGGGGCTCTGCCATAGGTTGGCACACTGGGGGGCTCTAGCATAGGGCGGCACACTGGGGGGCTCTGCCATAGGGTGTCACACTGGGGGGGCTCTGCCATAGGGTGGCACACTGGGGGGGCTCTGCCATAGGGCGGCACACTGTGGGGATCTGCCATAGGGTGGCACACGAGGGGGCTCTGCCATAGGGTGACACACTGAGGGGCTCTGTCATAGGGTGGCACACTGGGGGGCTCTGCTGACTGTGATGTATAGGAAGAATGTTCGGACTTTGGTGCAAAGCAGGACTCTGATGCGAGCGTGGCACTCATCCTGATTGCTGTAGTCTATATATTGTTTTGTTTGTTACTTACTCCTGGCATGGCAGCCACCTTTAAGCCTGGGGGCCCCATAATCTTCTATTGCCGGGGGGCCCCATGGGTTGTCAGTCCGCCCCTGGCCCCAGAGTGTTGTCACCGGGGATTTTTTTCTCAGAGAATAGGTGCAGGTACTCTCCTGTTCCTAGTCACCCCTTTTCTCTGCCCCCTACTCAGCTCCCAGTACCATCCCTTTTAGAGAACCAGGTATCATTTTGGGGTGCTAAGTCATTTGTATGGAATTTGAATTTAAAATAGAAAGCCTGCAACAATAGACCCCCCAGCAACAATAGATCCCCACAACAATATACCCCCAGCAGCAACAGATCCTCCCCTCAGCAACAATGGACCCCTCCCCCCATAACAATAAAACTGCTAGTAGCCAGCATCAGTAGACCCCTACCTTAGCAGTAACAATTGAACCCCCCAGCAACATTAGACTCGATTCCCCAGCAGCCAGCATCAATAGACCTTCCAGCACACCCTACCACCCCTTACATACATTCGGCGATGGGGGTGCCGAGACTGCGTTTCCCCATGCTCCTGCTGAAAAAAAATCCCTGGTTGTCACCCTGTAACAGGAAGTGCCTAAAGAAGGGTCCTTCATGGTAGGATCACCAGTTATTCATTTAACCACTTCCCAACTGCCTCACGCAGATATACTGCGGCAGAAGGGCACGTACAGGCAGAATCACGTACCTGTACGTTGCCCTTTAAGAGGCGGGTGCTTCGTGAGCACAATCGTGGGTCCCACGGACTCGATGTCCGTGGGGATACCCACGATTGTCTCACAGAGAGGAAGGGCGGGGAAATGCTGATGTAAACAAGCATTTCCCCGTTCTGCCTGTAATCGGGAGCGGTGATCGGTGTCGTGTCACACACAGTCCCTCCCCCCCACCGTTAGAATCACTCCCTAGGACCACACTTAACCCATGCAGCACCACCTAGTGGTTAACCCCCTTCACTGTCAGACACATTTACACAGTAATCAATGCATTTTTAATTGCACTGATCGCTGTATAAATGTGAATGGTCCCAAATCACGCCAAAAGTGTCCGATCTGTCTGCCATAATGTCGTGTCACACACAGCCCCTCCCCCCCCACCGTTAGAATCACTCCCTAGGACCACACTTAACCCATACAGCACCACCTAGCGGGTTAACCTCCTTCACTGTCAAACACATTTACACAGTAATCAATGCATTTTTAATTGCACTGATCGCTGTATAAATGTGAATGGTCCCAAAATCACGCCAAAAGTGTCCGATCTGTCCGCCATAATGTCGTGTCACACATAGCCCCTCCCCCCACCGTTAGAATCACTCCCTAGGACCACACTTAACCCATATTATAATATATTTTTTGGGGATATTTATTATAGCAAAAAGTAAAAAAATATTACCTTTTTTTCAAAATTGTCGCTTTTGTTTTGTTTATAGCACAAAAAATAAAAACTGCAGAGGTGATCAAATACCACCAAAAGAAAGCTCTATTTGCGGGGGAAAAAAAGGACGTCAATTTTGTTTGGGAGCCACGTTGCACGACCGTGCAATTGTCAGTTAAAGCGACGCAGTGCCGAATCGCAAATAGTGCTTTGGTCTTTGGCCAGCAAAATGGTCCGGGGCTGAAAGTGGTTAATGAAAGTGGCAGACTGAAGATGGGTTGTCATTGCTGATTTTATGCAGATTCCTTGACTACCTTGGTGATTCACTGAACATCCGGTTCTGACTTTAGTTAAAACTTTATTATTCTGGGTTGGTGAATCAGAAAGAATTAAAGGCAGAGGATCAGCATGACAGTCAACCTTTTCTTCAAGACTTTTGTTAGTTCTGTCCTGTAGTAAGGACATGATTAGATGTCATTTGAATGTGACGCTTTATTTTTGTAATCATCACCCACTCTACTTGTAATCTTGTAATAAATATTTTATTTCAGAGTCGCCCAGAGTCGTCTCTGGGGAAGGAGATGTGTGTTACGCTGATATTAAGATCAACCACAAAGGTAGGCTACTCAACAATACAGCAAATACAAATGAATGAAATGCTCTGATGGCCTTATGGGTCTGGATTCTTTAATACGGAAGATATGATGTATTTTAATTGAATGTATTTATTTTAATTAATAATTTATTTAACTTACCGTAATGTGTTTCATTGTATTCTATTTATATAAATCAGGGGTCTCCAAACTTTCTAAACAGCGGGCCAGTTTACTGTTCCCCAGACTTTAGGAGGGCCGGGCTGTGGCCTTAGGGAGTAGAGCAGGTCCCGACTTTGGTGGGAATAAACGATGCCCCATCATTGTTGTCAGTGGTAGGAATTGTTTCCCCATTGTCAGTGTCATTGGGTAGGTGTGTGCCCCATCATTGGTGTCCTTGGGCCCAATGAGGAATTGTGCACCATCATTGGTGTCCTTGGGCCCAATGAGGAATTGTGCACCATCATTGGTGTCCTTGGGCCCAACGAGGAATCGTGCACCATCATTGGTGTCATTGGGCCCAACGAGGAATCGTGCACCATCATTGGTGCCCTTGGGCCCAACGAGGAATTGTACACCATCATTGGTGTCCTTGGGCCCAACGAGGGATTGTGCACTATCATTGGTGTCCTTGGGCCCAACAAGGAATTGTGCACCATCATTGGTGTCATTGGGCTCAACAAGGAATTTTGCACCATCATTGGTCTCATTGGGCCCAATTGTTGGTGTCATTGGGAGGAATTGTGCCTCTTCATTGGTCTCAGTGGGGGGGGGGGGGATTATGTCCCTTCATTGGTGTCGTGGGGGGGGGGGATTATGTCCCTTCGTTGGTGTCGGTGACAGGAGATGTGCCCCATCGCTAGTGTCAGTTGAGGGGGCAGACTGTGGCCAATGGGAGTAGAGAGGGTCCCAATGTCGGTGGGAATAAACAGTGTCTCATCATTGTTAGTGGGAGGAATTGTGTCACATCATTGATGTCATTTTGCCCAATTGTTGGTGTCATTAGGAGGAAATCCCGACGTAAAAAAAAAATTCGATTGGACTTTTTCCGATCGTTTGTAGAGAATTCGGATCGGACAAAGTGCCACGCATGCTCAGATCAAATTATGAGACCAAAGCTATTGGCTACTAGCCTCTACGTAGTCCCGTCGTACTCAACGAACGTCTCCTCGTTCTGAACGATTGGATTTTCTGACAACTTTGTCCGATCGTGTGTATGCAACACCAGTTTCGGACAAAATCCATTTGAAAAAAATCAGACGGATTTTGTGGTCGGAATGTCCGACCGTGTGTACGGGGCATAAGACTGGGATGCCATTAAAGTTCATGTGTGTGTAAAGGCAGGCGTCCCAATACTTTTACTAATATAGTGTATTTCCTATGGGAATACATTTTCTAGGTATAAAAGGAAACATATATCAATCTAAAATTGTACATTCAATTGTTAGCTCCGTGGAGTATATACCAACAGATTGGTGTTCTTATTATTGTCATTAGTAGCAGGGAATAACATTTTTTATTTTTCTAACTTTTTAGCTCCTGCCACACACACTGCTTCTAATGAAGACTTATGTTATGTCAATTTTGCAACCAGCAGAACAGGTAAGCAGCACTAGTGCATTATGGGTGGCAGATTTGACTTTTATCTGTTTTGTTATTTGCAACCAAATAGGTGATTATTAATTTAGGATAGATTCATTCCTTAGCCCTTGTACACACCGTGTTGTCAGATAATCCGACCGTGTGTGGGCTCCATCGGACTGTTTCCGTCGGAATATCCGACCGACAACAGGGCTATAAAACTTTCCGACAACATGATCCGATCGGACTTTGTCCGATTGTGTGTAGAGAATTCCGATCGGACAAAGTGCCATGCATGCTCAGATCAAATTCCTACACCAAAGCTATTGGCTACTAGCCTGAGCGTAGTCCCGTCATAACGAAATAACGTCATCACGTTAGGAACGATCGGATTTTCCTACAGAATCCGACGGATTTTGTTGTCGGAATGTCCGACCGTGTGTACAAGGGCTTAACCACTTCAGGACCGCCGTATTGCCAATGTACGTCAACACAATGGCACAGGCAGGCACAATCACGTAGATGTACGTGCCTGCCTTACAGCGGGTGGGGGGTCCGATCGGACCCCCTCCCGCTGGTTACGGCGGTCCGGTTCGCTCCAGGAGCGCTCCGTGATGAGGGGATGGCCGTTGGTTTTCGGCCACCCCCTCTGGATCGCTCCTGGCCAATGAGAAGCTTCCTCCCACTGTGTATTGTTTACACAGGAAGGAGGAAGTGATGTCATTCTCCTCGGGGCGGTCTTTTTGACCGGACTACGAGGAGAAGACTAATAGTAAGTGTGCACCAACACTACACTGACATGTAGGTACACACAGGCACACAAACCCCCCCCGATCCCCCCTCCCCGATCGCCCCCCGATTCCCCCCGATCGCCCCCCCCTCCCCCCCCAGTCACAGTGTCACTGATTGCATTGATCATTTCTTTACTGATCAATGCATTCAGTGTCAGTTGTGACAGTAAAAACTGTCAGGACAGTTAGTGTTAGGTCCAGGGTAGCCCCCTATCACCCCCCAATAAAGATTTAACCCCCTGATTGCCCCTAGAGTTAACCCTTTCACCCCCTTTTGCCAGTGTCACTAAGCGATCATTTTTCTGATCGCTGCATGTGTCGCTAGGTAGCTAGTTATTTTTTTAGGTTCACCGCCAGGTTTTTATATCGCTAGGTACCCCGATATACTACCCAATAATGGTTTTAACCCCCTGATTGCCGCTAGTTAACCCTTTCACCCCCTTTTGCCAGTGTCACTAAGCCATCGTTTTTCTGATCGCTGCATTAGTGTCGCTACAGTCGCTAGGTAGCTAGTTATTTTTTTAGGTTCACCGCCAGGTTTTTATAGCGCTAGGTACCCCGATATACTACCCAATAATGGTTTTAACCCCCTGATTGCCGCTAGTTAACCCTTTCACCCCCTTTTGCCAGTGTCACTAAGCGATCATTTTTCTGATCGCTGCATGTGTCGCTAGGTAGCTAGTTATTTTTTTAGGTTCACCGCCAGGTTTTTATATCGCTAGGTACCCCGATATACTACCCAATAATGGTTTTAACCCCCTGATTGCCGCTAGTTAACCCTTTCACCCCCTTTTGCCAGTGTCACTAAGCCATCGTTTTTCTGATCGCTGCATTAGTGTCGCTACAGTCGCTAGGTAGCTAGTTATTTTTTTAGGTTCACCGCCAGGTTTTTATAGCGCTAGGTACCCCGATATACTACCCAATAATGGTTTTAACCCCCTGATTTCCGCTAGTTAACCCTTTCACCCCCTTTTGCCAGTGTCACTAAGCGATAATTTTTCTGAACGCTGCATCAGTGTCGCTAGTGTCGCTAGGTAGCTAGTTATTTTTTTAGGTTCACCGCCAGGTTTTTATAGCGCTAGGTACCCCGATATACTACCCAATAATGGTTTTAACCCCCTGATTGCTGCTAGTTAACCCTTTCACCCCCTTTCACCAGCGATCACAGTATAAGTGTCACTGGTGACGCTGGTTAGCCAGTTAGTTATTTAGGTTCCCCGTCAGGTTTTTATATAGCGCCAGGGACCCCCATATACTACCTAATAAAAATTTGAACCCCCTGATTGCCCCTAGTTAACCCTTTCACCACTGATCACCGTATAAGTGTTACGGTGACTCTGGTTAGTTTGTTTTTTATAGCATCAGGGCACCCACCATTTATTACCCAATAAAGGTTTAACCCCCTGATCACCCGGCGGGTGATATCAATTAGGTTTTAGGGTCAGGGTCTGCGTCGCCCCAGGCAGCGCTAGGTTAGTGCCAGTACCGCTAACACCCACACGCAAAGCATACACCTCCCGTAGTGGTATAGAATCTGAACAGATCAATATCTGATCTGATCAGATCTATACTAGCGTCCCCAGCAGTTTAGGGTTCCAAAAAAACGCATTGTTAGCAGGATCAGCCCAAATACCTGCTAGCACCTGCGTTTTGCCCCTCTGCCCAGCCCACCCAAGTGCAGTATCGATCGATCACTGTCACTTACAAAACACTAAACACATAACTGCAGCGATCGCAGAGTCAGGCCTGATCCCTGCCATCGCTAACAGGTTTTTTGGTAGCATTTTATATTCAAATCCGGAAGGCAGTGCTTGGTTTTCGGGGTCCCGTACGTGGCTAGGCTCCCAAAAAGTCCCCCACATGTGGTATCCCCGTACTCGGGAGAAGCAGCAGAATTTATTTTGGGGTGTAATTTGACTTCTGCCCATAGCATGTGTGAGCAATATATCATTTAGTGACAACTTTGTGCAAAAAAAAAAAAAAGTTTGTAATATTCCCGCAACTTTTGGCAAAATATAAAATATTCCATGGACTCAACATGCCTCTCAGTAAATAGCTTGGGGTGTCTACTTTCCAAAATGGGGTCATTTGGGGGGGTTTTGTGCTATTTTGGCATTTTATGGCCTTCGAAACTGTGATAGGTAGTGAGGAGTTAAATCAAAAATTTGCACCCTTAGAAATCCTGAAGGTGGTGATTGGTTTTCGGGGTGCCGTGCGCGACTAGACTCCCAAAAAGTCCCACACATGTGGTATCCCCGTACTCAGGAGAAGCAGCAGAATGTATTTTGGGGTGTCATTTCACATATGCCCATAGCATGTGTGAGCAATATATCATTTAGTGACAACTTGGTGCAAAAAAAAAAAAGTTTGTAATATTCCCGCAACTTGTGGCAAAATATAAAATATTCCATGGACTCAACATGCCTCTCAGTAAATAGCTTGGGGTGTCTACTTTCCAAAATGGGGTCATTTTGGGGGGTTTTGTGCTATTTTGGCATTTTATGGCCTTCGAAACTGTGATAGGTAGTGAGGAGTTAAATCAAAAATTTGCACCCTTAGAAATCCTGAAGGTGGTGATTGGTTTTTGGGGGTGCCGTGCGCGACTAGACTCCCAAAAAGTCCCACACATGTGGTATCCCCATACTCGGGAGAAGTAGCGGAATATATTTTGGGGTGCAATTCCACATATAACCATGGCATGTGTGAGCAATATATCATTTAGTGACAACTTTTTGTAAAAATTTTTTTTTTTTTTGTCATTATTCAATCCCTTAGGACAAAAAAAATAAATATTCAATGGGCTCAACATACCCATCAGCAATTTCCTTGGGGTGTCTACTTTCCAAAATGGGGTCATTTGGGGGGGATTTGTACTGCCCTGCCATTTTAGCACCTCAAGAAATGAGATCGGCAGTCATAAATTAAAAGCTGTGTAAATTCCAGAAAATGTACTCTAGTTTGTAGACGCTATAACTTTTGCGCAAACCAAAAAATATACGCTTATTGACATTTTTTTTACCAAAGACATGTGGCTGAATAAATTTTGCCCTCAATGTATGACTAAAATTTAGTTTATTCGATTTTTCTTATAACAAAAAGAAGAAAATATCTTTTTTTTTCAAAATTTTCGCTCTTTTTCCATTTATATCGCAAAAAAAAAAAATCGCAGAGGCAATCAAATACCATCAAAAGAAAGCTCTATTTGTGGGAAGAAAAGGACGCAAATTTTGTTTGGGTGCAATATTGCATGACCGCGCAATTACCAGTTAAAGCAGCGCAGTGCGAAATTGCAAAAAGACCTCTGGTCCTTAAGGTGTTTATTGGTCCGGAGCTGAAGTGGTTAAAGTGAGACCTTCTTTCGAGTTTAAAGCTAAAAGTCATCCATAAGGTTCCCCTTGTTGCTTTTTTAAGCTTGGAAATCATCACTAGGTCAATAAGGAATACCATTTGCATGCTTTGCCAACAAACTAGTTCATCATCAATAAAACAACCAATTGTAAATGTACTTATACATTGTCCTTTATTCGGGTTAAATGCTAAAAGTCATCCATAAGGTTCCCCGTTTTTTTAAGCATATAAAAAAGAAAAAAAAAAGAAAAAAAGAAAAGAAAAAATATTTAGTCCATCACCAAATAAGGCTCAAAGGGCAATCCAAATCCTAAATAGAATTTATGCGTAAGGGTTAAATGTGTAGTGCTCCCGGAACACCAGGTCACTGTACGTGCCAACTCATTACTGGAGATATCTGATCCCAATGGTGGCCCGTGAATTGAGGGTGCACGGGTTCCGCCCCCCCTATCCCTGCCGCCGCCTCCCTATCCATGTGCCCGACCCTTTCAGGACGCCGAGCACATGGATTCTTATGGCGGGGTGGGAGGGGGTGTTTTTTTTTTGAAGCACGTGATTAGAGCCAGAGGCTCTAATTTGCTTCAAAAAACGATGGGCTCGGGCACAGAGAGTCCGCCCTAATCCCACCCAATTCTATGAACATAGCAAATGCATTTTCACTATCTTCACACTACAGTGCCTCCCCGCCAATCAGGAGGCAGGTCGATGAGACCTGTTTCCCGATTGGCCAAAGCGCCAGGCAAACCTATTGGATGCCTAGTGGTGATTTGGCAAGCAGAGGAAGCATGAGAGGAGCGGGCACCTCCGCCGCTGCTGCTGCCCGAGTGTGGAGGAGAGGAGGAGAGTGGATAGAGACACAGAGGATACGAGTCTTCAGGTAAGTGCCGGACCTGGGGGTGGGGGGGTCTAGAGCTGCGAGCCCCGAGTGGGGGGGGGTGCAAGTGCCAGCAGCTGTGAGCCCCGAGGGGGGGTTGGGTTGTGTGTGTTTATTGCCAGGGTAAGTGGCTGCATTTGCCGGGCACAAGTGGCTGCATTTGATGGGCACAAGTGGCTGCATTTGATTGACAAAAGTGGCTGCATATACTGGGCACAAGTGGCTGCATTTGATGGGCACAAATGGCTGAATTTGATGGGCACAAGTGGCTGCATTTGATTGACAAAAGTGGCTGCATATACTGGGCACAAATGGCTGCATTTGATGGGCACAAATGGCTGCATTTAACAGGCAAAAATGGCTGCATATGATAGGGCACAAGTGGTTGCATATGATGGGTACAATGGCTGCATTTGATGGGCACAAGTGGCTGCATTTGATGGGCACAAGTGGCTGCATTTGATTGACAAAAGTGGCTGCATATACTGGGAACAAGTGGCTGCATTTGACGGGCACAAATGGCTGCATTTGACGGGCAAAAATGGCTGCATATGATGGGGCACAAGTGGTTGCATATGATGGGAACAATGGCTGCATTTGATGGGCACAGTGGCTGCATTTGGTGGGCACAATGGTTGCATTTGATGGGCACAGTGAGGCTGCAACTGATGGACACATTGTTTGCGCCCCCCAAAAAATTTGAGCATCAGCCACCACTGTCTGATCCCTATATTCATGTCTGGTATAATTGGCCCCCCTGAAGCCCAAAGGTCTCTTTTGCAGCTGGACAGTCTGCAAACATGGTATATATGCCCCCATAACTTAGCTCTGATATAACATTATTTTTTCTCTTTTGCAGCTTCTTCACCTACAGTTGTTGAAACCGTAAGTAAAATATTAAATAGCCATTTGAAAGAATTGCTGTCCAAACATAAAGGGTCTCCTTCCCATTTTTATTACAGTCTACATTGTACATTCATATCAGTCCTTATCCTGAAGGAGCTTACAGTCTAAGGTCCATACTTCAAAAGAATACATACTAAGGTCAATTAAGCCAATTAACCTACCAGTATGTCAAAGAGAGTGGGAGAAAACCCATGCAAGCTAGAGGAGGAGGATGTAGGTAGTGTCATGTTAAAGTGAACCAGAACTTAATTATAAATTGTAGCACCCTCCCAGTTAGATTGTTAGTAAGATTGGATAGATGTTGTTTTTGGCTCCTCTGTAGCCAGTGGAGCAGAGTTTTATTACTAGGGCTGTTCTGGGTCATGCTGTTTACAGGCTCAACTACTCCCCCCGTCTTCTAGTAGATTATGGAATATAGTGGGTTGGAAGAGGCAGACCCTAGGCTGAATATTCATACAGCCTCAGTCAATCTCTGGTCAATGGGATGACCAGCAGGGGGCTGAGGTGTGTATAAATAGTCTTTGCCCTGGAGTAGGAGACCCAGCCTAAAGGGCTCCTGCCCTTATGGGCAGATCAGTTAAAGACTTCAGGAGTTTAAACAAGGTCCCATCTTAAGGAGAGCTGGAGGCCTACTTCTAAAGCTGCTGAGAACAGTTTGGAGAAAGCCTACTGAGGACTTGGCCTGGAGGCTCACGGTACAGGGTCTGACTGGCATCAAGGTAATGGGAGAATATGCCTGAGAGAGAGAGATCCTGGAGATATTCTTTCTGCTTAACCCCTTGAGAGACAGTTGCTGCCTTAGGGCTGCTTCCATAGTGGAAGTCCCCTGAGCTGTATGTCCACTATTCCCTATCACAAGAGGTCCATCCTGAAGAGTCTAGGCAGAGAGAGTCCTCTGTTTCAGTTTGCACTAAATTTGGAGTATCCCAAAGCTCACCCTACCCCCAACCAAGTTTAAGCAGCATTAAACTTCAAAAAGATTCTTGCTGCCTGGGAATTGATAGTTGATAGTTTAGATTTTGATAGTTTAAAACAGAACTAGAGGGACCTGTACTTACCTTTCCTTCAACGGTCCCCAACTGTCACTAGCACTGCCATCTTCTCCTGAGTGCCGGTCTTTGGCAGTCTTCATTGGCCGGTGTGGGATGACGTCAGTCCTGCGCATGTGCAGGAAGGCATCATTCTGGCAGAAAGGGACAGTGTCAGCAACATAAGCTGAGCTGCACATGAACAATTCAGTTTACCTGAGAAGACAGCAAGAAGAAAGGTAGGTGCATGCGTTTGAAGAAGAGACATTGCATGTCTCTTCTGCAAAAAAAAAGCCTGCCTGTTTGCTGTTTGTTACAGCAGAACTTTAGTTCCGCTTTAACCCCTTTCCCGACCAGCCACCGCAGTTGTAGTGCGGCAGGTTGGCTCCCCTGGGCGATGACCACCGGGCACCCGCGATTGCTCCACACAAAGACAGAATGGAGATCTGTCAATGTAAACAGACAGATCTCCGTGCTGTCAGGAGTGAAGAGAGTGATCTGTTGTTCATACTTAGTATGAACAACGATCGGTCTCCTCACTCAGGCAGTCCCATCCCCCCACAGTTAGAATCACTCCATAGGACACACAATTAACCCCTTGAATGCTCCCTACTGTTAACCCCTTCCCTGACAGTGACATTTACACAGTAATCGGTGCATTTTTATAGAAGTGATCGCTGTATAAATGCCAATGGTCCCAAAAATGTGCTAAAAGTATCCGATGTGTCTGCCATGATAAAACTTGCTGATCACCGCCATTGCTAGTAAAAAAAAAAAAAATGCCATAAATCTTTCCGCTATTTTGTAGATGCTATAACTTTTGCCCTAACCAATCAATATACGTTTATTGCAATTTTTATTACCAAAAATATGTAGAAGAATACATATCGGCCTAAACTGAGGAAAAAATTTGCTTTTTAAAAAAAAAATTGGGGATATTTTTTATAGCAAAAAGTAACAAATATTATGTTTTTTTTCAAAATTGTCACTATTTTTTTTTATAGCGCAAAAAATAAAAACCGCAGAGATGATCAAATACCACCAAAATAAATCTCTATTTATGGGAAAAAAAGGACGTCAATTTTGTTTAGGTACAACGTCTCACGACCGCGCCATTGTCAGTTAAAGTGACACAGTGCCGTATCAGAAAAGATAGCCTGGTCATTGAGCAACCAAATCTTCCGGGGGTGAAGTGGTTAAAACATATCTATGGTCTAATACTAGCAGTACATTTAAAAAAAATGCTCTTGCTTGTGTTAGTACAGGCTGTTGAAGGATCCTTCAACGTAAGAATATTTATTATTATAATTAATATATATATATATATATATTTAATTAGTATATTTATTTGGAACTATACTTCATCTGAGCACCATAAACCAAAAATGCTATTCCTTTTTTATATTCAAAACCAATTCCCTCATCCATCCATGTCTCTATGCTTTATTTTGTTGAGAAATCACCCCCTAGCGTTTCTGGCCAAGGCCATCTTAAGTAAGGGCAGATGATTCATATAGCATTTACTTCCTGCATTCCATCTGCTCTTAGCTCAAGCATGCAGCCAGGAGAGGGTGTGCTTAGCTGCCAAAGCTCCTCACCCCCTCCTAAAGACTTCTGGGATGTATGAGATAATTTGCCTAGGCATGGAAACTATAATTATATTGGCTTTTGGAAATGCAGCAATTTAGAAATCAGACGAAAGGTTTAGAGCTGGAAAACACTTTTTGATAGATAAAAAGTGCATTTTATATACAACTATATAGATCAGACCAAAATGAGGGACAAATGAGGAGGAATGAGGGACAGAGGGACATTGCTCCAAATCAGGGGCAGTCCTTTTGAAATCAGGGGCATTTGGGAGCCATGATTTTATATTAAAGCGGAGGTCCACCCTAAAGTGGACCTTCGGCTCATCGGAACCCTCCCCCCCTCCGGCGCCACAATTGGCACCTTTCAGGGGGGAGGGGGGTGCAGATACCTGTACAGTACAGGTATTCTGCACCCACTTCCGGGATAGCTCTCTGCGGAAAGGGGCGTAGATTACGCCCCTTTCCACAAGTGCCCGCCCCTTTCCGCAAGTGCCCCGCTGCCTGCTGGGAAACACACAGATCCCAGAGGCATCCTTATTGCGCAGCGCGGCTTGCGCAGTAGGGAACCGGGAAATGAAGCCTAAAGGCTCCATTTCCTGATTCCCATACCCAAGATGGCGGCGGCAGCATCCGACAGACGATCTAGAGATCGGCTTCGGGTGCCGACATCGCGGGCGCGCTGGACAGGTAAGTGTCACTATTTTAAAGGTCAGCAGCTGCAGTATTTGTAGCTGCTGGCTTTTAAAAAAAAAAAAACGCGGAGTCCCGGCGGACTCCCGCTTTAAGCATCATCCCATTATTAAGCCCATTTCACGTGAAATTCACCAAATCTAGAATAGTAAAGCACAACAGACTTTCATTAAAAAGCTTTATCACAAAAATGTACATACCTGATACACATAGGGTAGGTCAACGGTCAAGTCCAGTGACAGAATATATTGAGGCTATAGACACAATGGAGGTCAGTGACAGAATAGAAGAGCTCCCCATTTATACGTATCTATCCACAATCTTCTTCTGTTTTCCAGCAGGTTATCTACTCTGAAATAAAGGGCAGAACAGAGATATGAAGATTATCTGGTGATGATGTTTGGAGGCTTCTAATGATGTTCTGAATTCGGCTTGACAAATCCAGTGTCTCTGGGGAATTTTCACAAAGAGATTTTACCCTAATACTCAAAACTGACATATGTACAAGCTGTAGGCACAAGTTAAAGATCTGTCATGCATTGGGTTATTGTTTAAAGTAATGCTCTCCAAACTTCAAATAGGCCAGATGACTCCCTTTGATTCCCTTTATACTGGCCTTGGGACACTATTCAGCCTATGACAACAACATTGGGGGGTATTCCTACTAATGACACCAAAGATAAGGTACTATTTCTCCCAGTGTTAAACGATCACAAGCATATAACACTGCTGTATCCCCCACTCATGCCTTGTCACACTTGGTGCAGCCGCCAGGCTCTATACAGGAGGCCATGGACACTGAGGACTGAGACCAGCAGTGCTGATAACCACCCTGGAGTACACAGGGGCACAGGTGCAGAAGTGATGTCATGTGGCTTGTCCTGTGGGCATGGCTACGCATTTCAGAGCTTCATGCTCCTTTCTCAGGCCAGTGGGGTAGCCCATTGGCCTGAGAAAGGAGCAGGACGCTCCAAAATGGGTATCCATGTCGCACATTGTTCAAAGAGCCTCTAGAATCCGGAAGGAAACTTAGGGTTCCATGGAACCCAGTTTGAGAAAGGCTGAGATAGACAAAAGCATAAACACTAATAGTCAAATCCTTGAATGTGCTAGGGAATAGCACCCACTAAGATCTGTTGGTGTAATGCAGGGGTCTCCAAACTTTGTCCTCCTGTGGGGCAAGCACATCATTGGTTACTAGAAAATTTTGTTGTCATTTTTGGACTGTTTTGTTTTTATTATGCTGTAGATAAGCTGTTTTGATTGCCATTTTGGAGAAATAAAAACAGATTTACAAAGACATGGCTGGCTAGTGATCCAGACCTCTAGAATATCACAGTTGGTGCTCGAATTTGGGCATTCTGGCCAAAAAGCTGTGGAAGCAAGTGAACTAACAATTAACAATTAATTAATAACAAAAAATCGTAATGGGTCAGAGTGGCACAACCATTGCAAACCACTAAAGGATGCACAGAGGAAGTTGTAAAAGCCCTGGTTCAAGCTACAGTGGCCTAACAGGAGGCCTCAGTGGAAGCCAAATACCCACCACCACCACAAGGAAGTTTAGGCATGCCAAGAACAGACCGTGGCTCTGTTGATACAGGCTCAGCAATCTTAGGTATCGCAGTTGGAGGCTCAGTTGGCCACTCCAGCAGATTGTCACCCGTAGGGGCCCAGTGATGGTGAGGGCCAAAGAAAATCACTTTCCATAATAATGTGGAGGCATTCTTGACCACTTCTGAAAGCTTGGCTGAGAAAGAGGGTTGGCCTCGGCACCAGTGGGCCAACATCATTGCTTCATTTCTATCAGGGAAACCACAGAAGGCTTATTATGATTTACCAGCTGCTGACGTCACAAAATTATACCAAGCTAAAGGGGAAGGTCTTAGCTTGCCTTGAGGTGACTAAAACTGCTGGGCTGTCCAGGCACACAGGATGGATTGCTGGAAGTATCTCAGTTTAGGCATGCCAAGAACAGACATTGGCTCGGTTAATACAGGCTCACCAATCACAGCTGGAGGCTCAGAAGGAGTCTATGCAGACCCAGTTGGCCACTCTAGCAGATTGTCACCCGTAGGGACCCAGTGATGGTGAGGGCCAAAAAAAAATCACTTTCCATAATGACGTGGAAGCATTCTTGACCACTTCTGAATGCTTGGCTGAGAAAGAGGGTTGGCCTCGGGACCAGTGGGCCAGTCTCATTGCTACATTTCTATCAGGGAAACCACAGAAGGCTTATTATCATTTACCAGCTACTGAAGCTACAAAATTATACCAAAATTATACCGAGCTAAAGGGGAAGATCTTAGCTTGCCTTGAGGTGACTAAAGTTGTCTGGTCCTCCTACAAAATTCTAAAAAGAATTAAGGTTCTATTGAACTCAATTTCCCTGGTGGATTCATGGAGATCCGTGCACCCAACAGGGAAAGACTACACTTTTTACTCAGCATCACACAAAAAATATTTTTTGTTTCTCAGAGGGACCTCATTAACTTAGAAAGGGCAGACATTGGTATTATTACTATTTCAGACCATGCCCCCACTGCTGTCACTCTTAAAATGACTCCTCACAAACAAAATTTTTTTAATTGGAAATTGAATGCCGCTTTACTAACTGACCAGACTATCTGTGATGACATTCACGAATCCATTAAAACATATTTTCTCAACAATGCTGATTCTGACACCAACCCACTTACTAATTGGGAAGCCCATAAAAGCGTAATTAGAGGTGAATTTATAAAATGGGGAGCTAGGAGGAAAAAAGAGCGTATGGTTGGTATAATGGAGCTAGCCAATAAAATCTCAAAACTTGAGGCACAGCATAAGCAATCCCTTACGGCTTCAGCAGCAGAAGAGCTTGCCCACTGCAGGCATTTCTTATTGCAATTGCTACAAATTCAAACTCAGAAAGCTCTTTTTTTTCGTAAAAGTATATTTTATGAACAAAGCGATAAGAGCGGAAAACAACTCGCTAGAGCCCTAAGGGATGCAAAGATGGCTAACCATATACATGCGATACGAAACCATAAGGGCATCCCTGAACACATGCCTGAAAAAATTGCAGACATCTTCCAAGAGTTTTATTCTAAATTGTACAGACTTCCCCCACAGCATAGACCTACTCATATACCACACACACGTGAGGAGATGATCCAAAAGTTCCTTTTAAATAGTGAAATCCCTTCTCTACCTCCCTCTGATGCAAAACAATTAAACGACCCAATTACCATAACTGAAATACAAAATGCAATACAAGACTTGAAATCTGGTAAAAGCCCGGGACCAGATGGGTTCACGTCCCAATATTACAAAGCATTTCCGCAGTTACTCTCTAAACCCCTTTTAAAGGCATTTAATCACCTAGCAAGTGCTGAAAATAATTCCAACTCCTTCCTTATGGCGCATATAGCGGTCATACCAAAGCCAAATAAAGATCCCTCCAATTGTGCTAACTTTAGACCAATATCACTCTTGAATATTGATGTGAAATTACTAGCAAAAATTATCGCGAATCGGCTAAAACCCCTCCTTTCAAAAATTATTGGTCCTGAACAGGCAGGTTTTATGCCTGGAAGAGAAGCAAGAGACAACATTGTTAAATCCCTGCATCTGATCCATTACGGAAGGGATTCTAAAGTCGGAGGCCTCTTGGTGTCAACGGACGCCGAGAAGGCCTTCGATAGGGTCTCTTGGGACTACATGTTCTCTACCTGTGCTCATATAGGCTTAGGTGGAGGCATGCTGAATTGGATCAAGGCCCTTTACCAGTCCCTACAGGCTAAAATCAAAATTAATAACATCCTATCTAATCCGATCCAGATAAACAACGGCACACGCCAGGGATGTCCCCTCTCAACTATCCTGTTCATTTTAACACTGGAACCACTTATCAGAACCATCAACCTCTCTCTAGATATCAAAGGCCTTACCGTTCACGGACGCGAATATAAACTTGCCGCTTACGCAGCGTCTTGCCCGGAAGTGACGTCTACATCCGGGCAAGACGCTCGGCGGTCTGCTGTGCTTTTGTTTACATTCCCTTGTGAGTAGATATTTTTATTTGAAATAAAATTGTGTTTTAAATACTACACTATGGCGGTATCTTTTGGTTTATCCTTCTGAGCCCGGTGACCATACACGAGGAAATTGGAGACATTTGTGTCATCCCCAAGACTCTGCTGTACAGCCATCTCCTGGATCATCCTCTGCTCCCTGATTGCCTTGGTGTTTTTTTCGCTGCTTAATCCCGCAGCGGGGAGGTAATTACCTAGCGATAGCACTACTGGCACGGATCACCACCAGAGGATCGTCCCACTTTTGGCACATTGCACTTTAAATTTATTGATCTATTTTTTTTGCTGCGATTTTTTTGTTGCATGTCTGCATCTTATTTGGGACACTTTAGTTTGACGCACTAATATCACTGTGTTTCACATATATGCTTTGTACCATATTGCATTCCACTGTTTACTGCTGCGATTCACTGATTTGTTTTGAATACTTTATGCACATGTTTTATGTATTTCTCATGTATGCAGTAATTTCTACCTATAGTTTGCACTAACGTCACCTTTTATTTTTAATTGCCCGTGCTGGTCCACATATTTTATGTCCACTTATTTATTACCTTTGTTGGTCCACATATTTCACATTCATTTATACCTGGTCACTATTTATAAGATTGTTCGTTATTTCTTCTGATTTTTTGGTTTAAAAGCGAGCGCACACACCCCCCCTTTTTTAATTTGGTCCATAGATTGAGAGTCCACTCATATAGTGATTGCTGCTGCTTTTGTTTTACCTTTCCCAATTTTGCATAGAGCGTGGAAGCTCACAGATATACAGAAAAGTTAAATGGACCTCAGATTGTGGAACAGGTCATCATAGACCACTACTTAAAGGCACTACCAAGTAAGTTTTAGCGTTGGGTCAGTCATTAGCCCTCAGATGATGGACTGACTGGTGGAGATGGTGAAACCTTACAGCATAGTAGAAGATCTACTTGGACCTAATGAGCCCTGTAACAGGACTCCTGTAAGTAATTAACCATTTGGGAGTATCTCACCAAAAATTATATTTTTGTTGCAGGGGATGCCTCAAATCTGACTTGTATCTTAGTGCAGACTTCTGGGAATATCAGTAAACAAATCACACAAGCAGGAAATTACATTTCTGAGGGTGTTCTGCACACCATCTGTGTGAAATCTATAGTGTGAATATTATAGTATAATTAATATAATTGCCATTTCTATGTTAACCACTTGGGTACCGCGCTATTGCAAAATGACGGCAATAGCGCGGACCCACATTTTCGGGACTACGTCTATTGACGTAGTCCCGGTTACGAGCGGCCTGCGCGCCCCCTGAGGGGCGCGCGCGGCGCGCTCTGTGATCGGCGAGTCCGTGAGACTCGCCTGATCACCGATCCGTGTAAGGGGTCGATCCCGACCCCTTATCACGTGATCAGCTGTCAGCCAATGACAGCTGATCATGTGATAAAACGGAGCCGGTAATCGGCTAGTATTCCTCCT
Organism: Lithobates pipiens; assembly: GCF_037356315.1. Classification (NCBI taxonomy): domain Eukaryota; kingdom Metazoa; phylum Chordata; class Amphibia; order Anura; family Ranidae; genus Lithobates; species Lithobates pipiens. The sequence goes on along the minus strand of NW_027507906.1, from coordinate 245,118 downwards.
CGCGCTGACAGCGCGAGGAGAAAAAAAAAAAGCCGATCGCCGGCGGCCGTGTTCGGGACATCAGTCCCGATCACGGCCAGCAATTTAAACGGACACCTGCCCCCTGCCAGTGCCCACCTGCCACCCGCAGTGCCATCCTGAAATAAAGTAAGTGCCCCCCTGTCAGTGCCACCCAGCAGTGCCCATAGTGCCCACAGTGCCACCCAGCAGTGTCCACAGTGCCACCCAGCAGTGCCCACAGTGCCACCCAGCAGTGCCACCCACAGTGCCACCCAAAATCTGCCTCAAAGGTGCTGCACCCCAGTGCCGCCCATCAGTGCCCAGCAGTGCCGCCCATCAGTGCCCAGCAGTGCCGCCCATCAGTGCCCAGCAGTGCCACCTATCAGAGCCACCTATCAGTGCCACCTATCAGTGCCCATCAGTCCCATCTATCTGTGGTACCTATCAGTGCCCATCCGTGCCACCCATCCGTGCCACTTATCCGTGCCACCCATCCGTGCCATCTTATCTGTGCCCATCTTTGCCCATCAGTGCCGCCTTATCTGTGCCCATCGGTGCCGCCTTATCTGTGCCTATTAGTGCCGCCTTAACTATGCCTATCAGTGCCCACCAGTGCAGCCTATCAGTGCCCACCAATGCAGCCCATCAGTGCCCACCAATGCAGCCCATCAGTGCCCACCAATGCAGCCTATCAGTGCCGCCTAATCAGCGCACTTCAATGAAGGAGAAAAATGACCCGTTTGCAAAATTTTATAACAAACTATTAAAACATGATTTTTTTTTTTTTTTTTTTTGCATCTTTTTTTGTTTGTTTAGCAAAAAATAAAACTCCGAGCTGCAACTAAATACCACCAAAAGAAAGCTCTATTTGTGGGAAAAAAATGATAAAAATTTCATTTGGGTACAGTGTTGTATGACCGCGCAATTGTCATTCAAAGTGCATCAGCGCTGAAAGCTGAAAATTGGTCTGGGACTGAGGGGGGTTTAAGTGCCCAGTAAGCAAGTGGTTAAGCATCATCCCATTATTTAGCCTAATTTCATATGGAATGCACCAAAACTAGAATAGTAAAGTACAGCAGACCCCTAACAAAAAGATTGAGAATACAAAGTACTGTACATGACTGGTACACTTAGGTTGGTCATACAGGTTCAATTTTCTTGTACAATTTTCCTTTAGCTTTACCAAAAAACATATAGTATGAGGTCAAAACTAAACAACATGCAATTGTATCCAATTAGGCAGTCTCTTGAACTACATAGTTTAAGGTACTAAATCTAATGGAAAATTGTACAAGAAAATTAAACATGTATGGCCAGCCTTATGCTGGCCATACACGCACAGAATTTTGGCCCTTTGCAGACTGAACAATTATTCGTCAGTCAAAAGCGAATTGGCCACTAACTGACAGAACAAACTTGTGTACATTGTTTCCATGTTCGTGGTGATCATTTGATAACAATAAAAACTTATATAAATTATACAAGACAGAATATTATTTTATTTTTGATTATAACATACACGTTGAACGGATTTTGTTGTCGGAAAACTTTAGATCCGGCTCTCAAACTTTGTGTGTCGGAAATTCCGATGGAAAAGGTCAGATGGAGCCCACACACAATCGGATTTTCCGACAACAAGATCCAATCGCACATTTTCCATCAAAAAGTCCAACCGTGTGCACAGGGCATAAGACCTAAGAGCGCCTCAATGTGGCCCCTACCAAAACAGACCATCCAGGTACAATTTCACCATCAAATTTGCATAGTCCTCCCCTTTACCTCTGCCGGGTTATACCACCCACCCCCCCCCCCCCCCCCCCCCATATCAAATTTTTTGAAAAAAATCTTGTGCAGTTTGTTAGATCTTTGTTAGATGAGGTTAGATCAACCGTTGTTTACGTTAGATCTCACGCAGAAGAAGAAATAGTAATAGTTATTTGCTGGGGGGGCTAACCCATCATCAGCCCCCCTTATCAACAAAATTGACCAAACAGTTAGCTATTTTGGAAGCTATTTGTTAGATCCAGTAAGATCAAGTGGTTTTATCGTTAGTGTATGTGGCCCTGCCTCCTTTCTTAAGCAGGCAATACATTTTGAAAAAAATAATCACGTTTAATAATTTGTTATAAAATTTTGCAAACAGGTAATTTTTCTACTTCATTGATATGCACTGATAGGCTGCACTGGTGGGAACTGATAGGCTGCACTGGTGGGCACTGATAGGCTGCACTGGTGGGCACTGATAGGTTGCACTGGTGGGCACTGATAGGTTGCAATGGTGGGAACTGATAGGCTGCACTGGTGGGCACTGACAGGTGGCACTTGTGGGCACTGAAAGGCTGCACTGGTGGGCACTGATAGGCTGCACTGGTGGGCACTGATAGGCACAGATAAGGTGGCACTGATGGGCACAGATAAGGCGCCCTGATGGGTGGCACAGATGGGTGGCGCAGATGGGTGGCACTGATAGGTACCATGGATAGATGGCACTGATGGGCACTGATAGGTGGCACTGATGTCTGGCACTGTTGTTGAGGCACTGATTGTGGGCACGGATAGGTGGCACTGTGGACACTGATGGGTGGCACTGTGAGCACTGATGGGTGGCGCTGGTGGGCACTGGTAGGTGGCACTGTTGCCTATTGCTAGGTGGCACTGGCAGGGGGCACAGGTGGGCACTGATACATTTTGGCTGCAGCTCGCCGTGATCGGGACTGATGTCACTTTCACAGCCCCCAGTGATCTGCTTTTTTTTTCTCCTCATGCTGTCAGCGCGAGGAGGAAAAATAGCCGATTACTGGCTCTGTTGACATCACATAATCAGCTGTTATTGGCTGACACCTGATCACGTGGTAAGGGGTTGGGATTGACGCCTTACTCCGATCTGTGATCCAGTGAGTCTCATAGACTCGCTGATCACAGAGCACACTGCGCACGCCCTGCAGGGGGCGTGCAGACTGCCCGGGCACGGGACTACGCAATAGACGGCAAAGCAGGTCCGTGCTGTATCCGTCATTTGGTTATAGCGTGGATCTCAAGTGGTTAAGGCTACTTTCACACTGGGGTGAGCGGGAGCCGGCGGTAAAGCGGCGCTATGTTTAGCGCCACTTTATCGTAGTTTTAGCGGCGCTATTCGGTCAAAACCGCCGCCCGCTAGCGCCCGAGAAAGGGTTAAAAACACTGCAAGGAACTGTACCGGCGGTGTAGCCGCGCTGCCCCATTGATTTGAATGGGCAGGAGCGGTGTATACACCGCTCCTTCACCACTCCAAAGATGCTGCTAGCAGGACTTTTTTGAGCGTCCAGCCAGCGTACCGCTCCAGTGTGGAAGCCCTCGGGGCCTTCACATTGGAGAGACAGCAGCGGCTCTTTCAGGGCGCTATTTTTAGCGCTGTAGCGCCTGCAAAGCGCCCCAGTGTGGAAGGGGTCTTATAAAGGTTTTATGAACTTGTCACACCATGCTTGTGTGTTTTTCTCTTTCTTTCTGATGTGGACAGGCACCATATCATATCACCTGAGAGCAGAAAGATCAGTGGACTACATGAGCGCTCATCAGCACCCTCACAGAACTACAAGCCATCAGCTGCAATGACTGATATCACTTGTAGTCTATTTATTCACAGAAAACTGAATGAATGACCCCCCCGCCCCCGTGTGGGTGGAACCCCCACATGGCCGTGATGTTTTAAAAATTGTGACAGCGAGTGTGGGGAGAATAGTCAGCTGTCACAGAGTGGGAAGTGTTGGCGGCAGGAGGTGGGTACATAGGAACATGTTATACCCTCAATATGTATCATGCTCCTAAAGGTGACCTTATCCTTTAATATATAAAAAAACACTATACTGTATGTTTATGTTTTGCACTATGAAATGTGTATGAAAAAAGGACCTTACCACCTCCAAGGTCAGGATCTCTTATTGGGGGGGGGGTCATTGCAGTTGGCCTTTAGCGGTTCGGCACTGTGACACTTTAACTGACAATTGCGCGGCACCCAAACAAAATTGACGTCCTCTTTTTCTCAGAAATAGAGCTTTCTTTTGGTGGTATTTGATCACCTTTGAGGTTTTTATTTTTTGCGCTATATAAAAAAATAGAGCGACAATTTTGAAAAAAACGCATTATTTTTTACTATAATAAATATCCCCCGAAAATGTATAAAAAAAGTTTTTTCTCCTCAGTTTAGGCCGATACGTATTCTTCTACATACTTTTGGTAAAAAAAATTGCAATAAGCGATTATTGATTGGTTTGCGCAAAAGTTATAGCGTTTACAAAATAGGGGATAGTTTTATGGCATTTTTATTAATATATATATTTTTTAATAGTAATGGCGGGGATCAGCGATTTTTATTGTGCGACATTATGGCGGGCGCATCGGAAATTTTTGACACATTTTTGGGACCATTGTCATTTATACAGCAATCGGTGCTATACAAATGCACTGATTCCTGTGTAAATTACACTGGCAGTGAAGAGGTTAACCAGGAGGTGGCAGTGTAGGGTTTAAAGCGGTTGTAAAGGTAAACATTTTTTCACCTTAATACATTCTATGCATTAAGATGAAAAACATCCGACAATGCCAGCCCCCAATGCCCCCCCGTTTTTACTCACCTGACCACCTGTTTGCACAGGGGTCCATGCCATAAGGTGAGAGTGATTAGTTAGCCCGGAGGTGGAGGGGTTGTCACGCTACTGTGGAAAAAAAAAAAGACTTACGTCAGTGCTACAGTTTGAATTTAAAAACGTATTTGTGTGAACTGTGAAGTTAAGTCATGGATTGTGGAAACTAACTAGTGTCAGGTGATTGTATATAGTGTATACCACATTTACCACTGACTAATGCAGAGTTGCAATGCAAGGAGATCAGCTAAAAGTAGTTGGATCTGTATGTGCGTTATAATTAAAAAAAATATATAATATAATGTACAATGTGTGTGTATCTGTAATCTAATTGCGGGGTAGTGAGCTTCGGCGGGTCACAGAAGCGCAGAGCGGCTCTATAATGAAGGTATTTGGTACAATTATATTACAGAAACACACACATTGTACATTATGTGACATTGTGTGTACAGGTGTGGGGGGACCTGTATGTGTACAATGGGGTCAAGAGCTGGGTGTGTGTGTACAGATGTGTGGGGGCTCACATATACAGATGTGAGGGGGGCTGAGTGTGTAGGGGGGGCAGATTGTGTACAGGTGTGGAGGAGGACCTGTATGTGTACAAGTGTGGGGGGGACCTGTATGTGTACAGGTGTGAGGGGACCTGTATGTGTACAGGTGTGGGGGGGACCTGTATGTGTACAGGTGTGGGGGGGACCTGTATGTGTACAGGTGTGAGGGGACCTGTATGTGTACAGGTGTGGGGGGGACCTGTATGTGTACAAGCGTGGGGGGACCTGTATGTGTACAGGTGTGGGGGGGACCTGTATGTGTACAAGTGTGGGGGGACCTGTATGTGTGCAGGTGTGGGGGGACCTGTATGTGTGCAGGTGTGGGGAGGACCTGTATGTGTACAGGTATGGGGGGGCCTGTATGTGTACAGGCGTGGGGGGGCCTGTATGTGTACAGGTGTGGGGGGACCTGTATTTGTACAGGTGTGGGGGGACCTGTATGTGTACAGGTGTGGGGGTACCTATATGTGTACAAGGGGGGCAGGAGCGGTGTGTGTGTGTGTGTGTGTGTGTGTGTACAGATGTGTGGGGTCTCACATATACAGATGTGAGGGGGGCTGAATGGGTAGGAGGGGCAGATTGTGTACAGGTGTGGGGGGGGTCCTGTATGTGTACAGGTGTGGGGGGTCCTGTATGTGTACAGGTGTGGTGGGACCTGTATGTGTACAGGTTTGGGGGGGCTGTATGTGTAGAGGTGTGGGGGAGGACCTGTATGTGTACAGGTTTGGGGGGGCTGTATGTGTACAGGTGTGGGGGGCCTGTATGTGTACAGGTGTGGGGAGGACCTGTATGTGTACAGGTGCGGGGGGGACCTGTATGTGTACAGGTGCGGGGGGACCTGTATGTGTACAGGTGCGGGGGTTATGTATGTGTACAGGTGTGGGGGGACCTGTGTGTGTACAGGTGCGGGGGGACCTGTATGTGTACAGGTGCGGGGGTTATGTATGTGTACAGGTGTGGGGGGGTCCTGTATGTGTACAGGTGTGGGGGGTCCTGTATGTGTACAGGTGTGGGTGGACCTGTATGTGTACAGTGTGGGGGGGACATGTATGTGTACAGGTGTGGGGGGTCCGGTATGTGTACAGGTGTTGGGGGTCCGGTATGTGTACAGGTGTGGGGGACCTGTGTGTGTATGGGGGGGACGCAGTTTGGCATCTTCACCTTGGGCGCAGAATGACCTTGTCCCAGTCCATTCAAGGTTCTCATTTTTAACTGAAGCCCTGATGAAGTGTGTTCCTTTGACCCCCGAAATGTGTTGGCTTTCTTTTAGCATAATACCAATAAATGACATTTGACTCTTTTATCTTTTTGTCTGGCACTCCTTCAATATATGCATGTTTTTCTTGTTTGTTTTTTCTAGCTTCTAGGACTGGATAGTGCACCAAGTGGTACTTACATTTAGAGCAGTAGGCACCCAAGCACGAATGCTCGGTAGGTAGACTACATGCATTTAAAAGCATTTGTCCCTGAGTGCCTACTGCCCTAAATGTAAATTCCCCTAGGTGCACCACCCAGCCCTGTCCAGTCATAGCAGTTGTCAGCCTCCAATAGAGTTTCAGTGGGGGTTAACAGCGTACTTGTGTCCTCTGCCCACAGCTAAAGGCTGGCGCCTCATACACCCGAGCTAAATGCCCATTGTGCATGAGGTCTTCGCTAGTTGTATAAAGCAATGCAGTTTTCGGCTGGTAATCCTGGTAACTCATCTGCACTTCTCGGAAAATGAACCTCAACTGCTTCAAATGGGGACACTTGTGGTCTGTTCACTGCAATGCACAGAATGGTACTTGAGCTTGTGGTTAATACTACAAAAAAACTTTCGTCTTCGAACATTTTCACTAGCGTGTAAAATGTGTCCATGTTCTGTTTTTTTTTTTTTTTTTACAATTATGTGAATATATTTGGTTTCCCACAGAGGTAATAAAAAAAAAAACAGAAACATTTAAACCATGGATTTGTACTAATGATATACTTCTAATTTCATGATTGTTAATGTATATAAATTAATAGTGGTGTACCGTAGTGAACGAATCCTATTGATTTGCCTTAATGTTTTGCTTGCAGAAGGATGTGATCTGCAGACTAGGGTTGAGATTCAAGTTTGGGTCAAAATAGCATTCGACTTGAACTTTACATGTTCAAGAAAACGGCAAATGAGGTCGTTCCTCACTGAGTCAACAACCAATTGCCAACAATGTGTTTTATTTACTTTTAACTGTGGTCGGGGGGCATAGTATAGTCAATAATGGGGAGTTTGCATATGTAGCACCCTTGCCTTTATCAGGGGCTACTAGTGTGCTAGGTAGTAACTAACCCGGCTAATTTGTAGTGTTTGCGATCATTTGGGTTTTCTCCTGAGCCTGGTTTAAATGTGTTTCTTCCCTTCTGCCAATAGGTGGCACTGTTGCCTTTTTTGCATTCGTGTGATGAGCTGCAGTGTGACTGAATTATGAATATACACATCTCATTCAGCCAATCAGTAGAAGTTTTGGAGGAAGTCGGCTTTCCCATCAGCCTTTTGTCACTGTAGGTCAGGGGCATTGCTAGGTCTACAAAAGATTTGGGGCTAGAGCCCATAGCAGCATAGTAAAAGTCATACGCTTGGGTGGGCATACATGTGTATATACAGTAATATACAGTGTGTGTGTATATATCCCCAGAGAGTCCCCCCTTACATCAGGATCCCCAGAGAGCCTCCACCTTACTTCAGGGTCCCCAGAGAGCCTCCACCTTACATCAGGGTCCCCAGAGAGCCTCCCCCTTGCGTCAGGGTTCCCAGAGAGCCTCCCCCTTGCGTCAGGGTTCCCAGAGAGCCCCCCTTACATTGGGTTCCCCAGAGAACCTCCCTCTTAAATCAGGGTGCCCAGAGAGTCTGCCCCTTAAAATCAGGGTCCCCAAAGAGCCTCCCTTACATTGGGTTCCCCAGAGAACCTCCCTCTTAAATCAGGATGCCCAGAGAGTCTGCCCCTTAAAATCAGGGTCCCCAGAGAGCCTCCCCCTTAAATCAGGTTCCCCAGAGAGCCTCCCCCTTAAATCAGGGTCCCCAGAGAGCCTTCCCCTTAAAATCAGGGTCCCCACAGAGCCTCCCCTTCAAATCAGGGTCCCAAAGTGCCTCCCCTTGGGGACCCCTGCAGAGACTCAGGACTATGGGCCCCAAATTCAGGGCTATAGCCCCAAAAACCACCCCCTAGGGATGCCACTGCTGTAGGTTTGGGTTGGAGTAGATAGGGACAGCTAACAAAGAGATTTCAGGGAGAGATAGTGACTGCTGTATAGTACTATACACTAGGTATAAAAACTGAGCCGCGCTTAAACATTTAGTGAAGCATACTATTCATACGCATATCAATAAAATAATAATAAAAAAGTCCTCATTTAACAGTAAATTTTCACAACAGAGGATGAGCATAAAATTAAGCAGAGTCTCGTGAGTTGAAGAGAGGTAGGTACAGGGCTAAGGATGGTGCAAAGATAGAAACCTTACATAATAAGATCCTTAATTCACAGTTCATATGGTATTCCAGTTATTCCAAGTCCCATATAACACCAACACTGCATGTGACCATCACCCAAAGAACAATGTCTGCTTACCAGATAGAACTGACCTACAAGAGGTCAAAAAGCGCCTGTGGCTGTTTTACCCCGCCAGGGCCTTTGGACTGCTCAGTACACCAGGATCCTGCAGACACTCTCTCTCGTTTTCATATACTCACGGATGTCCCACTAGAAAAAATATGCTCCACATAGTGTAAGATCCAACAACATTTATTTGTGGTAAATTTGTTTAAAATTGGAAGAGCGTCTTCGTTATATATACACAGAAAAATACCGGCCGGTACAGGTGGCTTAAAATGCCCGCAATTCCAGGACTCCGCGATGATGTCAGTACGTCATCCGCCCTACTAGTTTCGTCACAGATTGACGTTGTCCTGGGGCAACTATAGTGCTATACACTGCTATACAGTGCTATTTAAAGTGGTGTATTGGGGCACTGCTATATCATGGTGAATTGCATTGTGGTGGGCAGCAAAGAGTGGCGTGTAGCCCCATGTAGATTTACTGTGCTGCGTGGAGTTCCATTACTGCTAATTGCATTGTGGTGGGTTGCATATTATTGTCTACCACCCTATGGGGTTGATTTACTGACACCGGAGAGTGCAAAATCTGGTACAACTCTGCATAGAAACCAATAGAGGTTATTGGCTACAATACGCAACTGCACTAGATTTTGCACCAGTTTTAGTGAATAGACCTAACAATCCTTCTTAGGACTACCTTTGTGTGTGCCATTGACAAATTTCGCTGTTCTTTAGCTGCTTTTTGGGAGTGAGTTTTTTTTCTTTTCTGCTGGCAATTTACTGCACCTAATCGCCAAATTGTGAAGTGCCCCAAAGAACCACATCTCAAATCCCCTCATTCCCATGGGTACTAAAAAAAAATAAGGTCATAAGGTCTGGTAGGCCTACAGAGAGATGAAGAGGTTCTTCATGCATGGCCTGTAGGAGGTGAGTAGTTTCTGCAACTGAAGGCCAAAGTTTTGGTCGGGCCACATTATTGGGCAGGGAAATGTGGATGTGATTTACGTAATAAGACCTCCAAAATATTGTAGAAATGCTATCTATTCTTCTATTTCAATTGCCAAAATATTAACTTTTTTTTTCATCCTTCAACAATATATATGATTTAGCCAAGAGGGTCTAATGCCTCGTACAAACGACGGACTTGGTCTGGCGGACAATCCGACTGACTTTGCAGCTGAGGTCCGCCGGAATTTCAAACGAACGGACTTTGCCACACATGATCACTCCAAAAGTCCGGCGGATTCGAACGTGATGACGTAGAATAAGGAAGTTCATAGCCAGTAGCCAATAGCTGCCCTAGCGGCGGTTTTAGTCCGTCGGACTAGCACACAGACGACCGGATTTTTTAACCGGACTCAAGTCCGTCGGAAAGATTTGAAGCAAGTTTTATTTCTAGGTCCACCGGACTTTTGGGAAGAAAAAGTCTACTGGAGCCCAAACATGATCGAATTGTCCGACGGATTCCAGTCCGCCGGACCAAGTCCATCGAAAAGTCCAGTTGTGTGTACGCGGCATAACAGAAATGGTAGAAATATTACGTATGCAGTATGCAATTTATTCCTTCCATTTGATAGATAGTGTAGGGAAAAAAATTTTTATTGTGTATATTAGACCTAAACAGTTGCATTTGTTTTGTCAATTTTAAAATGCAATGAATTGCAGAAATGCTGTCTAAGTAGTCTGTACAATACCGTCGGGGGGCTTATTTAATAAGGGGGCCCCCCACCCTATGTGAATGAGTATGGGGTACAATGTACCCATTCACCTGTGAAAAAAAGTAAAAAGAAAAACACAACACACAAGGGTTAAAATAGTTTATTGCACAGCTCCGGGGGTCTTCTTCCGTCTTCGGGGGTCTTCTCACCGGACTCCTCCGCTATCTTCTGCTCTTATACTAGCTCTTTCACTAGTGGAGGAGCCCGGCTTTCTTCTTCGCCGCCGCCGCCCTCCTCTTCCGACTTCGGGGGTCTTGTCCCCCTCTTTGGGGGTCTTGTCCCCCCTCTTCGGTTCTTCTTGCCGGGCCACAGCTCCTTCTTCTAGCTCTTTTACAAGCGGTGGCCCGGTCTTCTGTCACCGCTGTCTTCTGGCCTTCTGTTCTTCTCTTCTGGAGATGTTACCTCATCGCTCTCTCCGGTCACAATGACAGGGACGCGGCATGCGGCGACTTATATAGGGACATCACCGGATGATGTCCCCGCTTATTATGATGTCACAGTCCCAGCATCATGATACATTAGTGTGATGGTCAGTGGGAAGAATGGTCCTTACGCTTGTAGTCATTGGGAAGATCAATGGTGTCGGTGGGAACTTATCTGAGAGGCAGAAATTGCCCAATGCTGAAGGAACCCCTAGCAACTTCTGGAGGAACCCTAGTTGAGAATCACTGCTCTAGGTCCTGGTGCCAAATGCATGTGGCCCTTTGGCACTTTTGGTGTGGCATTTGGGGCCCTGCAGCCATTACTCTTTTTCTTCAGTCTATGGCTCCTGAAGCATGTCCCCCTAATCTCCAAAAACTCCTATAGCATGTTCTCTGACCATCTCTTGTGTCATGTCCTTAGCATTTGACCATATCCTGTTGTGTCTCTGCTGTCTTCAACACCGAATGTTCACAGAATATCATAAGTGGCTCCCTAGTAATCACCATGATCGTTAACCAGTTCCAGAGACAAATATCATATCCGCATTCTGCAATATACACTAGTAGAAAATGGGAATGAATGGGAGGAGAGACTCCCTCCCATAGAACAGGTAGGACTTTTTCGGGTGTGAGGTTGTCACTGAGGTGAGTTTTTTTTATTGTACAAACATGAATAAAAACATCATAAGAACATATAGATATGTGAATATCAAAAGGCTAAAATGTGATGCGAGTGCTCATACAGAAAGTGGCCAACGGTGGCAGTAATGAGCCCGATGTGAGCTCAATACGCTCTTCTTTTGTGCATTCATATAGAAAGCTGGCCCCTCCCACCCCTGCCTTCTCCCGGCCCCGCCTGGATTAGAAGAGCTACTAGCCAGCATCTGCATGAGCCCTCAATAAGAAGTTCATATCTTGAGAAAAGCCTAACTACAAGTCCATTCAAGGTTCTCATTTTTAACTGAAACCCTGATGAAGAGGGAATCCCTTTGACTCCCGAAACGCATTGGCTCTCTTTTAGCATAATACCAGTAAGTTAAATTGGACTGTTATCTTTTTGGTCTGGTGCTCCATCCATGTAGGCATGTTTTATTTAGTAACCTGCTAGAGTACCCACTGAGTAGCCTTGTCTGTTGTGACCAGCCTAACCTGAGCCAGTGGGCTCTTCAAACGTTTTTGCCCTCTCACTACTTCATAAAAACTTCTAATAGCCTGAAGCTCTAAAAGACCAAAAAAAGGAGAAACTCCAAAATATGGAAGGAAAAAAGAAGGAGAGAAATAAAGGAGAGGCTCTATGGTGTAGTATTGTGCATGTATCAAGTGGTACCAGAAATGAAGATCTTAGAATTGTAACGGTACTGAAATATGATGGGTTGCTTAAAGTGTTACTAAACCCAGGACCCTGCATTCACTATATCTATGTCTCCCACAGTACACAGAACATGGAAATGCAATTGTTTTAGTAAATATGAACTGCTAAATACTTTTTCTTGTCAGCAGTATATAGCAGTCTTCTGATTTCTATCAGTGTCTGGTTAAAGCTTGTAGAAGGAGTTTTCATTCTCCTCTGACTGTCCTATGAGGCTGCAGGACCATGACCTTCTGTTTGGACAGTGCTAATTGGCCCTGTGCTGATCCCATGCACCCACCTAAGAAAAAAAAAAAGAAGCTTTCTAGCAATGCACACCAAACTGAGCATGTGCAGAGTGACTTAAAAGGCTGTGCTTTATCAGAGGATGGATTTGGAGACATTGGAAGAAGGGGAGAATCAGAGGAGACATGATCAAACAGCCTTTTTACACAATGCAGAGGATTAACCTCTTAGGTTCCACAGTGGGTATAACCAGCATGCTTTACTGCATATACACACTGATTTTACTGATGTGGGTTTAGTAACACTTTAAAGAGTAACTTCACTTTTGTTGAGAGAAAAAAGGAGAACAATAGAGAACAAAGAGAGGGAAAAAAAAACAATCTAGGTGATCTATGTACATTGAGCACTGCCCTATCCAGTTGTGTGACAATAGCAAATTTATTATTTGCTATTGTCTTCCTGATTCTCCTCCCGGCCAATCAGGAAGCATGTCCTGAGACCCGATTGGCCAGGGGGTCTTACGACTCCCGACCAATCGGGTCTCAGAGCCCATTTACTTTTCTACCGGGTGGAGAAGCCCCATCTCTTCCCGAATCCTCCTTGAGTGAGGAGCAGCAGCCCCCCTTGTCATCTTCCTCCTCACGGTAATGCCTCTAAACCCCTGCCTTCCCATCAGACTCCCACAAGCGCACGGGGGGGGGGGTTATTGTTTGTGGTGGTAAGAGCGAGGGAGGCAGGTTTTTTTTTTTTTTTGCAGCCCCCCCAAAATATTGAGCACCAGCCACCACTGTTCCACATGCTTCTACTACTGGACATTATTTAACATGGAAAGAATGAGTTTGGGTTGAACATTCAGCCTAAACCCAACCTCTATGCAATTTGGTGAATGGGTAAACAAATCAGCTATATTTGTGCACTTCGCCCATACAAATCCCCGGCTAATGTGGCTAGAAGTCTGTCATTTAGTGGTGAAAGCACTACCACTATTCATTGACATGGCAGTTCTCACCTGGTGTCATGTTGACCATTTATGGTCATGACCATACTTGACCACTGATGCCACCAAGGATCCTGTAGATCTTGTAGAGTTGATATTTCTGCCAGTGTTGGATCTCCAGTCCTCGCTGCATGCTGTGGTTCTTCCTGCAGGCCCCTTCGTTACTTCGCCTTCTCCTGAAAAAGCGGTCACCACGTTGATAAACCCATTGCAGGTGGCCCTAACCATAACACAATGACCCTGCAGTGCTGAGGTCTTGGGTTGCTTTACCACCATAAACAAATTTAGTTGGGTTAATGCTATTTTGCTGTGGGTTCTCCAATTTCCTTTTATGTAAGCCAAACACATATTAGTAGAATGAACGTCTGCTTTCATAAAAACTGGCCCTAGATGTATCTGTATGATTGTGGTAGGGGAAGTAAAATGTTGGCACCGTGCCTGAGTTGTTGAATTTCTTCGTAATGGCTTGAGTCTGTCCTGTTTGCATGTTGTGGTCTGGGTGAGCGGATGAGAAGCAGAGAGCAGAAAAAAAAATTTGACCCCAGCTAAAGCAGATATTCAGTTTCGCTGGCTGAAGGAACCATGTCAACTCTGGTAGTGCTCTTCTTAGTCTGTAAGTATTGCCATTTTCTATATCTTTTATATCTCTTGATTGTAGATACCAACTTTCTCTACTGTCTCTACTGTTGGAACACATAAAGATTAGATCATTCTTTACATCTCATTCATTCATAACTTATGTTTTCAATCAATTCATTTTTTATTTTTTTATTGTGCTTATTGTATTTGTATTGTTTTTGACTTGCATTTTTTTTTTTTTTTGCCTTACAAAGTCTACATTCAATTATTCCTAATTCATTTTTGACTCTTTTAAAACTGAATTTATCCCCCATTTTTTTTTCTTTATTATTTTTTTCTCTCTCCCCAATTTGACAAAATAAATCCTATAATTATTATAATTATTTGCCTTACAAAGTCTACATTCAATTATTCCTAATTCATTTTTGACTCAGAGGGAAGGCCTCTTAAAACGTAATTTTTTCACCCCTTATTTTTTTTTATTATTAAATTTTCTCTCTCCCCACTATTGAGGACAGCTCGGCTCCCCCTTGTCTACCTTGGCCCCTGGGTCTATAGACTCGGGCATAACGCACTAACCCCCGGCCTAGACTTAAGGGTCAGTGTCAGTCTATAATTTATATCCTTAGAATATGATTTATTTTGTATTTTCCATTGAACTTCTATCTTTTGCTTCATGTCCGTATCCCCTGCGTAGGAATTTTTTATTTGGTTGTTCCTTTTTTTTTTTAAAACATTGTACTAGAAAAAAAAATCATACCTAAACTACACTATTTTAAAACACTATTGGAATTTGTTATATATTTGCATTATATAATAGTGTAGTTAACACATACATTTTCCTTACTCGTGTATCAATTTGACAACATAAATCCTATAATTATTGTAATTATTTTCCTTACAAAGTCTACATTCAATTATTCCTAATTCATATTTGACTCGATTAAAACAGAATCCCCCCCCCCCCCTTTTCTTTTTTCACTTTTTTCTCTTTTTTTTGTCTTTAGTATTTTTTTTTCTTTCTTCCCACTATTGCGGACAGCTCGGCTCCCCCTTGTCTACCTTGGCCCCAGGGTCTATATACTCGGGCATAACGCACTGACCCCCCGGCCTCGACTTAAGGGTCAGTGTCAGTCTAGAATTTATATCCTTAGAACATGTTTTATTCTGTACTTTCGTGTGAACGTCTATCTTTTTCTTCATGTCCATATCCCCTGCGTGGGAATTTGTTATCTGGTTTCCCCTTTTTTTATATATAACAATAAAAACATTGTACTAGAAAAAAAATCATACCTAAACTACACTATTTTAAAACACTATTGGAATTTTTTTATATATATTTACGTTAAATAATAGTGTAGTTAACACATTTTCCTTACTCGTGTTTCAATTTGACAAAATAAATCCTATAAATATTATAATTATTTGCCTTACAAAGTCTACATTCAATTATTCCTAATTAATTTTTAACTCAGGGGGTCTATAGACCCGGGCATAACGCACTGACCCCCCGGCCTCGAATTAAGGGTCATGTCAGTCTATAATTTATATTCTTAGAACATGTTTTATTATGTACTTTCGTGTGAACTTCTATCTTTTGCCTCATGTCCATATCCCCCTGCATGGGAATTTGTTATCTGGTTTCCCCTTTTTTTATATATCAATAAAAACATTGTACTAGAAAAAAATAATACCTAAACTACACTATTTTAAAAAAACATTTGGAATTTATTTTATATATTTGCGTTATATAATAGTGTAGTTAACATATACCTTTTCCTTACTCGTGTATCAATTTGACAAAATAAATCCTATAATTATTATAATTATTTGCCTTACAAAGTCTACATTCAATTATTCCTAATTAATTTTTGACTCAGAGGGAAGGCCTCTTAAAACTACATTTTTTTCCCCCTTTTTTTAAATTTATTTTTCATTTAATTTTCTCTCTCCCCACTATTGCGGACAGCTCGGCTCTCCCTTGTCTACCTTGGCCCCTGGGTCTATAGACTCGGGCATAACGCACTGAACCCCCGGCCTCGACTTAAGGGTCAGTGTCAGTCTACAGTGGTGTGAAAAAGTGTTTGCCCCCTTCCTCATTTCCTGTTCCTTTGCATGTTTGTCACACTTAAGTGTTTCGGAACATCAAACCAATTTAAACAATAGTCAAGGACAACACAAGTAAACACAAAATGCAATTTGTAAATGAAGGTGTTTATTATTAAAGGTGAAAAAAAATCCAAACCATCATGGCCCTGTGTGAAAAAGTGATTGCCCCCCTTGTTAAAACTTACTATAACTGTGGTTGTCCACACCTGAGTTCAATTTCTCTAGCCACACCCAGGCCTGATTATTGCCACACCTGTTCACAATCAAGGCATCACTTAAATAGGAGCTGCTTGACACAGTAAGGTCCACCAGAAGATCCTTAAAAGCTACACATCATGCCGAGACCCAAAGAAATTCAGGAACAATTGAGAAAGAAAGTAATTGAGATCTATCAGTCTGGAAAGGGTTATAAAGCCATTTCCAAAGCTTTGGGAATCCAGCGAACCACAGTGAGAGCCATTATCCACAAATGGCGAAGACATGGAACAGTGGTGAACCTTCCCAGGAGTGGCCGGCCGCCCAAAATTACCCCAAGAGCGCAGCGACGACTCATCCAAGAGGTCACAAAAGACCCCACAACAACGTCCAAGGAACTGCAGGCCTCACTTGCCTCAGTTAAGGTCAGCGTTCATGCCTCCACCATCAGGAAAAGACTGGGCAAAAATGGCCTGCATGGCAGAGTTCCAAGGAGAAAACCACTGCTGAGCAAAAAGAACATCAAAGCTCGTATCAATTTCTCCACAACACATCTTGATGATCCCCAAGACTTTTGGGACAACATTCTGTGGACCGATGAGACAAAAGTGGAACTCTTTGGAAGGTGTGTGTCCAAGTATATCTGGCGTAGAAGGAACACTGCATTTCATAAAAAGAACATTATACCAATAGTAAAATATGGTGGTGGTAGTGTGATGGTCTGGGGCTGTTTTGCTGCTTCAGGACCTGGAAGACTTGCCGTGATAAAAGGAACTATGAATTCTGCTGTCTACCAAGAGATCCTGAAGGAGAATGTCCGACCATCTGTTCGTGTACTCAAGCTGAAACGAACTTGGGCTCTGCAGCAGGACAATGATCCTAAACACACCAGCAAGCCCACCACCGAATGGCTGAAGAAAAACAAAATGAAGACTTTGGAGTGGCCTAGCCAAAGTCCTGACCTGAATCCTATTGAGATGTTGTGGTATGACCTTAAAAAGGCCGTTCATGCTCGAAAACCCTCTAATGTAACTGAATTAGGACAATTCTGCAAAGATGAGTGGGCCAAAACTTCCTCCAGGACGCTGTAAAAGCCTCATTGCACGTTATCGCAAACGCTTGGTTGCAGTTGTTGCTGCTAAGGGTGGCCCAACCAGTTATTAGGTTTAGGGGGCAATCACTTTTTCACACAGGGCCATGATGGTTTGGATTTTTTTTCACCTTTAATAATAAACACCTTCATTTACAAATTGCATTTTGTGTTTACTTATGTTGTCCTTGACTAGTGTTTAAATTGGTTTGATGTTCCGAAACACTTAAGTGTGACAAACATGCAAAGGAACAGGAAATGAGGAAGGGGGCAAACACTTTTTCACACCACTGTATAATTTATATCCTTAGAACATGTTTTATTTTGTATATTCACATGAACTTCTATCTTTTGCTTCATGTCCATATCCCCTGCGTGGGAATTTGTTATCTGGTTTCCCCTTTTTTTATATATCAATAAAAACATTCTACTAGAAAAAAATCATACCTAAACTACACAATTTTAAAACACTATTGGAGTTTTTTTTTTTATATATATTTGCATTATATAATAGTGTAGTTAACATATACATTTTCCTTACTCGTGTATCAATTTGACAAAATA
Organism: Lithobates pipiens; assembly: GCF_037356315.1. Taxonomy (NCBI): domain Eukaryota; kingdom Metazoa; phylum Chordata; class Amphibia; order Anura; family Ranidae; genus Lithobates; species Lithobates pipiens. The sequence goes on along the minus strand of NW_027507906.1, from coordinate 227,105 downwards.
AATACTATAATTATTATAATTATTTTCCTTACAGAGTCTACATTCAATTATTCCTAATTCATTTTTGACTCAGAGGGAAGGCATCTTAAAACTTAATTCCCCCCCCTTTTTTAATTAATTTTTTAATTTATTATTTCATTTTCTCTCTCCCCACTATTGCAGACAGTTCAGAATTTTGGATTTTTTTTTATATATATTTGCATTATATAATAGTGTAGTTAATACATACATTTTCCTTACTCATGCATCAATTTGACAAAATAAATCCTATAATTATTGTACGTTAAAAAAAATAAAAAAAATCATTTTTTATATCAGATAGAATTTTTAATTATTACCATAAAAGATATCACAATGGCTAAAGATTTGCAGAGAAAGTCACATGTAATGTTTAGAAGAAATTGTGGACACTGGCTGACCTTTGGTTACCAAGGCAAAAAATTACCGAAAATTCAATCCGCTGAGCACATAACAGAAGCGATCTGTTAATTGCAACTTTCATCCATTTTCAACATTTATAAGACATCAATATTCAAAGCAAAATGATTTTTGCGTAACCACAGCTAGTTCTGTGTGAATTCCACACCATATTGCAAATATCACCCCGTTCATGCGAATCGATGCAGGCGTGTATGTTAAGTTAACGACACCCCAACCTTGGTGGTAGCAGAATACATTTTGGTCTAAATTTATGACGAAAGACTATTTATTTGCAAAGTTGTGTAGAAACTAAGGGAAACCTTTTTTTTTAAAAAACATATTGGTCTTTTTTTCCTTTATATAGTAAAAAATAAAAAAAACTCAGTGGTGGTTAAATGCCACCAAAAGAAAGATCTATCGGTCTCCAAAAAAGATGTAAAATTTATTTGGGTACAGTGTTGCCCGACCAAGTAATTATTAGTCAAAGTATGACAGTGCTGAAAACAGAAAAATGGTCTGGACAGTAAGCGGTTTTAACATAGTGGTTACTGTAATTATGTACAAAACAAGGCATTGTGCCTTAATTGTTTCACAATATCTAGGTTTTTAATATGAGAAATTGACCGCATTTCACACTTTAGTGAAAATGTTTAAAGGCTAAATTTAATTTTCAATCTTTTTTTTTTCTTTGTGCCAATGACGAACCACTAGCAGAAACACCACTGTGTACATTGTGGCCTCAAGTGTCCGTAATAAGAACAGCCAAGGTTCATTTTAAGTACAGACGGGTTACCAGCCTGTGCAATTACTTTTGACTTGTCTCAGTCTGCCACTTATCTAACCAAAACTCTTCCATATCTGCATCAGTCTGTCCTAACCTTTTTTTCCCCCAAGACCCACTCCTGAAGATTTTAAAACCAGAGCTTCATTTAGTTAGTGCCCATTCTTCATCTTTACAAAAATGTAAGAACCCTAACATCACAGGTCATTTATCAGAGTCATAGCTCAAATTTTACTTTAAAGTATGTGAACCCTTTTCTCCTGTTTAGAGGACCCAGAGCCGCTTACCAGTTGACTCCTTCCATGTCCACTTCCATTAAAGCTTGGAGGGAGCATTTAACATGTGAAAACTACCTCAGACATGTCCATGTCACTCAATGCTGAACCCATCTCTTCCCCATCTGTATATGCTGCCTGACCCAAGGGGCATGGGACTTTCCATTCCGTGCCCTCATTTCTCTCTGTGAAAGGCTCAAGATAGTACATAGAGCATACTACAATCCTTCTAGACTCCATAAAATGAACCAGTTCCACTCTCGGGAGTGCTGGAGATGTGGGCAAGCCCTGGGAGATTTTTTCCACATTTTCAGGAAATGTCCCATAATCGTTGGGTACTGGGAGGAGGTGCTCAATACCATCAATTCCTTGATACCGACTCCTCTTCCTGTAACCATTGAAATCTGCCTACTTGGGCTAGTAGAAAATCGAATTCCAAGAGTAGCAGCGGGAACCCTAGTCTGTCTCCAGGTATTTTATGCCAGGAAGGTCAAGCCCCCCATCCATCCCCTTTTGGAAGCAATTGATCACCAATATTCTCAAACGATATAAAGACACTTCCGCCAACAGGGGTTGCCCTGCTAAATATAAATAGGTTTGGTCAAGATGGTTAAAAGAACTTTACACTGCATAGTTATCCTGGTTACCCTCAGTGTTCCTGATTCTGTGATCATTTAAGTGCCTCTGATTTTTATTTTATATATATATATATATATATATTGTAAAGTCTGTATAAAATGCAAGATCTGGGAATAATATTGCATCTCAGAATCAGGAAGCTGAAATTTCTCTCGAAGTGTTTGTATTGTTAAATACTCCGATGGTCATAAAAATCAGCAATTTGTAATAAACCTTTATTCGTCCACCAAGAAAAAAAAACAGGGGTTTGAGTCCTGGGGGCAAATGTAGGAATACCGGTTAAGGGAGCCAAAGGAACATGTGGAGAAATTGTCAGAAACCATGAAACAGACTGAGACAGAAGTACAATCAAATCACACTTGTTTATTAATAAAAATGAAAAGGTAAATAGAAAAAGTGTAGTCAAGTATAGCCAGTAGCCAGATCGGGTAGTCAGCCAGTCCAAAGTTAATTAACCAGATCGGGTAATCAGCCAGGCCAGAAGTCAGGGATCCAAGGAGAGCAACCACAAGCAGGATAAGAAGCCAGGTGGGATGTCAGCAAGTCAGTCTTGAAACAAACAGCAGGAGATGGTTCCTTGTGATGTGACCAACGCAAAGGCAAATGAAAAAGTGAGCAGGAAGGCTTTAAATAGGCAGGTCAGAGCATTATCGGGAACAGCTGGTAACTGTGGAAAGAGAAGAGAGCTGGCAATTAGCCGACAGCTGAGTGGCCAGCCCAGAGGAGGAAGGGCTAAGCCAGCCCTGACAGAAATAAACGTATGAGCTTTACTTCGTCTGCCCCATAAACTGAAAACAAAGGAAAGTGTAGGACACATTATAGGTGGCCTATTTTTATTTCGTAACCACATTAAATGGCTAATTGGTTTCGATGGGTAAAGAGATGATTCAATTTTCATCCACGAGGGCGGTGCAGTCTATAGATGAAAACGGATTAGTTGAGCCAACTGTTTCGCATGAAAGTATTTTACCAAATCTGGTAGCCTTAAACCCCTTGTAATCTTGGTGCATGTAAAGTGTGTGCATTCTTTTGGGGTCTTTATTTACCCAGATAAAGTTTGATATTTTTCATTGAAGCAATTTAAGATCCGGCATATGGATCGAAATAGGTAATGTTCTGAAAAGATATAATTCTGAAAAAAATATTTAAATAGAACTATTCCTTTTCAATACTGGATAAAGCTTAACATGCTATTTCATATAATTCTTGATATACTGCAACATTATTGTTTTGGTCACCTAGGCTGTTGCATTATGATTATGTTGAATCACCTGCTTTACTCCCCTGTTTGCGTGGCATCTTGTTTATTTCACTCTTGTATGTTTTGGTTCTCTTTTTCATTTTTATGTCTGTTTATGTGTAATTTGCACTGAAATGCTGAATAAACACATCTTTAAAAAAATTTATAAAGTATGTAAACTCTAATAATGAACCTCTTTTAACGCATACATTAAAACGAATGGTTTGGGACTTTAAATGAGGCAGGTGATCAATATTCAAAAGTAAATTTAATCAATCAAATACAGAGTAGATTTAATCAAATTGTAAACATTCACATTACATGAAGTATAAATATATTATTTCATAATTTCATATATATATATTTATCTATCTATCTATCTATCTATCTATCTATCTATCTATCTATCTATCTATCTATCTATCTATCTATCTATCTATCTATCTATCTATCTATCTATATATATATATATATATATATATATATATATATATATATTTTTTTTTTGAAAATATAAATATAAAATATAAAATATAAAAAAATAATAAAAAATATAATAAAGAATGTATAATATATATATATATATATATATATATATATATATATATATATATATATATATATATATATATATATTTATTTATTTTATTTTTATTTTTTCGTAAAACAAAGTAAATTATACAATTGACTATTGCTTCATCAATAGCTAATGGGAATTCCAGATCAGAAATCACAGTAGCTGCCAGTAGCCTCTTGTACCAATCAGTAATTTAACCACTACAGATCCGCGCTATTGCCAAATGACGGCATTAGCGCGGACCTACATTTCCGGGACTACGTCTATTGACGTCGTCCCGGATACGAGCGGCCTGCGCGCCCCCTGAGGGGCGCGCGCGGCGCGCTCTGTGATCGGCGAGTCCGTGAGACTCGCCTGATCACCGATCCATGCAAGGGGTCGATCCCGACCCCTTATCACGTGATCAGCTGTCAGCCAATGACAGCTGATCATGTGATAGAACGGAGCCGGTAATCGGCTATTATTCCTCCTCGCGCTGACAGCGCGAGGAGAGAAAAAAAAAGCCGATCACCGGCGGCCGTGATCGGGACATCAGTCCCGATCACGGCTAGCAATACAGCTGACCACCTGCCCCCTGCCAGTGCCCACCTGCCCACCGCCGTGCCATCCTGAATAAAAGTAAGTGCCCCCCATCAGTGCCCATAGTGCCCACAGTGTCACCTACAGTGCCACCCACAATGCCACCCACAGTGCCATCCAGCAGTGCCACCAACAGTGCCACCCACAGTGCCCACAATCTGCCTCAAAGGTGCTGCGACCCAGTGCCGCCCATCAGTGCCCAGCAGTGCCGCCCATCAGTGCCCAGCAGTGCCACCTATCAGAGCCACCTATCAGTGCCACCTATCAGTGCCCATCAGTCCCATCTATCAGTGGTACCTATCAGTGCCCATCCGTGCCACCCATCCGTGCCACTTATCCGTGCCACCCACCCATGCCATCTTATCTGTGCCCATCTTTGCCCATCAGTGCCGCCTTATCTGTGCCCATTGGTGCCGCCTTATCTGTGCCTATTAGTGCCGCCTTAACTATGCCTATCAGTGCCCACCAGTGCAGCCCATCAGTGCCCACCAATGCAGCCCATCAGTGCCCACCAATGCAGCCCATCAGTGCCCACCAATGCAGCCATCAGTGCCGCCTAATCAGCGCACTTCAATGAAGGAGAAAAATGACCCGTTTGCAAAATTTTATAACAAACTATTAAAACATGATTTTTTTTTTTTTTTTTTTTGCATCTTTTTTTGTTTGTTTAGCAAAAAATAAAACTCCGAGCTGTAACTAAATACCACCAAAAGAAAGCTCTATTTGTGGGAAAAAAATGATAAAAATTTCATTTGGGTACAGTGTTGTATGCCCGCGCAATTGTCATTCAAAGTGCATCAGCGCTGAAAGCTGAAAATTGGTCTGGGACTGAGGGGGGTTTAAGTGCCCAGTAAGCAAGTGGTTAAATACCCTCATGCAGCTCTCCCTATGCAGCTGTGTATCCAATAAATATATATATATATATATATATACATACATACACACATGTCATAAGTAATTGGCATATGCATACATGCATGAACATTGAAACAGTCCAATCCATTGACTCATCCTAGTTGGGCAGTTAAAATGCCAATCAGTGTGTTTGTGTCCTGTCTGACATTGGTGGCGTATGATGATATGTGTGTTGGCATCCCATATAGCTCGACGCGTTTCGTGATTTTAAAGCACTTCTCAGGAGGGGGTGCCTATTGTATGTCTAAAAAGAACGTAATAGCAAGTCAGGTATATGGCATAGAAGCAACATAGTAAAAAAATGTTGGGACAGGAGAGAAGGGTAACCCATCCCAGTCACTTACATGACATGCAATTGGGAAGGGATATGCGGTGTGATGGAATGGGAACTGCTACATGAGCCTGACACGGGAACTGAGGTGGCTAATCCCACACACAGAACGAGCGTGCACACATCAACCCCTGAAAAAGAAAAAAAAGATAAATCTCCATAAAAAATATTAAGGGTGCTTAAAAACTATTTTGGGTTGGTAAGGTGATGGGGACTATAAGTGGTGAGGGAGTGGTGGGTAGCCCACTATACCCTGAAGTATGAAGGTAAAGCGTCGTGATGATATCCGTGTGTAGGGAGCAACGCCTATGTCGGCAAGTGACTAGCAGATGTGTGTAAATGAAACAGTGATTGGTATAAGTGCGTGCGCGCGCGATGTGCATGCAGGATTTATGCTCTTTTAACACATAAATCCTCAAAAAGGACAAAGAAAGCCAGCTGCTCAACATAAGAGCCAATTTAAGTTTACTGAAATGAAAAGGATGCAGCTGCAAAGTCCACCTGGTGCAATAGCTATCCTAATCTATCCAACACAATGAACTTCTTTTATTGAATGAAACATCCATTGGTATAATACTGCAGATTTTCATTTTGATGGACCTCTGAACAGATTCACCAAAATACACAAAGAGAAGGCCTCTCCATCGGTCTGGCCAACAAATCTCTAAATCTGTGAACAAGTCCATGTCTGGGGAAAATCAGAAAATGATTAATGAAACCCCAGGGCAGTTTTCAGGTACCTACTCAACCCTACTGAACACCTCTGGGATGAATTATGAGCCAGGCCTTCTCATCCAATGTCAGTAACCCAACCTTACATATGTTCTCTTGGCTGACTGGGCAAAATTCCCACAGACACACACACAATTTTCTTAGCTAAAAGCTTTCCCAGAAGAGTGGAGGCTGCTGTAGCCACAAAGGTGGACCTCTTCATAATAATGTCCATCATTATGGAATGGGGTGGCCAACAAGCTCATACAAGTGTAATGTTCAGGTGTACACATATTTATTGAAGACATAGTAACACGTCTGTTATTACATTTTACCAGATACCTGTGCATCGGGAGCAATAAACAAACCTTTTGTGACCTGTACGCCAAACTGGAATAAGATATTCCAGCATGAACAAATCACTATCAGGTGTAACATGGGATCAGCAGAGACAAGAAATGGAAAATACAAGTGGTACAAAAACGGTGTTCAACAAATTGCAAGACATCAGAGCATTTACATTGGTTCTGCCTCCCTTCTAGACAGTGGAAGATACCAATGCCAGATCGATGACAGTGAACGTAGTGACCCGGTTAGTCTAATTGTCAAGAATGGTGAGTTCAGCAGTCTGAATAACTGCATCAGACAAAACGTTTACAATAATACTTTGAGCTTAAAGAGCAACTTCACCCTAAAGGGGAAGTTCCACTTTATGCCCTCCTCCCCTCCTCTTCCTCTTCTATTATTGTCACTCACTGGGGGGGGGGACCTGGTTTTCTTTCAAAATGTTTATTGTTTCAGCATAAAATGGTGTACAATTAACATTGCACGTGGTACATCGGCAATGTGGGTACATAGCGTAACAGTTAGAAAGTTGAACATGGTACTTTGTTAAACAAAAAGTGAGTATCACAGCAATCACGAAAAGGTAATAAGCAATATTCACAGTTCATTAGGATCATTAGTGCCACAGGGTGGTATAGACTCCCACATCTTCAATGTCCGCAACCTTCTGGGACACATCACGGGTCCCAGAAGGCTGCTGGACCATTCACAAAGCACAGAGCATCTAGAGCATAAGCAGTGGGCAGATGACCGTGAAAAAGGGGGAAAATAATGCGCTTTGGAAAAATTATATATCAAATATTGAGCAGCAGCTTATTGTGGGATATACACAAAAAACGTATACAGGGAAAAAGCTGCGCTTAAATAATGAGACCTATGTGTATTAAACCAGAATAGTGATCATATAAACATAGGTGGACAATCTAAATAAATTGATAAAAAACCTTAACAAATCAATACAGGTGTTTATAAATAAAACAAAAAGTGCGTTGTGCCAAATAAAGTCCACAATGGTAGTTGTTTCTATAGAAAACTTCTAAACGAGAAAATACACCAGTGAATTTCACAACGAAGTGCACCACCACCTTAAGAAATTCATGCTTACTAGAATGTAAGCCAAGCAAGCAGGTAGTTTTAACCCAGCCTGGGCCTTGGAATGCAAAAGGATGGAACAACAATGAAGTCCTTGCAGGCTTAAAATCCTGGATAAGCTTTGGCTCCACAAACGTATTAAAATGCAAGAGGATGGAACAACAATGAAGTCCTTGCAGGCTTAAAATCCTGGATAAGCGAAGTCCTTGCAGGCTTAAAATCCTGGATAAGCGAAGTCCTTGCAGGCTTAAAATCCTGGATAAGCTTTGGAGAGTCTACTGGGGTTATATATAAGCAGTACTAAACAAATTCGGAATCACTGGTAGTATACATGATGATGCAATAATGGCCTTGTACTCCAACCCCTCTGCTCGAGTATTCTCAGCAGATACTCTTTCCTCACGATTCCAGATCTCCAATGGCACAAGGCAAGGCTGTCCTCTATCACCCATTATATTCAACCTTGTCATGGAACCTTTAGCAGAAAGCAAAAGATCCAATAACCATACCGCCGGTATACCTCTTGTAGACTTAGAACATAAAATCAGCTTGTTTGCAGACGACGTGATCCTCATGATCACCAACCCTGACCGTTCCCTTCCTGAGGTCCAAAGGACGCTCGCCTGGTTCAGCGATATCTCTTATTACAAAGTCAGTGAGACTAAATCATACATACTATAACTTGGGACTAGATGTTCCCACTTGTAATCGACTTAAACTATGATTCCCATACACATGGGTGGACCACAGCATATCTTATCTAAAACATTGTTCTCCACCAATTACTTTCCGATCTAAGTTACAAACAGATCTCTCCAGGCTGGCGTCCTTTGAGTTCTCATGGTTAGGATGCTTGGCGGCGTTCAAAATGTTACATCACCCCGAAATATTATATTTTTTCCGCACAATTCCTATCCCCCTACCTCTTAGATACCTCAACTCACTCCAATCAATCCTATCAAAGTTTATTTGGAAAGGTAAAAAACCAAGATGTGCCCATAATCAATTAATTAAATCGATCGGCAGGAGGACTAGAACTTGTCAATTTCCAAGACTACTACATGGCATCCATCCTCACACAATCAAGAGAGTGGTTTCTACCTTCACCCCCTTACACAATATGGGAAAAAATTTAATCATCCCTAACTCAAGGCAATAAACTGTCTACTTGGCTTTTTGCTACCACACTAGGAGCGAAACTCCCCCCGCCTATCACCAACAATTGTAGCTACGTTTAAAGCTTGGTCCCGATTTTTGCAAATCACCTCGACCCGCCCCACACAAGCAACGGTACAAATTCCTATAGATGCTCTGCAACTACTGATGTTCTCGACTTCTTATGGCCGCTGGAGAGATAAAGGTATTTCCTACATATCCGATCTCTTTGACAATGATAAACCCAAAACGTTCCCTGCACTACAAAAAGAATATCAACTCCAAACTCTGACATATTCCTGTACATACGCACCCAACATTGCCTCAAATCACTCAAAACATGCACATGTAAACTCCCTCAAAAAGCCTGGATTTACTTCAAATCCCCTACTACCCACCAGAAAGGCATAACAATGTTTTATAATTTGCTCCACTCCAAAACCACATTCTCCACCTCCACTGCAATTACCAGATGGGAAAAAGACTTAAAATAAAACTTCACTTTAGCCCAATGGGACAAAGCTGACCAATCCACCTACAAAGCCACCTGTTGCTCCACTCTCTGGGAACTTGTGTACAAACTGACATATCATTGGTACCTGACAGACTGTCCAAATTTAACACAACATTAGACAACTCCCGTTGGAGGTTATGTGGACATTCAGGCGATCTACTGCCTATTATTCTGGAATTGCCCCAAACTTTCTCTTTTTTGGAACTCAGTGTTCCAATTAATATCTGACGTGACAAAAATAACAATGGAAGAACAACCATCACTGGCATTGCTATCTCTGAACCTAGACTGAATCCCCAATCCGACGAGAACTGTCATAACTCACATACTCTTGTCAGGTCGCCTCAGTATAGCTAGGAAGTGGAAAAATCCAGATCCCCCCTCTCTTCACAATGTGATCAGCACTACACACGAACACTTTATACACAAAACGACCCTGGCACTTTGACATAACAGTAAAACATGTATACACCAAAAGTGGCAACAATGGACTGACTGGGTTAACTCTAATGAACTGATTAAGACGTTCTACCCCTAAGCCCTTGTACACACGGTCGGACATTCCGACAACAAAATCAGTCGGATTTTGTCCAAAACTTGTGTTGCATACACACGGTCGGACAAAGTTGTCGGAAAATCCTATCATACGTAACGTGATGACATTATTTAGTTGCGAAGGGACTACGTTCAGGCTAGTAGCCAATAGCTTCGGTATAGGAATTTGATCTGAGCATGCATGGCACTTTGTCCGATCAGAATTCTCTACACACAATCGGACAAAGTCCGATCAGATCATGTTGTCGGCAAGTTTTATAGCCCAGCTCTAAAACTTTATCCGTTGGATATTCCGACGGAAACAGTCCGATGGAGCCCACACACGGTTGGATTATCCGACAACACGGTCCGATCGGACATTTTCCATCGGAATGTCCGACCGTGTGTACAAGGGGGGAGATTCTGATGTAATCCCTCTCAATTTCTACTACACCCCAAAAACTGTTAATGTTCACTCCTTGTAAATCCTTGCTATATAATTCTCAATGCTGATGTAGCTTTGAGGGTTAATCTGCAGGAGGGTGGTGAATGCCTTCCCACGGACACAGTCTAGCACCCTACCGGGGTGTCCGGGTGGAAGTGCCTCTTCCCTCCATTCAATTAAGTAGCGACTCTATATTATGTTAATGCTTTTCCCTTTACTTTGGATAACAGATTGTACATAATCTTCAACCTGTAATTATTAAAATATAACAATAAAAATCTATTTTGGAAAAAAAAAAATTCACTGGTGTTTTTTCGCGCTTGGAAATTTTCTATAGAAACAACTACCACTGTGGACTTTATTTGGCACAATGCACTTTTTGTTTTATTTATAAACACTTATATTGATTTATTAAGATTTTTTTTATCAATTTATTTAGATTGTCCACCTATGTTTATATGATCACTATTCTGGTTTAATAGACATAGGTCTCATTATTTCAGCGCAGCTTTTTCCCTGTAGATGACTGTGAAGCCACATGAAATCACAGCCCATAGTAAACATAAAACTGAGCAGGCAGGTTCTTTATTGTAATGTTTCCTCTGCAATAAAACCTACCTGTCCGCTGACAGTTATCTCATCCTGTGACGGCCAATCAAGATGGCCAAAGGCCAGGACCCGGAAGAAGTCAAGGAGAAGATTCCAGTTCTGGCAAAGGACCTTGGACCATTGAAGCAGAAGTAAGTATTGAGATTTTAGGTCCGCTTTAATATAGTGTAATAGAGGTGGTCCCAGCAGTTCCCAACTCCTGTGTATTACCAATACCAGGAGCTCTTATGCCACGTACATAGGGAGCAGACTATCCGGTGTACTAAGTCCGCTGGACTATCCGCCGTACTTTTGAAATGAATGGACTCCCCTACACACGCGGAGGAAAGTCTGCTAATTTTGAGCGTGTCTCCAGGTAGCCGGGGCCAGCGAAGGAGGCGTCGCTGGCCCCGTCACATGGTATGGACTTAAAGGGGAACCCCTACGCCGAAAAATCGGCGTGGGGTCCCCCCCAGGTCCATATCAGACCCTTATCCGAGCACGCTACCCGGCCAGCCAGGAATAGGGGTGGGGACAAGCGAGCGCCCCCCCTCCTGAGCCGTACCAGGCCGCGTGCCCTCAACATGGGGGTGCCTTGGGGAAGGGGGGGCTGCGCGGCCCCCCCCACCCCAAAGCACCTTGTCCCCATGTTGATGAGAACAAGGGCCTCTTCCCGACAACCTTGGCCGCTGTGCAATAAACTATTTTAAACCTTGTTGTGTTTTTTTTTTACTTTTTTTCACAGGTGAATGGGTAGGGGTACATTGTACCCCATACTCATTCACATAGGGTGGGGGGCCGGGATCCGGGGGCTCCCTTATTAAAGGGGGCTCCCGGATTCCGATAAGCCCCCCGCCCGCAGACCCCGACAACCAACGGCCAGGGTTGTCGGGAAGAGGCCCTTGTCCTCATCAACATGGGAACAAGGTGCTTTGGGGCACGGCCCCCCCTTCCCCAAGGCACCCCTCCATGTTGAGAGCACGCAATTCCGGCCGGCCAGGAAAGGGGGTGGGGATGAGCGAGCACCCCCCCTCCTGAGCCGTATCAGGCCGCGTGCCCTCAACATGGATAAGGGTCTGATATGGACCTGGGGGGACCCCCACGCCGTTTTTTCAGCTATGGGGTTCCCCATTAAGTCCATACTAGGTGACTTTTGAAATTAACGGACTCCAGGTAGCCGGGGCCAGTGAAGGAGGCGTTGCTGGCCACGGCTACCTGGAGATGCACTCAAAATGAGCGGACTTTTCTCCGGGCGGGAAAAGTCCGTTCATTTCAAAAGTGCGGCGGACTGGCACACACGCGGCAGGATTGTCCGCCGAAATGCGAGTTTCAGCGGACAGATTGGAGTGCAAAAATACTTTCTTAGTCCGTCTGACTTTTGGGTAAAAAAAGTCCGCCGGAGCACACACACGGTGGGATTGTCCGGCTTTTCCACCGGATTGTTTGATCGTGTGTACGAGGCATAACTTTAGATTTCATCTGCAGCTCTACCTGTTGATGCAATCTGGTACTGCTGCAACTTATATCATAAATCATAAAATGTAATTAAATCATTAAATTAATTAAATCATAGCAACATACGTTCTCTGAGCAATGCAGGCAAAAAAAAAAGAAGATAAGGGTTGTTATTGTTATAATTGCTGTTGCTATTATTAGGATTTTGGGATGGATGGCGTGTCATGGAGAGGTCCAAGTTTTCTTGATATCCTATTTAAGTTCCAAAGCTATTTACTTTTGAATGTAAGTTATCTAATGTACCGTATATTTTTTACAGAAGGGGTCATCTTGCAAGCTCCTAACTCTGTTTTTGAAGAAGAATCATTACATCTTCGATGTCACAGTGTTCCTGGATATAAGCATGAGAATCAAAATATAACATTCTCCAAGAATGGAAAGATCATACAGACATCAGACCAAAATTCTAATTTCTATGTTAGTAGAGTGACTGTGGATATGTCCGGCAAATATCGCTGTGAAAAGAAATTGGGCTTTACTTCTGATCAAACACAGTTTGATGAAACATTGATTTATGTCAAAGGTAAAGCTTTTCTGAAATCAGGAATTTCCATAGATGGGATAAAAATTACACAAAGGGGTTGATTTTCGAAAGACAAATAACCTGTTTGAAAGAGAAATTGCAACGGAAATTTTTCCTAAGGGAATGTTACAAAATATAACTTTGTAAGAATAACAAATCATGTGCAAGGAAAATACAAAAACAGCATTTTTGCGTCCACAGGATTGGATGATTTTGATAAAAAGAAAGGAGAGGCCTGGGTCCAGAGAAATGTGACTTCTAAAATATGTTTCACAAATCTTTAATATAAATTATCAACATGAACTGTACATGTATACAGTAAGCAGCAAACAAAGAAAGCTGGCATCCCGCCATTCAGAAACTTTGATCCAATGCATCCACTTCTGGAATCTTTCCCCCAAATAGTATGCAGCAACAGCTCTGAAGAAGGAGGAGTCTTTCCCCTGAAACGCGTCGGTTTGATGTACATGTTGCAAATTTTTATTAAAAATCCATAAACCATACTTCTCATTTCTCTGGACATCGGGTGCTCCTTTCTTTTTATCTAAGTCTACATGCTGAAACAACCTTAAGGTCACACAGAAAAGGCAGCAGCCCAATCCCCCAGAGGGTCCAACCCAACCGTCCATCACTGGGCACTATCCACAGGAAGACATTTATTCCTTCTGCCCACACGAATACCCACTCAGGACCAGTGACCTATTCAGTTAGTCCAGCACGGACTGCAACACAAGCTAGATACAGGATTGGATGATGGAACTCAGCAGAGCTTTGCCTCATTCACCAAGCTCTGAGGATAATTCCCTTACAAAATGCCACGTCTTTTGAAAAGTGAATAGTCTATTTGCCTTTAGTAAATCAACCTCAGAATATTTTTTTTACAGTTGTGTTGTTCAATAATTATTTTGGGGTGTGTTGTCTTTTAGAGGTGTTCTATTCTCCTGAAATAAAAATGCCACCATATCCAATGGTAGAAGGTGATCACGTGACCCTAACATGTGAGACGAGCCCCAGTCCTCTTAAACAGATGGTAGAACTGAAGTTTGCTTTCTACAGAGATGGACAGAACATACAGAATTTCAGTTTATCCAACCAATATGGAGTCCAGTCTGCTCAGCTGGAGGATTCTGGGAATTATTCCTGTGAAGTGAAAACTTCTGATGATAGTATAACAAAGACCAGTAAAGAAATAGATCTCCTTATTCAGAGTAAGTTACCAAAACACTCAGCCTAGTAATCACTTTATAATTCTTTATATGGATTATATCGTATGGCTTTGGTGTTGTTTTATATGATGATTTGTCTTTTTTAGGTCTTTTTTCCAAGCCAAAGATAAACATCACTTCCTATCCGATCACAGAAGATGACAACATGATCCTGACATGTCATACAAGTCTTAGTCCACTAAGAGAGACAACAGAACTTCAGTTTGCATTCTACAGAAATGACCAAATTGTTCAAAACTTCAGCAAATCTTTTCACTATGGAGTCCAGTTAGAGGATTCTGGGAATTATTTTTGTGAAGTGAAAGATCCAAACAACAATGTAAAGAAGAGGAGTGATGTGTCAACACAAAGTAAGTATAAGATAAGATCCATACCAAACGATAGTTTTAAATGCTATTCAGCAAGCACTACAGCTACACTATATTGTCAAAAGTATTGGGACACCTGCCTTTACACATACATGAACTTTAATGGCATCCCGGTCTTAGTCCGTAGGGTTCAATAATGACTTGGCCCACCCTTTGCAGCTATAATAGCTTCAACTCTTCAACTTGCTCATCCATGTCTTTATGGACCTTGATTTGTGCACTGGGGGTCATCCCCAAACTGTTCCCACAAAGTTGGGAGCATGAAAATGTCCAAAGTGTGTCAGTATGCTGACGCCTTAAGAGTCCCCTTCACTGGAAGGATGGGGCCAAGCCCAACCCCTGAAAAACAACCCCACACCATAATCCCCCCCTCCACCAAATTATTTGGACCAGTGCACTAAGCAAGGTCAATAAAGACATGGATAAGCAAGTTTGAGGTGGAAGAACTTGACTGGACTGCACTTCAACCTGATGGAACACCTTTAGGATGAATTAGATTGGAGACAGTCCAAAATCATTGCCTGAGCTCACAAATGAGCTTCTGTAAGAATGGTCAGACTTTCCCATAAACACACTCCTAAACCTTGTGGACGGCCTTCCCAGAAGAGTTGAAGCTGTTATAGCTGCAAACGGTGGGCCAACTCAATATTGATTCATAATAAAGCAAAAGTTGAGGAAAGATATCCCCAAAAGGTGTCCATACCTTAAAGGAAAGAGGTGGGAACAGACTTTTCTTTGGGGTATGGACCTCTTTTGAGGATATCTTTCCTCACCTTTTGCTTTTTTATGAATCGTTAATTGGTCCTCCATAGGTAAAATCCATCCTTAACCACTTCCGGACCGCCCACCGTCGTTATACGTCGGCTGTTTGAAGTCATGGCGGCAACTAGCTGCCATAACCCCGGTATCCTCTTCTTCAGTGAGCGGTCTGGTTTAAGATAAAAGTGGTCGCTCTGGTGCCCTCCACCGATCAGGTCCTTCCTTCTTGTGGCCTGACATTGAGACAAGTGAGGGGAAGATGGCCGCCACCCGTCTCCATATCATTGTAGGGCGGAAGCGACGTCAAAACGTCACTTCCGCCCATAGCTCTTAAAAGGCTTTTTTTTCTTCATTTTTTTAAATGACAATTTTATTTTATTTTTATTGCATTTTAGTCTAAATATGAGATCTGAGGTTTTTTTTTTTTACCCCAGATCTCATATTTAAGAGGTCCTTTCATGCTTTTTTTTGTATTACAAGGGATTTTTCCATAAAAAAAAGGTAAAATAAATAAGAAAATAAAAAATTTAAATGCGCCCTGCCCCGATGAGCTTGCGTGCAGAAGTGAACGCATGCGTGACTAGCGCATATGAAAACGATGTTCAAACCACACATGTGAGGTATCTTTCATGGTCTGCTGGTTAGGAAGGACCGGATGCTTTTAGATATCATACTACAGAAGGCCCATATCTACTTTTAGATCTTTTATATACCCGTGACACCAAGATTTGAACAGAACAATTAGTGGTATAAGACATGAAGAGCCATTGTGTGGCCTTTAGATACCGTTTTGGTAATGGGTTTACTGTTTCTGACCATACTTGTAAAGAAAAAAAAAAGAAAACATATGGAAAGTTTCAGAGAAAACAAACCAGATGTCATGACATGATCTCTGCCCAGTGAGTTATTTTGCTATGCTATATAAATAAATGTATGATGTCATCTGTCGATATGATGTAATGATTACTACATTTGCTTAAGATAATAAGATAATATTTATTAAAAACTCTTTGATGTTTTTCTTTAATTTTTCTAGGAAGAATAGAAAAACAAGATGGCTATAACCTGCAAAATATTATTCGACTGGTACTATCTGGGCTCATAATAATTGCACTTGCCGTAATCCTGTTCGATTATGTCAAAACGAGCTAAACCTATTTTACAGAAAGGAGGCATGATAGATTGTGAGAATGTTGGGTAATTGGAACTTATACAATACCATTCGAATGAAGTATTTTATCAAGATTGTTTTTTAATTGATGGCTTTGACCTTATGTTTAAAGTGAAGAGTGTAGACCTTGCCCACATAAAATGGCATGGTGGAGGCTAGATTAAGGCTTACCTGTAGGTCCAAGAAATATCTCCTAAACCTATATGGTTTAGGAGATATTTACAAAAAGACAGCCACCGCTGTCTACGGCGCATGCGCCATAGACAGCGTCG
This sequence comes from Lithobates pipiens, assembly GCF_037356315.1. NCBI lineage: Eukaryota > Metazoa > Chordata > Amphibia > Anura > Ranidae > Lithobates > Lithobates pipiens. The sequence continues at coordinate 210,130 of NW_027507906.1, read as the reverse complement.
TGCAGGCGCACTGGGCAGGCCGCAGATCGCGGCGATATGCCGCTCGTGTCAGCTCCCATGCGCATGCGCGGGAGTGACATCATCGCGGCTCTGGTGAATCACAGCGCCGGACCAGCGAGACCCGGAAGTCACTCCGGGATACATGGCAGCGGCGAACATGAAGACGGAGGACCACTTCGGGGGCTTCGTTCTCAGGTAAGTTATTCATAATGAGCTAGTATGCTATGCATACTAGCTCATTATGCCTTTGCCTTGAAGGCTTAAAGGTTGCATTTTTACTTCCTCTTTAAAAAGCATCATTGACCAGCACAAGAGGCAAACATTATATTTTGGCAAAGGGAATAATTCAGTCCCAAAAAATGAAAGCCCATCTTTAGTCAAATTTTTTAATTTCATTTTGGATAGAGCAAGAAAGGGCCTTGAGACTCTTTGAGGTTGTGACATACATTTGTGCTCCTGGTGAGAATGGTTGATCTCTCCAATGGGACACTGACAAAAAAAATCCAACTTTTAGTAGAGTTGGGAAAGGTTAGAACATCTGACAATGCTTTTATTTCTGTCTGTGTTTTCATGTGTCGGGGACAACTGCCTTTCCAATTCTTGTATAGATGTCCCAGGGATAGAAAAGGAGGCAATGTCTTCTCAGAGTCAGGGACAGCTTACCGAGCGGGCACACCTGGGCACAGCCCAGGGGCCCAGGTGCACATGGGGCCCCATCAGTCCGGTCGGATCTAGAGCGAAGCTACTGGAATTGCCTCCATTCTGCTCTCCGTCACACACAGCCCCACCTCCTCCTGACCCCGCGCCTGTGATAGACGTAACGCGGGTCCAATGCTGGGATGCATTCTGTCTATCACAGGCACGGGGTCAGGAAGAGGTGGGGCTGTGTGTGACGGCAAGCAGAGTGGAGGCAATTTCAATGTAAGCTGTAACAGCAGCTATCCGCTCTGTGATCCCCCGGCTCTCCTCTTCCTCCATTCATGATCCGGCCACCCCCTCTATTGACCCGCCCTGGTGAGTCTGCAATGGGGGCATGGTGAGGCTGCAATGGGGGCACGGTGAGGCTGTAATGGGGGCAAAGTGAGGCTGCAATGGGGGCACAGTGAGGCTGCAATGATGGCGCAGTGAGGCTGCAATGTTGGCACGGTGAGGCTGCAATGTTGGGCATGATGAAACTACAATTTTGGGCATGGTGAGGCTGGAATGTTGGGCAGGGTGAGGCTGCAATTTTGGGCACAGTGAGGCTGCAATTTTGGGCACAGTGAGGCTGCAATGTTGAGCATGGTGAGGCTGCAGTGACAGTGAGGCTTCAATGTTAGCACAGTGAGGCTGTAATGTTGGCACAGTGAGGCTGCAATGTTGGGCACAGTGAGGTTGCAATGACAGTGAGGCTGCATGGTGAGGCTGCAATGTTGGGCACAGTGAGGCTGCAGTGTTGGGCACGGTGAAGCTGCAATGTCAGTGAGGCTGTAATGTTGGGCATGGTTTGGCTGCAATGTTGGCACAGTGAGGATGCAATGTTGGCTTAGGGAGGATGCAATGTTGGCTTAGTGAGGATGCGATGTTGGCACAGTGAGGCTGCGACGTTGGGCACAGTGAGGCTGTGTCGTTGGGCACAGCGAGGCTGCAATGTTAGGCACAGTGAGGAATTATACTTTAATTCTTGAGAGTAGGTGCAAAAATTGGGACAGGCTTGTAGGGGCCCCAGTGCATTACTTTGCCCAGGGGTCTATGATGCTCTTAAGATGGCCCTGCTCAAAGTGGTCATATTTAAAAAAAAAAAAAAAATTGAGGTGCAGAGAAAAATTTCACAAAGTGTTAGACCCAAACCCAACATTGTGGACTGGGACAAACTAGCCACGCGGAGAAAGCAACCTGAGAGTCTCTGGCTTGTTTCACCATAATGGCTTCATCAGGAGAGCATAAAAGCTGGGAAAAGGAGACACCTTCCTGCTTCAGACTGATTACATCATCTCAGCCAAGGCAAAGTCCACTGACTGGAGCTCAAGGATAGCTGTTCAATGGAAAGGGGTACAATTTAAAAGAAAATGAGGGGAAAAGGAAAAGTTTAAACAAGAAGGATTTTATGAAAAAACAGACTACAGGGCAATTAAGTAGTGGATGTGCATGTGGGATATCTTTTAGTGACAGGGAATGTTGGGGGGGGGGCTGTAAAAATACGGCTCAACTGTATGTTTTTGTTTTTACTGCCCCCCAATAAAATTACTTTTACTTGTAATACGCTATGAAAATAAAGTATTTTTTAAAATTACAATTAGTTCTACCTTTGTCTTGTGTATTATATGAATAAAATGTTTTCATGTTTACACCTCTTTTTGTCTTTGTTTTGTTTTTTGTGTACATTTTTATTGTTAATGGTGTATGAACTGCAAAGCTAGTGGAATTGATGGGTCATGGCCATATTATGCAATGTGTGAAACAAACACAAATGTCTGAGAAAGTACAATTTCTGCATCTCACAGGGGCCACTATAGTTCCTTAGAACAACAACATGTAATGTAAAGTTGCTTATATAAACTGAGCAATATACACTGTATGTATTATACCTATCTATGCAGCAGATGGCGCTATAGTATTATAATGTTTTCTATGATATGACAGGATGTTTGTCTATCCTCTTTCTATGTACTTGTATTGTCCTGTTTCCTGTAAGACATGATAAAGACATCCTCCATGAAAGTATGATTCAATAATCTGCTAATAAATACAACATATACTGTATATGCAGCGTGTAAAATACATATTGACTAGTCACCATTTTTCTAGGAAAACACATTTCTAAAGGTGCTATTGATATGCAATTTTTACCACATGTCGGTATCGACCCCTGCAATCCATACATACAAAGAAACCAAAACAAAGAAGCTCAGAAATGAAGTTATGTGTAATAAAGTGGAATGTCAAAGGGAAAAAGTATTGAACACGCTAACTGAAATGTATTTAATACTTGGTACAAAATCCTTTGTTGGTAATGACAGCTTTAAGACGTCTCCTGTATAGAGAATCTAGTGGCATGAATTGCTCTTCAGATCTTGGAGGTTCCATCGGCCTCTTCTATGAACTCTGATCTTTATTTATTTTACCCGCTGCATATACAGTATATGTTGTATTGTGGTAGGAAGTATAGTGGCCCCTGTGAGAGAAATTTTACTCCATCCTCCCTTCCACCTGGCTGCAACTCCTCCTCTCCTCTCCTCTCCTCTGTGCACCTCACTCCATCCTCCCCTCCACCTGGCTGCAACTCCTCCTCTCCTCTGTGCACCTCACTTCATCCTCCCCTCCACCTGGCTGCAACTCCTCCTCTCCTCTCCTCTCATCTCCTCTGTACACCTCATTCCATCCTCCCCTCCCCTTGGCTGAAACTCCCCCTATCCTCTGTGCACCTTGCTCTGTAATCCCCTCCATCTGGCTGCAACTCCTCCTCTCCTCTGTGGACCTGGCTCTGTCCTCCCCTTCACTTGGCTGCAACTCCCCCTTACCTCTGTGCACCTGGCTCTGTTCTCCCCTTCACCTGGCTGCCACTCCCCCTCTCCTCCGCGCACCTGGTTTTGTTCTCCCCTTCATCTGGCTGCAACTCCCCCTCTCCTCGGCATCTGGCTCTGTCCTCCCATTCACCTGGCTGCAACTCCCCCTTACTTCTGTGCACCTGGCTCTGTTCTCCCCTTCACCTGGCTGCCACTCCCCCTCTCCTCCGCGCACCTGGTTTTGTTCTCCCCTTCATCTGGCTGCAACTCCCCCTCTCCTCGGCATCTGGCTCTGTCCTCCCATTCACCTGGCTGCAACTCCCCCTTACTTCTGTGCACCTGGCTCTGTTCTCCCCTTCACCTGGCTGCAACTCCCCCTCTCCTCCGTGCACCTGGTTTTGTTCTCCCCTCCACCTGGCTGCAACTCCTTCGCTCCTCTGTGCACCTGACTCCATCCTCCCTTCCCCCTGGCTGCAACTCTCCCTCTCTTCTGTGCACCTGGGTCCATCCTACCCTCCACCTGGCTGCAACTCCCCTTCTCCTCTGTGCATGTGGCTCTGTCCTCCCCTCCCCCTAGCTGTAACTCCCCCTCTTCCTTGTGCACCTTGCTCTGTACTCCCCTCCATCTGGTTGCAACTACTCCTCTTCTCTGTGCACCTGGCTCCATCCTCCCCTAAACCTGGCTGCAACGCCTTCTCTCCTCTGCATCTGGCTCTGTTCTCCCCTTCACCGGCTGCAACTCCTCCTCTCCCCTGTGCACCTGGCTCCATCCTACTTTCCACCTGTCTGCAACCCCCTCCTCTATGCACCTGACTCCATCCTCCCCTCCATCTGGCTGCAACTCTTTCTCTCCTCTGTGCACCTGGCTCCATCCTCCCGTTCACCTGTCTGCAACTCCCCCTCTCCTCTATGAGCCTAGCTCTGTCTTTCCCTCCATCTGGCTGCAACTCCCCCTCTCCACCGTTCACCTGGCTTTGTTCTCCCCTCCATCTGGCTGCAACTCATTCTCTCCTTTGTGTACCTGGCTCAGTCCTCCCCTCCCCCTGGCTGCAACTCCTTCTCTCCTCTGTGTACCTGGCTCCGTCCTCCCCTCCCCCTGGCTGCAACTCATCTCTCCTCTGTGTACCTGGCTCTGTCCTCCTCTCCACCTGGCTACAACTCCCCCTCTCCTCTGTGCACCTGGCTCTGTCCTCCCCTCCACCTGACTGCAACTCCCCCTCTCCTCTGTGCACCTTGCTCCATCCTCCCTTCTACCTGGCTGCAACATCTCCTCTCCTCACAGGGGTCAAAGGATGATTAGGGGTCATATGGGACACAGGATGTGTGGAATTGTGTGCAGGGATCACAGTGGACATAGGATGACCAGGAGACTCAAGAGTTATGGGGGACACTGCATGATTAGGGGCTCAGGGGGTCACAGGGGACAAAGGATGAACAGGAGCATGGGGTCACAGGATGATCAGGGGTCACAGGGACACAGGATGTTTAGAATTCAAGGGTCACAGTGCACACCGGGTGATCGGGATTCACAGGTCACTGTGGACACAGGATGGTCAGGGGGACACAGGATAAATAGGGGCATGGGGGTCACAGGATGATCGGGTGTCATGGGGACCTAGGATGATTGGGATTCACAGGTCGCAGTGGGCACAGGTTGATCAGGGGTCATTGTACACCCTGAATGATTGGGATTCAAAAGTTAAAGTGGACACCGGATGATTGTGATTTAAGGGTCACAGTGGGCACAGAATGATTAGGATTCAAGGGTCACAGTGGACACTGGATGATCAGGGGTCACAGTGGACACTGAATAATCAGGGGTCACAGTGGACACTGTATGATTGGGATTCACAGGTCACAGTAGACACAGGGTGATCAGGATACTCAAGAGTTACGGGGAACACCGCATGATTAGGGGCTCAGGGGTCACAGGGGACACTGATGAAAAGGGGCACAGAGACACAGGAGGATCGGGATTCAAGGGTCACAGTGGACACAGGATGATCAGGGGTCATTGTGCAACCTGAATGATTGGGATTCAAGGGTCACAGTGGGCACTGTATAATTGGGAAACAAAGGTCACAGTGGACACCGGATGATTGGGTTTTAAGGGTCACTGAGGACACAGGATGATTGGGATTCAAGGGTTACAGTGGACACCGGGTGATCAGGATTCACAGGTCACTGTGGACACAGGATTCTCAGGAGACTCAAGAGTTATGGGAGACACTGCATGATTAGGGGCTCAGGGGGACACATGATAAATAGGGGCACAGGGGTCACAGGATGATCGTGGGTCATGGGGACACAGGATGATAGGGATTCAAGGGTCACAGTGGACACCAGATGATTGGGATTCACAGGTCACAGTGGGCACAGGTTGATCAGGGGTCATTGTGCACCCTGAATGGTTGGGATTCAAAATTTAAGTGGACACCGGCTGATTGTGATTCAAGGGTCACAGTGGACACAGAATGATTAGGATTCAAGGGTCACAGTGGACACTGGATGATCAGGGGTCACAGGGGACACTGGATGATCGGGGGTCACAGTGGACACTGGATGATCGAGGGTCACAGTGGACACTGGATGATCGGGGGTCACAGTGGACACTGGATGATCGGGGGTCACAGTGGACACTGGATGATCAGGGGTCACAGTGGACACTGGATGATTAGGGGTCACAGTGGACACTGGATGATTGGGATACACAGGTCACAGTGGACACAGGGTGATCAGGAGACTAAGAGTTACAGGGAACACCGCATGATTAGGGGCTCAGGGGTCACAGGGGACACCGATGAAAAGGGGCACAGAGACACAGGAGGATCGGGATTCAAGGATCACAGTGGACACAGGATGATAAGGGGACATTGTGCAACCTGGATGATTGGGATTCAAGGGTCACAGTGGGCACTGTATAATTGGAATACAAAGGTCACAGTGGACACTGGATGATTGGGTTTTAAGGGTCACTGAGGACACAGGATGATTGGGATTCAAGGGTCACAGTGGACATAGGAAACAGGGGCGGACTGACCATTCAGGCACTGGGGCAATGCCCGAGGGCCCCATGCCACTAAGGGGCCCCATCAGGGTTGCTAGCCTCAATAAAACCAGGGACAGCATGTAAAAATCTGTGTTTTTTTAAAAAATCCCAAGATTATAGCTGTACCTTTTCAGTGTGTGTATGTGTATTCTGTGTCTGTGTGCGTATACTGTATGTGTGTGTGTGTATACTGTGTGGCCCCATAATCTATTGCCTGGGGGCCTCATAATCTCCTATTGCCCGGGGGCCCCATAATCTCATATTGCCCAGGGGCCTCATAATCTTCTTCTATTGCCCGGAGGCCCCATAATCTCCTATTGCCCGGGGGCCCCATGAGTTGTCAGTCCGCCCCTGTTAGGGAACTTTGTGGTCACAGTGGACACAGGATGATCAGGGGCTCTGGGGTAACAGGGGACACCCTCTCTCTTTTCCTCTTTCCCTTGCCTCTCTTTCTTCTCACGTTTCTCTCCTCCCCCCCCCCCCTCGCTATTAATTGACAGATGGGCGTGTGTTTTGTAAAATACATTGAGCCTGATAGAAGGCACAAGGAGTCATGGGAACTGTAGTTCCCTGTGGGAGATGCATATGCTAGCACAGTGGAATGACATGCCAACTCTGCAGAACTCCCCCCGTCATCACTAGCATTATCCAGCAGAGGAGGAATGGTGGGGGGGGGTTTAGAGACCCCAACTGCAGCTATATGGTCGAAAAATAATAATTTGACGTATTATGTTTATTACAATGGATGCACCGATACCATTTTTTTTATGAGTACGAGTGCCGATACTTTTTTTTTTAGTACTTGCTGATGCCATCTACTAATACCTCCCGCAACTTTTTTGTCTACACTTCAATTATTATTATTATTTTTTTTATTTTGTGCTTTTTCAATGTGAAATGTGTAACTATATGTTAAAGGTGTACAAGTATTAGCAAATATGAACAAAACACATAAAAAAAAGTTTTAATTAATTAATAATAGTTTATTAAATAGAAGTGAACAAAATAAAACAGAAGGAAGATAATAATGAAATGGAAAATTAAGGATTAATTAGGGGTTGAACAGAGGAAGCATTTAACCACTTGCTTACTGGGCACTTAAACCCCCTTCCTGCCCAGGCCAATTTTCAGCTTGCGGTGCTGTCACTCTTTAAATGGCAATTGCGCGGCCATGCTACACTGTACCCATATGACATTTTTATCTTTTTTTTTTACACCAATAGAGCTTTCTTTTGGTGGTATTTAATCACTGGGGTTTTTATTTTTTGCTAAACAAACAAAAAAAGACCGAAAAACAGTTTTCATAGTTTGTTATAAAATTTTGCAAACAGTTAATCTTTCTCCTTCCTTCAGGCTGCACTGATGAGCACAGATAGGCTGCACTGATGAGCACAGATAGGCTGCACTGATGGGCACGGATAGGCTGCACTGATGGGCACAGATAGGCTGCACTGATAGGCATTGATAGAGCTACACTGATGGGAACTGATAGGCTGCACTGATGGGCACTGATCAGCAGACAGGCACTGACAGATGGCACTGATGGGCACGGATAGGTGGCACTGAAGGGCACTGATAGGTGGCACAGATAGGCAGCACTGATAGGTACCACTGATGAGGCACTGATGGGCACTGATTTGCCGCACTGGTGGGCACTGATAGGTGGCACTTGTGGGCACTGCTTAGTAGTACTGATATGCACTAGTAGGTGGCACTGGTGGGAACTGGTAGGTGGCACTGGTGGACACAGCAGCAGTGGCTCTCTGTGTATGGGACTGATGTCAAGTTTACACAAGTCGGTAATCAGCTTATTTTTTTCTCCTCACGCTGTTAGCGTGAGAAAAAAAAGCAGATTCCCGGCTTTTGTTTACATCACATGATCAGCTGTCATTGGCTGACAGCTGATCACATGGTAAAGGGTCAGGATTGACTCCTTACTTCAATCTGTGATCAGCTAAGTCTCATGGACTCGCTGATCACTGAAAGCGCCACCCACGAATATGGAAGGACGTACATAGATTCCCCTTCTAGCAATTTAGGCTTGCGCTGTAGCCATCCTTTGGCTATAGCAAGGGCATGAAGATTTTAATAAAAAACAAAAAAACTATTTGCTTTAAATTGACTTCATCTGCAGACCCGAGTTCATGCCTTTGAACTGTAAATGAATAAACAGAAAGAAAGATACAAAAAGAAACAATGTTTATTCTTTATCTATCTGTTTCAGGGGCTGAGCAGTGTTGTTGATAAACATTGCCTGGCTGCTTTTTTTTTTTTGACAACTCCAATTGCCAGGACTTAATTTACACTTCATCTGTCAACAGGAGAACCCCACAACTGAATGAGCCATCGGTCTTTAAGAACGCAGCAGCCCCACTGCTTAACAACTGATAATTGCAAGCTTTTATTTTTTATTTTTTTATTTCAGCTGTCAGTGGGGGAATCCTGCTGGCAGATGAAAGAACTGAGCCTGAAAGTCTCGGTTTCAGGTATCGGGGGGATTTGCACAAGTACCTATACTCGTGCAAATGCTTAGTATCAGCACCGATACCGGTATCGGTACAACCCTATTTATTACCATGTCCAACTTTCAGGTATTTATATGAGAGTTTACTAAAATATGCATATTGCCTGTAGTTGTACTTTAAGCTTGTATTTTCTTCCAGTGCTTATGGGGTTTTCCATGGATTTCCTATCACAAGTCAAACTGGTAGATCTAGTGATCTTCCATACTAACCCAGCCCTAAGTATGTCCGTATGATTGTGGTACGGTTAGTAAAATGTACAAACTTATAGCAGCAAAGACTAATATGGTTTAATTTCTTTGAAAGGCCCTCGGCATGCCTGTGGTCAATGTGAGGGACGGGCGGTAGATGGAAACTTGTCTCGGTTATAGCTGACTTTCATCTCTTGCAGGTTGCAGAAGCTATGTCACCTCTTGTACTGCACGTCCTATTCTGTAAGTACTGAAATTTATATTCTATATTTTTATGTCCTGTGGTTTTATCTATGAAATGTTCAACAAAGAATGAAGAATAAGAATCTAACAATACAATCTTATTAAATGAGATGGTTCTTAGAAATATATTATGCTCAGTGATTTAAACACAAAGCCATCAGTAAATTAAACATTTATGTTTCATACAATTTTTTCTTAGTGAAGACTGTAAATTACGTCTTCCGATAATTTTAAAGGTACCTTGTCATTAAGATGCCATGCCATGTCTTCTCTGAAGAAGTCTTGATGGTCACAGTTTATCAGAGTTTAGTGTGGTGTCTTTCCTACGGGGCCTGACAAAACATCCTTCTTTAAAGGGGAGGTCTACCCCCAAAAAAATGGCTCCAAAAAAAAAAAAAAAAGTTTTCACTTACCAGAAATGGCTGTTGCTAGGCAGATCGTCCTAATCTGCCTCTTCCTATTCCGCGGTGATCTTCGGTCTTCTCCTCCTCCCCCCCTTGTCTTCTGGTGAATGGGGCGCGGTATGTTGTGCGAACTGTGTGTGTCCCACAACATAGCGTGCCCCATTTACAAAGCGATGTGCGTCTCGCACATGTGCAGTAGGAAACGGGCAGTGAAGCCGCAAGGCATTGGGCATGGAAGATGTCATCATAAATTTCTTATTGGATGTAAGTGCAATTTTAAATTGTTTTAATAAATTAGTGAAAGATTTTACCAGTGGCGTAACTAGAACCTACAGGGCTCCGATGCAAGAAACCATGAAGGGCCCCCGCTGAACCCCAGCCAGGGCCCTTCCCTCCAAGTCCGGCGGTGGAACTCCAGGGCGTGGTCACAGGTATGACCTTTGTGAGCCCTGTAGTTCCACCACTGGTATCAGTAGTTTTTTATATTCGTTTTTTTTTACATTTTTAGGTGCCCCATTGGGGGACTGTCCCTAGGCAGGATGGGGCCCCCATCCCCAGAAGAGATGAGGTCCCTTTCTCCGGGGCAGATGAAGTTACTGTCCCTAGGTGAGAAGGAGTCCCTGTCCCCAGGCGAGGTAGGGGTCCCTGTCTCCACGTGAGAAGGAGTCCCTGTCCCCAGGCGGAGATGGAGGGGGTATGTAATGGTGTGTGGGGGATGGGGTCCTCTCACTCACCATGACCAAGCTGCAGGCCGCGCACTCATCCATGTTGGCCTGGGCTCCATCCAGTGTGCTGGATGGGCGATCAGCATATCTCCCGGAAAGACCTTTCATCATCTGTGTATGACGGGGGGAGGAGGGGGGCTGGCAGACAAGCCTGCAGTGTTCTCCGGGGAGCTCTCATAGGGCTGCACTGCATCTGTGTGCTTAAAGTTTGTTTACCCGGGAGAAGTATGCAGTGCAGTGTGGGCTGGACTCAGGGGGGGGGCGGGACTCTGGCTGGGGAGAACAGACATTGGACTGAGCGGCAATGCATGGAGCAGGAGAGGGGTACTCTGAGGAGCCGGCCGAGGACACAGGTCATGGGGAATGCACAACTAAAGAGCAGCCAGTGCGATAGTCGAGCATGGAGCTCTGCTAGTCACCCTCCACCTCCAGCCACCCGTGTGCATGGTGCACTGGTACCCCTAGCTGCCTATGCTGCTGCTGGCCATATGTAGAGGGGGGCTGCATGGGCCCCCTGCATCACAGGGCACAGTTGCGGTCGCAACTGCTACACCCCCTATAGTTACGCCCCTGGATTTTACACTATTGGGGCATTTTTTTACCTATATACATCTGTCCATGCAAATTGGTGTGGTTGGTCTGGAGTTCAGGAGTGACAGTCCAACATCCATGAAGGGGTACACAACATCTCCCTGATGGTTATGATCATCGCTTGTATGACATCTCTGGAGATAGAAGGTCAATAAGATCTGGTAAGCGCCCCTTATGGTCAGAGGTGGTGGTATTCACAGAAGGAGTCTTTTTTTACTCGGAACTCTGAATGAACTTTTACTGAAGGTTGCTTTATTATCTTTTTACCATTTCATGAGGACTCTATCTATCATATTTTCTAAAAAAAAAAAAAAAAATTAAAATAAAAAAAAATTGACGTGGGGGTCCCCCTAAAAATCCATACCAGACCCTTTATCCGAACACGCAACCTGGCAGGACGCAGGAAAAGAGGGGGGACGTGAGAGCGCCCCCCTCCTGAACGCAGGTTTCCGCTACATCAGAGGGGGCGGGGTCACCCATACGTCACTGGGGAACCCCTGGCTCCCTTCACCAGTGTCAGAGGGGGCGGGGTCAGGTGACGGGTGGCCCCGCCCTCCTAATATAAGAAACGTCAGCGCTGGGATCTCCGCAGAGTCTCCGCACTGGAGACAGAAGACGGATGTATGGACAGCTCTGGACTGAGAGATCCCCCATAGCTGGATATGATCATCCATCGCTGGACCCCGGAGATTCGTCGCTGGATAGCAAGAGTGGATTAGAACCCGCTGGAATCTTTTTTTTTATTTTTTTATTTTTAATAAAGGAATTTTTCAAAAGTGTGTTTGTCTGATTTAACAATTTTTACACTTTCTTTGTGAAATGGTAGGGGTACTTTTGTACCCCCTTACCATTTCAAACAGGGGGGGGCGGGATCTGGGGGTCCCCTTGTTAAAGGGGGCTTCCAGATTCTGATAAGCTCCCCGCCCGCAGACCCTCACAACCACCAGTCAGGGTTGTGAGGATGAGGCCCTTGTCCTCATCAACATGGGGACAAGGTGCTTTGAGGGGTCACAGACCCCCAAAGCATCCTCCCAATGTTGAGGGTATGTGGCCTGGTACGGTTCAGGAGGGAGGGGGGGCCGCTCTCTCGCCCCCCCCCTCTTTTCCTGCGGCCTGCCAGGTTGCGTGCTCGGATAAAGGGTCTGGTATGGATTTTTAGGGGGACCCCCACGTCAATTTTTTTTTATTTGATGCGGGGTTCCCCTTAATATCCATATCAGACCTGAAGGGTCTGGTATGGATATTTAGGGGGACCCCCACGTCAATTATTTTTTAAATTTGACACGGGGTTCCCCTCAATATCCATGTCAGACCTGAAGGGCCTGGTAATTGAATTTAGGGGAACCCCCACGCTTTTTTTTATATCAATGAATGAATGAATTGTCGGCTAAGGCCGCGTACACACGGGCGGACTGTATGGCCTACTTAGTCCGTCATACAATCCGACGGACAGTCCGTCATACTTTCGAATGAACGGACTTGACCACACACGGATGCACAAACAGTCCGTCGAAAGCTTGCGCGATGACGTGTACAGCACGTACGACGGGACTAGAAATAGGAAGTCCAATACACAGCAATGCAACCTTCCGCCGTGTAAATCCTTTCTGAGCATGCGCCATTCTTAGTCCGTCGAACTAGCCTACTCACGAGCGGATTGTCCGCTGAAACCAAAGTATGACGGACAGAATTTCGAAAAATCCGAAATACTTAGTACGCCAGACTGCACGCTGAAAAAGTCCGCTGAAGCCCACACACGAGCGGACTGTCCGCTGAAATGTGTTTCGACGGACTAAGTAGGCCATACAGTCCGCTCGTGTGTACGCGGCCTAATACAGAGAACACTCATTGAATGTTCTCTGTATTACGGGGAGCCGAAAAAATAGCCGCAAGTGATTTTAAAAGACTTTTTTTTCCTGCACAAATGACACTTTGTGCAGGGACAGTTCTAAGCACGGGAAACATGCGCCCCTTCACAGGCATACTATAGATACCCCCAGGTACGAAATTTAAAGGAATATTACACTTTTATTGTTTCACTTTAATCATTACTAAAATCACTGCTCCTGAAAAAACTGCCGTTTTTAAAACTTTTTTTTGCATTGATCCATGTCCCCTGGGGCAGGACCCAGGTCCCCAAACACTTTTTAAGACAGTAACTTGCATATTACCCTTTAAAATGAGCACTTTAGATTTCTCCCATAGACTTGTATAGGGTGTTCTGGCTTTTCGAATTTGCTGCGAACAGCCCAAATTGTTCACTGTTCGCTGAACAGGCGAACAGGCAATGTTCGAGTCGAACATGAGTTCGACTCGAACTCAAAGCTCATCCCTAGTCCTTCAGGTCTAGTATTGAGCTATGTGTCACAATAGCATGCATAAACTTGCTTGCATAAGTGTTTTGTGAGCATTCTATAATGTATAAATAAGTTGTGGTATCTCCCGCCTTCCTCTTATTGGGGTACACAGACTCGGGATGGGAAACCAAGTATTAGTCATTACCAGATGGTATTTTCGTCCTGGTAACATTGTGACAGCTATGTCTCAAAGGTTATTTACATTATAGGCATGTATAGCATTATGGTAATAGACTGTTTCATTATTAATGATATGTAATGATATGTACGCCTCTATGTTAACCACACCCATGTTCTATGCAATGATTGGTTGATAAGGGTGCATATAAGGTGCAGCCCCTCCCACAGTAAATTAGACAGCTCCTGACATTTGGTCTCAACTCATCTCTTATTGTCTTTGTCGGGATGTTTGTCTCCTAATGCTACAGCATTAGTATAAAGGGTTTCGTGAGTATTGTAATTGCGTTAGTTAAACCTAGCTGGTCTTTGTCAGGTATATAGAAATACCATTTTAATCACAACAAAAAGCGTGGAATTTTGTTTGAAGGTTGTTGGCTTCAACTTGCCTTGCATACACACAGTCAAACAAATGTTGGCCAACAATTATGAACGTAGTGACGTACAAGACGTACGGCGAACCGATAAAAAGGAAGTTCAATAGTCATGCTAATGTTGTGTTTGGTGAGCATTGATTCTGAGCATGCGTGTTTGTATTTTGGACTCCGCTTTCTTCTTCCAGCTCTTTTACTAGCGGTGGCCCGGTCTTCTGACGCCGCCGCCTCTTCTTCTGACTTCGGGGGTCTTGTCCCCTTTTCGGTTCTTTTTGCCGGGCTTCCGCTTTCTTCTTCCAGCTCTTTTACTACCGGTGGCCTGGTCTTCTGTCGCTGTCGCGGTCGCCTTCTCTTCTTCTTCTTTGAGATGTTGACTCAACGCTCTCTCTGGCCGCAATGACAGGGACGCTTTGTGCAGCGACTTCTATAGGGACAATGGGCGGGGTCACTGGGTGATGTCAAATGGGTGATGTCCCCCTTATGATGTCACAGTCCCAGCATCCTCCAGGAGTGTTCTCTGTATTACGGGAGCCGACAATGGAAAGTGATTTTAAAAGACTTCTTTTCCTTGCGAAATTACACTTTGTGCAGGGACAGTTCCAAGCATGGGAAACATGCGCCCCTTCACAGGCATACTATAGATACCCCTCAGGTACGAAATTTAAAGGAATATTACACTTTTATTGTTTCACTTTAATCATTATTAAAATCACTGCTCCTGAAAAAATGGCCGTTTTTAAAACTTTTTTTTTGCATTGATCCATGTCCCCTGGGGCAGGACCCGGGTCCCCAAACACTTTTTAGGACAGTAACTTGCATATTAGCCTTTAAAATGAGCACTTTAGATTGTGAACGTTCGAGTCCCATAGACTTTAATAGGGTTCTAAAGTTCACACGAAGTTTAGGTCTGTTCGCCGGTTCCGGTGCGAACCGAACAGGGGGGTGTTCGGCTCATCCTTAATTTTGGAATAAGGCTGTAAGATAACAAAATGTGGATACTGTGTTGTGAATACTTTCCGGATGCTCTGTGTATATACTGTATATATGTATATATATATATATATATATATATATATATATATATATATATATATATATATATATATATATATATATATGAAATATGAGTATTTATTTTTCACCGAGAGCTTCTGTGTGAGGTGCAAATTTAGAGACCAATCATTCTTGTAACTGCCATTTCAAATATTGTTGATTGTGCGAACAACTGACCACAAACGGAAACATCTTTGTATGCATTTTTGTAGCCAACTGACCACAAGCTTCAAAGTTTTTTTTACATACAAGTGTGTCAGAGGCTAACGTTTTTCATACTTTCCCAGCACTTAGTGATAGCAGTAGCTTAAACCATAAAAATACATAAAGGAGCTACCGACCAAAGCTAGATGAAAGAATCTAAGGTCATTTTAGTTGTTCGTAAAAAAAAAAAAAAAAAAAAAAAAATCCGTTCTGGGTGATCTACCTGGCAGAGATTTTAACAAACTTTGTTGGAGATTCCTACCTTATGTTATGCTGAAGAAATTGCATTTTTTTTTGTTTCTGTCTTTGTATCTGTATGGGAGTGGTTTCACAATTGTCAGTCAGCTGCTGCACCTGCAGGGCTCTAATGAGGAAAACTGCAGGGTCTCTATCCCTTTAGGAGTGATTTTCCTTTGGCAGTATCTCACCAAAAATTACATTTCTGTTGCAGGGGATGCTCAAAATCTCATTTGTATCTTAATGCAGACTTCTGGGAAAATCAGTGAGCCAATCACACAAGCAGGAAATTAAATTTTATGGGGGGGGGGGGCTTTCTGTACATTAGCTGCGTACAGAACGCCTCCAGGTGGCCATATTGCATTTTGCTGAAAATTACAGCGGCTGTAGATTGAAAGGCAAAGGTCATTTTTAAAAATATTCAGTTACAATATGACTTTTTTTGCAACTGTATATCCACTTAAGGACCCAGCCTTTTTCTGAAACTTGTTTGCAAGTAAAAATCTGTATTTTTTGTTAGAAAATTACGTAGAACCCGCAAGCATTTTATATATTCTATATAGAGTATAAAATGTCGGTCGTTACAATTTTTGTTATGTCCCATGGTTTTTGCGCAGTGGTTTTTCCAAACATTATTTTGGAAAACATACACTTTAAAAAAAAAAAAAACATAATATATGCCCCAATTTTTTAATAATATGAAAGATGATTATACGCAATTAAATAGATGCCTAACATGTCATGCTTATAAATTGCGTGTGCTTGTGAAATGGCGCCAAACTACAGTACTTAAAAATCTCCATGTTACCATTTTAGAGTTACAGTAGAGGTCTACTACTATAATTATTGCCCCCACTCAGACGTTCGCGCCCATACTTCACATGTGTGGTGCGAACACTGCTTACATATGTGGATGTGACCTACGTATACTGCATACTACGTATAATGCGTAATATTCTACACATAATGTATATTGCGTATACAGGATACAGGCCCTAGGGCAAACTGGGCACTTGCCCGGTGGGCTGGGGCCACCGGGCCTTAAGTCCTTGTGGTGCCCAAGGCAGCTGGGCTGCTCTTTGAGCCTGCAACGCTCACCAGGCCTCTCCGCGGCCATTTAATGGGATGCCATTAACCATTTCCTATCCGCACTATAGCCGAAAGACGGCTGCAGCATGGACTTGATTTGCCGGGAGGGCGTCCATGGACGTCCTCTCGCGCATGAGTGGCCTGCGTGCCCCCTATGAGACTCGGTTGTTCACAGATTGGAGTAAGGGTGTCGATCCTGACCTCTTACCACGTGATCAGCTGTCAGCCAATGGCAGCTGATCATGTGATGTAAAAAGAGCTGGTAATTGGCTATTTTTTCTCCTCACGCTGGTAGCGTGAGGAGGAAAAAAGAAGCCAATCACCGGCAGCTGTGAGAGGGACATCGGTCCCGGTCCCGATCGTGGAGAGCCTCTGCAGAGGCTTCTGTGTGCATCAGTGTCATCCACCAGTGCCCACCAGCGCCACCTACCATTGCTCACAGTATCACCCATCAGTGCCCACAGTGTCACCTGTCAGGGCCCACAGTGCCACCTATAAATCACCAATCAGTGCGTCATCACCAGTGCTGCCTATCAATACCACCAACTACTGCCACCTACCAGTGCCCATCAGTGCCACCTACCAGTGCCCATCAATCCACCTACCAGTGCCCATTAGTGACATCTATCAGTACCACCCATCAGTGCCACCCATCAGGGCCCATCAGTGCCATCTTTCAGTGGCCATCAGTGCAGCCCATCAGTGCCCATCAGTACCCATCAGTGCAGCCTCATCAGTGAATATCAATGAAGGACAACATTTTATAACAAATTCTGAAATGTTTTTTTTTTTTTTTTTAAATGTTGGTCTTTTTTTGCTTGTTTAGCAAAACATAAAAACCCAAGTGGTGAATAAATACCACCAAAAGAAAGTTCCATTTGTGTGAAAAAAAAATGCTACAAATGTAATTTGGGTACAGTGTTGTATGACCGCGCAATTGTCATTCAAAGTGCGACAGCGATGAAAGCTGAAAATTGGTTTGGGTAGGAGGGGGGTTTAAGTGCCTGGTAAGCAAGAGGTTAAAGTTCACGTGCGTGTAAAGGCAGGTGTACAAATACTTTTGGCAATATAATGTATATAATTGGGATATGTCTAAGCCCTTGTACACACGGTCGGACATTCCGACAACAAAATCCGTCGGATTTTGTCCGACGGATTTTGTCCAAAACTGGTGTTGCATACACACGGTCGGACAAAGTTGTCGGAAAATCCGATCGTTTGTAACGTGATGACGTTATTTCGTTACGATGGGACTACGTTCAGGCTAGTAGCCAATAGATTTGGCCTAGGAATTTGACCTGAGCATGCGTGGCACTTTGTCCAATCGGAATTCTCTACAAACGATCGGACAAAGTCCGATCGGATCATGTTGTCGGAAAATTTTATAGCCCAGCTCTAAAACGTTGTCGGTCGGATATTCGGACGGAAACAGTCCGATGGAGCCCACACACAGTCGGATTATCCGACAACATGGTCCGATCAGACATTCTCCGTTGGAATGTCCAACCGTGTGTACAAGGGCTAAGTGTCACTCTATCTTGATGAAAAATCTTACAGATTTCTACTATATAAACGTGTCTAGACATGGACATGATAATGATTATTTTTACAAGGCTTAGCCCTGTAGATGTTAGATCCAGGGCAGTCTGTAGGGGTTATATAGAAGAAATTAATTTTTTTTTTTTTAGCCGTTATATGAAAGAAATGACAGCTATTTTCTTTGAACATTTAAAAAAAAAGTCTGTTATTACATTCTGCTAGGTAACTGTGTGGCAGGAGCAATATATCGACCATTTGTGACCTTCATACCAAACTGGAACAAAGTATTCAAGTATGAACAAATCACCGTCCAGTGTAATGTGAGATCATCTGCTCCAATCAATGGACAATACACTTGGTATAAGGACGGCAGACAACTGAATACAAGACAATGGAGCATTAACATTGGTTCTGCCCAAATTCACCACAGTGGGAGATACCAATGCCAAATCGTTGGCAGTGAACCTAGTGACCCAGTTAGCCTACATGTCAGTGATGGTGAGTTCAACAGTCCGAGTACATAAAAATGTATATAAGCGTCAGGGGCGGACTGACCATTGGGCCACTCGGGCACTGTCCGAGGGCCCCGTGCCACTAGGGGGCCCCATCAGGGTTGCCAGCCTCAGTAGAACCAGGGACAGTATGTAAAAATCTGTACGTCTGTCTCTGAAATGTCCCTTACCGACATCCTTTTGGTCTAAAAATCCCGAGATTATAGCTGCCCCACCTCTCCAGTACCTTCTCAGCCAATAGAAACATGTCTGTGTATACTGTGTGATTGTATACTGTGTGTGTGTGTTTGTGTATACTGTGTGGCCCCATAATGTCTGATTGCCTGGGGGCCCCATAATCTCCTATTGTCCGGGGGCCCCATGAGTTGTCAGCCCGCCCCTTATAAGAGACAACATTTATAAAATAAAATTTGTAAATTAACCACTTCAGGACCGCCGTATTGCCAGTGTACGTCAGCACAATGGCACAGGCAGGCACAATCACATAGATGTACGTGAATGCCTTCCAGCGGGTGGGGGGTCCGATCGGACCCCCTCCCGCTGGATACGACGGTCCGTTTCCCTCCGGGAGCGCTCCGTGATGAGGGGATGGACGTTGGTTTTCGGCCACCCCCTCTGGATCGCTCCTGGCCAATGAGAAGCTTCCTCTTCCTGTGTAAACAATACACAGTGGGGAGGAAGTGATGTCATTCTCCTCGGGGCGGTCTTTTTGACCGGACTACGAGGAGAAGACTAATAGTAAGTGTGCACCAACACTACACTGACATGTAGGTACACACAGGCACACAAACCCCCCCCCGATCCCCCCCCCGATCGCCCCCCGCCCCCCCTCCCCCCCCAGTCACAGTGTCACTGATTGCATTGATCATTTCTTTACTGATCAATGCATTCAGTGTCAGTTGTGACAGTAAAAACTGTCAGGACAGTTAGTGTTAGGTCCAGGGTAGCCCCCTATCACCCCCCAATAAAGATTTAACCCCCTGATTGCCCCTAGAGTTAACCCTTTCACCCCCTTTTGCCAGTGTCACTAAGCGATCATTTTTCTGATCGCTGCATGTGTCGCTAGGTAGCTAGTTATTTTTTTAGGTTCACCGCCAGGTTTTTATATCGCTAGGTACCCCGATATACTACCCAATAATGGTTTTAACCCCCTGATTGCCGCTAGTTAACCCTTTCACCCCCTTTTGCCAGTGTCACTAAGCGATCGTTTTTCTGATCGCTGCATTAGTGTCGCTACAGTCGCTAGGTAGCTAGTTATTTTTTTAGGTTCACCGCCAGGTTTTTATAGCGCTAGGTACCCCGATATACTACCCAATAATGGTTTTAACCCCCTGATTTCCGCTAGTTAACCGTTTCACCCCCTTTTGCCAGTGTCACTAAGCGATAATTTTTCTGAACGCTGCATCAGTGTCGCTAGTGTCGCTAGGTAGCTAGTTATTTTTTTAGGTTCACCGCCAGGTTTTTATAGCGCTAGGTACCCCGATATACTACCCAATAATGGTTTTAACCCCCTGATTGCTGCTAGTTAACCCTTTCACCCCCTTTCACCAGCGATCACAGTATAACTGTCACTGGTGACGCTGGTTAGCCAGTTAGTTATTTAGGTTCCCCGTCAGGTTTTTATATAGCGCCAGGGACCCCCATATACTACCTAATAAAAATTTGAACCCCCTGATTGCCCCTAGTTAACCCTTTCATCACTGATCACCGTATAAGTGTTACGGGTGACTCTGGTTAGTTTGTTTTTTATAGCATCAGGGCACCCACCATTTATTACCCAATAAAGGTTTAACCCCCTGATCACCCGGCGGGTGATATCAATTAGGTTTTAGGGTCAGGGTCTGCGTCGCCCCAGGCAGCGCTAGGTTAGTGCCAGTACCGCTAACACCCACACGCAAAGCATACACCTCCCGTAGTGCTATAGAATCTGAACAGATCAATATCTGATCTGATCTGATCAGATCTATACTAGCGTCCCCAGCAGTTTAGGGTTCCAAAAAAACGCATTGTTAGCGGGATCAGCCCAGATACCTGCTGGCACCTGCGTTTTGCCCCTCTGCCCAGCCCACCCAAGTGCAGTATCGATCGATTACTGTCACTTACAAAACACTAAACACATAACTGCAGCGATCGCAGAGTCAGGCCTGATCCCTGCCATCGCTAACAGGTTTTTTGGTAGCATTTTATATTTAAATCCGGAAGGCAGTGCTTGGTTTTCGGGGTCCCGTACGTGGCTAGGCTCCCAAAAAGTCCCCCACATGTGGTATCCCCGTACTCGGGAGAAGCAGCAGAATTTATTTTGGGGTGTAATTTGACTTCTGCCCATAGCATGTGTGAGCAATATATCATTTAGTGACAACTTTGTGCAAAAAAAAAAAAAGTTTGTAATATTCCCGCAACTTTTGGCAAAATATAAAATATTCCATGGACTCAACATGCCTCTCAGTAAATAGCTTGGGGTGTCTACTTTCCAAAATGGGGTAATTTGGGGGGGGTTTTGTGCTATTTTGGCATTTTATGGCCTTCGAAACTGTTATAGGTAGTGAGGAGTTAAATCAAAAATTTGCACCCTTAGAAATCCTGAAGGTGGTGATTGGTTTTCGGGGTGCCGTGCGCGAGTAGACTCCCAAAAAGTCCCACACATGTGGTATCCCCATACTCGGGAGAAGCAGCAGAATGTATTTTGGGGTGTCATTTCACATATGCCCATAGCATGTGTGAGCAATATATCATTTAGTGACAACTTTGTGCAAAAAAAAAAAAGTTTGTAATATTCCCGCAACTTGTGGCAAAATATAAAATATTCCATGGACTCAACATGCCTCTCAGTAAATAGCTTGGGGTGTCTACTTTCCAAAATGGGGTCATTTTGGGGGGTTTTGTGCTATTTTGGCATTTTATGGCCCTCGAAACTGTGATAGGTAGTGAGGAGTTAAATCAAAAATTTGCACCCTTAGAAATCCTGAAGGTGGTGATTGGTTTTCGGGGTGCCGTGCGCGACTAGACTCCCAAAAAGTCCCACACATGTGGTATCCCCATACTCGGGAGAAGTAGCGGAATATATTTTGGGGTGCAATTCCACATATAACCATGGCATGTGTGAGCAATATATCATTTAGTGACAACTTTTTGTAAAAAATTATTATTATTTTTTTTTTTTTTTGTCATTATTCAATCCCTTAGGACAAAAAAAATAAATATTCAATGGGCTCAACATACCCATCAGCAATTTCCTTGGGGTGTCTACTTTCCAAAATGGGGTCATTTGGGGGGGATTTGTACTGCCCTGCCATTTTAGCACCTCAAGAAATGAGATCGGCAGTCATAAATTAAAAGCTGTGTAAATTCCAGAAAATGTACTCTAGTTTGTAGACGCTATAACTTTTGCGCAAACCAAAAAATATACGCTTATTGACATTTTTTTTACTAAAGACATGTGGCTGAATAAATTTTGCCCTCAATGTATGACTAAAATTTAGTTTATTCGATTTTTCTTATAACAAAAAGAAGAAAATATCTTTTTTTTTCAAAATTTTCGCTCTTTTTCCATTTATATCGCAAAAAAAAAAAATCGCAGAGGCACTCAAATACCATCAAAAGAAAGCTCTATTTGTGGGAAGAAAAGGACGCAAATTTCGTTTGGGTGCAATATTGCATGACCGCGCAATTACCAGTTAAAGCAGCGCAGTGCGAAATTGCAAAAAGACCTCTGGTCCTTAAGGTGTTTATTGGTCCGGAGCTGAAGTGGTTAAACAAGAGTATAACGTGCAATGTCTGAAAAAAAAAACCTCCGAAAGATTTGGACTCCCTTAATATAGTATAAAAATGAGTGTATGACTGTTCTCAACTGTGCTTTTCCAATACCAGGAGCTGAAATTGCAAAGCTCACCTGCAGTGCCATCTGCTGAGGACATCTGGAGTTGCTGCAACTTTAGTGATCAAAGAGACTTTAGTCCTCCAAGCAGTGGCAGCCCGTTCATTAGGGGTGCCCGGGAGCCATCCCCTCTGCCACGCCACCCCCTCTGTAGAATGGATAGATTCATATATTGCATGAATCTATCAACGGCCGCTGTAGCCAACCCCTATTTAGGCATCCAATCACCTGAATTACAGTGGCAGTTTTTATTTGAAGCACCTGAATGAATGTGAACTCAGAGCACAAAGCATTGTGCTCAGAGTCCACCCAGGCGTGTTAGAAAAGTGAATGAATATTTGCTTTTCTAACACTGAACCGGCTCTCAGCCAATCAGGAGGCATGGGTCTAATACCCGTCACCTGATTGGTTGAAGGCACAGGCGCTCCGATTGGATGCCTAGCAGGAGCCAGGAAGGAAGACGAGACAAATGGAGGACACAGAAGCCGCCTGCCTGACCTGCTGCTGAACCCACCATCCCACAGCTCACCACCGTCACCCACTGCCTGATCCCACACCAAGATGGGGTAAGTGCTGGGCAGTCAGCAAGCGGGCATGCGGGTGGACTGGGGGGGAGGGTCACAGTGGCTGCATTTGATGGGCACAGTGGTGGCAATTGACGGGCACAGTGGTGGAATTTGATGGACACAGTGGCTGCATTTGACAGGCACAGTGGCTGCATTTGATGGGTTCAGTGGCTGCATTTGACGGGAACAGTGGCTGCATTTGACAGGCTCAGTGGCGGCATTTAATGGGCACAGTGGCAAAATATGATGGGCACAGTGGCTGCATTTGATGGGCACAGTGGTTGCATTTGATGGGCACAGTGGTGGCATTTAATGGGCACAGTGGTGGCATTTGATGGGCACAGTGGCTGCAACTGATAGGCACAGTGGCTGCAACTGATAGGCACAGTGGCTGCATTTGATGGGCACACTGGCTGCAATTGATGGCACAGTGGCTGCATTTAATGGGTTTTTGCAGTATTTTTCTGAATTTTTTAGTTTGTTTGCGCCCCCTCAAAAATGTTGAGCACCATCCGCCACTGCCTCCAAGTGATGTCATCGCTAATATGAAGAGGCTTTAGTCCTCCAAGTGATGCCATCACTAATGATGCCTGCATTTATTCGTACATGAACTTTAATGGCATCCCAGTCTTAGTCCATAGGGTTCAATATTGAGTTGGCCTTCCCTTTGCAGCTATAACAGCTTCAACTCTTCTGGGAAGGCCGTCCACAAGGTTTAAGAGTGTGTCTATGGGAATGTTTGACCATTCTTCCAGAAGCACATTTGTGAGATCAGGCACTGATGTGTGATCTGGTTGAGGTCATGACATACCAGTCAAGTTCCTCCACCCCAAATTCACTCATCCATGTCTTTATGGACCTTGCTTTGATCACTGGTGCGCAGTCATGTTGGAACAGGAAGGGGCCATCTCCAAACTGTCCCCACAATGTTGGGAGCAATAAATTGTCCAAAATGTCTTGGTATGCTGACACCTTAAGAGTTCCCTTCACTGTAACTAAGGGCCAAGCCCAAACCCTGAAAAACAACCCCACACCATAATACCCCCTCCAATAAATGAGTGGACCAGTGCACAAGCAAGGTCCATAAAGACATGGATGAGCGCGTTTGGGGTGGAGGAACCTGACTGGATAGCACAGGGTGAGCCAACTCAATAATGATCCCTCTGAACTAAGACTGGAATACCATTAAAGTTTATGTACGTGTAAAGGCAGGTGTCCCAATACTGTTGGTAATATAGTGTATAAAAGTATTTTCGGTTCCATGTTCAAATATTTTTTTCCCTGGAAATGCTCTTTAGCTTCTTGAGCTTCTAAAGCAAGTTATCTAATAATTACCTTTTTTTTTCCAGATGGGGTCATCTTGCAGGCTGCTACCCCTATTTATGAAGGAGAAATGCTACATCTCAGATGTCGCAGTCTCTCTGGCTATGGCTATGTTGTTAAAAGAATAACATTTTACAAGGACGGAAAGGTCGTACAAACATCAGACAAAAACTCTGATTTCTACCTAAGTAGAGTGACTGTGGATGCAACCGGTACATATAAATGTGAAAAAAATATATTTTTTTCCTACGATCGAACACATTCTGATGAAAATTTTATTGTTGTGAAAGGTAAATGTTTTCCAGCATCAGAAATTCAGTTTTTTTAGAAATGAAATATTATTTTCAGGTGGCGTTTATTCATTTTTTGCGGTGTGTTTTCTTCTAGAACTTTTCTCTCCTCCAAAATTAAGACTGCCATCGTATCCATTAATAGAAGGTGATCATGTGACTCTGACATGTGATACAAGCGTTGGTCCGCTCACACCCAGGACAGAACTGCACTTTGCTTTCTACAAAGATGGACGAAATGTTCAGAAATCCAGTTTATCGAATCAATATGGTGTCCGGTCCCTTAAATTGGAGGATTCAGGGAAATATTCCTGTGAAGCGAGAACCTTGAATTACAATGTAGCAAAGAAGAGTGGAGAAATATATCTTCTGACTCAGAGTGAGTTACCAAAACATTCAGCCTGGTTACAAGAGACATTCTTGGCACAATGTCTATATGGGTTGTAGGTTTATTGGGTGACCTCAGTGCAGATTGTTTTATATCATGTTTTATCATTTTTAGGGCTTTTACCCACTCCACAAATAAACCTGACTTCCTCTCCGGTCATAGAAGGTGACAACATGACCCTGATATGTAGCTCAAGTGTTAGTCCACCTAAACACATGACAGAACTATGGTTTGCTTTCTACAGAGATGACCAGATTGTCCAAAACTTCAGCAAATCTGATCAATATGGAGTCCAGTCCTCTCTGGGGGATTCTGGGAATTATTACTGCGAAGTGAAAGCTCCAACCAGTAATCTAAAGAAGAGAAGTGGCATGTTAACTATAGCTGTGCAAAGTGAGTATAATGATAGCCAAGAAGTATTACAAGACTTACAGTAGTTATTAATAATATTAATCACTTGCCGACCACGCTATAGCCAAATGACAGCTACAGTGTGGTCAGCCAGTTTTGGGAGGGTGTCATATGATCTTAGGATAAGGCTGATCACAGATCAGGGTAAAGGGCCAATAACAGTGGGCCTTTTCCACATGATCAGCTGTGTCTAGTTACAGCTGATCATGATGTAAACACAAGGCGGTTATTGGCATTCCTCTCCTCACGCTGACAGTGTGAGGAGAGGGGAGCCGGTAACCAGCTTGTGTGAAAGGGACATCTACACGGATAATAAGGGCACCGATTATCAGTGTTCTGAGTGCCCATCAATGCTGCCTAACAGTGGCCACCAGTGCTGCCATTCAGTGCCCACCAGGGCTGCCAATCAGTGCCCACCACTTCTGCCAATCAGTGCTTATCAGTGCTGCCAATCAGTGCCCATCAGAGCCTCCTCATTAGTGTTTACTTATTAGTGCTGCCTATCAGCGCCCATCAGTGCCACCTATCAGTGCCACCTCTCAGTACCCTTCAGTGCTGCCTATGAGTGCCCTTCAGTGCCAAAGATCAGTGCTTATCAGTGCCACCTACCAGTGCACATCAGTGCCACCTATCAGTGCAGCCTCATCTGTGTCTCCTTATCAGTGCCCACAGTGCTGCCTCATCAGTGCAGCCTCATCTGTGCCTCCTCATCAGTGCCCACAAATGCTGTCTCATCATTTCCCATCAATACAGCCTATCAGTACCCATCACTGCCACCTCATCTGTGCCCATCAGTGCAGCCTATTAGTGCCCATCAGTGCACATCATTGAAGGAAACAAATTACCTGGTTACAAAAATGTACAAAAAATAAAAATGTTAGGACTTTTTTCATTTATGTAGCAAAAAATAAAAACCCATAGGTGATTAAATACCACCAAAAGAAATCTCTATTTGTTCGAAAAAGTAATAAACATTTAAAGTGGTTGTAAACTCTTACAAACCACTTTGGCCTACAGGTAAGCCTAGATTAAAGCGGAAGTAAACCCTGATGGGTTTACTTCCTCTTTTTTTCCCTGCAAAGGTAAAGCATAATGGACTACTATGCATCGCATACTACCCCATTATGTGTCACTTACCTGACACAGGAGCCAGCGAAGTCGCCGCTGATCCCTGTAGTCCGCCGCATCCATCTTGCTGGTGGCGTCTCGCAGCTCCGACCAATGACAGCGGCAAAGCCGCGATGACGTCACTCCCGCGCATGCGCACGGGAGTCGCGTCTCGCAGCTCCGCCGCTGCCATTCGGCGAAGCCGCGATGACGTCACTCCCGCGCATGCGCACGGGAGTCGACAAATTAGGCAAATCCATTCTTGGACTTGCCGCATTTAGTGCGCCTGCGCGCCGCTGTCTACGGCGCATGCGCCGTAGACAGCGGTGCCCATTTTCGGGCAAATATCTTCTAAACCATATAGGTTTAGGAGATATTGCTTGGACCTACAGGTAAGCCTTAATCTAGGCTTACCTGTAGGTCAAAGTGGTTTGAAGGGGTTTACTTCCTCTTTAAGGCTTACCTGTAGGTCCAAGAAATATCTCCCAAACCTATACGGTTTAGGAGATATTTGCCCGAAGACGGCGGCGCGCAGGCACACTGAGCGTGGCATCGTCGATGACGAAGATGCCGCGCAATGCCGCGCGTCTCGGCTCCCGTGCGCATGCGCGGGAGTGACGTCATCGCTGCTCCGGCGAATCACAGCGCCGGAGCAGCGAGACCCACGGAGACCCACCAAGAAGATTGACGCTCGGAACTACAGGGGACAGCGGTGACTTCACTGGCTCCTGTGTCAGGTAAGTGACACATAATGGGCTACTATGCGATGCATAGTAGTCCATTATGCTTTGCCTTTACAGGGATTGAAAGAGGAAGTAAACTCATCAAGGTTTACTTCCTCTTTAATATAGGTACAGTGTAGCATGACCGCTCAATTGTCATTCAAAGTATGACAGTGCTGAAAGCTTAAATTTGGCCTGGTCAGGAAGGGGGTAAAAGTGTCTATTAGGCAAGTGGTTAAAGTGGTTGTAAGCCTTAAGGTTTTTTACTATGCCTGGAATCCCTCCCTTATACTTACCCAAGCCCCATCACGATCCAGTGCTGTGCATGAGAGCAGAGGCTGTCCAAGCTCTGTCCCTCCTCGTAGATCGATAGCAATGGGAGTCATTAGCCATGAAACAATCTCAATAAAACTTTCCAAAGGAAAAGATTAGTATCTTTGTGGACGGTAAATCTATCCATCTGGCTTGTGGGTAAAAATGACAATGCTTTTTTGTAAAAGTTGCAATGTCTCTCCTGTAATGGGAACATTGATATATTTGTCACCTCCATGTCCTCTTCCTGATTTGTAACTATTTCAGAGGTACCTACTTCTGGATTTGTCTCCTGGCTCTTCTCTCTCCACCACTCCCCTCAACCACTCCCAATCCCCCTCTTCTTTGTACCTTTTTCTTCTTTACCACCTTTTCTTGCTGAGGTTCCCTCTCTGTCCCTCCTGACTTCCCCTCCTCTAACAAACTAACCGAATAGGTGGGGACCTCAATGTCAATATCACTAGATGTCCTCTCTCCCCCTGAATGAGAATAGGATCTATAATTTCTCCACCTTGAATAGCTCAGAGTCCTACCCATCCTAACCATTAGGTCTAATGTATTCCCAGTCTAAGTCCCACCAAAATTTAGATTGTTTCGTAATCTTTACATTTTTAATCTCTTGCTTAGTTAGTCAATTCAGTCTGGCAAACTCCTCACTCTCTTTAAAGGGTTCAAGTCCCCGTTTTCAATTGAATTTGCTCCTCCTCTACAATAATCCCCAAAAGATCAATATCATGGAAAATACACAATGCTTTCGATTTGAGCAGGAATTGGTCATCATTATGGCACTCGGCCAGCACCACTCTGTCCCTCAAACCCCTTGGGACTATCCTATTTTCTATATAGCATTCAAGGGAGGATATATCTAATTTCCTATTAAGATGTTTTACTAACAGTTTCTTATGCTCCTTGAAATGTTTCTGGAGCTCTTCTTCATAACTTTCAGTTTGGTGTGCGTCCTTCCAAAAAGCTTCCCTAATTTTGACATCTATATCGTCTCCAAAAACACATGCCATTCCTCAGACTAAGAAAAGTGCCCCACTGGTGGCAGCACTAGTGGACCCAGCCCAAGACATGGTGGGCCACATACAGAGAGTCCGCAGGCCACATGCAGCCAACTGACTGTGTGTTGGGCACCAGGGATCTAGACAGTATTGTTTATAAAAAAAAGTAGAAGAGGGTTGTCCTGCCTCAGCATCATTCATATGACTCACTAAGATAGGCAACTTACGATTCTGCTCTATGATGACCTGGTTCTAAAACAGCTATACATCAATATTTGGCGTGTCTACTCCTTCATAAGCCATAACCCAAAAGTTGTTGTTGTTCAGTCATTTAGTTGTGTTGGACTGTGATCTCATGGACGATAGCGTGTTATGCTTTTCTGTCCTCAACTGCCTCTCGAAGCTTGTTTATTCCATAGCTTTGACTATGCGACACTTTATTGGTAGGGTGATGTCTCAGCTTTTTATAATGTTATCTAGGTTTGCCATTGCTTTCCTTCCAAAAAGCAAGTGTCTCTTAAAGCGGTTCTTCACCCTAAAGGGGAAGTTCCGCTATTCTGATCCCTCCCCCCCTCCGGTGCCACAATCGGCACCTTTCAGGGGGGAGGGGGGTGCAGTTACCTGGATAATCCAGGTAACTGCACACACTTCTGGCCAGACCGCCGCAGAACCCCCGCAGACGCCCCGCTCCCCCCCCCCATTGTGTTCTGGGAAACACACAGTTCCCAGAGACACAGCGGGGGACCATAAGAGACGCGCAGCGCGACTCGCGCATGCGCAGTAGGGAACCGGGCAGTGAAGCCGTCATGCTTCACTTCCCGATTCCCTGACAGAGGATGGCGGCGGTGGCAGCAGCGAGATGAGCGATCGCTCGTCATCTGCCGCCGACATCGCTGGAACCTGGGACAGGTAAGTGTGATTTTATTAAAAGTCAGCAGCTGCAATATTAGTAGCTGCTGGCTTTTAATATTTTTTTTTAGGTGCAGCTCCTCTTTAATTTCATGGCTATAGTCACCTTCTGCCATTATCTTGGAGCCTAGGAACATAAAATCTGTCACTGTCTCCAACCCAAAAGTATACCACAGCAAAATCATGAAGAGCCATTGTCTGTGGCCTTCAGATACAGTTTTGTTGTGAATTTTTTTTCTGACCATTTTTCTGTGGTCATGGCATGGTCTCTGCCCAATTTTTATTTTTTTTATTTTGCTATTTCACACAAAATTATGTATGATGTCATCAGTCAGACTGTAACAATTCTTACATTTACTTATTTACTGATAATTCTACAGTGCCGTGCCCCCTTGATTTTTTGCATATTTGTCACACTTAAAGTGGTTGTAAACCCTCCCCCACAACTTTGTCCCATGTAAATCAGCATAAAACCCTAATGAACACTGCTTGTAGATATCTCCTTACCTGCTTAGTATTGTTGTAATCCTTTTTGTTCTTTAGAATGAAGTCACTGAGCATGCCCAGATCTCCCCTGATTTACACCACCCTCTCTATGTCTTATCTATCTGTTATCAGGACTGCTTACGGCACACAACACTTAACTCCCAGGAGACTTCAGACTCATTCAGAGCTTCCTCCTACACACCATGTGACCATGTGTCATGACATACAATGTAAACCTGGCCATTACTGCAGTCTTATCAGCTGAAGCTGATAAGTCTGACAAAGGGAAACATTAGACAGCGGCACAAGTAAATACTATGAAATAAAACAAGTCAGTTATGAACAGGGAAGCAGGGTTGCCATAGAAATGTTGGGTTGAGAAGGAGGCTTGGTTAACAATGGTGCTCAATGTAAGGGCAGAAATACACTCCACTGTGGACTCAGATAACAATACTTAACCACTTGCCGCCCGCCCTATAGCAAATAGACGGTGGCAAAGTGGTTGCATAATCCTGACCGGACGTCATATGACGTGATCAGGATTATGAGCCGCTGCCATCATTGCCCATCAGTGTAACCCCATTAGTGCCTATCAGTGAAGGAGAAAACTTACTTATTTGCAAAGTTTTGAAACTGAAACAAAAAAAAAACATTTTTTTTTTTCAAAATTTTAGGTATTTTTTTATTTGTTTAGCAAAAAATAAAAACCGCAGAGGTGATCAAATACCACCAAAAGAAAGCTCTATTTGTGGGAAAAAAATGATAAAAATTTCATTTGGGTACAGTGTAGCATGACCGCGCAATTGTCATTCAAAGTGCGACAGCGCTGAAAGCTCAAAATTCGTCTGGGCAGGAAGGTGTTTAA
The DNA here is from genome assembly GCF_037356315.1 of Lithobates pipiens. NCBI lineage: Eukaryota > Metazoa > Chordata > Amphibia > Anura > Ranidae > Lithobates > Lithobates pipiens. The sequence continues at coordinate 179,121 of NW_027507906.1, read as the reverse complement.
GTGCCTGGTATTGAAGTGGTTAAGATGGCGTGCCTAACCCCTGGAAACAAGTTTTTTGAAGTTTCTTTAAACAGTAAGTAATATGCGATTTGGGCTGGATTACAGTGGCTATAGTCTGATAATTACTTATTATAATGGACTAAATTAAGAGAAGCATCAGAATGGGAGAGTTTACTTCCTCTGTAAATGATTCAAGTGCCAGGCAGGTTTGGGAAGTTTTCTTCCCTTAATAAATGAAATCATCATTTAGCAACTGCATTTTGTATTTACTCGGGTTATCTTTGTGTAATATAAAATTTTGTTTAATGAAGAATCAAGTGGGACAAATATGGAAAAAATAAATAAAAATCAGGACTAATACTTTTTCACAGCACTGTATATGTGATCATTTTTCTTTAATGTTTCCAGAAAGATCATCTATCAAAAAACAAGCACAAGACGACTATAATCTGCAAAATATCATCAGACTGGTGCTATCTGGACTCATAATAATTGCAATTGCCGTAATCCTATACGATAATGTCAAGAAGAACTAAACTTATTTTACAGAAAGGAGATATAATTTATTGTCAGAATGTTGGATATATGGAAAATTGATATCTACCAAGCTTATACAACATCATGTGCGACTTTCATCTAACTTGGTTTTTATTCATGACTTTGATCTAAAGGGTAAGAAAAAGGGTTTAGATATCATCTGTATAAGTGATTTGGTGAAAAACGCTCCATCTGTTTCACCAAGAAGTACAAAATTATCCAAATCAAAAGCAGAGAGGCACAATTAAAATCCAATGGGCTAACCTACAAAGCCTTATTGGCAGGCACAGAAAGCCAACGACAAAGGGAATCATTCATGACCAGGGTCCTTCAGGGGTAACCAATTACCATCGCCCTCTGCTTGGCCATAACCTTAACTCCCCCTCACCACCTTGCCCAAAAGAAGACATATCACACTCGAGTAAAAGTTAAAATGGACATAATGTAGTAGACTTTTTTTTCTTAGAAATAACCACATATATTTCAATAACAATAATGCAAATAGTAGAAAACACTCAGATAAGGGTTCAGGTTATCGATGGCAACGCAGGAGTAAGACACAATCTCAATGTTCGTGGCACCAGTTACCTATGTTAGATGCCCCAGTCACAACACATGGCCTCAGGGGTGATATCAGCTAACTGCAGACTCACTGTTTAAAAATGTTATAATATGTAAACTGAGGATTACTTATACGTATCATCCATGAAAAACCCTCTTTCAGTATAAAAATAATCTCTACCATGATCAGAAAGACAATTTCCAGTGATCCCGCTTCCACTAACACAGTGCTCTAATGGAGGTACTCACACCTTCTCAGATGGACCTCACCAGAAAAAAGAGGTCAGCTTTCTCGGTAAGTATCCCAGGTAACTATCCCCAGACAGAATCCTTCTCTACAAAGACTTAGTGACTTCTATGATGAATTCTGCCACTATATATATAGGACTGCTGTCACTTTAAGGCTTCATAAATCAATATCCCCCATTCATTCAGGGCATAGCAGCTCATATAAAACACAGAGGAATCTCCATAGTGTAAAGCCATCAATGATTTATAAGGATAAGTAAATATTTCACTCACAAATAAACACAGGTCAGTGCATCCTATCCAACATGATGATAGCAGATAGCTCTGCCCACGTCACACTTCATCACATATTTATTATTTATCATCTCCCTCAGCCACCTTCTGGGTGCCCCCCCCCCCCCCCAGGAATTAGCCAAGGTCTGATAAATGTCCATAAATCAGTTGCTGGCCCTCCCATTATATTTTCTGGAATCCTGTTAGCAGGTTGAAAAAGTCAATCAGGTGCTGTTCTAGTTGGGAGTATAAGAGTTAATGCCATGTTTGGTTTCTTGGTGGGTTCCTCCCTGAGTTCAGCCCACTTGTCCTGTGTGGAATAAATTGGGTCATAAAGTAAGTAAATAAGGAATAAATATTGCTTTACCCACCTGTTGGACCGTGAAATGTCTATTTGAACTTTGTCTAAGTAAAGTATTGAAATTTTGTCCCTGTCTGGTTTCAAGTTACTGAAAGAGGTGTATCGCCGTTAACCAGCACACATAGAGTTAACATGTGGGTCTTAACACATTGGGGTATGAAGGAATCAGTGTGGAGTGAAGTAGTGTGAAGACACAAGTGGTCATCTAGAGTAAAGAAAGTGTAACTAGCAGCCTGTTGGTAGCGTGTACCTGTTATAGATGGCTTGGCCTCTAGGAGTGAGGGAAATGTTGTTGGCACTCCTACGGTCAGCGGTATGTCCCCCCAGAGCAACAGGAGCAGATTGCACCACATAGGTTCCCCATCATGTACAGATGTATGGAGGTTTGAGAGTTAAGTTAAGTGCATGTGTGGTGCCCTTGCAGATTTCACAGCGGGGCCCAATCTGCTATTGAGGAGTTGTAGTGGAAAATGCTGGACAGGTGTCCCTCCAAAATGCAAGTTATGATAAACATTGCTATGGAGAACCAAGAGTTAGCTGGAGAACAGCTACAGTGCCAGTTTGCATGGTCTACGTTTATCTCTAATGCCGTTATCATGTACCTGGTAGAAGAGCCTGAATGGACGAGCAAGGCCTCCCCTACCACTCTGACTCAGGGCCCCTGATAGAGTAAACAAAAGGCACCTGAGTGGAGAGTCACATGAGCGCCAGGAAGTCTCTGGTGGCAGCTGGGTGGCTGGTCCCGATAGAGCTGGTGGAGACACAGGGAGACTTTAGCAGAAGACCAACAGGTGGCAGCAGGTGCAGATGACAGCAGCAAGTAGCAAGGTCAGGCAGGCAGGGTCATACACGGCAGGCCAAATCGGGTACAGGGTTCAGGCAGGATCGTAGTCAGGGACAAGCCAGGTCAAGCCGGATCAGTGGTGCAGGTTCCAGGGAGAAAACAGAAGATTGGTCACAGGACAAGCCGAAGTTGGTGCAGGCAGAGTTCAAGGGGTGGTCAAGACGAGCCGGGTAGATAACAGGAATCAGGTTCACAGGAAACAGGACACTCAGAAGCTAAAAACAAAGCAGCCGACAAAGCAGCACTGGGCAAAGTACTGGCTGGACTTATATAGTTACACTTGGCACCAGCGCGGGCGCAGGCAAGTGCCGGGGCGCACGCGGGTGCGCTAGCGCTGTTCTGTTGCGCACGAAGATGCATGGCGGCTTCTGTTTGCGCTCTTGTTCACGCATGCGCACATCTATGTGACATAGCCTGGTTTCTGTACGCAACAGGAATGCGCCTTCTTCTGCAACTCAGGAGTCTTCTGGAGGAATGAGACTGTCCACTGGTGGGTGCCTAGTGTCGGTTTTCGTCCGTCGGACTAGCATACAGAAGAATGGATTTTTCGACCAGACTCAAGTCCGTCGGAAAAATTTGAAACATGTTCTAAATCTAAAGTCCGTCTGATTTTTCAACAGCAAAGGTCCAATGAAGCCCACACATGGTTAAATTGTCCAGAGGATTCAGACCTTTTCTGTCGAAAAAGTCCAGCCGTGTGTACACGGCATAGAGTAGAGGTCTGCCTTAAGGTTGAGTATTCCTCCATGGCAGCCTCAGCCTTGTCCCAGGACATTGGTGAAGATGGCACAAAGCAAAGATAAAATGTGTGTGTGTGGTAAAGTCACCATTCATAGAAACCCCTGCAATTTTATTGAGCATTTTCTGTTTGGACAAGGTCCAATCAGTCAGAGAATGTCTTGTCCCGGTTTATGTTTGTTTTGTTTTTCTTCCGTGTTTATGGGGTATTCCTGTAGATTTCTTTCCACAAGTCAAAGAAAGTTAAAGTCATCTTCCATACAAGCCCAACCCTCAGGGCTGCCATCAGGGGGGTACAGCCGGTACACATGTAAGGGGCCTGTCCGTCCAAGGGGCCCGTACCACAGGTCAAAAGCCGGACTATCCTTAAAACGAGGCAGCTGCCATGAGAGCGGACCGGCTGCCAGGATGCAGGGGAGGGTGGAGAGGTGGGTGGATCCCACGTGTGTGCAGGTCGGGGCCCGCTGACAGACGCTGTGTGGGGTGGGGTGATGTCAGCTGCCAGGACAGAGGGGCCTATGGAGGAGGACAACTGGGAGGAGGAGCCCCTCCCCGCTCTTTTGTGTACAGGTCAGAGGGACCAATGGAGGAGGATTTCGGGTGGAGGAGCCCCCCTCTTTTGTGCATGCAAGCTCCAGGAAGGTACCAGTGTGCGCCAGGCTGTGCGTGGTGGGTGGGGCCAGTTGTGCCAGTGGAGGGCCCCATGGAGGAGGAGGTCAGGGTGAAGAAGCCCCCCTTTCTTGCAGCTGCCACCAGAGATCCTGATGGAGATGGGACACAGGCTCTGCTGGACATGTCAGAGCTGGGAAGACTGGTGCTTCCCTAGGTGTGTGCGACACTGCCTCTCACCTGTTCCGTTGCACCCCACCTGTCCCGCTGCCCTCCTACCTGTGACACTGCCCCCCACTTGTCCCACTCCCCCCCACCTGTCCCGCTGCCTCCCACCTGTCATGCTGCCCTCCTACCTGTGACACTGCCACCCATGTGTCCTGCTGCCCCCTACCCATGACACTGCCCCCACCTGTCCCACTGCCCCCCTACCTGTGACACTGCCTCCCACCTGTCCCGCTGCCCCCTACCTGTGACACTGCCTCCCACCTGTCCCATTCTCTCCCACCTGTCCCGCTGCCCCCTACCTGTGACACTCCCTCCCACCTGTCCCTCTGCCCCCCACCTGTGACACTGCCTCTCACCTGCACCACTCTCCTCCACCTGAAACACTGCCTCTCACCTGCACCACTCTCCTCCACCTGAAACACTGCCTCTAATCTGTTATGCTGCCCCCTCCCCCACTTTTCCTGCTGCCCCACCTGTCCCACTGCCCCCCTTCCATGACACTTCCCCCTCCTGTCCTGCTGCCCCCCTCCTGTCCCGCTTACCTCCTCCAACGACACTTCCCCTTCCAGTCCTGCTGCCCTCTGCCTGTCCAAGTGGGCTGGCCTTTGGCAATGTTGGCGGTCAGGCCCGGGGGGGGGGGGGGGGGGTTCTGGCCTAAAGCTGTGTAAGGGGCCCCACCATTTCTGGTGGCTGCCCTGCCAACCCTAGATATGTCTGTATAATTGTGGGAGGTGTATTAAATATATTCACCTACAGAAGCAGGGACCGATATACAGTTGTACTCGTAAGTTTACATACCCTGGCAGAATTTATGATTTCTTGGCCATTTTTCAGAGAATAAGAATGATAACACAAAAACTTTTCTTTCACTCATGGTTAGTGTTTGGCTGAAGCCATTTATTATCAACTGTGTTTACTCTTTTTAATTCATAATGGCATCAGAAACTACCCAAATGACCCTGATAAAAAGTTTTATGTATTTGTGGATGAGGCTCTTTATCTTCTCAGATGGTAAAGCTGCCCATTCCTCTTGGCAAAAAGCCTCCAGTTCCTGTACATTTTTGGGCTGTCTTGCATGAACTGAACATTTGAGATCTCCCCAGAGTGGCTCAATGATTACGAGGTCAGGAGACTGAGATGGCCCCTCCAGAACCTTCACTTTATTCTGCTGTAGCCAATGACAGGTCTACTTGACCTTGTGTTTTGGATCATTGTCATGTTGGAATGTCCATGTACGTCCCATGCACAGCTTCCTGGCTGATGAACGCAAATGTTCCTCCAGTATTTTTTGATAACATACGGCATTCATATTGCCAACAATTTTGACCAAATTTCCTGTGCCTTTGTAGCTCACACATCCGCAAAACATCAGCGATCCACCTCCGTACCTTTCATCATAGGCCTTGTTGACTGTTCTCCAAATGTAGCATTTATGGTAGAAGGGATATGATTAATTATTTTTCATCGAGAACTTCTGTGCGAGGTACAAATTTAGAGACCAATAATTTTGGTAAGTATATATAGTTTATCGTGCAAACAATTGACCACAAACAGAAACATCTTTGTGTGAATTGTAGACAACTGACCACAAGTGTCTGAACAGATAGAAGCTTGGGGTAAATTAGAGCTGTGTTTTGCTGGTAGACAAGATATCATTTTAAAGGCTCATATCTCAAAATCTAAGTGTAAATTCAGGGATTTATTTTTTTGAAGTAGAAGAAGTATTTGTGCTATCCACAGCTATTGTTGTTACTTCTCAATTCGTGCCACAGTTATAATTGTTTTATCAGATGGTAAGTAAGGGAAAATCTGAAATAGAGGCATATACACCAATAAAAATCTTTTTCGCAAGTGCAAGTGAAGTCATGTGAAGAAAAATTTGAAACAAGTTCAATAGCTTTAGTGAGGTGGCTCCCTCACACCAAGTTTTTCTTCAATGGGTATCTGGCTGCAGCTCAAACCATGGAGATACAGAAAGGAGTGCCAGGCCAAAACTGGATGAAAGAGTCCAAGACAATTTGAATTGTCGGTAAGACCCCTTTCACACTGGGGCCGAGGCCACGTTAGTGCTAAAGTGCAGCTCATTTTAGCGGTGCTTTAGTGCTGTTTAACACTGGCCACTTTCCTCCTTCCTGCCCAGGCCAATTTTCAGCTTTTAAGTGCTGTCACTGCACCCAAACAACATATTTATAATTTTGTTCCCACAATTAGAGCTTTCTTTTGGTGGTATTTTATCACCACTGGGGTTTTTATTTTTTGCTAAACAAATAAGAAAAAACAGAACATTTTTTCTTTGTTTCTGTTATAAAATGTTGTAAATAAGTATGTTTTCTCCTTCATTGATGGTCACTTATAAGGCGGCACTGATGGGCACTGATGAGATGGCACCAATGAGGTGGCACTGATGAGGTGGCACTGATGGGAACTGATGACGATGACTGAACTGATGATGGGCACTAATATGCAGCACTGATAGGCACTGTTAAGCAGCACTGATAGGTGGCACTGATATGCAGCACTGATGGGCATTGATAGGTGGCACTGATGGGCACTGATAGGCAACACTGATGGGCACTGATAGGCGACACATATGGGCACTCATAGGTGGCACTGTTGGGCACACATAGGGGGCACTGATGGGCACTGGTAGGTAAAACTTATGGACACTGATAGGTGGTACTGATGGATACTGATAGATGGCACTGATAGGTATCACTGATGAGGAGGCACTGGCAGGCATTACTGATAGGCACTGATTGGCATCTATTATAGGCACTGGTTGGCATCATTTATGGGCACTGATTGGCATTTCAGGTGGTCCTGAGTGGCATACCTGGTGGTCATCATTGGTGGGCATCCCTGGTGGTCCTGGGGGGGGCATCCTGGGGGGGGGGCTGCACTCATAATCAATCAGTACAGACTGCCCTAGTCAGGAGAGCAGCCGATCGGCTCTCCTCTACTCGGGTCTGTCAGACGTGATAGAGGAAAAGCCAATGCACAGCTTTTCCTGTTTACACTGTGGTCAGTGGACTATGATAGTGTTCAAAGTTCAGTTTTAAAGGGATGAGGTGGCAACCCTAGTGATGATCAGTGATAATAATATACACTGTCACTGTACCAATGACGCTGGCTGTAAAGTGGTTAACATGTAGGGTGGTCAAAAGGGTAACTGTGTGCCTAACAAGTGTTAATGTTTGTAGTGTGTGTTGTTTTTACTAACCGATGTGCCAATTTTTTAATCCGCGAGAAAAAAAATGGCACATCACTGCTGTCTTTAGAGAGCCCTGTGTTGTTTACCAACACAGGGCTCTCTTCTGTAATTTACTCAGCCGATCAGCGGGTGATAGCCAAACAATAATTGTCTGGGACTCGCTGTGCTGTAGGGAATGGGGACCCGGAAGAAAGCCGTGATGTACAGGTACGCGATTGTGCCGGTACGAACCGACCTGTTACAGTAAATGTATTGCGGCAGGTCGGCAAGCGGTTAAGTAAAAGGGATTGCTTAGGTATGTGCTGAGAAAAATTGTAACATATTTGAGTTTGAGATCTGTTAAACATATTAGATCTTACAGCATTTCACAATATGTCATTGGGAAGTGTCACTCCACCTTGACGAAGAACCGATTTATATAAACATGTCTAGATGAGGACATAATAAAGGTTATTTTAAAAAAACTTAGATTTAAAAATGTAGAAGCATGTTATTCGCTGAACCGCTGCCTCGGAGGGGAAGGAGGGAACAAGCGCCGCCGAAATAGACAGAGCCGAATCTCCTGTGTACTCAGCTCTGCACGCAGTCACACCAAGTCCCGCCTCCTAGCATTGACGTCCTGCCATTGGCCCAGTGTTATGTCCATCATAAGAGACCCGGGCCAAGGGGTGGGACTGGGCTGGACTGTGAGCTGAGCTGAGTACACAGGAGATTTGGCTCTGTTTATTTCGGCAATAACAAGACTGTAGATGGGCACTGATCATGCTGCGAAGAGGGGCAAGACTGCAGACGGGCACTGATCATGCTGCAATGATGGGCAAGGGTGCAGATGGGCACTGATTAGACTACAATGATGGGCAAGGCTGCATGGGACAACAGGATATCCTGTTCCCACTTCCGGGAGCCTCAGCGGTGGCTTTTGACATCACCGCCCGGCTCCCACCTCCTCCCCCAGTCTCCGGATTGGCTCTTGGGTTTTGCCACCGCTATTCATGGTAAGGGAAACCAGCCAGTTCCCTACTGCACATGTGCGAAGCACGTTGAGCTTTCTGAATGGCCCAGTGGAGGAAGGAGGAGGGTGCCCAAACTTCCAAGGGTGAAGCGCAGTCTCCCAGAAGTGGGGAAGGGTACCTATCAAAAACAGGTACCCATTTCCCCTGACCCCCTCCCCACCGAAAGTTGCCAAATTAACTTAAAGAGGAAGGGGTGTGGTTTACAGATGATAAGGTGGGTCTTAAACAGGAAGGAGTGTGGCCTTGACAGGAAGGGGTGGGCCATATTTAAATTAGGGTGTGCATGAGCATGGAGATCGAGATGCTAAAAGGACTTCCTTTGCGGCTAGGTGCTGAATTTGGGAACAGGAAGCGCGGTGCCCGAAGAAGCACGGGTTACCGATGCTTGCTTATAGTTTGATGAGCTCTGCCGCTGCAGGATGGATGGAGCAGGGGGAGCAGAACTTGCTGTGTTCAGATGAACAGAGAAACCAGGATCCAGGCCAGAAGTCATGCACAGATAGATCAGTCCAAAGAATACACAGGGGTGAGTCAAGGTCAAACACAGGCAGGGTCCAGATACAAGCCGAAGGTCAAGCTGGGAGATCAGGAAGCAGAAGCAGAGTTCAGGAACAGGCCAAGGGTCAGACTAGGAGATCAGGAAGCAAGGTCGGAGGCAAGCCGGGTCACAGCGGTTATCTCAGACCCAGAAGCAAGGTCAAGGTACACAAGGCAGCTGAGGAGATAATCCAGCAAGGTCCTGTACTTGCAGGCTGGCTTAAATAGGGCCAATGGCTTCAGCGTTAGTCACGCCAGTTGTGCACCGTCGTGCACTTGCAGTATTGTGCATGCGTGTGCTCTGATGCATGCTGATGAGCACCGGCATGCGCCAATGCACGCTGATGCACAAGTCTTAGGACTCTCTGTGGGCGTCCATGAGTGTTCGGGGCAGCATTGCCAGTACCGTGACCGCCATGTCCCTGACAAGTACTATTAATCCCTTCCTTTATTTAACCCTCTAAATTGGTTATCAGTGGCAGTAAAATGTAACCTGAAAAATTCTTCCCTGATCACGCTGATTTTATGCCAGGATTATAATATACGTTTGGTCTGAGATCACTTCATCTGACAGTACCATCTGTTTTAGTATTGGTTCTCAAATGTAGACAGTATTCTAGCACCTGGCTGCCACCCTGGAAAGTGCCCACAGTTGGCAGCACTAGTGGACCCAGCCCAGGACATGGAGGGCAGCATTAGGGATGGGCTTTATGTTCGAGTCAAACATGAGTTTGATTCGAACATTGGTTGTTCGCCAGTTCAAACAATTTTGGGTATTCGCTGCAAATTTGAAAGCCGCGGAACACCCTTTAAAAGTCTATGGGAGAAATCAAAAGTGCCTAGTATGGAATTTAGGGGGACTCCCACGCATTTTCTTTTTACATTTTGGTTCGGGGTTCTCCTGTGGGGAAATTTCATGCCGTTTTTATCAATGAACTGTTATGTGTATTGTCGGACCGACAATTCATTATAGCCACGAGTAGTTTTAAATGACTTTTTTTCCTTTAGAAATGTCATTTTGCTGTCAGACTAACCACGGGAAACATGTGCCCCTTTACAGGCATACTATAGACACCCCCCAGGTATGAAATTTAAAGGAATATTACACTTTTATTGTTTCACTTTAAGCATTATTAACCACTTCAATACAGGGCACTTAAAGAGGAAGTAAACCCTGATGAGTTTAGTTCTTCTTTCATTTCCTGCAAAGGTAAAGCATAATGGACTACTATGCATCGGATAGTAGTCCATTATGTGTCACTTACCTGACACAGGAGCCAGCGATGTCACCGCTGTCCCTGTAGTCCGGCGCATCCATCTTCTCGGTGGGTCTTGCTGCTCCGCCACTGTCATTTGGCGAAGCCACGATGACGTCACTCCCGCGCATGCGCACGGGAGCCGCCACGCACGGCATCTTCGTCGTTGGCGGTGCCGCGCTCAGTGCGCCTGCGCGCCGCAGACAGCGGTGCCTATCTTTCGCCAAATATCTCCTAAACCGTCTAGGTTTAGGAGATATTTCTTGGACCTACAAGTAAGCCTTAATCTAGGCTTACCTGTAGGTCAAAGTGTGTTGTAAGTGTTTACAACCACTTTAAACACCTTCCTGCCCAGACCAATTTTGAGATTTCAGCGCTGTCGCATTTTGAATGACAATTGCGCGGTCATACAACACTGTACCCAAATGAAATTTTTATCATTTTTTCCCCACAAATAGATCTTTCTTTTGGTGGTATTTGATCGCCTCTACAGTTTTTATTTTTTGCTAAACAAATAAAAGAATACCGAAAATTTACAAAAAAAAAATGTTTTTTTGTTTCAGTTTCAAATCTTTGTAAATAAGTAAGTTTTCTCCTTCATTGATGGGCACTTATGGGGCTGCACTGACGGGCACTGATAAGGCAGTACTGATGGGCACCTATGAGGTGGCACCAATGAAGTGGCACTGATGAGGTAGCATTGATGGGCACTGATGGGCACTGATAGGCAGCACTGATGGGCAATGATATGTGGCACCGATAGGCAGCACTGATGGGCACTGATAGGTGGCACTGATGGGTGACACGGATGGGCGCTGATAGGTGGCACAGATGAGCACTGATAGGTGGCACAAATGGGTACTGATAGGCGGCATTGTATTGTATTATATTGTACTGATGGATGCCAATCAGTGCCAAACAATAATGCATGCCAATCAGTGATGCCCATTGTGGGCACTGATTGGCATCCATTGTGGGCACTGATTGGCATCCATTGTGGGCACTGACTGGCAACCCTGGTGGTCTAGGGTGGCATACCTGGTGCTGGGCATCGCTGGTGGTCTGGTGGCATCCCTGGTGGTCTAGGGTGGCATACCTGGTGCTGGGCATCGCTGGTGGTCTGGTGGCATCCCTGGTGGTCTAGTGTGGGCATCCTTGGGGGGACTGCACTGATAATCGATCAGCACAGACACCCTCTGTCAGAGGAGGAGCCAATCGGCTCTCTTCTACTCGCGTCTCACAGACGCGAGTGAGGAAAAGCCAATCAATGTCTCTTCCTTGGCAGACCTTGGCAGAATGCTGGCACACTTTGATCAGCCGTGATTGGACACGGCTGATCACGTGGTAAAGAGTCTCCGTCAGAGACTCTTTACTGAGATCGTAGTTGCAGGGTGTCAGACTGACACCCCGCAACAACGATCGCCGCAATGCACGGCCCGGGGGCGTGCAGCGGGTCAAAAACCTGAGGACGTCATATGACGCCCGGTCAGGATTTTGAAACCACTTTGCCATCGTCATTCTGCTATAGGGCAGCGGCAAGTGGTTAAAATCACTGCTCCCGGAAAAATTGCAGTTTTGAAAACCTTTTTTTGCATTGATACATGTCCCCTGGGGCAGGACCCAGGTCCCCAAACACTTTTTATGACAATACTATGCATATAAGCCTTTAAAATAAGCACTTTTGATTATTCATGTTCGTGTCCCATAGACTTTAACGGTGTTCACGTTTTCGAACAAATGTTTTGCCTGTTCGCATGTTCTGGATGCGAACCGAACAGGGGGGTGTTCTACTCATCCTTAGGCAGCATACAGACAGCGAGCAGGCTCCATACAGCCCATGGACAGTGTGTTGGACACCAGGGATCTAGACAGTATTGTCTCTAAGCCCTTGTACACACGTTCGGACATTTCGACAATAAAATCCGTCGGATAAATTCCGATGGATTTAATCCGGAAGTGATGTTGCATGCACACGGTCGGACAAAGTTGTCGGAATTTCCGGTTGACAAGAACGCGATGACGTAAACCGCGTATGGCGGGACTAGAAAAGAGAAGTTCAGCACCACGTCCGGCACCCTTTGGGCTCCTTCTGCTGATCTCGTGTTTATCACGTGTTTAGTAGAAGTTTGGTGAGAGACCATTCGCGCTTTTTCAGATTTGTGCTTCAGATCATTACTGCTCTTCAGTTTGTGCTTGTCGGTGCGTATCTGATTATCAGTGCGTGTAGTTAGTTCACATTTGTTGGTCATTGCGGACTGCATCTTGGTATATAGTACGCTTTGATTTGCATTGCTTATTGTCAGCTCGTTTCTGGTTTTCAGTTCGTTCTTTCAGGCATTGCTGTTTATCGGTGCCTTCTGTTGTATGTTCTGACCAGCCGACCGTTTTAAGCCATGTTTTATGTAAGTACTCATCGTAGAGTTTGTGCTGTGCAGGGGCTTGGTGTTGGGCTTTTAGCTTTGACACAAGCCCGGTCCATGAACAGGGCGAGGAGGAGTTTGTGGGCCAAGAATTGGTTGCTCCAGCATGACCAGCTCTCGCACATGCCTTTGCTTTGTGAGACCCGGGAGAATAATTCTGATGATTTCAGGAATTATCTCCGGATGACGGACCCCGTTGTTCACCATCTGCTGGCTTTGCTGTCCCCTTATATCAGCAGGCAGGATACTTGCATGCGGCAAGCCATCACTTCCGGAGCAGAGGCTCATCGCCACGTTGCGGTACTTGGCGGCAGGGAGAAGTCTTCAGGACCTCAAGTTCTCGACAGGCATCTCCCCCCAGGTTCTGGGAATCATTATTCCAGAGACCTGTTCTGCCATCATACAGGTCCTGCAGAAGGACTATATGAAGGTAAGTTTTTCTCCTTTAACATCACATTCTATGTATTTAATGTTTGCTAACGTATTGGATTTCTTTCCTCATTCCCTAATTACCATGATTGCAATATGCTCTAATTGATATGCTGTGCCCCTTTGTCCTCCTGCATGCTGGAAGCTTTTCAAGTTCCTTTTTTGTCCTTCATGCATATTTGCCTTCACTAACTTCCCCAGCATGCTCTTTTGGGCCCATAAACTTATAGCCTAGTCACTTAGCAATGTATTTTGTCAGCTCCATAGTATTGCTTTCCCCTAAACACCCCCTAAAATTAGTACAAATGTTATGTGTGTGCTTAAATTCATGCAGAGTGCCAGATTTTTTTTTTTTGGTGTGCCAAACTCATTGGGAACCCCCCTCCCCTTGTGTTATATCTGTATTTTTTAGGGCTGTTACTGATTAAAATTTTCCTGTTCGATTAATCTATTTATTTTTTAATCGATTAATCGACTAATTTCGATTAATTATAACGCACATACAGATCCAACTATTTTTAGCTGATCTCCTTGCATTGCAACTTTGCATTAGTCAGTGGTAAATGTGGTATACACTATATACAATCACCCGACACTAGTTAGTTTCCACAATCCATGACTTAACTTCACAGTTCACACAAATACGTTTTAAATTCAAACTGTAGCACTGACTTAAGTAATTTAAACTTCTCTCACCTCTCCTTAGATCTCAGCAAGGACGCCAGGTCATGGATAGAAAGAAAAGATCTAAGTGCTCACCGCTTAAGTATAAGATTTAATTGTTGTGTTCAAACACAAACTACTCACATAAAGATGATAAAAACACAGCATGTAAAGCCGACAATCGTGTTAGTTCCATAGGGCAGCAACGAGTGACGTCATGCGTAGCTCCTCCCCCATACGCGTTACATTCAATCAGAACTTCAACGTCACTGGACTCCTCCCCCTTCCCTTCATTAGCAGACGGAGGCACTTGGGAAAGGGGGGGGAGTCCAGTGATGTTGATGTCCATGATGTCACCGGATCTCCGAAAGAACTTCCTGAAGACCCAGAAGCCAGCGGAGAGGTGAGTATTTTGATCAATGAAAAAAATTTTGATCGATCTAAACAATTAACGATTAATTGAGGAATTCATCTTTAATTTCCACAGCCCTAGTATTTTTATAACTTTTTATCTGTACATATGAACAGTTATGTATTACAATACAGGTAGAGGTAGACCTCATCTGAAAGGCAACTGCCAGTGGCTCATGAACCACTCATGAGAGGCTGGAAATGAATATAAATGGAACCTGTGCTTTGCCCTCTATCTAAATTTTCTGTTCAAAATTGACTTGATATGTCCTAAGAGATTTTGCCTGGAGAACGATGAGAGCAGGAGGTCCTGAGAAGAGCTGATTACCCAATCACCTTAATTCAACCACCATGTAATGGGTCAAGGCATGTTGAAGAGCATAACAGGAGTTGTGTAAATTCATGAAACCACCTGGTTCTATATTTATAATCCAACCACTATGGTGCCATGAAGACTGGGTCAGGTCCAAGATACATGGCTAAAAATTTGAAATTGTGTCTAATTATCAGAGTAGGGATGTTAGGCTACTATCAAATGTGGGTAATAGTGAGAGTTGAAAGCTCTGGTTTAGAGATGGTTGTTTCTGAAAATGTTCCTAGAAATAGTTTAATCTTTGGAAATTTCACCCCTGGAGTCTCAGGACATGTTCAAAGACAGAACATTAAACCCCAATAGTAACTTCCTAGAATTAAAATATCAATGTCTAAATTATTCAGCAAAATATAAATGACTTTATGACAGTTTTATATTTATTAACTTTTACTCTGATTTCTAGGTGGAGATCTACTATATTCCCACATTCATATCAGGCTTAAACCACAAAGTGCGTTCTATCAGTATTTTTAATAAATGATCATTTACATAATCCTTTAATTGCAATTATATTAAAAATGAACCCAAGACAAACAGCTAAATACACATACCTCTCTTGCCTGCCAAAACAAATTCTGTATTTCTGTCCATCCAATTCTGAGATATACACAGCTCTTCTACACAGCACAGTCCTGTCTGGCAGAAGAGTGGACCTAATTTTTCCCTGCTGCAGTTCAGTAATGCCTACAGGTGTCCTCCCCACACCCACCCTGTGACTGGACAGTGAAAGGAGAAGCAGCAGACTGATGAGCTCATCTCTTTGTCACCCTTCTATGAGCAATCCACATTTACTGCAGCAGATCTGATTGGCTCTTTGTATTGCTTCTAGTTGGCTTTTGCTGTACGTAGACTTCAAAAGGCTCATGCAAAGTCACACTCTGGTCCTCCTTGAAATAAAAATTAAAAAATAAGTTTAATGATGTATTATTAAAAACAATACTTTTTGTCTTTTATATCTGCCTGGAGTTTACCTTTTAATTAGGGTTTAAAGGGGTACAAGTTCAAAATGCCATTTTATTCACGTATCTTTTTCTCTGACTTTTTAGCTTCCTCAGCTGCAACCAGTGGAAAGTGTGAGTAACAAATGTTTATTCTACCTCTTCTGCTAAGTAATCCTGACACAAACGATATGAAGTAACACAACACTTAACAGTTTATTAGTATGGATACAAAATGCCATGGTCTCCAAAAAAAAAAAAGATGAAATTCTTTTGAAAATTGACATTTTAGCTGGAAGTCGATAGCAAACCCTTGCTTTAGGTGTAACCAGCTCTATTTCTGATTGAATCCATAGATAAAATTAAGTATATCTTATTTTTTTTTTTTATGTAGAATTCACGTTTTTTTTTTCATCTACAGGATATTATCTATTCGGACATAAAGAAAAGGACACCATTATTAGCCCTTGTACACATGGTCGGATTATCCAACAACATGGTCCGATCGGACATTTTCCGTCGGAATGTCCGACCGTGTGTACAAGGGCTAAGAAGTGCTCAACTGAATTCAACAACCGATATATCAACCTACCTACCTAGCAGGAGAGCTTTCAGCCTTGTCGGCGATCAAAGAGTCTCCCCTCTCCCCTCTTTTTAAATTTTATTATTTTATCTACATAGTCTCATTCACGTGATAACCAGGCCTTGTTCTTAGGAAACTTTGCCATTGTCCCAGTAGCCTACCGTTGACATTCTTTCTCAATGAAAAATCCCCCAAGGTTTTTTCACATTATCTCTACCTTTCAGGAATAAGGCGCTAGATACTCCATTTTATCAGGAGCAATAAGTCATTGGGTTGTAATTACATGCACGTCGTCCATGCATACCTGATCCTCTATACTGATATGTTTCCTGTCATCGCTATTGTTTCTCTACCGGTGGTAGGGTCCTAAAAATCACTCTTTATTAGACTCTATCGCTGTTTAGGCTCACATTGGGCCTGCATGACTTTGAGCATGTGATATTGTATATGATTGTTAATTACCTTCAATAAAATATTTTTGGAACAAATAAAACTGAGTACTTTGCTGCTATGAATTGCTCTTTGAGCAAAGAAAATCTAATACAATACAACAAATAGAGATTATTCTTATTATTGTCATTATCATCATGATTAAGCTGGTTCAGATGTTTCTTTGCCTTACCATGGACTTCATATTCTTCCTGGGGTTTCCAAGGTAAATGTATTTGCATATGACAAATATATCCTACAGAGAGGGCGCATCTTTAGGCAAAGTTGTGTTGTTTGTCATTAAAATGCTTGTTCTATAATTCCTATGTAATCTATGGTCATCTGAGTTTCCTTCAACCTTTACTCTGATGGCTTTGAGGAGCCCACATCTTTTAGAAAAAAAAAATGCTGGGAAGATGCAGTCTGACGGGAGCTTTTCATCGTATATTCCGACCATGTGTATGCCCCATCTGCCTTTTTACGTTGAAAATTCAGACGGGCTTATATAGAGAACATGTTCTATATTTTTCCGACAGAACAAATTCCTATCGGGAAAACAGCTCGTCTGTATGCTGTTTTGACGTACCAAAAATGGTGCATGCTCTGAAGCAAGTACGAGACGTTGTACGTGTTGTCCCGTCGTACGTGTTGTTGCATTCTTGACGGTCGGAATTTGGTGTGACTGTGTGTATGCAAGACAGCTTGAGCGGAATTCCATTGGAATTCCGTCAGAAAAACCTGTTTATTTTCCAACGGCAAAACCGGTCATGTGTAACTGACAGATTACATTCATTCAATTTGCCTTCCAGTGTTTCCATAAGAATGCAGGTATAAATAAATATCCAAGGTTTTAGAGCTCTGTCTAGACTGGGAAAGCCATGTACAACATGGAGGATCTAACGATTGACTTCTGCCGAATGGGAACATTGTTAAATTTTTATTCTATCAGCTCATGCAGCCAATGGGCTACAGCATTGATCAATGTATTCTGACAGCAGAGGAGTCCCACTGTCAGAATACAATAGTGCAGCGGAGAACATCCCCCCATCGCCCTTGAATGTGTGGATGGGGCGAAAGTGTGGATGGGGGATGAGTATGGAGCAATACACTAGCAGCAAATTTGTGAATTTCGTTGAATTTTGATCTTATTAGTTACATAGTTACATAGTCAGGTTGAAAAAAGACACAAGTCCATCCAGTTCAACCAAAAAAAAATATATATATATATATATAATAAATATACCAGCCCATATACCCAATTCTATACCCACAGTTGATCCAGAGGAAGGCAAAAAACCCCAGCAGAGCATGATCCAATTTGCTAAAGCAGGGGAAAAAATTCCTTCCTGATCCCCCGAGAGGCAATCGGATTTTCCCTGGATCAACTTTACCTATAAATTTTAGTACCCAGTTATATTACGTACACTTAGGAAATAATCCAGGCCTTTCTTAAAGCAATCTACTGAGCTGGCCATAACCACCTCTGCAGGGAGTCTATTCCACATTTTCACAGCTCTTACTGTGAAGAAACCTTTCCGTATTTGGAGATGAAATCTCTTCTCCTCTAGACGTAAAGAGTGCCCCCTTGTCCTCATTGTTGACTGTAAAGTGAATAACTCGACACCAAGTTCCCTATATGGACCCCTTATATATTTGTACATGTTTATCAAATCCCCCCTTAATCTCCTCTTATCAAGAGAGAATAAATTCAGTTCCTCTAATCTTTCCTCATAGCTGAGTTCCTCCATGCCTCTTATCAGTTTGGTTGCCCTTCTCTGCACTTTCTCCAGTTCCCCGATATCCTTTTTGAGAACTGGTGCCCAAAACTGAACTGCATATTCCAGATGAGGTCTTACTAATGATTTGAACAGGGGCAAAATTATGTCTCTCTCTCTGGAGTACATACCTCTCTTAATACAGGAAAGGACTTTGCTCGCTTTGGAAACCGCAGCTTGGCATTGCATGCTATTATTGAGCTTATGATCTACCAAAACCCCCAGATCCTTCTCCACTATGGATTCCCCCAGTTGTACTCCCCCTAGTGTGTATGATGCATGCATATTCTTAGCCCCCAAGTGCATAACCTTACATTTCTCAACATTAAACCTCATCTGCCACATAGTCGCCCAATTAGACAGAGCATCCAGGTCGGCTTGTAAATTGGCGACATCCTGTAAGGACGTTATTGCACTGCATAGCTTGGTGTCATCTGCAAAGACGGAAATGTTACTCTTGATCCCAGACCCAATGTCATTTATAAAGATATTAAAAAGCAAGGGTCCCAGCACTGAACCTTGGGGTACACCACTCATAACCTTAGACCATTCAGAGTAAGAATCATTAACCACTACTCTCTGAATTCTGTCATTAAGCCAGTTTTCTATCCATCTACAAACTGATGTTTCCAAACCTGTAGACTTTACCTTACGCATGAGCCGTGTGTGCGTAACTGTATCGAACGCTTTTGCAAAATCCAAATATATCACGTCCACCGCCACCCCTATGTCCACGGTTTTACTTACCACCTCATAAAAAGAAATCAGGTTTGTCTGACAACTCCTGTCTTTCATGAATCCATGCTGTCTGTTGCTCAAAATATTTTTTTCCTGCAAGAACTCGTCTATGTGGTCTTTTATTAATCCCTCCAGTATCTTCCCAACTATAGAAGTTAAACTAACGGGTCTATAATTACTTGGTAAAGACTTTGTTCCCTTTTTAAATATAGGCACCACATTGGCCCTGCGCCAATCCAGTGGTACTATTCCTGTCATTAATGAGTCCCTAAAAATTAGATACAATGGCTTTGAAATTACAGAGCTCAATTCTTTTAGGATCCGTGGGTGGATGCCATCAGGTCCAGGTGCTTTATCCACCTTTATTCTGTCCAAATATTTCTGGACCATATCACTTTTGAGCCATTGTGGATTTGGGGCTGTGTCACTACCACCCCCATTATGGACATGAGCTCCCCCATGCTCCTTTGTATACACAGAGCTGAAGAAAGTATTTAATAAGTTAGCCTTCTCTTTGTCCCCAGTCACCCACTCCAGATTATTTTGCAAAGGGCCTACATGCTCAGACTTAACCTTTTTACTATTAATATATTTGAAGAATTTTTTGGGGTTTGTCCTACTGTCTTTTGCAATCTGTCTTTCATTCAGAATTTTTGCATCCTTGATTTCCTTTTTACATATTCTGTTATATTCCTTGTAACATTTAAATGACACTAGCGTTCCTTCATTATTGGTGGACTCCTATATATCTTGAAGTACACTGTGACCTTTTTTGTCTCCGTACTATAGGATTGTGTATCTGTTGACTCTTTGTAGATGGAGGGTGCCTTTTTATTTTTCCCCACCCCTTTTTATGATTGTTGTATTTTAATGTATATCCAATAAATTTTGTTATTTTTTTTTTATACCTATAGATTCATGCTGTGCCTACAAAATCCATGTCCTGAGAAGCTGAATTAGCATCTTCCATTTTTTTCGTCACAATTTGGATGTTGGCAAGGTGAGGGTCTTCCTCCCCAGGGAAAAATGTCAGTCATAAAACATTGGTGGAACTTTGAACCCTTCATCTGCCCAGGGTTGCCATTAGAAATCATGGGTCCTCATGCATTATACATCATAGCCCCTGCTTAACCCCCCCCCCCCGCACCTAGAAAAAAAGCAGCAGAGTGCTTCTGTGGACTGTGAGTTTGACAAAATTGTGCCAACAGTGGAAAAAGCTTTAAACTCGAGTCTATGTAGAAAGTGCCGGAGTCAGAAGTGCAGGGGTCAAGACTTTTTTTGGTCTCCAATTAATCCCTATATTCCTGGTGTACTGCAGGCTGTGCCTACTTCTGCCAGCAATCAGATCCCCCATCTATTACCTTGTACTTGGCACAGTATTCCACACAGTCCCTCCACCCTTCACTGTAACTGCACCCCAAACAAAGTCTGGTACCCACCAGATCACATTTGACTTCAGCTGTGTCTCGTGTCACTATGAATACCATGACAGTGGCCAGAAACTATCACAACACATCTCGCAAGACTATACCATAAAAACCTTCATGCTGCAGGCTAAGGGCAAGCAGGATAGTGGTCTGCAAGGGACACTGCTCCGCGCTGTGCAGCAAAACTGTATGAAAAGCATTTTATAGGGGTAAGCTATGTGGGCAGCCCCTGCCAGGCCTGGGTCCCCTTGCTGACCCACTGGGGCCTGGGCTTTGTACAGGAGGGCTGCCTGTACTCCTCTATCAGCAGCCCTATATTTGCCCACTGGAGCTTCCAAATAGAATCACATATAGGGGTTGTTTTGCTTGCATATGATTGGATGATGGAAGTCAGCAAAGCTTCTGCTCATTTACTAAGCTTAGGAGAACCTGCTCTTGCAGAGTACACAGTTTATTTGCCTTTAGTAAATCAACCCCTAAGAATCCATGAACTGGTCCCTTGGATCCTGAGAGATTCAGTACCAGGCTATAGATAATCTTTGTACATAGTTTGATCAGAAGCCTCTATGAGCAATCTATGAGTAATAGACACATCTTGAAGTTCAGCAGCTCATGCGTTGTGAGATGGTTATCTGGAAAAAAAATATCACTTCTCCTTAAATGGCAAAACTGCCACCAGAATGGTAAACATATAGAAATAGATATTACTGGACAGGAAGAGTAAGGCCGCGTACACACGGGCGGACTGTTCGCCCAACTTTGTCCGATGAACAGTGTTTCAGCGGACAGTCCGCTCGTGTGTGGGCTTCAGCGGACAGTTTCAGCGGACAGTCTGACGAACAAAGTTTTTCGGAATTCCCGTTAGACTGTCCGCTGAAACTTGGTTTGTGTAGGCTTGTTCGTCAAACTAAGTCTCGCGCATGCTCAGAAAGAATTTTCAGGGCGGACAGGGCGGAAGCGCTCGGTCTTGTAAAACTAGTGTTCGTATTGAAGCTAGCATATTCGTCATGCTGCTAATTTTGTGGTTTTTTAATATAGCCCGTTCTTTTCTTCTTCGTAATGCAAGAAAAGTGAAGTAGCTTTGCTGCTTATATTCACACAGAGTTATACCACATGTTTTTATTCATCCTCATCCTATGATTAATCTTCCAATTATAGAAAAAATATGTTCAAAATTTATAAAAAAAATAAAAAAAACCCTAAAAAAAAAAAAAATTATATATATATATATATATATATATATATATATATATATATTTTTTTTTTTATTTCTTAAAAAAAAAATATAGAATTTATCTATTACTATATATTTTTGGAACTACTATTGTCATATTTTTTTTTTTTTTTGGGGGGGGGGGGGGGTTGAAACAAGATGGACTTGCATTTTTTTTGGCCAAGCAGGACTATGCAAGTAGAGATAGATAGATAGATAGATAGATAGATAGATAGATAGATAGATAGATAGATAGATAGATAGATAGATAGATAGATAGATAGATACCCAAACCAGCATTTTTTGCTTACACATGATTGCATGTTCAAAATCAGCACAGCTTCCCCTCATTTCAAATGTTAAGCCTCAAATTTACAGCGACTGCACTTCCAAGTGCACTTGCAGTGCTTTAAAAATTGCACTTGAAGTTAGCATATTTACATGAACGTGTGTTTTGTAAATAACCCCCAGAGTCTTTTGACATGTATCTGCATACTCACAAATAAACTTTGTTTTTTAAGCCAAAATTAAAAAAAAATATATAAAAAAAAAAACATACAAGATTTTTTTGAAATAATAAATTTTTATTTTTCCTCAGAACAAAAATAAATCAAGAGGGAGGCAACACTGGAGACAATTTTGACATTTGTGAAGCCTTTTGTCCCCCAGGCACACATCAAGTGAGTGGCCACCAAAATTCCGAACCTGTGTAGCATGTAAATAGGGAGCACAACATGGTCCTAGAATCCCAAAGACCAGGAACAGCAGCAGATGAGATCTATGTCCCCAGAATGTGGTACTACAACAGCCTGCGTCTTCTTTCAGAGCAGACTGAAGCCAGGCAGTCACTTGCGACTCTTCCGTCTAGCCTTCCCTCCACGCGTCGCTGGAGGCTGTGCCTCTGGTGGTGGAGTTGTGGTAGGAGGAGGAGGAGGAGGAGGAGCAGTAGGGTCTGCGTTGTAAAGCTTGGTGGTGGGTGTGAGCTCACCCTTCAGACCCAGTTGGATGGCATCAAAAAATATTGCTTCACACAAGTTTCTTTGGGGTTTGTCCATTTCAAGTAGCTTACTAGCCAGATAAGTGGCATAGGCCTCCTCCGGATTGGGGGGTTTGGACAGAACTTGTGTGGCTTGGCGTATAAGCGCCAAGGACTCCTCCTCTGTATGGGCCATCCTCCTGGGCCTTTTGCTGGCTAGGCGGAGGGGAGGGACCTGGCTCTCAGTCCTACTCCTGCTGGGCCCAGCTAGCTCCTGCGTGTGGCTGGTCCCGGCCTCCTCCTCCATACCACTGGTCCCGGCCTCCTCCTGGGTGAGCTCATCCTGTGTAAAAAACAAAGAAATCAATAAATAAAATATGTCTATATTTTGAAATCATCAATCACTAACAATTTTACAGTTCTCACTTGCAAATACATTTGTCTTGAAATACAAAAGGCTATCATTTTGACACCATCATTTTTCCATCAGTTCACCAAGATTTGAGCCACATTTGTGGAAACTACTGTATCCTTCTATCTAATTTAATTTGTGATGAAATCCTAGATTTGGAAGCAATTCAAACATTGAACTTTACATCATTGATATTTGAGCAATCCAAACTTTAGAAAATAAAATATACCTGGCTCCAGCTGGGCGCATCAACTTCGTCCAGCAAGGAAGGGTCTGGATCTTCCAGGGATGGCTCACCTGAGGCGGAGGGAAGGGTGGAGGGACGGGTAGACGGAAGAGTCGAAAGTGACTGCCTGGCTTCTGACGTGTCATCCAGAAAACGCAGCCTGTCATAATACCACAGCTTGGGTACATAGACCTGACCTGCTGCTGCTCCTGATGTTTGGGACTCTAGGATCTTTCTTTGCTCCCGCCTATACACGCTACGCAGGTTCTTAATTTTGGCGTTCACAAAGTCAGTGTCTGCCTGGGGGAGTCGGGTTTTCACAAACGCCAAAACTGTCTCCAGTGTCTTCTTTCGGGCAGCACGGCTTGAATATTGGGGGTGTTTTGAATCCCAAAGATTACTGTGCGACTAAACTAAATCTAGAAATGTTGAAAGGAAGGCCTCCTCCTTAAAGGGGTCTGGGGTATACCTTTGCATTTTCTGAAAAAAAAACAACAAAAAAAAAAACAAAAACAAAAAAAAAAAAAAAGTCAGACCAAATGCACACTATATTGTGACAATGTAGGCGAGACACACACTACCACACACGCTACCCCCCCACACACACACTACCCCCCACACACACACTACCCCTCCCACACACACACAAACACTACCCCCCCCCCCCCCCCCCACACACACACACACACTACTGCCCCATACACATACACACACACACACACACACACACTACCCCCCACACACACACTACCCTTCCCACACACACACTACCCCTCCCACACACACACTACCCCTCCCACACACACACTACCCCTCCCACACACACACACTACCCCTCCCACACACACACACTACCCCTCCCACACACACACAAACACTACACACACACACACACACACACACTACACACAGTACTGCCCCATACACATACACACACACACACTACCCCTCCCACACACACAAACACTACCCCCCCCCACACACACACACACACACACACACACACTAACCCCCCCCCCCCCCCCCACACACACACACACACACACACACACACACACACACTACCCCCACCCCCCTATACACCCACCTCCACCCCCACACTACCACACAAAACAACAACCCCACTCAACCACCAACCCACATAAAAATCAATTAAACATCAATAAGATTAAAATTCAATATGCACATTCCTAACGCAGGCTTTAAATTAAACGAAAATAAAACGATATCTATCTTACCGTCGCGTGTAGCACTCGCTGCTTCCGTTCGGACAAGCGTACGGCCTCGCGGTAACGTTTTATATACAGCGCATGCGCTCAGGCTCCGCCTGCGTCGCCCGCCCCTGACATTCCTTGTGACCGTATTTCCCCGCCCCTTTTACCCTCGTTCCGCTGTGGGTGAATGATAGGAGAAAATGGCGGATGCAAATTCTATTAGCAGCGTGAGCAGCGCGGAGGAAAGCCATGGCCCCCATGCTTCTGGAGCAAGGAGGAGATACAAGGCCACCAATATGGCCTTTGAAGAGATGGTGGAGATGGTGGCTATATTAAGAAGGGAGGACTATGATGGGGAACATGGCCCGTACCCTAAACCCAATGTCCGGAAAAGCGGCATCTTGGAGGAGGTCGTCACAACTTTGTACAACAAATTTGGGGTACGAAGAGGCAAGGACCAGCTCCGGAAACGATGGTCCGACATCAAGTCCAGGGAGCCGGAGCAATATCATCGCATCAAAAAGGCCCTGAAAAAAAAGTGAGTAAACTCAGCGTTTATCGTGACTGTCGAACATAATCGTTCGTGTAGGTATTGTATGTGAATCTGGCGGATTTGATCGTAATCGTTCGTGTAGGTACCGTATGTGAATCTGGCGGATTTGATCGTAATCGTTCGTGTAGGTATTATATGTAAATCTGGCGGATTTGATCGTAATCGTTCGTGTAGGTATTATATGTAAATCTGGAGGATTTGATCGTTTGTGTAGTTAATAGTTCATGTAATGAGCGCATATGGTTGTTCGTATATGTGGGCGTAAATAGCATGAATTTGTATATGGTGTAAATTTATCTGGTGTTGGATTAGATTTTAATTAGTTATTCATTTTTGTGTATTGTTCATGATAAACTGAATTGTCACGCTCAGTTTATAGGATATAAATTTTTAATAAAGTTTCATAAATTTATTCAGTGCAATGTAGACTCAATAAAAAAAGATGAGATAGATAGATAGATAGATAGATAGATAGATAGATAGATAGATAGATAGATAGATAGATAAAATGCTGGTTCAACATCTGGACTGGGAAACATTTAAAGGGGTTCTGCACTCATAATACAACATTTGCCCATTCTGTTGCCTCTAGTTAATATATCTCATAATGCCACCTGTTTTTTTTTTTTGATTCACCTACCTTTTGTAATCTTCAGTAGTTTATTTTAAACCCCTGCGGCGATGGGCGGTCTCTTGCGGGGATCAGCGTAATTTCCTGTTGAAGCCCGCACTGTCTCCTGGGATCTCGTTCGTGTAATCCCAGGAGACATTGCGGCTAATGCACCCGACATCTCGCGAGATTTCGGGTGCTACAGCCGACATCTCGCGTGATTTTGGTAATTACAGCCGAGATCTCGCGAGATCTCGGCTGTAATTACCGAAATCACACGAGATGTCGGCTGTAGCACCCGAAATCTCGCGAGATGTCGGCTGTAGCACCCGAAATCTCGCGAGATGTCGGGTGCATTAGCCGCAATGTCTCCTGGGATTACACGAACGAGATCCCAGGAGACAGTGCGGGCTTCAACAGGAAATTACGCTGATCCCCGCAAGAGACCGCCCATCGCCGCAGGGGTTTAAAATAAACTACTGAAGATTACAAAAGGTAGGTGAATCAAAAAAAAAAAACAGGTGGCCCGGTCTTCTGTCGCCGCTGCCTTCCGTTCTTCTGTCGCCGCCTTCGGTTCTTCTGCCGGGCCACCACGCCTTCTTGTAGCTCTTTTACAGGCGGTGGCCCGGTCTTCTGTCGCCGCTGTCGTCGCCGCCGCCGCCTTCCGTTCTTCTTCTTGTTCTTCTTCTTCTTCTCCTGGAGATGTTGACTCGACGAGCTCTCCGGCCGGAATGCCAGGGACACGCTCCGCTGCCACTTATATAGTGACAATGGGGCGGTGTCACATGGTATATGTCACATGGGTTGGTCACATGGTGACCCCGCCCCCTTACGATGTCATAGTCCCCATGTGACATCAACCCATGTGACCAACCCATGTGACATATACCATGTGACACCGCCCCATTGTCACTATATAAGTGACCGCACAGCGCGGCTCTGGCATTCCGGCCGGAGAGCTCGTCGAGTCAACATCTCCAGGAGAAGAAGAAGAAGAACAACAACAAGAAGAAGAAGAAGAACGGAAGGCGGCGGCGGCGACGACAGCGGCGACAGAAGACCGGGCCACCGCCTGTAAAAGAGCTACAAGAAGGCGCGGTGGCCCGGCAGAAGAACCGAAGGCGGCGACAGAAGAACGGAAGGCAGCGGCGACAGAAGACCGGGCCACCGCCTGTAAAAGAGCTACAAGAAAGCGCGGTGGCCCGGCAGAAGAACCGAAGAGGGGGACAAGACCCCCGAAGTCGGGAGAAGAGGCCGGCGGCGGGGAGGAAGAAAGCCGGACTCCTCCGCTAGTAAAAGAGCTACACACAGATAGCGGAGGAGTCCGGCGAGAAGACCCCCGAAGACGGAAGACCCCCGGAGCTGTGCAATAAAATATTTTTTCCCTGTGTTGTGTTTTTTTTTGTACTTTATTTCACAGGTGAATGGGTAGGGGTACATTGTACCCCATACTCATTCACATAGGGTGGGGGGCCGGTATCCGGGGGCCCCCTTCTTAAAGGGGGCTCCCGGATTCCGATAAGCCCCCCGCCCGCAGACCCCGACAACCAACGGCCAGGGTTGTCGGGAAGAGGCCCTTGTCCTCATCAACATGGGGACAAGGTGCTTTGGGGTGGGGGGGCCGCGCGGCCCCCCCTTCCCCAAGGCACCCCCCCATGTTGAGGGCACGCGGCCTGGTACGGCTCAGGAGGGGGGGCGCGCTCGCTCGCCCCCCTTTCCTGGCCGGCCGGGTAGCGTGCTCGGACAAGGGTCTGGTGTGGACTTTGGGGGAACCCCCACGCCGATTTTTTTCGGCGTTGGGGTTCCCCTTTAAGCCCATTCCAGGCGGCGGAGCCCGCGACGTCTCCTTCGCGGGCCCCGCCTACCTGTACACGCGCTCGAAATGGGCGGACTTTCCGAGCGGGAACAGTCCGCTCATTTCGAAAGTACATCGAACAGGCCCACACACGGGCGGACTGTTCGCTCAAACACAGTTTCAGCGGACAGTTTTTCGTAATTTCCGAAAGACTTTGTCCGTCCAACTGTCCGCTGAAACTGTCCGCTGAAAGCCCACACACGGGCGGACTGTCCGCCCAAACACTGTTCAGCGGACAAGGTTGGGCGAACAGTCCGCCCGTGTGTACGCGGCCTAACAGACGGAACCGGCTGGCCATAATGCCAAAGGCACTCTCCATAACCCTTCTTGCTCTGGCCAGGCGGTTATTAAAAACCCTCCTCTCCGGGGTGAGGGTCCTTTGGGGGAAGGGTTTCATAAGATGTTCACTCAGACCGAACGCTTCATCAGCCAGAAACACAAACGGTAGACCCTCCACATTCTCGGCATCTGGTGGCAAGTCCAGGCCACCAGTGAAAAGACGTTGGCAGAACTCGGTCTGCCTAAAGACTCCTCCGTCAGACATCCGGCCGTTCTTCCCCACATCCACATAAAGAAAGTCACATTGTGCCGACACCACCGCCATTAGCACCACACTATGGAACCCCTTATAATTCCAATAGTAGGACCCCGAATGGGGTGGGGGCACAATCCTCACATGTTTCCCGTCGATCGCCCCTCCGCAGTTGGGAAAGTCCCAACGGGCAGCGAATTGGGAAGCCACAGTCTGCCATTCCTGTGGCGTGGAAGGACACTGGGGAGTCAAACACAGGGAAAAAAAAAAATAGTCATTAAATAAAAACAATTCATAACAAATAAAACACCAAGCCCCAATATAGCACGAACTCGTTCCCGAGTACGTCCACTCTCCATGGCTTTGAAACGGTCGGCTGGACAGACAAGCTCAACTGAACGCACTGAAGAACAGCCAGACCTATGAAGAACGACCTGAAACCCAGAAACGAGCGGACCAGAAACGACTAATAACAGGTACAACTGATCCACGCGTACTGAAAGACAGATATAAACCTCACAGGTAGACTGCGCCGCAGTGAACGGACAAATTAAGCTGAAGTCTGAAAAGCGCGAATCGTCTCTAACCAAACTTCTACTAACGCAAAGTCAGCGGAAGGAGCCCAAAGGGTGCTTTGCTGTGTCTTGGACTTCCTATTTCTAGTCCCGTCGTATGTGACGTACGTCATCGCGCACGCTTTCAGCGGACTGTTCGTTCATCGTGTGTGGTCAAGTCCGTTCATGCTAATTTTGAGCGGACTGTTTGTCAAACTGTTTGACGAACAAAGTTGGGCGAACAGTCCGCCCGTGTGTACGCGGCCTGAGAGTCATTGGGTGTAAACATTGCTTTTCACAGATAAACCTTAGTCTTATGGGTAGTCATCTACTGATTTACTCTTCAGATAACAGGATTTTGCTAAGCTTTTCAACTGAACATCAGACAAGGTAGGTAAGGATCAAGGTCCGAATGTACAGAGAAAGAAACGCATCTACATATCCATTAGGTATGATTACATTTTTTTATTTCATAAAATTCTTTTTTATCATTTTCAAAATATTGACCACAAACAAGGTACACATTTATAGCAAAGATCCTGAAATCTGATATAGTAGATAATACTTAGGTGAACTCTATTGGAATACGAAGGAAGGAGCTGCCCCAATTTGATGGCTTATGGTCTATATATACAGTAAAGTGTATTACACTTTCACCACTGCTGTCTGCTGGGTAGGTATTTGTACCCTTCCGGAGAACAGCACCCTCAATATAGTAGCTGCTGTATCAATAACAAATCCCATTACAAGGCTGTGACTCTATGTCAGGACTCGGAGGTTCTATGGTGTGTAGTTATAGGCAGACCAAGGTTGATGGTTGGGCGTTATATACTGTACTAGAGCAGCCTTTCCCAACCAGGTTTCTTTAGAACCATAGAGTTCCTCCTGAGATTGCTAGATGTTCTTTGAACAGTGAGGAATTTCTGCTGCTCAGATAAGTAATCACTGACAACAATGATTATTTTAACCATCTGTAAAGGGGGGGGGGGGGGGTTCTTCCCACTGACAATCAGTGAAAGGAACATTCTTCCAAAGGATCACCAATGTGAGGAGCATTCTTACCATTGACTGCCAATGTAAGGGGCATTTTTCCCACTGACCTCCAATGTAAGAGGCATTCTTCCAATTGGCCACCAATGTAAGGAACATTCTTCTTATTTTATTTGATTATTTTATTTATTTATTTGATTATTTTATTTTATTTTATTTATTGTATTTGATTATTTTAGCCATCTGTAAAGGGGTGGGGGGTTCTTCCCACTGACAATCAGTATAAGGAACATTCTTCCAAATGATCACCAATGTAAGGAGCATTCTTCCCACTGACCGCCAATGTAAGGGGCATTCTTCTCCCTGATCACCAATGTAAGGATAATTCTTCCCACTGACCGCCAATGTAAGGGGCATTCTTCCCACTTACCACCAATGTAAGGAGAATTCTTCCCACTGACGTCCATTGTAATGAACATTCTTCCTACTGACCACCAATGTAAGAGGCATGCTTCCAATTGACCACCAATGTAAGGAGCAGTCTTCCCACTTACCACCAATGTAAGGAGAATTCTTCCCACTGACCTTCAATGTAATGAACATTCTTTCACTGACCACCAATGTAAGGAACATTCTTTCCAATGAACACCAATGTAAGGAACATTCTTTCCACTGACCACCAATGTAAGGAAAGTCTTCTCATTGACCACCAATTTAAGGAGCATTCTTCTGAGTGACCACCAATGTAAGGGGCATTCTTCCCATTGACCACTAATGTAAGTAATGTAAGGAGAATTCTTCCCACTGACCACCAATATAAGGAACAATCTTCCCAGTGCCTTCGCGCTAATGTACTGTGAGCTGGAGATAAAGTAAGTATTAGCGGGGTTCCCTGAGCTTTGAAAGTTATTCCAAGGGTTCCTCCATAATGAAAAAGGTTGGAGAAGGATGTATTAGAGGATACTTGATTTATGGAAAATACATATGTACTGGAACAGCATTAATATTGTGTATATTTTTTAAGCCTGTTATATCTAATATATTATAAAGACAAGTGGATTTTTAATTGTTTATTGAATTTATTAACAAGCAGAGTAGCTGAAAAATTCTCAAAATTAGACATTTGTGCTTGTTTTTTTTTTTTTTTGGTCTTTGTCAATAGACAAGTATAACCCATGTCTTAAGTATCTAAGGTTTTAGAGAGGGTTATGTTCCCTGGGTGTGGGGCAATGGAATATACAGATCAGTTACAGTTCAGTTCTAATTTAAAACAAGCAACAAACATATAGGGCCCCTTTCACACGGGACGGATCAGTAATGATCCTCCTCGTGATGATCCGCTTGCTCAGCGGGGATCGCTCCGTCTGTCCCCGCTGAGCCGGCGGATAACAGGGCGGTCCCGGCACACTGTGTCAGCTCTCCGTTCTCCTCCATGGGGGGATCGGATGAACATGGACCGTCTGTCCGTGTTCATCCGATCCGCTCTGCAGACGGATAGAAAAATAGGATTTTCCTCCGTCTGCAGAATCGGACAATAGCGGAGGCGGACGATATTGGGTGTCTGCGGATGTTCATCCGCAGACACCCGCTATCCCATAGGAATGCATGTATGTCCGTATTTCATCCGCAAACGGATGGATGAAATACAGACATAATGTCCGCATGTGTGAAAGGGGCCTATGGCAGAGCAAGAAGAGATGAGGTGAACAGAGCAGGCTAGGAAAGTAAGAAAGGCAACAGGGTGGGGAGTGAGTCCACAGGGGTGGGAGTAAAAAGGACCAAAAGCTCCTGTGGGTAGATATCGCCAATTGGGTCTGGGACACTGGTGTCCCTCAAGAAACTTCAGCCTATGGACCCTCTCTGAGACCACAGTAGTCATCTAAGTATCATAACATTTTTATTGTGGGAAGGTTGAGGGTTGCAACCTAAAAGTGCGATTGTCTTTAAAGAATTACAGTCAATGTTACAGTTGCCTTTTGCTTAGTTGTCATGTTGGTCCTTCTGCATCAGTACTTGGCAAGTCACTGGCTGGCAATTTGCAGCATATAGACTGAGAACATCCCTCAGGAACTTGTTCTGGATTGGTGGCTGTAAGTAATGGAGCTGGTAAATCATCATAAAAGCCAGAGAGTCAACAACCTCTATAATAACTCAACAAAGCCAACATAGCATATTGCTATCAAAAGTAAGGAAACTTCAAACTGTCCAGAAATGAATTGTACTGTATGTTGCTTTACAGACACCGATTGCAGAAAATGGTCACGAGAATCTACAATTTACAGTGGCTACACTGGATGAATATCATTATCTGTAAGCATTTTCTTTTTCTTTTCCTTTCTTAAACCCTAGAAAGAAGAATTCCAGGTATGGATATACCATAGTCCAAGTTAGACCAATGTATCTATGTAAAAATATCCATACTTGGAATTCTTTAACTAAATTTTTATAACTGTTATGCAAAGTTTGTACAACACATGCTGGTCCATCTGGCTTGAATTGGACTAAACGCTAATGGTGCAAAGTCCACGGCCAGTCACCCCACCTTTTTGTTCATGGCCTGCCTTGAGAAACAATAGGGTGCAAGAGTGGACCTCTATAGTAAGGGATATCCTCTCTCAGACATTTGTCACCAAATAAAATGTCCACATTCGTAGATTTCCTCTCTACTCCTGTTCCAGTGACAACTTAAATGTTTAGATTTCATATCACATGCAGTCCTGGTGACAATGGTGAGCAGGTCAAATATAGAGGGCAAATCTTACCAGTGGGAACAAAGGCAGCAGTAAAGATCTGAGAGGGGTCCTAAAACTATAACACTTCATACAAAATGAAAAAAAACAAGTTGAGCTCTTAGTATAAGAATTTGTTGTCTACTCATTTTATGACTAATGCCGCGTACACACGACCAGACTTTTCGAGGGACTAGGTCCGATGGTCTTTCCGACTGACTTTCGGCGGAGTTCCGATGGACTTTCCGAATGAACGGACTTGGCCACACACAATCACACCAAAGTCTGACGGATTCAAACGTGATGACGTACGACCGGACTAGAATAAGGAAGATCATAGCCAGTAGCCAATAGCTACCCTAGCGTCGGTTTTTGTCCGTCGGACTAGCATACACACAAACGGATTTCTCGGTCCGGCGGAGTTACAGTGGGAAAATTGAAAACATGTTCTATTTCTAAAGTACGCCGGATTTTTGGCAAGCAAAGGTCCAATGGAGCCCACACAAGATCGAATTGTTGATCTTTGAGCAGGACATATGTACAGTAGCTATAGCCATAGAAAGCAAGGTGACTGTCATGGGGTCCAGAGCTTTTTGACTACTCTACTCTACTCTACTCTACTCTATTTAGGCAACAATAGCATTTGCTGAATACATTTAGACAAAAGCAATGTATATAAAGTTTGGATGCCTATAAATGTTTGCATTTGGAAATTATCATTCTGTATCACAGATTTATTGCTTTTAAAGTGGTTGTAAACCCTTACAAACCACTTTGACCTACAGGTAAGCCTAGATTAAGGCTTACCTGTAGATCCAAGATACAGTGGTGTGAAAAAGTGTTTGCCCCCTTCCTCATTTCCTGTTCCTTTGCATGTTTGTCACACTTAAGTGTTTCGGAACATCAAACCAATTTAAACAATAGTCAAGGACAACACAAGTAAACACAAAATGCAATTTGTAAATGAAGGTGTTTATTATTAAAGGTGAAAAAAAATCCAAACCATCATGGCCCTGTGTGAAAAAGTGATTGCCCCCTAAACCTAATAACTGGTTGGGCCACCCTTAGCAGCAACAACTGCAACCAAGCGTTTGCGATAACGTGCAATGAGGCTTTTACAGCGTCCTGGAGGAATTTTGGCCCACTCATCTTTGCAGAATTGTCCTAATTCAGTTACATTAGAGGGTTTTCGAGCATGAACGGCCTTTTTAAGGTCATACCACAACATCTCAATAGGATTCAGGTCAGGACTTTGGCTAGGCCACTCCAAAGTCTTCATTTTGTTTTTCTTCAGCCATTCGGTGGTGGACTTGCTGGTGTGTTTAGGATCATTGTCCTGCTGCAGAACCCAAGTTCATTTCAGCTTGAGTACATGAACAGATGGTCGGACATTCTCCTTCAGGATCTCTTGGTAGACAGCAGAATTCATAGTTCCTTTTATCACGGCAAGTCTTCCAGGTCCTGAAGCAGCAAAACAGCCCCAGACCATCACACTACCACCACCATATTTTACTGTTGGTATAATGTTCTTTTTATGAAATGCAGTGTTCCTTCTACACCAGATATACTTGGACACACACCTTCCAAAGAGTTCCACTTTTGTCTCATCGGTCCACAGAATGTTGTCCCAAAAGTCTTGGGGATCATCAAGATGTGTTGTGGAGAAATTGAGACGAGCTTTGATGTTCTTTTTGCTCAGCAGTGGTTTTCTCCTTGGAACTCTGCCATGCAGGCCATTTTTGCCCAGTCTTTTCCTGATGGTGGAGGCATGAACGCTGACCTTAACTGAGGCAAGTGAGGCCTGCAGTTCCTTGGACGTTGTTGTGGGGTCTTTTGTGACCTCTTGGATGAGTCGTCGCTGCGCTCTTGGGGTAATTTTGGGCAGTCGGCCACTCCTGGGAAGGTTCACCACTGTTCCATGTCTTCGCCATTTGTGGATAATGTCTCTCACTGTGGTTCGCTGGATTCCCAAAGCTTTGGAAATGGCTTTATAACCCTTTCCAGACTGATAGATCTCAATTACTTTCTTTCTCAATTGTTCCTGAATTTCTTTGGGTCTTGGCATGATGTGTAGCTTTTAAGGATCTTCTGGTGGACCTTACTGTGTCAAGCAGCTCCTATTTAAGTGATGCCTTGATTGTGAACAGGTGTGGCAATAATCAGGCCTGGGTGTGGCTAGAGAAATTGAACTCAGGTGTGGACAACCACAGTTATAGTATGTTTTAACAAGGGGGGCAATCACTTTTTCACACAGGGCCATGATGGTTTGGATTTTTTTTCACCTTTAATAATAAACACCTTCATTTACAAATTGCATTTTGTGTTTACTTGTGTTGTCCTTGACTATTGTTTAAATTGGTTTGATGTTCCGAAACACTTAAGTGTGACAAACATGCAAAGGAACAGGAAATGAGGAAGGGGGCAAACACTTTTTCACACCACTGTATATCTCTTAAACCTACACGGTTTAGGAGATATTTACCAAAAGACAGTCACAGCTGTTTACGGCGCATGCAGGTGCACTATCGCCGTTAGCAGCATGCCGCAGTATATACAGTATCTCACAAAAGTGAGTACACCCCCCACATTTTTGTAAATATTTTATAATATCTTTTCATGTGACAACACTGAAGAAATTACACTTGTCTACAATGTAAAGTAGTGAGTGTATAGCTTGTATAACAGTGTAAATTTGCTGTCCCCTCAAAATAACCTAAAAATAACTCAACACACAGCCCGGCGAATTCCGAACGTTATGGGCCGTTCGCGCCGAATTCGTGCAGTGCATTGCTGGCTCATGATTGGCCAAGCATGCACTGTGACCGCGCATGCTTGGCCAATCACAGCGCCGGCAGCGAGGAGAGCCATGATTGGCCACAGGCAGGATGCCTGTGGCCAATCATAGCTCAGGCTGTGTAGTACATGCAAAAAACAGGGAGAAGGTGCGCCAGACTAAGTGCAGTATAAACGATAAAGTATTTATTAAAATAAAAAACATACGGCCAAATGGCTACTCACAAAGGTCAGAGTGATTTAGGCATGTAAATTAGATAGGGATGTATCCATGTCTCAATCCGGTCCACAGGGTTTGCAGAGCTGATGGAGTATAAAAGCAGACAGGGGGGACGACAATAGGCTTGCCTCTGTGTTCCAAAAGCTGATTTGGAGCAGCACCTCTGTATTTCTAATAGTTTTCATCGGTTTCCAGCTTTGTTAAGCGTCCGGATGGTCGGATGGCCGGAACCGGAAATGCGTTCCAGCGTGGAACGCAAGCTCTGGGATCCGGAAGTGACGCGTGGGCCAATCAGAAGACGCGTTTCACAACTTCAGTTGTTTCCTCAGTTCTAGCATTCTAGACAGGAAGTGATGCATATATACACAGAAGGAGGGGCTGACCTGTGTTACTATAGGACAACGGACTTGTATAGATATATTACCAGGCAAATAACTGAATGAAATGAGAATAAATAAAATTGACTGTAGCATCTCAAAATAATATTGAAACATTATACATATAAAAATTATATATATAAAATATATAATTTAAAGCATGTGGGCAGCACTATATGAGACCATATAAATACTTTTATATATATTTAGGAGAGGGACTGAGATTTTTTATGTACATGTGTGTATGGGACTATATATTGGTGATAACCGCAACCCTGGCCCAGGAAACAACTGAAGTTGTGAAACGCGTCTTCTGATTGGCCCACGCGTCACTTCCGGATCCCAGAGCTTGCGTTCCACGCTGGAACGCACTTCCGGTTCCGGCCATCCGACCATCCGGACGCTTAACCAAGCTGGAAACCGATGAAAACTATTAGAAATACAGAGGTGCTGCTCCAAATCAGCTTTTGGAACACAGAGGCAAGCCTATTGTCGTCCCCCCTGTCTGCTTTTATACTCCATCAGCTCTGCAAACCCTGTGGACCGGATTGAGACATGGATACATCCCTATCTAATTTACATGCCTAAATCACTCTGACCTTTGTGAGTAGCCATTTGGCCGTATGTTTTTTATTTTAATAAATACTTTATCGTTTATACTGCACTTAGTCTGGCGCACCTTCTCCCTGTTTTTTGTGTTTTCGAATTCTTTAGAGAGCCCTGCTTCTCCTCTCAAGACTGTTGCTGCCGACGGTGCTTCTCCTATATTATTACAAATGCTATTGTTATTGACATTTTAAAATACTCATACCCAAATAGAGACTATACAGTGACTGATTCTTTGCGCCATCTGATCCCAAATATCTCTCTGTGTAGTACATGCCCCACACTATATAAGGCCGCCAGCGCGGTGGCCTTGTGTAGTGTGTTGGCGTCTGTAGGAGTTAGTGGGTGTTCTGTGTACCTTCAACACAGTATACACCGATCGTTATCGGCCGATTTTTCGTTCTTGCTCTTCTGTAGTGGTTGTTGCCTGCGTGCCCTGACTGCAGTATACACCGCTATATTCACTTATATAGCTAGCTATATTTCTCTTTTTTAATAGAGCTTGCAGTCAGTGGTAGGAGATTGTGCGTGCTGTCTGCGTGCTCTGAACCCAGTAAACACCGCTATATCCATCTATATAGCTAGCTATCTTGGTCGTTTTAAATAGAGCTTACAGTCAGTGGTAGGAGATTGTGCGTGCTGTCTGCGTGCTCTGAACCCAGTATACACCGCTATAAACACCTATATAGCTAACTATCTTGCTTTTTTTTAATAGAGCTTGCAGTCAGTGGTAGGAGATTCTGCGTGCTCTGAACCCAGTATACACCACTATATCCATCTATATAGCTAGCTATATTGCTCGTTTTTAGGGATGAGCCGAACACCCCCCGGTTCGGTTCGCACCAGAACTTTCGAACGGAGCCCACGTTCGTTACGAACGTTAAAACCCCATTGAAGTCTATGGGACTCGAACGTTCGAAATGGAAAGTGCTAATTTTAATGGCTAATATGCAAGATACTGTCCTAAAAAGGGTTTGGGGACCTGACTCCTGCCTCAGGGGACATGGGTCAATGCAAAAAAAAGTTTTAAAAACTGCCATTTTGGCGGGAGCACTGATTTTAATGACGATTAAAGTGAAAAAAAAAGTGAAATATTCCTTTAAATATGGTGCCTGGGGGGTGTCTGTAGTATGCCTGTGAAGTGCCACGTGTTTCCCGTGTTTAGAACAGTCCCTGCACAAAATGACATTAAACGGAAATAACACCATTTAAAACTGCTTGCGGTTTTAATGTTATATCTGGTTCCTGCAATATGGTTGAAAATCATTGAGAAAAATGGCATGGGTAGCCCTCCCTGCCCATTACCAGCCTATTTGGGTCTTGTACGCATATTAAGGGGAACCCTGTACCCATATTAAAAAAAGGAAATGCGTGTGGCCCCCAGGCCCTATATACTCAGAACAGCAGTATACAGGCGGTGCAAACAAGACAGGGACTGTGTAGGTTTGTTGTGTTAAGTTGAATCTGTTTGTAATTTTCAACTGGTACATTTTTAAAGTGTAGCTCCAGTCAAAAAAACTATTTTTAAGCTTTTTGGAAAACATAGGGAAGGGTTATCACCCCTGTATAATTTGTTTTGTCGTCCATCTTTTTTCATCTCACTTGCTGCTGTCTCCTTGCGTTTGCAAGTAGGAGATGTTTGTAAGTTGGATGTTTGAAAGTAGGGGCCTGCCCTATATTATAGCGGTATGTACTGGGTACAGAGCACGCAGACAGCACGCACTATCTCCTAACACTACTGACTGCAAGCTCTATTATTAAAGATAGATCACTAGCTATATAGGTGAGGTGAATATAGCGATGTATACTGCGGTCAGGGCACGCAGACAATAACCAGAAAACAGCAGAGATAAAGGGGTATATACAGATGTATACTGTGCTGTGCTGGAGGCACAGACAACTTCCAATAACTCCTGCAGATGGCAATTGGGCTCAAATAGAGAACAGCTATGTAGGTGGATTATAGCGGTATGTACTGGGTACAGAGCATGCAGACAGCACGCACTATCTCCTAACACTACTGACTGCAAGCTCTATTATTAAAGATAGATCACTAGCTATATAGGTGAGGTGAATATAGTGGTGTATACTGCGGTCAGGGCACAGACAATAACCACTACACAACAGCAAGATAGGAAATCAGCCAAAAACGATCGGTGTGTACTGTGTTGAAGGTACACAGAACACCCACTGCTTCAGATGCCAACACACTACACGAGGCCGCCTCAAAGGCGGCCTTATATAGTGTGGGGCGTGCACTACACAGCCTGAGCTATGATTGGCCACAGGCAGGATGCCTGTGGCCAATCATGGCTCTCCTCGCTGCTAGCGCTGCGATTGGCCAAGCATGAGGGGTCACAGTGCATGCTTGGCCAATCATGAGCCAGCAATGCACTGCGCCATCGCAGTGCATTGTGGGCCGTGCGCGCCACACGAATTTTGACGCGAACGGACCAAGAGTTCGGATTTCGCCGAACGGACGAACAGCCAACACGAAGCTCATCCCTACTCGTTTTAAATAGACCTTGCAGTCAGTGGTAGGAGATTCTGCGTGCTCTGAACCCAGTATACACCACTATATCCATCTATATTGCTAGCTATCTTGCTCGTTTTAAATAGAGCTTGCAGTCAGTGGTAGGAGATTGTGCGTGCTGTGTGCGTGCTGTCTGCGTGCTCTGTACCCAGTACATACCGCTATAATCCACCTACATAGCTGTTCTCTATTTGAGCCCAATTGCCATCTGCAGGAGTTATTGGAAGTTGTCTGTGCCTCCAGCACAGCACAGTATACATCTGTATATACCCCTTTATCTCTGCTGTTTTCTGGTTATTGTCTGCGTGCCCTGACCGCAGTATACACCGCTATATTCACCTCACCTATATAGCTAGTGATCTATCTTTAATAATAGAGCTTGCAGTCAGTAGTGTTAGGAGATAGTGCGTGCTGTCTGCGTGCTCTGAACCCAGTATACACCGCTATATCCATCTACATAGCTAGCTATCTTGCTCGTTTTAAATAGAGCTTGCAGTCAGTGGTAGGAGATTGTACGTGCTGTCTGCGTGCTCTGAACCCAGTATACACCGCTATATCCATCTACATAGCTAGCTATCTTGCTCGTTTTAAATAGAGCTTGCAGTCAGTGGTAGGAGATTGTACGTGCTGTCTGCGTGCTCTGAACCCAGTATACACCGCTATATCCACCTATATAGCTAGCTATCTTGCTCGTTTTAAATAGAGCTTGCAGTCAGTGGTAGGAGATTGTGCGTGCTGTGTGCGTGCTGTCTGCGTGCTGTGAACCCAGTATACACTGCTATATCCATCTATATAGCTAGCTATCTTGCTCGTTTTAAATAGAGCTTGCAGTCAGTGGTAGGAGATTGTGCGTGCTGTCTGCGTGCTCTGAACCCAGTATACACCGCTATATCCACCTATATACAGTGGTGTGAAAAAGTGTTTGCCCCCTTCCTCATTTCCTGTTCCTTTGCATGTTTGTCACACTTAAGTGTTTCGGAACATCAAACCAATTTAAACAATAGTCAAGGACAACACAAGTAGACACAAAATGCAATTTGTAAATGAAGGTGTTTATTATTAAAGGTGAAAAAAAATCCAAACCATCATGGCCCTGTGTGAAAAAGTGATTGCCCCCCTTGTTAAAACATACTATAACTGTGGTTGTCCACACCTGAGTTCAATTTCTCTAGCCACACCCAGGCCTGATTATTGCCACACCTGTTCACAATCAAGGCATCACTTAAATAGGAGCTGCTTGACACAGTAAGGTCCACCAGAAGATCCTTAAAAGCTACACATCATGCCGAGACCCAAAGAAATTCAGGAACAATTGAGAAAGAAAGTAATTGAGATCTATCAGTCTGGAAAGGGTTATAAAGCCATTTCCAAAGCTTTGGAAATCCAGCGAACCACAGTGAGAGCCATTATCCACAAATGGCGAAGACATGGAACAGTGGTGAACCTTCCCAGGAGTGGCCGGCCGCCCAAAATTACCCCAAGAGCGCAGCGACGACTCATCCAAGAGGTCACAAAAGACCCCACAACAACGTCCAAGGAACTGCAGGCCTCACTTGCCTCAGTTAAGGTCAGCGTTCATGCCTCCACCATCAGGAAAAGACTGGGCAAAAATGGCCTGCATGGCAGAGTTCCAAGGAGAAAACCACTGCTGAGCAAAAAGAACATCAAAGCTCGTCTCAATTTCTCCACAACACATCTTGATGATCCCCAAGACTTTTGGGACAACATTCTGTGGACCGATGAGACAAAAGTGGAACTCTTTGGAAGGTGTGTGTCCAAGTATATCTGGCGTAGAAGGAACACTGCATTTCATAAAAAGAACATTATACCAACAGTAAAATATGGTGGTGGTAGTGTGATGGTCTGGGGCTGTTTTGCTGCTTCAGGACCTGGAAGACTTGCCGTGATAAAAGGAACTATGAATTCTGCTGTCTACCAAGAGATCCTGAAGGAGAATGTCGGACCATCTGTTTGTGTACTCAAGCTGAAACGAACTTGGGTTCTGCAGCAGGACAATGATCCTAAACACACCAGCAAGTCCACCACCGAATGGCTGAAGAAAAACAAAATGAAGACTTTGGAGTGGCCTAGCCAAAGTCCTGACCTGAATCCTATTGAGATGTTGTGGTATGACCTTAAAAAGGCCGTTCATGCTCGAAAACCCTCTAATGTAACTGAATTAGGACAATTCTGCAAAGATGAGTGGGCCAAAATTCCTCCAGGATGTTGTAAAAGCCTCATTGCACGTTATCGCAAACGCTTGGTTGCAGTTGTTGCTGCTAAGGGTGGCCCAACCAGTTATTAGGTTTAGGGGGCAATCACTTTTTCACACAGGGCCATGATGGTTTGGATTTTTTTTCACCTTTAATAATAAACACCTTCATTTACAAATTGCATTTTGTGTTTACTTGTGTTGTCCTTGACTATTGTTTAAATTGGTTTGATGTTCCGAAACACTTAAGTGTGACAAACATGCAAAGGAACAGGAAATGAGGAAGGGGGCAAACACTTTTTCACACCACTGTAGCTAACTATCTTGCTTTTTTTTAATAGAGCTTGCAGTCAGTTGTAGGAGATTGTGCATGCTGTCTGCATGCCCTTAACCCAGTATACACCGTTATATCCACCTACATAGCTCTTCTCTAATTGAGCCATCTGCCATCTGCAGGAGTTAGTGGGTGTTGTGCGTGCCTCCAGCACAATATACACTACCCAATTGCTGGTTTTCCCAACTCCCTTCAGGCCATTACCATGTCTGGAAGGCCAGCAAGGAGAGGCAGACAGGCACGAGTCGATAA
The DNA here is from genome assembly GCF_037356315.1 of Lithobates pipiens. NCBI lineage: Eukaryota > Metazoa > Chordata > Amphibia > Anura > Ranidae > Lithobates > Lithobates pipiens. Next base: position 137,327 of record NW_027507906.1, on the reverse strand, counting down.
AAGAGGGCAAGCAGGCTCTGTGTCTAGAGACAACAGTGCTAGTCGTGGATGCGGTGCATCGTCATCATCAGCACGTGGCCATGGGACACACTTGTCCTTCTTTTCGGCAGCTGGACATGTTGAGCCGCAACATGCCAACGACTTGGTAGAGTGGATGACCAAGCCCTCTTCATCCTCCTCATCCTCTCTCACCCAGGCTCAGGGTACTAGCAAAGCAGCTGCCAACGCATCGTCTTCCCTCCTCTCAATGTCATCATCAGTAACTCCTTCCCTAGATCCACCACATCCTCCTGAGGAGTCTCCTGAACTCTTTGAGCACAGTGTTGGGTACATGCTCCAGGAGGATGCCCAGTGTTTTGTAGGCTATGATGATGATACTCAGCTAGAGGAAGGCAGTAGTGTGAATGCAGAGAGAGGGGATGCTCAAGAAGGACAGCAATCTGGCAGTCATGTTCCACAAGCTGCAGCATACTGCCAGGTTTGCTCCAGCAATAAAGAGGGAGGGGATGATGAGGGCACTGACTCCACGTGGGTGCCTGGTAGGAGAGAGGAGGAGGAGGAGGAGGCACATGTCCAACGAGGCAGGATGCCCTCCGGGGGCCAGCTTAGGGGCAGCACACCGACTGAATCACACCGCAGAGCTCTGCCTGTGCAGAGTGCTGCCTCTGTGCGTTATTCTAAAAGTTCTTTGGTGTGGGCCTTTTTTGAGACGAGTGCATAAGATCGCACCGCTGCTATTTGCAACATATGTCTCAAGCGTATCTCGCGTGGCCAAAACATCAGCCGCTTGGGCACCACATGCTTGACCAGACATATGTTGACCTGCCATGCAGCTCGTTGGCAAGCGTACCTCAAAGACCCACACCAAAGAACAAAGCGGACCTCTCCTTGCTCCTCATCAGCTGGGATCTCCAACCCCACTAGACCTTCAGTCCTCTCTGAAACATGCTCTGAGAGGAATGAAGGTGTAGAATTAGGTGTGTCACAGCCAAGTGCTTCCGGGCACTCTGCTAGCAGTACACCCACGTCCGATTATAGCAGGCAAATGTCCCTGCCCCAGCTGCTGGACCGGCGAAAGAAGTTCACTCCCAGCCATCCACATGCCCAGCGGTTGAATGCTAGCTTGGCTAAATTGCTAGCACTTCAACTGCTGCCTTTTCAGTTGGTAGACTCTGCCCCCTACCGCGAGTTTGTGGAATGTGCGGTTCCTCAATGGCAGGTCCCCAAACGCCACTTTTTCTCACGGAAAGCGATTCCGGCTCTCTACCGGCATGTGGAAGGCAATGTCCTTGCCTCGCTGGACAGGGCGGTCAGCGGTAAGAAGCATATTACCGCTGACTCATGGTCCAGCAGGCATGGACAGGGACTTTACCTGTCTTTCACGGCCCATTGGGTCACTCTTCTGGCAGCTGGGAAGGATGCAGGACAAGGTGCAGTAGTGTTGGAGGTTGCTCCGCCACCACGCCTCCAAAATGCTACTATTGGTTGTGACACACCTCTCTCCTCCACCCCCTCCTCTTCTTCTTCCTCCATGGCCTCTTCCAGTGCTCTGTCCTCAGAACCAGCGGTGCTCCGTAGGCGTTCCAGGGGCTATGCAAGTACGCAGGCAAAACAATGCCATGCCGTGCTTGCGCTGGTTTGTTTGGGGGACAGGAGCCACACTGGGGCGGATGTTTTGTCAGCTCTGCAGGGGCAGGCCGAGAGGTGGTTTGCGACAATGGCACCAACCTCCTCTCCGCCCTCCAACAGGGACAACTGACCCATGTACCCTGTGTGGCTCACGTCCTTAACCTGGTGGTTCAGCGGTTCTTGGGCAGGTACCTGGGCTTACAGGATATCCAGAAGCAGGCCAGGAAAGTCTGTGTGCATTTCCGCCGATCATTTAATGCCTGTGCTTGGCTGGCTGAGCTCCAAAAGGAGTTGAACCTGCCCAAGAACCGCCTTATATGTGACATGCCCACCAGGTGGAACTCAGCGTTGGCCATGCTGCAGTGGCTGCACACGCAGCAGAGGGCCATCAATGAGTACCTGTGCGACTACGGCACCAGGACAGGGTCAGGGGAGCTAGTTTTTTTCTCACCACGCCAGTGGGGCATGATCAGGGATGCATGCACTGTCCTGTCACCGTTTGAGGAGGCCACAAGGATGGTGAGCAGTGACAGTGCATGCATCAGTGACACTGTACCTCTTGTCCACCTCTTGGAGCATACACTGCGTGGAATAATGGACAGGGCACTTGAGGCAGAACAGAGGCAGGAAGAGGAGGACTTCCTTGCCTCTCAAGGCCCCCTTTATCCAGACAGTGTTCCTGCTGTGCCACCCATCACACAGGAAGAGGATAAGGAGGAGGATGATTGTGTCAGCATGGAGGTGGAGGCTGGCACTCAGCATCAGCAGCAGTCTTGTAGGGATGATTTACAGTCCCAAGAAACCCGTGGACTTGTACGTGGCTGGGAGGAGGCAGCTGCGGATCATGTTGTCCTTAGTGACCCAGAGGACCGAATGCCTCAGCTAACCTATGCTGCATGGCCTCCCTGATCCTGCAAAGCCTGCGGAAGGATCCTCGTATTCTTCGGATCAAGGAGAGGGACCATTACTGTCTGGCCACTCTCCTTGATCCACGGTACAAGGGTAAGGTTGCCGACCTTATCTTTCCGTCGCAGAGGGAGCAGAGAATGAGACATCTCCGGGAGGCCTTGCAGAAAGGTCTGTGCAACACGTTCCCAGAGACTGGGAGGTTACAAACTCCTGGTCCTGGACAATGTGTTGCTGAGGCATTGGTCAGAAGGAGCGGTGGAGAAGGTGGCCGTCTGACCGATGCTTTCAGACAATTTTTTAGTCCGCAGCCCCAAGGTATGATCGGTTCCAGCAACCATCGCCAGCGTCTGATTTACATGGTGCAGGAATACCTAGGGGCAAGGTCAGACTTGGACACCTTTCCCACCGAAAATCCTCTGGCTTACTGAGTCTTGAGGATGGATCACTGGCCAGAGCTTGCACAGTATGCAATTGAGCTACTGGCCTGTCCTGCATCCAGCGTTCTTTCGGAACGCACCTTTGGTCCTGATGGTGGCTTTGTTACCGGTCACTGGGTGCGCCTGTCCACCGAATCCTCTTGATCGACTGACCTTCATCAAGATGAATCAGTCTTGTATCACCCACAGCTACCAAGCACCTGAAGTTGATGTAACCGAATAATTTTTTTTGAAATATCACATCCCTTCAAGACTGCCTATGCTGATGCTGAGTGACTGTCCTGTTATGTTGATTGTCTATCCTCTTCCTCCTCCGCTGATATGTTGGAAGAACATTTTTGGTACTGGGTGATGCCATCAGCCCAATTTTTCTGCCCCTGTTTAACACATTTTTTAATTACAATTTTTGATGCAATGCTTTGCAGCAGGGCTAATTCCTGCACTAAAACTAGAGTATATGGGAGAGGTTGCAGTGTCGTGGCACCAGCACCAGTGCCTAAGGCCCAATTTTTCTGCCCCTGTTTAACAGGGGCGTTTAATTACAATTTTTGATGCAATGCTTTGCAGCAGGGCTCATTCCTGCACTACAACTAGAGTATATGGGAGAGGTTGCAGTGTTGTGGCACCAGCACCAGTGCCAGCAGCCCAATTTTTCAGCCCCTGTTTAACAGGGGCATGTAATTACAATTCTTGATATAATATTTCACAGGAGGGCCCGTTCCTTTGTCCACCCAGAGTAACTGTGAGGACTTAGTGTTGTGGCACCAGCACCACAACCACCAAAGGTCAATTTTTCTACCACTGTTCAACAATGGCATGTAATTACAATTCTTGATATAATCGTTCACAGCAGGGCGCTCCAGCGCCCACCAAGAGTCACTTTGAGGGATTACAATGTTGTGGCAAAACCAACACCTTGCTCCGCCATTTCTGCAGAGCATATAGGGCAGGCCCCTACTTTCAAACATCCAACTTACAAGCATCTCCTACTTGCAAACGGAAGGAGACAACAGCAAGTGAGATGAAAAAAGACGGACGGCAAAACAAATTATACAGGGGTGATAACCCTTCCCTATGCTTTCCAAAAAGCTTAAAAATAGATTTTTTGACTGGAGCTACACTTTAAAAATGTACCAGTTGAAAATTACAAATTCTACTTAACATAACAAACCTACACATTCCCTGTCTTGTTTGCACCGCCTGTATACTGCTGTTCTGAGTATATAGGGCCTGGGGGCCACACGTATTTCCTTTTTTTTAATATGGGTACGGGGTTCCCCCTAATATCCGTACAAGACCCAAAGGGGCTGGTAATGGGCAGGGAGGGCTACCCATGCCATTTTTCTCAATGATTTTCAACCATATGACGTAATTTCCGTTAAATGTAATTTTGTGCAGGGACTGTTCTAAACACGGGAAACACGTGGCACTTCACAGGCATACTATAGACACCCCCCAGGCACGATATTTAAAGGAATATTTCACTTTTTTTTTTCACTTTAATCGTCATTAAAATCAGTGCTCCTGCCAAAACGGCCATTTTTAAAAACATTTTAGGCATTGACCCATGTCCCCTGGGGCAGGAGCCAGGTCCCCAAACCCTTTTTAGGACAGTATCTTGCATATTAGCCATTAAAATTAGCACTTTTAATTTCGAACGTTCGAGTCCCATAGACTTCAATGGGGTTCTAACGTTCGTACGAATTTGGGGTCCGTTCGAAAGTTCTGGTGCGAACTGAACCGGGGGGTGTTCGGCTCATCCCTACTCAGAGATTTTGGTCCATAGTGACATAATAGGATCATGCAGTTGCTGCAGATTTATCCTGTTCCACCACACCTGATAGGTGCTCTACTGGATTGAGATCTGGTGACTGTGGAGGCCATTGGAGTACAGTGACCTCATTGTCATTTGGTGAGATGATGCCCATGGCTAAGAACCAGAGACAGAGTGAAACGCATTGGGACGTGGCCTTGTTGGGGTCCAGGCTGAGGTTGCCACTCCATTCATCGTAGTAGGACACCATGAATGTGTGATTTCCAGGGTCACCCTTCTTTCCTTGATACAAGAGATGGTAATAGATTGTGGACATAATACAGGATAAGGTCAGAGACTGCAGACATCGTGCAAAAAATGTTCATTGACTGTGGACATGATACAAGAGATGGTCAGAGATAATGGACATAATAGAAGAGATGATCACAGACTGTGGACATGATACAAGAGATGGTCATAGATTGTGGACATAATACAGGAGAAGGTCAGAGACTGCAGACATGGTGCAAAAAATGTTCAGTGACCGTGGACATGATACAAGAGATGGTCAAAGACAATTGACATAATAGAAGAAATGATCAGAGTCTGTGGACATGATACAAGAGATGAGCAGAGACTGTGGACGTGATAGAAGAGATGGTCAGAGACTATGGACACGATAGAGGATATGGTCAGAGACTGTAGACATGATACAAGGGTTGATCAGAGACTATGGACGTGATAGAAGAGATGGTCAGAGACTATGGACATGATAGAAGAAATGGTCAGAGACTGTAGACATTCTATAGTCACATGGGCTGCTGAGATGTGATAGGGAGGAAATGCTCAGCATAGATACTCACTGAAAACTGAGCATGTGCAGAGCTGCCACCACAGCTGCAAAATCCCTAGACATGGACAGAAGGGGCAGATAGAGGGCAGCAGGATCAACCAGGTTTTTTGCAGAATCTCATAGTGACTCTTTAGGATCTCTATCATCTTTTTTTGGCTTTCTTAATGAGCAATATTTATTTTATTTTATTCAGGGGTTTCATTAAAAAAAGTTCCTAAAAGCACTGGAATAGCACAGTACTTGCCAAACATGGCCCCAGTTATAGCAAACTCAGACAACACCAGTTCTTAAATTTTGGGGATAGTATAATTGTGGGGAATTTCTTCTTTAGGATTTTTTTTTTTTTTTTTTTTTTTAGTTTTCTCTTAAGAAAAAAAAATATATATACATTATAATGCACAGTATTTATTGTATTTTTTCATTTGTGTCATTACAAACAGTTCCTCTACCTATAAAAGCATTGGAATAGCATAGTACTAGCCAACAAAAGCCACCGGGGGGTTGATTTACTAAAACCAGAGAGTGCAAAATGTGGTGCAGCTGTGGAAGCTGATTGGCTACCATGCACAGATGCACCAGATTTTGGACTCTCCAGTTTTAGTAAATCAACCCCATTGCTACAACAAACCCAGACAACACCAGTTCTATAATGTTGGGGGATAGTATACTTAGAGAATTTCTTCATTAGGATTTCTATGTTCTTTTTGGTTTTCTCCTAAGAAAAAAAACACATTTGTAAATGTGCAATATTTATTTTATCCATTTGTACCATTGCAATTCAAATAGAACCCATAATAAAGCATTTAGAAGAGCATAGTAGTAGCCATTTCTGAGTACCAAAACTAGAACATTTGTGTATTAAAAAAGAAGATTGCAAATTAGCCTTCCAAAAGGCCAAAAATACCAAGATTCAGCTCCTGCAGTCTTCAGTGGGTTTTGGCGATATAAATTTGGCGTTTGAGAATGTCCCCCAGGGGTTTGTGGAACATCCAGCGAACCGAACGTTGCCCAGGTCGCTCATCATTTAGCCGTAACATTTATATATTATTACTTTTTTTTTTCTTTTTCTTAGACTTGTTCTCACAGCCAGAATTAAAATTATCCCATTATCCAGCGGTAGAAGGTGATCGCATGACCCTGGCATGTGACACGAAACTCAGTCGGCACAGAAAGAGGCCAGAACTGCACTTTGCTTTCTATAAAGATGGACAGAATATTCAGAGATTTGGTCCATCTAATCAATATGGAGTCCAGTCTGCTCAGCTGAAGAATTCTGGCAATTATTTTTGTGAAGTGAAAACATCTACCATCAATATATTAAAGAGGAGTTCAATGCTCCATATACAAATACAAGGTAAGTGGGGAATGGATATTTTATACACTCACCAACCACTATTAGATACACCTTGCTAGTACCGGGTTGGATCCCCTTTTGCCTTCAGAATTGCCTTCATTCTTCCTGGCATAGATTCAACAAGGTGTTGGAAACATTCCTCAGAGATTTTGGTCCATAGTAATAGCATCATGCAGTTGCTGCAGATTTATCACGTTCCACGACACCTGAAAGGTGCTCTACTGGATTGAGATCTGGTGACTGTGGAGGCCATTAGAGTACAGTGACCTCATTGTCATTTGGTGAGATGATGCCCATGACTAAGCTCCATAGGCAGAGTGAAACGCATTGGGACGTGGCCTTGTTGGAGTCCAGGCTGAGGTTGCCACTCCATTCATCGTAGTAGGACACCATGAATGTGTGATTTCCAGGGTCACCCTTCTTTCCTTGATACAAGAGATGGTCATTGATTGTGGACATAATACAGGATAAGGTCAGAGACTGCAGACATGGTGCAAAAAATGTTCAGTGACTGTGGACATGATACAAGAGATGGTCAGAAATAATGGACATAATAGAAGAGATGATCAGAGACTGTGGACATGATACAAGTGATTATCAGAGACTATGGACATGATACAAGAGACTGTCATTCACTGTGGACATGATACAAGCAATGATCAGGGACTATGGATGTGATACAAGAGACGGTCAGAGACTGCAGACATGGTGCAAGAAATGTTCAGAGACTGTGGACAGGATACACCTCCATCTTGGATGGGGCATTAACAGCCCCAGAGCTGACAGTGACACTGGGCGGGGGACTCGTGAAACCCAGCTTACCTTATAGAGGGCGTGAAACTCCTTGTTCAGCTCTTCAGGTCCGTCTTATGTGTAGTTCACCCTGTGTCTATTAGGGGCACAGGGTGACCAAGAAGCCCAGTCTGGTCTGCCCTAACCAGACTCACAATACGACCACTAGGGATGAGCCGAACACCCCCTGGTTCGGTTCGCACCAGAACCTGAGAACGGACCGAAAATTTGCACAAACTTTAGAACCCTGTAAAAGTCTATGAGACTCAAACGTTTGAAATCAAAAGTGCTAATTTTAAAAGCTAATATGCAAGTTATTTTCCTCAAAAGTGTTTGGGGACCCGGGTCCTGCCCCAGGGGACATGTATTAATGCAAAAAAAAGTTTTAAAAACTGCCATTTTTTCTGGAGCAGTGATTTTAATAATGATTAAAGTGAAAAAAAAGTGAAATATTCCTTTAAATATCGTACCTGGGGGGTGTCTATAGTATGCCTGTAAAGTGGCGCGTGTTTCCTGTGTTTAGAACAGTACCTGCACAAAATTACATTTTTAAAGGAATAAAAGTAATTTAAAACTGCTTGCGGCTTTAATGTAATGTCTGGTCCCGGCAATATGGATGAAAATCAGTGAGACAAACGGCATGGGTACCCCCCCAGTCCATTAGATATTAAGGGGAACCCTGCACCCAAATTAAAAAAATGAAAGGCGTGGGGCCCCCAGGCCCTATATACTCTGAACAGCAGTATACAGGCGGTGCAAACAAGACAGGGACTGTGGGTTTGTTATTAAGTAGAATCTGTTTGTAATTTTGAACTAGTACATTTTTAAAGTGTTGCTCAAGTCAAAAAATCAATTTTTAAGCTTTTTGGAAAACATAGGGAAGGGTTATCACCCCTGTAACATTTTTCTTGCTGTTTGTGCACCTCTTCAGAAGATTTCCCCTCACTTTCTGTCCCAATGACAAATGTTTTTTGAAAATGTGGGGTTTTTAGTGAAACAAGGATTGGGATAAAGCATCAGTGGAGAGGAGACACGTTTTTCCCATATCAACTCTTACAGGAGAGAATTTCCCTTCCTAGGGGTAGATTTCATCTCACTTCCTGTTGTCTCTTTCCGTTTGCAAGTAGGAGACGTTTGTAAGTTGGATGTTTGAAAGTAGGGGCCTGCCCTATATGCTCTGCAGAAATTTGGGCCTAAGATGTTGGTGTTGCCACAACACTGTAAGCCCTCACAGTTACTCTTGGTGGGTGCTGGAACACCCTGTTGTGAACTATTATATCAAGAATTACGTGGCATTGTTGAACAGTGGTAGAAAAATTGTGCCTTTGGTGGTGGTGCTGGTGCCACAACACTATAAGTCCTCACAGTTACTCTTGGTGGGCGCTGGAATGGGCCCACCTGTGAAATATTATATCAAGAATTGTAATTACATGCACCTGTTGAACAGGGGCAGAAAAATTGGGCTTTTAGTGGTGGTGGTGGTGGTGGTGGTGTTGCTACAAGACTGTAATCCCTCACAGTTACTCTTGGTGGGCTCAGAAATTGGCCCTGCTGTGAAATATTAGATCAAGAATTGCAATTACATGTCCCTGTTGAACAGGGGCTGAAAAATTGGGCTTTAGGCACTGGTGCCACAACACTACAACACCTCACAGATGCTCTAGTTGGAGCGCAGGAATGAGCCTTGCTGCAAAGTATTGCATCAAAAATTGTAATTACATGCCCTGTTAAACAGGGGCTGAAAAATTGGGCGTTAGGCACTGGTGCTGTTGCCGCAACACTGCAACCAATCACAGATATTGTAGCTGAGCGCAGCAACGAACCCTCCTGCAAAATATTGCATAAAAAATTGTAATTACACACCCCTGTTAAACAGGGGCTGAGAAATTGGGCCTTAGCCTCTGGTGGCGGCACCCAGAACCAAAAATGTTCTTACAAGCTATCAGCATGATCACCGAGAAGGAAGAGGATAGTCACTCAGCATAACAGGATAGTTACTCAGCATTAGCATAGGCGGTCTTGAAGGGATCTGACATTTCAAAAAAAAATATTCGGTTACATCAGCATCAGGTGCTTGGTAGCTGGTGGTGATCCAAGACTGATAAATTTTTATGAAGGTCAGTCGATCAACCGAGTCGGGGGACAGGTGCACCCTGTGATTGGTTACAAAGCCACCAGCAGCACTGAATGTGCGTTCCGAAAGAACGCTGGATGCAGGACAGGCCAGTAGCTCAATTGCATACTGTGCAAGCTCTGGCCAGTGGTTCAGAGGACAAAGCACAGGACGAGGCCATGGAGGAAGAAGAAGAGGAGAGGGGGAGGAGAGAGGTGTGTCACAACCAATAGTAGCATTTTGGAGGCGTGGTGGCGGAACAACCTCTAACACTACTGCACCTTGTCCTGCATCCTTCCCAGCTGCCAGCGGAGTCACCCAATGCGCAGTGAAAGATAGGTAATGTCCCTGTTAATGCCTGCTGGACCATGAGTCAGCAGTAATATGCACCTTACCACTGACCGACCTGTCCAGCGAGGCCAAGACATTGCCTTCAACATGCCGGTAGAGAGCCGGAATCGCCTTCAGTGCAAAAAAGTGGCGCTTGGGAACCTGCCACTGAGGAACCGCACATTCCACAAACTCGCGGTAGGGGGCAGAGTCTACCAACTTAAAAGGCAGCAGTTGAAGTGCTAGCAATTTAGCCAAGCTAGCATTCAACCGCTGGGCATGTGGATGGCTGGGAGTGAACTTCTTTTGGTGGTGCAGCAGCTGGGGCAGGGAAATTTGCCTGGTACAATCTGATGTTGGTGTACTGATAGCAGATTGCCCGCAAGTACTTGGCTGTGACACACCTAATTCTACACCTTCATTCCTCTCAGTGCAGGTTTCAGAGAGGACTGAAGGTATAGTGGGATTGGAGATCCCAGCTGATGAGGAGCAAGGAGAGGTCGGCTTTGTTCTTTGGTGTGGGTCTTTTAGGTACGCTTGCCAATGAACTGCGTGGCAGGTCAACATATGTCTGGCGAAGCATGTGGTGCCCAAGCGGCTGATGTTTTGGCCACGCAAGATACGCTTGAGACATATGTTGCAGATAGCAGCAGTGCGATCTGATGCACTCGTCTCTAAAAAGGCCCACACCAAAGAACTTTTGGAATAACGCGCAGAGACAGCAGCGCCCTGCACATGCGGAGCGCTGCAGTGTGATGCAGTCGGTGTGCTGCCCTTAAGCTGGCCTTTAAGCTGGCCCCTGGAGGGCATCCTCCTCCTCTCTCCTATCAGACACCCACTTGGAGTAAGTGACCTCATCATCCCCTCCCTCCTCATCACTGGAACAAACCTAGCAGTATGCTGCAGCAGGGGGAACATGACTGCCAGATTGCGGTCCTTCTTGGGCTCACGTTACTGCCTTCCTCTAGCTGGGTGCCATCATCAGAGCCTTCAAAACACTAGGCATCCTCCTGGAGGATGTACCCAACACTGTGGTCAAACAGTTCGGGGGACTCCTCAGGAGGACATGGTGGGGCTAGGGAAGGAATGACTGATGCCATTGAGCCGAGGGAACAGCTGCTTTGCCAGACAAAGTACCCTGAGCCTGGGTGAGAGAGGATGAGGAAGATGAGGACGGCTTGGTCATCCACTCTACCAAGTCTTCGGCATGTTGCGGCTCAACGCGGCCAGCTGCCGAAAAAAAGGACGAGCGTGTCCCACGGCCACGTGCTGATGACGATGCACCGTGTCCACGACCAGCACTGTTGTCTCTAGATACAGAGCCTGCTTGCCCTCTTTTATTGGCTCGTGACTGTCTGCCTCTCCTTGGCCTTCCAGACATACTAATGGCCTGCAGGGATATGTAGCTGCACAAAGCTGGGACGTATATATATATATACTGATTATGAATGAATGAATTAAATACTTGTATAGCACACATTGCGAACTGAATCGCCTCTAGGCGCTGTGGTGAGCTTTGATCATCTGCTAAAAGAGGAAGGTCTTGAGTTTTTTCCTAAAAGCCAGGTGATTTTCTTCCAGGCTGATGTTGATTGGTAGAGCATTCCATAGCCGAGGCCCTTGGACAGCGAACTTCCGATCCCCCTTGGATTTATACCGGGCTTTGAGCACGAGGAGGAGGTTTTTGTTGGCTGATCGAAGACTGCGGTTTGGTGTGTAATGATTTATTTTCTCCATTAGTTATTGCGGAGCTTCTCTATGCACGCATTTGTGGGTGAGGCAAAGGGTCTTGAACGTGATCCGTTTTTTTACGGTTAGCCAATGTAAGCTCCTCAGCGAAGGAGAGATGGATTCCCAGGGTTTTTTTTTCCTGTTATCAGCCTTGCCGCCGTGTTTTGGATCAATTGTAATCGCACAAGTTGATATTGTGGTAATCCTATGTAAAGCGAGTTTGCGTAGTCCAGTCGTGAATTAATTATTGTTCCAACTACCATGGCTTTGTCATTCTTTGGGATGAAAGAGATGAGTCTGCGAAGCATGCGCAGCAGATGGTGAGATCTACTGACTACTGCTCCTATTTGCGCATCCATTGACATTTGTGCGTCTAAAATAACCCAGAGACTCTTGGCTTTGGTCTTTGGGGAGATAGTCTGCCCAAAGACGGTTGGTGGAGACCAGGAGGTTTTGGTTGCGGGCTTATAATTTGGGTTTAAGATAAGAAGCTCTGTCTTTGATTCGTTCAGCTGGAGGGAGTTAGTGGTCATCCAGTCCTCTATTGATTTGAGGCAGTTTTCAAGTTGTTGTTGATCTTTTTTTCCATTGATCCGGAAATAAAGTTGCGTGTCGTCAGCGTAAGAGTGGAAGCAGAGATCTGAGCATCTGATGATTTGAATGAGTGGGCGAATGTAAATGTTGAAGAGAACGGGTGACAAAGGAGAGCCTTGAGGGACTCCGCAGGTGACTGCCCGAGCTTCAGAGGAATTTTCCTAGTTTCAGTGTCTGTGACCGATTTCCTAGGAATCAACTGCCTGCCTGTAGTATTATTAGTATGAGAACACCGGCAATTGTATTCAGGTAAAACTTTAGATGCACACTGTGCAAAGGAGACTAAAACAAAATACTGCAGCTCCTGCCTGTATTTATGAGAATACCGGCAATTGTATTCAGGTAAAGCTTTAGGTGCACACTGTACAAAGGACACTAAAACAAAATACTGCAGCTCCCTGCCTGTATTTGTATGAGAACACCGGCAATTGTATTTAGGTAAAGCTTTAGGTGCACACTGTGCAAATGACATTAAAACAAAATACTGCAACTCCCTGCCTGTATTTGTATGAGAATGCCGGCAATTGTATTCAGGTAAAGCTTTAGGTGCACAATGTACAAAGGACAGCAAAACAAACTACTGCAGCTCCTGCCTGTATTTGTATGAGAACTCTGGCAATTGTATTCAGGTAAAGCTTTAGGTGCACACTGTACAAAGGACACTAAAACAAAATACTGCAGCTCCCTGCCTGTATTTGTATGAGAACACCGGCAATTGTATTTAGGTAAAGCTTTAGGTGCACACTGTGCAAAGGACACTAAAACTAAATACTGCAGCTCCCTGCCTGTATTTGTATGAGAACGCCGGCAATTGTATTCAGGTAGCGCTTTAGGTGCACACTGTGCAAAGTCACAGTACACCAAGTCAAAATAGCTCCCTGCCTGTCAGTATATTATGAAGAGAATAACAGGAGCTAAAATTAATACAGTGTATAAATATATATATATACAGAACACACCTGGGATGCATATATATCCTCTACACACTGTAACTGAAGATAACTGACTCGCCTATCTATTCTATCTAACTTAAATCAAATGACACTGTTTCTCTGTCTATCTCTATCTGCCACAGCAACAGACTACACAAGGCCGCCACGCAGGCGGCTTTATATAGTGTCTGGCGTGTACTAAACCCCCTGAGACATAATTGGCCAAAGCCACCCTGACCTGATTATTTTGTAAGTTGGTGACAGGGTCTCTTTAACACTTTACCACCTCCCCGCCATCCTAAATTTAATCTCTAAAAGAAAAAAAGAGCCCTTATGTTCACCATCTTCCAAAAACAACACATATAAACAAGTCTTTAAAATTCCACCCCAACCCCAATAATTCTCCAAACCCCTAAAGTGGGCTTTATCCTGAACCCCAATTTTGCTGCATGCTTACTCTGTCATCCAACAGGAGCCCCTGTCAGGGGAATGGAGCGGGGGGGATTTGCTCCTAAAGTCAATAATAAGGGTTGGGCTGGTAGCCCTGAGTGGAGATACTTCACCAACCCGTTAAACAGGCGCCTGTAGTCATTGACACAGCCTGGGCATGATACAGCTATCAGCTCTTTGTTCAGACCTGTGATCAATATCTGGCAAAGAGGAGTCTTCCAGTGCAGACTTTCCTTAAACCTCTAAGATATCATGTGTTTAAATACCAGGAGCCACAAAGAAAGCTAGTTCTAAAAGATGTGAAAATGTCTATCGCAATCAACGGTGTACTTTAAGAACATCCACTAATCACCATGCCCACACATCAATGTGGAATTGGGGTACACTGCCTTTAGACCTCAGGAAACTGTCCCTAACATGGAAGGACTAATTGGTTGTGTAGCACCCTGGAGTTTAGGCAGGGTTGCTCCCCAAAATTTACTTGCCAAGAATAGTCATCTTGGCTAAATGTTAGAGATCAATTGATTTCTCCCTAAGTTTGGCCTTGTTGCACTTTTCTTGTCTACTGCTAGGTGGCTGGGCCCCTGGTGGTGCAAGATATACGAGAAAAGCAATGCAAGGTCAGATTATGGGTGTACGGGGTATTTTAGCCAATGGGCAGGTTTTTTTTTAATCCCTTGGCCTGTTGAGAGAACATATAAATTTGGGTGGAGTCAGGTGATCTGTGTTCTGTGCCACCTGGACGGCTGTCTGGGTGGACGTGTGTTGTACTGCCCAGGCTGCTAGGCCGGAGATTGGGCCTATCCCGAGCACATGTGGCTGCTAGGCTGTCTGAGGGCATATCCAGAAGCACGAGAGTCCAACCAGAAGTGACGATTCTGCCAGCTGGAGAACCTGGTGTGGTCGGAGGTAGAGGGGAAGCTGCCGCCAGTAAGGGACCAACCACCTTATTACTAGGCACCATAGTGAATAACGGAAGCAAGTACCGGAGCAGCATTCTCACCAACCAGGGACGGTGAAGAATCTGGAAACTTCAGTGAGTATCAAGCCAGAGACCCAGCCAGCGGAGGTGAGTCTTGCAGAGCAGCCTTGTGTGTCAAGCCAGGTCAGTGGGGTGAAGCTTGAGAGGTATCTGAAGTGCCAAGCTATGGACCCAGCAGAGTGGCGGGGGTGAGGAAGATACCATTGTGAACATTGAGGGAGTTCATGGGATTTAGTGGCAGTGAATCATCTGGTCTAGTGGGAGACCGGGAGCTCAGTAGTCTGAAGAACTACATGGAGTGATTGTAGTGGAAGTGAAGGAACTGTTACGCTTTGTGCTAGGAACTGTTAAAGACTGTTGCCATAGGAGGCAGCATTCCTGCACATGCAGATGTGGCGTCTTGCTGAATGCATTTTCCTGCATGGCTGTCCTCCTATTGAAGTCTCAGGGTCTGCCAATTTAACTTACAACTACTTCAGGGTGTCCTGCCCCTAGCCCTCTCTCCCTCCAAAAGTTTGTTAACAGAAATAATCTCTTTTTCATTCAAGAAGTGTCTGACACCCAATAACTTTGACCACCTTGCACCTACTATGCCTCACAACCTACCATATACAGAAGGATGTCAGCTATCTCTGGCCCTGAAGGTTCCCATTAAACTGAAGGAGGCCGGAGACCTTGCTACAGTTTGCTCCCCAGGCCCAAACTTCCCAGTCCTTCTTGGTCCTCTGCATCAACAACATGTAGTTCTACAATCCTCAACATTGAGATCCCATTAACAGAAGAAACCACCCCTAGAATGTTAGAAACCCAACATAGCAGCAGAAATATGATTGGTCAGTGTGGGGAGCCCTGACACCTTATGCTATAAATATGGTGCCTCACATGTTACCTCTCTGGCCTTGCCATGATAAATTCCTATATGGAGTCTGTATGTTTCAATGTCCCGTGACTCCATGTTTCCATGTCTCCATGTTTGTCTGGGATTCCTTAAGGTGCTCTATAGTCATCTTATAACCCAAGGACATACCTAGAGGTTGATCAGTTTTACCCGAAACATGACTATAATGTGTGCTTATATGACTGTGATGTGGAAATTACATTTGCAAGCTGTTTGGTCATGATAAATACAAATGGGTATAATTAAAGAAATATTGCACATTCATTTTTTTTTTTTATAGGGAGACCATCAAAAGAAGACATAAGAAATCCAGAAGGGAACATTCCCAAGAATCATACCACCCCGAAGAGACCAAAAGAAGATAAAAATTCAGAAGAGGAAATTCCTTCGAGCTATACCACCTCGAACAAACCAAAAGAAGAAGATAACAATTCGGAAGGGGAAACTCCTTTGACTTTTACCACCCCAAACAAACCAACTGAAGAAGAAGGGGAAATTCCCAAGGATTATACCACCTCAAACATTATACGACTGGTGTTGTCTGGGTTTATTGTAGTTGGGCTTATTATCATTCTTTATTGGCATATAAAATTGTAATGTAACAAGGAGAGAATCGCTGCTACTATGACCTCATGAGTAAGACCCGTTGGGCAGAGGGAAATGCATCAGGGTGTGTGGTTTGGTGGAGACATGTAAGCTGAGGTTGCCCCTTATCGTTTTTTCACCTGCACTGGTTGGTAATAGTGGTGATCCATTCCTCGTTACATTTACTAACCCTCTGGACTGGAATCAGGACAAGCCTGCACCCCCATGCTGTAGGACACAGGGATATATTTTCACCTCTACTTTGAGCGATGCCAAAAGCAATATAACAGGTCACATAAACATATAAGTTACATAAGCACAAAGGAATAGTGATTCTAAGTAGCTTTAGAAAAAAGCCCAACGTGCAAGAAATGCTTCTTCCTGTTTTCATGCAGTGCTGTCATTCTAGGTTCTTTTCCACAATGGAAACCATTTTTTTATGGTGTTTGAATGTTGTCTTAAAACCTGTATGAATGTCTTATAAGTTTTCTAATCCCCTTCTGCAGTCTAAAACCATAACCCTTACGACTCCACTTCCTCTTCTCCAACTCCCCTTTCCGTTGGGGTCCCCCAAGTTCCTGTCCTTGGACCTCTACTATTCTCGATCTACATGTCCTCCCTGGGTCAGCTGATAGCCTCCCATGGCTTTCACTACCATTTATATGCTGATGACACCCAAATCTATCTCTCTACCCCTAAGCTCACCCCATCAATCTCCTCACGCATCACTAATTTACTAACAGACCTATCAGCCTGGATGTCACACCACTTCCTCAAACTTAATCTATCAAAAACCGAGCTCTTAATATTTCCTCCCCCACGTACCCCTTCCCCTGACTTCTCTGTCAAGATCAATGGCACATCTATCAGTCCGTCCCCACATGCCAGGGTGCTAGGGGTAACCTTAGACTCTGAACTGTCCTTTCAGGCCCACATACAAGCCCTGTCCAAATCATGCCGCCTTAGCCTCCGCAACATTTCCAGAATACATCCCTTTTTAACTAATGACACCACCAAGCTTCTAATTCACTCCCTGGTCATCTCTCACCTCGACTACTGCAACTCCCTCCTCATTGGATTACCTTTACATAGACTATCCCCCCTCCAGTCCATAATGAATGCCGCTGCCAAATTCATCTACCTTACCAGCCATTCAGTGTCCTGCACCCCTCTCTGCCAATCCCTGCACTGGCTTCCACTCACCCAATGAATAAAATTCAAAGTACTAACAATAAATTACAAAGCCATCCATAACACTGCCCCCAGCTACATCACTAACCTAGGCCCAAAATACTAACCAAGCCGCTCTCTTTGGTCATCCCAAGACCTCCTGCTCTCTAGCTCCCTTGTCACCTCCCTCCATGCTCACCTCCAGGATTTCTCCAGAGCTTCTCCCATCCTTTGGAACTCCCTACCCCAATCTGCCTGACTGTCCCCTAATCTATCCATCTTTAGACGATCCCTGAAAACCCTTCTCTTCAAAGAAGCCTATCCTGCTTCTAACTAACACTGTTTTACTTCCTCCATCAGCTCATCCCCCCACAGCTATTACCTTTTGCATCAATTGCCCCTTCCTTTTTAGATTGTAAGCTCTAACGAGCAGGGCCCTCTGATTCCTCTTGTACCAAATTGTAATGTAACTGTAATGTCTGCCCTCATGTTGTAAAGTGCTGAGCAAACTGTTGGCGCTATATAAAACCTGTATTATAATAATAATAATAATCAGCTTGACCCTAGTATGAGTGATGAGGATATCCATTCGATTATGAGCTCCTCGGGGGTAGGGACTAATGGAAATTATTTGTATTACTGGGACATTGCAATGTGCTGCCTCATTTGTAAATGTTATATATGCTATAAATGGCTTAAATAAAACGAAAGACCTTGAAATACACTGTATGTGTGACCGACCGCCATCACATAAGGCTGTGCCAGGCCCAGTACTATAATTACTATTCTGTTTTATTCCCAAGAAAAATACCAGGTTTATTACATGTCTCAGATTTAAAACGATCCAATGTCCTAGGCCAACTGCCTGGACGTTATTCCTCCTGCTGACACCAACGATGTGATACGAACTATCCCTTCCACCGACACGAATGATGGGGCACTATC
The DNA here is from genome assembly GCF_037356315.1 of Lithobates pipiens. Lineage (NCBI taxonomy): Eukaryota > Metazoa > Chordata > Amphibia > Anura > Ranidae > Lithobates > Lithobates pipiens. Next base: position 118,870 of record NW_027507906.1, on the reverse strand, counting down.
CCTTCCACCGACATGATAGGGCACTATTCCTCCCTCTGACACCGATTGGGCACTATTCCTCCCACTGACACCAATGATGGGGACCCCTTCCTCCCACTGATACTGAAATGAGGGGGAATTATTTCTTCCACTGATACCAATGATGGGGCATTATCCCTCCCACTGACCCCAATGATGGGGCACTATTCCTTTCACTAACACCAATGATGGGGCACTATTCCTCCCACTGACACCAATGATGGGACACTATTCCTCCCACTGACACCAATGATGGGGCACTATTCATTCCACTGACACCAATGATGGGGCACTATTCCTCCCACTGACACCAATGATGAGGCACTATTCATTCCACTGACACCAATGATGGGGCACTATTCCTTCCACTGACATCAATGATGGGATACTATTCCTTTCACTGACACCAATGATGGGGTACTATTCCTCCCACTGACACCAATGATGGGGCAATATTCCTCCCACTGACACCAATGATGGGACACTATTCCTCCCACTGACACCAATGATGGAGCACTATATCTCCCACTGATACCAATGATGGGGCCCCATTCCTCCCCCTACTGATCACATGATCTCTGCATTTTTTTTTCTTACTTCCACTGACCACCAAGCCCAAGGCATTTTCTACTCTCACTGGTCATATTCCTAAAGTCTGAATTACAGTAAAATGACCCTTTGTTTAGAAAGTCATGAGACCCCTGTTACCCCAGCCTTAAAGAGGATGGCGGTCTGCTCACATAATTTGTAATAAAAACATCTTTGCCATTCTGAAGCTTCCCTCCAACCACTTTGCATATTATTTTATATATACTGCGATTCTCTACTTGCCAAACATGCTGCAGAAATCTCCCTCCACTGAGTCTGGCTGAAGCCATTTTAACTGTAGGCAGCTGAAGCGGCTGCCTGATCACTTCCTTGATTTAGACACACACACACCTCCAGCTCTGCAGCTCTCATTGGCCCTCTTATGACTCATCCCCCCTCCCTTCCCGGCAAACTCTCACGAGAGTGATAGAGAGAGCTTTTGAAAGTCCCAACAAAAATTGTTAATATGTATTCCACCACCAAGTGATTGGTGTAGAGACTTCTGTGGCAAACAGGGACTCTTACCAGATAGCAGGGACCACCTATCACTAGGATGGTCAGATAGGCAAGCAGAATAACCTCTGCATGGTGTAGGAGCTAGGCCCCTCAGAGAGATGGAACGGCAGATGGATCCTTCACTAGGATATCCCCTTACAGCATGGTATCCCGATCATCCAAAGAGAAGTCCATAGGAGGAAGAAAAGGGCTCCAATGGTGCGATACCATTTAACAATTATATTTATTGAAAAAGAAAGCCAATTGGCTACTTACAGGATATAAAAATACGTATGCGCATATAAAAAGTATACATATGCGCATATAAAAAAAAGTGGGTAGCCAGCAAAGAAAATGAACACCTGCACTTCCGTGGTCATGTGGAGTGCGATGGCGTCAGGAAGTAGCACTGCCCGACATGTTTCGTCACACGTGACGTCTATAAGGTATATAAGGTGAAAAAATCCTACATTGTAATCGAACCAATATATCTGGGATTCCATTCAAATTTGAAATTCAAACTTTTAAGGGCTTTCAAATTAAACTAATTGAGCAATGGAAGGAAAGCATAGGTGCGTGCAGTCGTTATATGTTGGCTGTTGTCAGGGATACCCTGTGTCAAGGCAGATGCACGGGCATGCGTGCGCACATATGTTCCTATGAGAATGAGCCGCACTGGCATAGACACACGGCAGGCGCGCGTGCACAGGGACAAGCGTCAGACACACGTGCGCGCCAGCTAACTGGGCTTGGCGCCAGTTTCCCTTTAAAAATACAGCAGCTGCTCTAGTACAGTGCTGTCTGATCTGCAGCTTAACCTGAGTCTGGTCCTGTACCAGTTGTTATTACCTGATCCTGCTTTGTCTGACTACTGCTGCCTTCTCCTTTTATTAGTGCCAAACCACTGCCTGCCTATTGACTACTCTCTGCCTGCTGTACTAACTACCTGATTACCCAGCTTGCCTCACTTTGCTTCAGTCTAGTCCTGATCCAGTTTACGCCTAGATCCAGGGGTCGCTGACCCGCACCTGTTATCACCGCTTCCAAACTGCCTCTACAGTCCAGTCCATCTGGTGGATTTTCTCTTCTCATCTATATCAGCTACCATGGATCATACAGACACTCCTACCTCGCTGCACTCTTGTACCACTGTTGCAACCCCAGTGGTCCCAGAGCCAGGGCTGTAACAGAGGTCTCCTTCTACAGTCAGGCTCTGATACCAGGTACGTGATAGCTGTTTTGTCAAAAACCATGAACCAGACCCAGACAGAAGTACAGTAAAATCACACTTGTTTATTAATAACAAATAAAAAGGTAAATAGAGTAAGCATAGTCAAAGCATAGCGTAGAGTCCAATAACCGGATCGGGTAGTCAGCCAAGCTAGAGTTCAGTAGCCAGATCGGGTAATCAGCCAAGCCAGAGTTCAGTAGCCAGATCGGGTAATCAGCCAGGCCAGAAGTCGGTATCCAAGTAGAGGAACAGTAAGCAGGATAAGCAGCCAGAAGGGATGTCAGCAATGCCAGTCTTTAAACAGGAAAGCAGGAGATGGTTTCTTGTGATGTGACCGCCTTGGTAGAGAAGGTAGAGATGAAGTGAGCTGGACAGCTTTAAGTAGGCAGGTCAGACGAGCAGGATCAGGAACTGCTGGGTAACTGTGGAGAGAGATGAGAGCTGACAATTAGCCGACATCTGAGTGGCTAGCCCAGAGAAGGAAGGACTGAGCCCAGCCCCTTACATGTTTACATGTCCTCCTTACAAGAGGAGTATCGTTGTTATGGCAACACCTAGCTACCATAACCCTGGTATCCTCTTCTTCAGCAGGCGGTCGCCTTTCCGATAAAAGTGGGCTCTGCACGGATTCGCGTGCAAGATCACTTTTATCAGTGGCTGGAGAGACCCCCTACCGCTGTGTTCTGGTACCCTCCGCCGCTTACCGGAGCCGCCGGTAGCGACGGAGGTGATCGGATCCTTCTCCCTCTGTGGTATGGAGCTGAGTGAGGGGAAGATGGCCCCCGCCCGGTTGCATACCTGTCAGAGCTGGGCTCAGCCCTTCCTTCTCTGAGCTGGCCGCTCAACTGTCGGCTAATTGCCAGCATCTTATCTCTCTCCACAGTTACTCAGCTGTTGATGATCCTGCTCGTCAGTCCTGCCTACTTAAGCCGTCCAGTCCAGAGGAGCTCTGCCTTCACCTTGGTTAACATCACAGATACGGTTACTGAACTTTTCCCTTGTAATAGGAATAAAAGTGACCCTTTTTTTTTTCAAACGGACAGCCTAAAATTAAAAAATAAAAAGTAAAATAAATAAGAAAAAAATTAAAAAAATTGTAACACCCATGCCGACGAGCTCGCGAGCAGAAGCGAACGCATACTTGAGTAGCGCCCGCATATGGAAACTGTGTTCAAACCATATGTGAGGTATCGCCGCGATCGTTTGAACGAGACCAATAATTCCAACCCTAGACCTCCTCTGTAACTCAAAACATGCAGACATTTTTTAAACGTTGCCTATGTAAATTTTTTAGGGTAAACGTTTTTTCACTATTCCTTGAGCAGGCGCAATTTTTAAAGCGTGACATATTGGGTATTAATTTACTCGGGGTAACATTATCTTTCACAATGTTAAAAAAAATTGGGCTAACTTACTGTTGTCTTATTTTTTAATTCACAAAAGTGTATTTTTTCCAATAAAAAAAAGTGTGCTTGTAAGACCGCTGAGCAAATACAGTGTGACAGAAAGTATTGCAACTACCTCCATTTTATTCTCTAGGGTGTTAGAACCTCCAAACATTATATGTATATTTTTCTAAGTCATTTTCCAGCAAAAAAAAACCTGTTTTAAATTAGTAAAGATCAAATCTCATCACAAGGCTCTATCCTTAAGTGGTAAAAGACTGAGCACTGTTGGGTCCATAGAGCTTACTGGTGCCAAATGGGTTCTTCAAGCCCACAACTACCCCCAACATCCGCTTTCTTTTGCAAAGATGTGCTGGTTGGACTGGGGTGGCAGCACTATAAGTTCTCATGAACACATCTGCCTGGTCAGCTTTCTTGAGTCCTGAGTGCATTTCACGACAGCAAGAATACCATATAGTGCAAAGGATCTTCTCTTCTTCCAGATCGCGGTCAACCTGACCACCAAACCAGGGTTTTCATTATATAATAATGTAGAGAAAGCGGTCTCACTGACCACTAACACTGAAGCATATTTCCTCCCACTGACCACCCTCATCAGTCATTTAATTCCTCACTGGCCAAGAACACCAGCATTTTTGTTCTCACATTGACACCAATACAGTTTTCCTCCCACTGACCACTAATGATTTTTTCCACCCACTGACCACCGACTTTTCTTTGAGGGGCAGTGGCTCAGCATTATCAGCCTTCAACAAGAAATGCTGTTACTTTTAGAAGCTCCACGTAACAAACTTTGCAAAAGAAAAGAAAGAAAAATAAAGTTTTATAACCCCTTGCCGCCGAGCATACGCAGATGTGCGTACTCGGCTTATACCGGGATGATGCCCGCACCTGCAGGCATCATCCCAGTACCTATTTTTAGAGCGGGCGATCGGCTTTCCAGCCATAACAACCGATGCGGCTAAAAGCCGCTCGGCTGTTACGCCGGAGGAGCGGGAGGGGACATCCCCCCCTCCCGCCGCTACAGCCACCCTTACCAGGGCTCCCATTCAATCGGGAGCACCAATGTAGAATCCGATGCCTCCGGCGGCTGGGGAGGAACTGGAATGAAGCCATAAGCGGCTTCATTCCAGTCTCCTAATGGTAAACATGGAAGCGACGTCATGATGTCACTTCCCGTTTACTCGGCTGCCAATGGCGCCGGATTTAAAAATATATACAGTATTCAGAATCGCCGAAAACAGCGATCTGAATACTTTGAAGTGTAGAGGGATTGGAGGTCTTTTAGACCCCACGATCCCTCCATAAAGAGTACCTGTCACCAAATATTACTGTCACAAGGGATGTTTACATTCCTTGTGACACCAATAAAAGTGATCAAAAAATTATTATTTAAAAAAAAAAAAACAATTTATTAATTTTAAAATAAATGAAAAAATACATTTTTAAAGTGCCCGCCATCCCCGCGAACTCGTGAAGCAAAGAAAACGCATATGGAAGTCGCACCGCATATGTAAACGGTGTTCAAATCACACATGTGAGGTATCGCCACGATCGTCAGAGCAAGAGCAATAATTTTAGTACTAGACCTCCTCTGTCACTCTAACGTGGTAACCGGAATTTTTTTTTAAAGTGGCGCCTACTGATATTTTTAAGTACCGTAGTTTGTCGTTATTCCACGAGTGCGTGCAATTATAAAGCATGACATGTTTGGTATCTATTTACTCGGCATAACATTATACAAACATTTTTCACATTATACAAAAAAATGGGCTAATTTTACTGTTTCTTTTTTTTAAATTCATAAAAGTGTCCCTTTTCCCAAAAAGTTGCGTTTAAAACACCTCTGCGCAAATACCGTGTGACATAAAAAATTGCAACAATCGCCATTTTATTCTCTAGAGTCTCTGCTATATATATATATATATATATATATATATATATATATATATATATATATATATATATATAATGTTTGGGGGTTCCAAGTAATTTTCTAGCAAAAAATATGGATTTTAACTTGTAAACACCAAATGTCAAAAATAGGCTTAGTCATGAAATTTCTAAAGAAAAATTTTTTTTTTGGTTTAAATAGACTTTCTTCCTTAACCACTTTCAGACCGGACCAATTTGCTGGTCAAAGACCAGACCACTTTTTGCGATTCGGCACTGCGTCGCTTTAACTGACAATTGCGCGGTCGTGCGACGTGGCTCCCAAACAAAATTGACGTCCTTTTTTTCCCACAAATAGAGCTTTCTTTTGGTGGTATTTGATCACCCCTGCGGTTTTTATTTTTTGCGCTATAAACAAAAATAGAGCGACAATTTTGAAAAAAACGCATTATTTTTTACTTTTTGTTATAATAAATATCCCCAAAAATATATAAAAAAAATTTTTTCCCTCAGTTTAGGCTGATACGTATTCTTCTACATATTTTTGGTAAAAAAAATTGCAATAAGCGATTATTGATTGGTTTGCGCAAAAGTTATAGCGTTTACAAAATAGGGATAGTTTTATAGGATTTTTATTAATAATTTTTTATTTTTTACTAGTAATGGCAGCGATCAGCGATTTTTATTGTGACTGCGACATTGTGGGGGACCCATCAGACATTTTTGACACATTTTTGGGACCATTGTCATTTATACAATAATCACTGCTATATAAATGCAGTGATTCCTGTGTAAATGACACTGGCAGTGAAGGGGTTAACCAGTGGGTGGCAGTGTAGGGGTTAAGTGTTCCTAGGGGCGTGTTAATAACTGTGGGGGGGGTTGGGCTTTCATTTAGTGAACACTGATCTCTGCTCCAATCACATGAAGCAGAGATCAGCGTCACTAGTTGCTAGGCAGAATGGAGAAATGTTGTTTACAACAGCACTTCTCCATTCGGCCGCTCCGTGAGACGATCACGGGGATGCCCGCGGCGATCGAGTCCGCGGGTCCCGCGACCGGACTCACCGGGGTCCCGCGACCGGACTCACCGGGGTCCCGACTAGCGCGGGAGCGCGCCGCCGGCAGCGCGCTCCCGATGACAGGGCGGCAAATTTAAAGGGACGTACATGTACGCCCATTTGCCTGCCCGTGCCATTCTGTCGACGTACATCGTCGTGCGCTGGTCGGCAAGTGGTTAAAGGGGTTGTAAAGCTTTGTTTTTTTATTTTCTAAATAGGTTCCTTTAAGCTAGTGCAGGGGTGTCCAAACTACGGCCCTCCAGCTGTTGCAGAACTACACATCCCATGAGGCATTGTAAAACTCTGACATTCAAAGACATAACTAGGCATGATGGGGATTGTAGTTCCTGAACAACTGGAGGGCCGTAGTTTGGACACCCCTGAGCTAGTGCATTGTTGGTTTACTTAACTGTTCCTTCGATTTCCCTTCTAAATGTTTTTTTAATTTGTCTGAATTTCTCACTTCCTGTTTCTCCTCAGTAAACTTCACACCATCATCCGAGCGGTGTTTAGTCAGCCTGAACAGCTTACTGAGGAGGAACAGGAAGTGAGAAATTCAGACAAAGAAAACAAAGAAGAAAAAAAAACGTTTAGAAGGGAAATCGAAGGAAAAGGTAAGTAAACCAACAATTTAACGTCTTTAACGTCCTTAAAGTTGAACTTCACCAAAAAGGAGACGTTTTAGTCTTCCTCCTCTTAGACACCACCCCCACACATACATCTGGAGTCATTCTTTTGGGGGGGAGGTCTCAGAAGGCTGCGGGACCAATCACAAAGTGCAACACTGCTCAGATATGTGCAGTAGAAACCCGACCGTGAAGCCCCAAGGAGTCGTAGCCGGCTGCCCACAATTAACATGTTGAGGAACCCAAGACCGGTGAAGAACCGGCTAGGGTGAGGAGCACACTGGATCCTTGGAGAGATAAGTGTCTGTAGCGACGTCCTGGGCCTCCAAAGCCTAATAGTGACCTCAAGAGTTAGGGAAAGCTGACATCCTTCCTTGTAGAGTGGGTTAGCAGGCATGGTGGATGTAATGCAAGATGAAATGATGGGCACCAGTCACTTTTTTGAATGCTTTTTTGAGACACTATAGGTAGACAGCTATTGCAGGGAAAGGCCTCCAGTCGGATGCCACATCTGTATAGGTAGGACCGCCGTCTCCTATGGCAACTGAACTTGTAATAGTCACTAAAGGTATTTGCACATAACTCATGGTAGCACAGAATAGTTCTTCTCTTATCTCACAGTATCCCACTGTAGATCTTCACTCAATGAGCTCCTAATCTCTGATTAGACTTCCAAAGCCAATCGTCACTGGGTCCCCTGAGCTCTTCCACAGCTAACCCGCTGTACACTCCTCAAGAGTCACCCCCGCTAACCTGCGGGGTCCTTGGCTTGGCACTGGCTGAAGTTTTCCCGGTGGGTGAGAAGACTGCTCTGGTACTGGCTCCAGCTTACTCACAATGGTCTCCTGTAACAAGGTGGATGGTGCCTGAGTGGTGATTGCTTCCCCTTTACCATGCCGGGGTGTGTTTTTAGTCAATCTGGGCCATTTTCGGCCCATTTTCTGGGCCAGGAATGCGTATTGGTCCCAAGGTCTCTTTTCAGCCTCCCAAGGCCAGGGATGCGTTTTTGATCATGTTGGATGATTTTTGGCCTCCCAGGGTCGGTGGAGCTTTTTTGGTTAGTTTGAACAATTTTCGGCCTCTCAGGGCCAGGAGTGCAATTTTGGTAATTTTTTATTATTTTCGGGCTGAAAGGGCCAGGGGTGAGATTTTGGTAATTTTGAACCATTATCTGGCTAAAAGAGACGGGGGTGCGATTTTGGTAATTTTGGAAAATTATCTGTCTATAATGGCCAGGGGTGCAATTTTGGTCATTTTGGACTATTTTGGGGCTAAAAGGGCGTGGGGTGCCATATTGGTAATTTGGACCATTTTCAGGTCAAAAGGGCCGGGAGTGTGCGATTTTGGACAATTTTCGGGCCAAAAGAGGTGAGAGTGTGATTTTTGGGCTAAAAGGGACTATTTTTGGGCTAAAAGGGCCGGGATGCGATTTTGGACTATTTTCGGGCTAAAAAGACTGGGGGTGAGATTTTGGTAATTTTGGAACATTATCTGGCTAAAAGGGCCCGCGGTGCGATTTTAATTACTTTGGACAATTTTCAATCAAAAGGGCCCAGGTGCAATTTTGGACCACTATCTGGCTAAAAGGGCGAGGGTGCAATTTTGGTCAATTTAGACCATTATCTGCAAAAAAGGGCAGGAGGTGACAATTTTTGCCATTTTGGACCATTTTCCGGTTAAAAGGGCCGGGGGTGCGATTTTGGACCTTTTGGTCAATTTTCATGCCAAAAGGGCTGGGGTTGCGATTTTGGTAATTTAGGATAATTTTCAATCAAAAGGGCCTGGGTGCGATTTTGGACCATTATCTGGCTAAAAGGGCTGGGGAGTTCGATTTTGGTCATTTTGGCCAATTTTCAGTCAAAAGGGCCGGGGGTGCCATTTTGGACCATTATCTGGCTAAAAGGGCCGGGATGCGATTTTGATTATTTTGGACCATTTTCAGGTTAAAAGGGCCAAGGGTGCGATTTAGGAATATTTTTGGGTTAAAAGAGTTGGAGGTGCGATTTTTTACATTTTGGACCATTTTAAGGTCAAAAGGGTCGAGGGTGCGATTTTGGAGCATTATCAGGCTAAGAGGGCAGAGGGTGCGATTTTGGTAATTTTGGACCATTATCTGGCTAAAAGGGCAGGGGGTGCGATTTTGGACCGTTTTGGGTTAAAAGGGCAGAAAGTGCAATGTTGGTAATTTTGGACAATTTTCAGTCAAAAGGGCCGGGGGTGCAATTTTGGTAATTTTGGACAATTATCTGTCTATAATGGCCAGGTGTGCGATTTTGGTCATTTTGGACTATTTTGGGGCTAAAAGGGCTGGGGGTGCGATATTGGTCATTCTAGACCATTTTCAAGTCAAAAGGGCCGAGAGTGTGCGATTCTGGACCATTTTCGGGCCAAAAGAGCTGAGGGTGTGATTTTTGGCCTAAAAGGGACTATTATTGGGCTAAAAGGGCCAGGATGTGATTTTGGACTATTTTCGGGCTAAAAAGGACGGGGGTGCGCTTTTGGACTATTTTTGGGCTAAACGTGTCAGGGGTGCGATTTTTTTCATTTTGGACCATTTTGTGGTCAAAAGGGCCGGGGTGCGATTTTGGACTATTTTTGGGTTAAAAGGGCCGATTTGTGTGCGATTTTGGTAATTTTGAACCATTTTCACGGCAAAAGAGCCAGAGGTGCGATTTTGGTTATTTTAGACCATTTTCAGTTGAAAAAGGCAGGGGTGCGATTTTGGACTGTTTTAGGGTTAAAAGGGCCAGGGGTGCGATTTTGGACCATTTTCAGGCTAAAAGGGCCTGGGGTGCGATTTTGGTCATTTTGAACCATTTTCAGGGCAGAAAGGCTGGGGGTGCGATTTTCGACTAATTTTGGGCTAAAAGGGCCGGGGGTGCGATTTTTTACTTTTTGGACAATTTTTGGGCTAAAAGGGGCATGGGGTGCGATTTTGGAAATTTTGGATGATTTTCAGGGCTAAAAGGGCTGGGGGTGCGATTTTTATAGTTTTGGACCATTTTGGGCTAAAAGGGCCAGAAGTGCGATTTTGGACTATTTTCAGGCTAAAAGGGCCAGGGGTGCGATTTTGGACTATTTTTGGGCAAAAGGGCCGTGGGTGTGATTTTGGACTATTTTTGGGCTAAAAGGGGCGGTGGTGCAATTTTTGTCATTTAGGACAATTTTCTGGTCAAAAGTGCCGGGGGTGCGATTTTGGACTATTTTTGGGTTAAAAGGACTGTTGGTGTGATTTTTCTCATTTAGGACCATTTTTGGGCTAAACGGGCCGGGTGCGATTTTGGTCAGTTTGAACAATTTTCAGGTCAAAAGGGGCCTGGGGTGTGATTTTAGACTATTTTGGGGTTAAAAGGGCCGGGGGGTGTGATTGTTTTCATTTTGGACCATTTTAAGGTGAAAAGGGCCGGAAGTGCGAATTTAGACTATATTTAGGTTAAAAGACCATTTTCAGGTCAAAAGGGCCGGGGTGCAATTTTAGTCATTTTGGACCATTTTCAGGGCAGAAAGGCCAGGGGTGCGATTTTTGTCATTTTGGACCATTTTCTGGCTAAAAGGGCCGGGGGTGCGATTTTTGTCATTCAGGACCATTTTTGGACTAAATGGGCCGGGGGTGCGATTTTTTGTCATTTAGGATTATTTTTGGACTAAATGGGCCGGGGTGCGATTTTTGTCATTTAGGACCATTTTTGGACTAAATGTGCCGGGGGTGCGATCTTGGTCAATTTGGACCATTTTCAGGTGAAAATGGTCGGGGTGCGATTTTTTTCATTTTGGACCATTTTCATGTCAAAAGGGCCAGGGGTGCGATTTCGGACTATTTTGAACCATTTTCAGGGCAGAAGGGCCGGGAGTGCGATTTTGGTAATTTTGGACCATTTTCAGGTGAAAAGGGCCAGGGGTGCGATTTTAGTCATTCAGGTCCATTTTCAGGGCAAAAGGGATGGGGGTGCAATTTTGGACTGTTTTTGGGTTAAAAGGTCCGGGGGTGCAATTTTGGTCATTTTGAACCATTTTCAGGGCAGAAGGGCCAGGGGTGCGATTTTGGTCATATTACACCGATTTCAGGTGAAAAGTGCCAGGGGTGCGATTTTGGACTATTTTCAGGTTAAAAGGGCCGGGGGATCGATTTTTGTCATTTAGGACCATTTTTGGACTAAATGGGCCGGGGGTGCGATTTTTGTCATTTAGGACCATTTTGAGGTCAAAAGGGCCGGGGTGCAATTTTGGACTATTTTTGGGTTAAAAGGGCCGATTTGTGTGCGATTTTGGTAATTTTGAACCATTTTCACGGCAAAAGAGCCAGAGGTGCGATTTTGGTTATTTTAGACCATTTTCAGTTGAAAAAGGCGGGGGTGCGATTTTGGACTGTTTTAGGGTTAAAAGGGCCTGGGTGCAATTTTAGTCATTTTGGACCATATTCAGGGCAGAAAGGCCAGGGGTGCGATTTTTGTCATTTTGGACCATTTTCCGGCTAAAAGGGCCGGGGGTGCGATTTTCAACAAATTTTGGGCTAAAAGGGCCGGGGGTGCGATTTTTGTCATTTAGGACCATTTTTGGGCTAAATGGGCCGGGGGTGCGATTTTTGTCATTTAGGACCACTTTTGGACTAAATGTGCAGGGGGTGCGATTTTTGTCATTTAGGACCATTTTTGGGCTAAATGGGCCGGGGGTGCGATTTTTGTCATTTAGGACCATTTTTAGGGCAAAAGGGCCGGGGGTGCGATCTTGGTCAATTTGGACCATTTTCAGGTGAAAATGGTCGGGGTGCGATTTTTTTCATTTTGGACCATTTTCATGTCAAAAGGGCCAGGGGTGCGATTTCGGACCATTTTGAACCATTTTCAGGGCAGAAGGGCCGGGAGTGCGATTTTGGTAATTTTGGACCATTTTCAGGTGAAAAGGGTCAGGGGTGCGATTTTAGTCATTCAGGTCCATTTTCAGGGCAAAAGGGACGGGGGTGCAATTTTGGACTGTTTTTGGGTTAAAAGGTCCGGGGGTGCAATTTTGGTCATTTTGAACCATTTTCAGGGCAGGAGGGCCAGGGGTGCGATTTTGGTCATATTACACTGATTTCATGTGAAAAGGGCCAGGGGTGCGATTTTGGACTATTTTCAGGCTAAAAGGGCCGGGGGATCGATTTTTGTCATTTAGGACCATTTTGAGTTTAAAAGGGCCGGGGTGCGATTTTGGACTATTTTTGGGTTAAAAGGGCCGATTTGTGTGCGATTTTGGTAATTTTGAACCATTTTCACGGCAAAAGAGCCAGAGGTGCGATTTTGGTTATTTTAGACCATTTTCAGTTGAAAAAGGCGGGGTGCGATTTTGGACTGTTTTAGGGTTAAAAGGGCCGGGGGTGCGATTTTGGACCATTTTCAGGCTAAAAGGGCCTGGGGTGCGATTTTGGTCATTTTGAACCATTTTCAGGGCAGAAAGGCTGGGGGTGCGATTTTCAACTAATTTTGGGCTAAAAGGGCCGGGGGTGCGATTTTTTTTTCTTTTTGGACAATTTTTGGGCTAAAAGGGGCATGGGGTGCGATTTTGGAAATTTTGGACGATTTTCAGGGCTAAAAGGGCCGGGGGTGCGATTTTTATAGTTTTGGACCATTTTTGGGCTAAAAGGGCCAGAAGTGCGATTTTGGACTATTTTCAGGCTAAAAGGGCCAGGGGTGCGATTTTGGACTATTTTTGGGCAAAAGGGCCGTGGGTGCGATTTTGGAATATTTTTGGGCTAAAAGGGCCGGTGGTGCAATTTTTGTCATTAAGGACAATTTTCTGGTCAAAAGGGCCGGGGGTGCGATTTTGGACTATTTTTGGGTTAAAAGGACTGTTGGTGTGATTTTTCTCATTTAGGACCATTTTTGGGCTAAACGGGCTGGGTGCGATTTTGGTCAGTTTGAACAATTTTCAGGTCAAAAGGGGCCTGGGGTGTGATTTTGGACTATTTTGGGGTTAAAAGGGCCGGGGGGTGTGATTGTTTTCATTTTGGACCATTTTAAGGTGAAAAGGGCCGGAAGTGCGAATTTAGACTATATTTAGGTTAAAAGACCATTTTCAGGTCAAAAGGGCCGGGGTGCAATTTTAGTCATTTTGGACCATTTTCAGGGCAGAAGGGCCAGGGGTGCGATTTTTGTCATTTTGGACCATTTTCCGGCTAAAAGGGTCGGGGTTGCGATTTTCAACAAATTTTGGGCTAAAAGGGCCGGGGGTGCGATTTTTGTCATTTAGGACCATTTTTGGACTAAATGGGCCGGGGGTGCGATTTTTGTCATTTAGGACCATTTTTAGGGCAAAAAGGTCAGGGGTGCGATTTTGGTCATTTTGAACTATTTTCAGGTGAAAAGGGTGGGGGTGCGATTTTGAATGATTTCTGGGCTAAAAGGGCAGAGGGTGCGATTTTAGGCATTTTGGACCATTTTCAGGGCAGAAGGGCCGGGGGAGCGATTTTCGCCTAATTTTGGGCTAAAAGGGGCATGGGGGTGCGATTTTTTTCTTTTTGACCAATTTTTGGATTAAAAGGGCGGGGGTGCGATTTTTTTCTTTTTGCCCAATTTTTGGGCTAAAAGGGCTGGGGGTGCGATTTTTTGTTTTTGGGCTAAAAGGGCCGGGGGTGCAATTTTTCAAATTTTTGACCATTTTCAGGGCTAAAAGGGCCGGGGGTGCGATTTTTGTCATTTTGGACTATTTTCAGGCTAAAAGGGCTGGGGTGCGATTTTCGCCTAATTTTGGTCTAAAAGGAGCATGGGGGTGCGATTTTTTTCTTTTTGGCCAATTTTTGGGTTAAAAGGGCGGGGGTGCGATTTTTTTCTTTTTGGCCAATTTTTGGGCTAAAAGGGCTGGGGGTGCGATTTTTTGTTTTTGGGCTAAAAGGGCCGGGGGTGCGATTTTTCTAATTTTTGACCATTTTCAGGGCTAAAAGGGCCAGGGGTGCGATTTTTGTCATTTTGGACTATTTTCAGGCTAAAAGGGCCGGGGTGCGATTTTTGTCATTTTGAACCATCTTCAGGGCTAAAAGGGCCGGGGATGCGATTTTGGACTATTTTTGGGCTAAAAGGGCCGGGTGCGATTTTCGTCAATTCAGACCATTTTCAGGTCAAACGGGCCGGGGGTGCGATTTTGGACCATTTTCAGGCTAAAAGGGGCGGGGGTAAGATTTTAGTCATTTTGGACCATTTTCAGGGCAGAAGGGCCAGGGGTGCGATTTTCGACAAATTTTGGGCTAAAAGGGCCCGGTGCGATTTTTGTCATTTTGGACTATTTTAGGGTTAAAAGGGCCGATTTGTGTGCGATTTTGGTAATTTTGAACCATTTTCACGGCAAAAGAGCCAGAGGTGCGATTTTGGTTATTTTAGACCATTTTCAGTTGAAAAAGGCGGGGGTGCGATTTTGGACTGTTTTAGGGTTAAAAGGGCCGGGGGTGCGATTTTGGACCATTTTCAGGCTAAAAGGGCCAGGGGTGCGATTTTGGTCATTTTGAACCATTTTCAGGGCAGAAAGGCTGGGGGTGCGATTTTCGACTAATTTTGGGCTAAAAGGGGCATGGGGGTGCGATTTTTTTTTTTTTTGGACAATTTTTGGGCTCAAAGGGGCATGGGGTGCGATTTTGGAAATTTTGGACGATTTTCAGGGCTAAAAGGGCTGGGGGTGCGATTTTTATAGTTTTGGACCATTTTTGGGCTAAAAGGGCCAGAAGTGCGATTTTGGACTATTTTCAGGCTAAAAGGGCCAGGGGTGCGATTTTGGACTATTTTTGGGCAAAAGGGCCGTGGATGCGATTTTGGACTATTTTTGGGCTAAAAGGGGCGGTGGTGCAATTTTTGTCATTTAGGACAATTTTCTGGTCAAAAGCGCCGGGGGTGTGATTTTAGACTATTTTGGGGTTAAAAGGGCCGGGGGGTGTGATTGTTTTCATTTTGGACCATTTTAAGGTGAAAAGGGCCGGAAGTGCGAATTTAGACTATATTTAGGTTAAAAGACCATTTTCAGGTCAAAAGGGCCGGGGTGCAATTTTAGTCATTTTGGACCATTTTCAGGGCAGAAAGGCCAGGGGTGCGATTTTAGTCATTTTGGACCATTTTCAGGGCAGAAAGGCCAGGGGTGCGATTTTTGTCATTTTGGACCATTTTCCGGCTAAAAGGGCCGGGGGTGTGATTTTCAACAAATTTTGGGCTAAAAGGGCCGGGGGTGCGATTTTTGTCATTTAGGACAATTTTTGGACTAAATGGGCCGGGGGTGCGATTTTTGTCATTTAGGACCATTTTTGGGCTAAATGGGCCGGGGGTGCGAATTTTGTCATTTAGGACCATTTTTGGACTAAATGTTCCGGGGTGCGATTTTTGTCATTTAGGACCATTTTTGGGCTAAATGGGCCGGGGGTGCGATTTTTGTCATTTAGGACCATTTTTAGGGCAAAAGGGCCGGGGGTGCGATCTTGGTCAATTTGGACCATTTTCAGGTGAAAATGGTCGGGGTGCGATTTTTTTCATTTTGGACCATTTTCATGTCAAAAGGGCCAGGGGTGCGATTTCGGACCATTTTGAACCATTTTCAGGGCAGAAGGGCCGGGAGTGCGATTTTGGCAATTTTGGACCATTTTCAGGTGAAAACGGCCAGGGGTGCGATTTTAGTCATTCAGGTCCATTTTCAGGGCAAAAGGGACGGGGGTGCAATTTTGGACTGTTTTTGGGTTAAAAGGTCCGGGGGTGCGATTTTGGTCATTTTGAACCATTTGCAGGGCAGAAGGGCCAGGGGTGCGATTTTGGACTATTTTCAGGCTAAAAGGGCCGGGGGATCGATTTTTGTCATTTAGGACCATTTTGAGTTTAAAAGGGCCGGGGTGCGATTTTGGACTATTTTTGGGTTAAAAGGGCCGATTTGTGTGCGATTTTGGTAATTTTGAACCATTTTCACGGCAAAAGAGCCAGAGGTGCGATTTTGGTTATTTTAGACCATTTTCAGTTGAAAAAGGCGGGGTGCGATTTTGAACTGTTTTAGGGTTAAAAGGGCCGGGGGTGCGATTTTGGACCATTTTCAGGCTAAAAGGGCCTGGGGTGCGATTTTGGTCATTTTGAACCATTTTCAGGGCAGTAAGGCTGGGGGTGCGATTTTCAACAAATTTTGGGCTAAAAGGGCCGGGGTGCGATTTTTTTTCTTTTTGGACAATTTTTGGGCTAAAAGGGGCATGGGTGCGATTTTGGAAATTTTGGACGATTTTCAGGGCTAAAAGGGCCGGGTGCGATTTTTATAGTTTTGGACCATTTTTGGGCTAAAAGGGCCAGAAGTGCGATTTTGGACTATTTTCAGGCTAAAAGGGCCGTGGGTGCGATTTTGGAATATTTTTGGGCTAAAAGGGCCGGTGGTGCAATTTTTGTCATTTAGGACAATTTTCTGGTCAAAAGGGCCGGGGGTGCGATTTTGGACTATTTTTGGGTTAAAAGGACTGTTGGTGTGATTTTTCTCATTTAGGACCATTTTTGGGCTAAACGGGCTGGGGGCGATTTTGGTCAGTTTGAACAATTTTCAGGTCAAAAGGGGCCTGGGGTGTGGTTTTGGACTATTTTCAGGCTAAAAGCGCCGGGAGTAAGATTTTAGTCATTTTGGACCATTTTCAGGGCAGAAGGGCCAGGGGTGTGATTTTCGACAAATTTTGGGCTAAAAGGGCCCGGGGTGCGATTTTTGTCATTTTGGACCATTTTCCGGCTAAAAGGGCCGGGGTGCGATTTTGGACTATTTTCAGGCTAAAAGGGCGGGGGTGTGATTTTTGTCATTTTGAGCCATCTTCAGGGCTAAAGGGGCCGGGGATGCGATTTTTGTCATTTTGAACCATCTTCAGGGCTAAAAGGGCCGGGGATGCGATTTTGGACTATTTTTGGGCTAAAAGGGCCGGGATGCGATTTTTTTCATTTTGGACCATTTTCAGGTCTAAAGTTCGCTGGGTGCGATTTTGGTAATTTTGAACCATTTTCAGGGCAAAAGGGCCGGAGGTGCGCTTTAGGACTATTTTGGAGCTAAAAGGGCCAGTGGTGGGATTTTTGTCATTTAGGACCATTTTCTGGTCAAAAGGGCCGGGGGTGCGATTTTGGACTATTTTTGGGTTAAAAGGGCCGGAGGTGCGATTTTGGACTATTTTCAGGCTAAAAGGGCCGGGGGTGCGATTTTGGTAATTTTGGACCATTTTCAGGTAAAAAAGGCCGGGGGTGCAATTTTGGGTTAAAAGGGCAGGGGGTGCGATCTTGGTCAATTTGGACCATTTTCAGGGGAAAATGGTCGGGGTGCGATTTTTTTTCATTTTGGACCATTTTCATGTCAAAAGGGCCAGGGGTGCGATTTCGGACCATTTTGAACCATTTTCAGGGCAGAAGGGCCGGGAGTGCGATTTTGGCAATTTTGGACCATTTTCAGGTGAAAACGGCCAGGGGTGCGATTTTAGTCATTCAGGTCCATTTTCAGGGCAAAAGGGACGGGGGTGCAATTTTGGACTATTTTTGGGTTAAAAGGTCCGGGGGTGCGATTTTGGTCATTTTGAACCATTTGCAGGGCAAAAGGGACCATTTAGACCATTTTCAGTTGAAAAAGGCGGGGGTGCGATTTTGGACTATTTTTGGGTTAAAAGGGCCGTGGTGCGATTTTGGACTATTTTTGGGTTAAAAGGGCTGGGGTGCAATTTTGGATGATTTCTGGGCTACAAGGGCCGGGGGTACAATTTTTGTAATTTTGGACCATTTTCAGGCTAAAAGGGCCGGGGTGCGATTTTGGACTTTTAGGTTAAATGGGTGAGGGTGCGACTTTTGTCATTTTAGACTATTTTCAGTTGAAAACGACGGGGGTGAGATTTTTGTCATTTTGAACAATCTTCAGGGCTAAAAGGGCCAGGGGTGCGATTTTTTTCTTTTTGAACTATTTTCCGGCAAAAGGGCTGGGAGTGCGATTTTGGACTATATTTGGGTTAAAAGGGCCGGGGGTGCGATTTTTGTCATTTAGGACCATTTTTTGGACTAAATGGGCCGGGGGTGCGATTTTGGTCATTTTGAACCATTTTCAGGTGAAAAGGGCGGGGGGGGGGGTGCGATTTTGGACTATTTTCAGGCTAAAAAGGCCGGGGGTGCGATTTTGAATGATTTCTGGGCTAAAAGGGCAGAGGGTGCGATTTGAGTAATTTTGGACCATTTTGGGGTAAAAGGACCGGGGGTGCAGTTTTGGTCATTTTAGACCCGTTTTGGGGTAAAAGGGGCGGGAGTGCGATTTTGGTCATTTTGTCCCATTTCGAGGTAAATGGGCCGGGGGTGCAATTTTGGTCATTTTGGACCCATTTCATGGTCTCTGGACACAAAAGAGGGCAAGCAGGCTCTATCGGCTCGTGCCTGTCTGCCTCTCCTTGTTGGCCTTCCAGACATGGTAATGGCCTGATGGGAAAACCAGCAATTGGGTCGTGTATACTGTGCTGGAGGCACAACACCCACTAACTCCTGCAGATGGCTCAATTAGAGAAGAGCAAAATAGGTAGATACAGGTGTATACTGCACTCAGGTCACAGACAACACCCAGAAACTCCTGTGCAGATGGCTGAAAGCTCTATTACAGAAGAGAAAGAACGCTAAAATCGGTGGATAACGGACGTTTATACTGAGTTGAAGATACAGAGAACGCCCACTAACTCCTGCAGACGCCAACACTACACAAGGCCACCGCGCTGGCGGTCTTATATAGTGTGGGGCGTGTACTACACAGCCTGAAATACGATAGGCCACAGGCATGCTGCTTGTGGCCAATCATGACTTTCCTCGCTGCCGGCGCTGTGATTGGCCAATCATGAGCCAGCAATGCACTGCGATGGCACAGTGCATTGTGGGCCGTGAGCAGGGCAGGACTTAGGGTGGTGGGGGCCCCTGGGCTTGAGTCACTTTCGGGCCCTAACTTCTATATTATCGTATTTATCGGCGTATAACACACACCCCAAGTTTAGGAGGGAATTTTAAGGAAAAAAAATTACATTTAAATGCCCATCAATGCAGCCTGGCAGTGTCATTTGCAGCCTTGTCAGTGTAGCCTTGTCATTTACAGCCTTGCCCCAGTGTCATTTGCAGCCTTGTCATTGCAGTCTTGATGTTTAAAAATGGCGCCGCCGAGATACAGAGTCCTGTGTATCTCGGTGGCTCTCGGGTCCTCTCGTCGGCTCTCCGGTCCTCTCGGCGGCTCTCGGGTCCTCTCGCAGTCCCGAGAGGAGCCGAGAGTAGTGTACTCGGCTCGGCTCACAGTCACGCCCAATGGTAAGTCCTGCCCTGGCCGTGAGTGCCACATGAATTTGGCGTTAACGGCCCACAGAGTTCTGGCTTCGCCGAACACCAAGCTCATCCCTATTGGAGAGTAATGTGGCAGAAATCGGACACTGTTGCCGTCTCACACTGGTGGGTTTAGAGACTGATGTGGCAGCTCTGGTATTGTATTGCTATGGTGGTGATCAGACAATGGTTGGCAGCACTGGCATCGGAGTAGACAGCAATCACATCATTTCAAGGTCAATCAGTGGCCCAGTACAATGGATCAGTAATCTGTCCCCAGCAGTGATCTCACTGCACATCAACACCAGAAACAGGCTGCACTGGTGTG
Source organism: Lithobates pipiens (assembly GCF_037356315.1). Classification (NCBI taxonomy): domain Eukaryota; kingdom Metazoa; phylum Chordata; class Amphibia; order Anura; family Ranidae; genus Lithobates; species Lithobates pipiens. Next base: position 98,949 of record NW_027507906.1, on the reverse strand, counting down.
TCCTTTTAGAATGATGCCCGTCCTACACGGGCACATGAGGTACTCAATGAACATTCATGAATTTGTATGTCATCTGCTTGTACATTGATCCCATGAGGTTTATTAGGATTTGTTACCTGCCTGTATGATCCTTAACCAGTCTTGCTAATTGACAAAACACATTGACTTTAAGGGATCCGCCATCACCAGGCCATATGAGAATACTTGGCCTATGTATTGTATGTTAGGTTATCCTGCAGGGTAGTTGATATAAAAATTTAAGGTCATGCAAATGTGAATTTTAACCAAACTGGAATAAAATGATGTTTTAATATGTGCATGCTCTCATTCTGTACCAGTGAAGTCTAATGAAAGTGTAAAAAGAAAAAAAACGATGTTAAAGTTGTACATTTTAAAAAGTTAAGCAAAGGTGGTTCCTTTCCCCCTCAATTGTCTTTATAGGATTTAATTACCATGTAATCTAAGTACAAGCACACTACCCATCTAGTTAAAACATAGTAAAGAATGGACGACATTTCTCATGTTTAATAATCATATCAACATTTATTCTTTAGCCATGTACAATTGTTTTAATTTCACATTGCAATCAGAAGAGACTGGCCCTTTAAGCAATCAGAAAGGCTGCTGCCCAATAGTGATTGGGAACCTTTGCATTTCAGATGTTTTGGAACTACATTTCCCATAATGCTCAACTACACACAAGCATCATGGGAAATGTAGTCACATCTGGGGTTCACCGTCACTGGCCCAATACCACCACAGAAAATAAAAATAAAAAGCAAGTTAAAAAAGAAGAAATCAGATTAATTGATAAAATGAGGTCTCTGGGATGATTGAAGTTCACCTCGGCCTTGCTTGCAAACGAACACTCCAAGTATAGTAGCAAAAGTTGTAGACAACAGCTAAAAAACAAAAAGGAGGAAAGGTATAGTGTTAGAGACAAAAGATTTGAAAGTACATTTCCAGCCATATTTGCATTACACCTACTTTTAAATTCGTTAAATGTTGCCATTAATATAGCATAGCTTAGGAAGGTAAACCAGTAATATTTAAAAGCCACCCAACTTTCTTAATTCCTACATGCTCTCCCCACTTTGGTACAGTGTATATTCAGACCCCTCCTAAACATAACAGTTCCTGGACATCTCCATCAACTTATCAAGGATAGGCAAAGTGTAAAAAAGGTTCATTATACCAGATGCTGATGGAAATTGAATAGAGCCAATGTTGGCTTAGCCCTTCTATAGTCTGTATGCAATCAGTTTCCAGCCATAGGGTTTCCATAAATGACCTGCAGAAAGACAGTATTGACCATTTATAAAGATTCTGAATGGAAGAGAGCATATGGACCAGACACTTGCCAAAAAAAACCCAACTCTCTGCCCCCCCCATGCTTTTGTTAAGCTTATGCACATTGTCTAAAGGACAGATCAAAAGATAAACCCTTAATTTACCATTGTACCCTTTACAAAGATTTCCTGGAAATATTGTGTATGGATGCTTACCAATCTCCCACACCAGTCTTGCCAGAACCTAGCAGTGTTGCTCAGCCAGCCATCTGAATGAAATGGAGGTACCGTTAAAAACACAAAGGATAAAAGGCCTCTAAAACAAGTAAACAAACTCCACTGCAAGGCCTGGCTCACATGGATGTGACAGACATTGTAAAACCACAATATGCATTCCTGGCTGGGCTCTTGAAGAACCAGCAGTGAATCAACCAATATTTTTAAAATCCCTTTAACTGCCCCAGTGTCTCAGATTAAATAAATAAATAGCTGCGCTAATTGGACCAAAGCCTGCAACCAACAGAACATTTGCATTCTTCACTGCATCAGGGTGGGCATAAAATGACCAGCAAAGGGGAATCACTGGCATTGTATACAACCACCACTAGAATGAGCTTCAGGGATCTACAAGAAAATACTCCACCAGAGGACAAAGTGGGCAGAGGACAAAGTGCGCAGAGAAACAAAGTGCGCAGAGAAACAAAGTGCGCAGAGAAACAAAGTGCGCAGAGAAACAAAGTGCGCAGAGAAACAAAGTGCGCAGAGAAACAAAGTGCGCAGAGAAACAAAGTGCGCAGAGAAACAAAGTGCGCAGAGAAACAAAGTGCGCAGAGAAACAAAGTGCGCAGAGGACAAAGTGGGCAGAGGACAAAGTGGGCAGAGGACAAAGTGGGCAGAGGACAAAGTGGGCAGAGGACAAAGTGGGCAGAGGACAAAGTGGGCAGAGGACAAAGTGGGCAGAGGACAAAGTGGGCAGAGGACAAAGTGGGCAGAGGACAAAGTGCGCAGAGGACAAAGTGCGCAGAGAAACAAAGTGCGCAGAGAAACAAAGTGCGCAGAGAAACAAAGTGCGCAGAGAAACAAAGTGCGCAGAGAAACAAAGTGCGCAGAGAAACAAAGTGCGCAGAGAAACAAAGTGCGCAGAGAAACAAAGTGCGCAGAGGACAAAGTGCGCAGAGGACAAAGTGCGCAGAGGACAAAGTGCGCAGAGGACAAAGTGCGCAGAGGACAAAGTGCGCAGAGGACAAAGTGCGCAGAGGACAAAGTGCACAATCTGTTTAACTGCCTTCGTGGCGCTTCACAGCAAGACCAACCATTTAAACCTATTTGTTAGATGGGAATGGCACATGTTAGAACACTTATGCCCTTAAGGGAAAAGGTCTAACACAATACCAAAAAGTCTGACCCAAGAATAAGAGTATTGATGTTGGCTTGGTCCAAAGTGTTCCTTGACTCTAGTATGGTGCCCTCACACTTTAACCAAAAAACACCATGGAGCATTCCAAATCAACACTCTGTATTCCCAGGAAGAAAGAATGTGCAGTCAAAGAATTCCCCCAGTCGCATCATGAGCTATGATTGAGTCCCTAGACCAACTTCCAAGCCGCACTGCAGCAGAGGGCAAGAAGACTGAATCAGCCCTAGAACTGACCTTCATGAAGAGCTGGGCACTCGCCCTCAATCAAGCAAGGACTGAGACTGGCCCAGTCTCCAAGCCCTCTGCTACAGAGAAGCCCATCGACCAGCCCAGTTTCCCAATCATAGCTCACAATAGGAAAGGCAAGACAGTCTCAGAACAGCAGACCCTTTTACTTGCAGAGAGCAGGGGCTCTCTGGAGACTTTCCCAAGAGGTTTTAGAGTAAAATAAATGCTCAGCCATCTATCCCCGTATATGGCAGAAAGAAGCTTCTAGAAACCGATAACCTGCAAGGTAAGCACAAAAGGTGGATTAAAGAGGCCAACAGAGTCTGAAGGAGCAGTGTTGCAGTGCCCTGCCCTGCTCCAACAAAGCTCAACCCACAACCTAGGAGCAAATTTCTACCCAGGGACTTCCAACTGAACAAGTACTTTGCTCTTAGACCCCAACATCTAAGGGTTATGATTAAAAGCTCATAACCCTGCTGAAACCTAGCAAACCAAGCTAGACTAGTATCCTAAATTCATTTGTGGGTCCACAGTGTGGCTAACCCAAGCCAAGAGTTCGAATAAAAGCTCAGAACTCTGGTGAAACCTAGCAAACCAAGCTAGGCTAGTATCCTGAATTCATTTGTGGGTCCACAGTGTGGCTAACCCAAGCCAAGAGTTCGAATAAAAGCTCAGAACTCTGGTAAAACCTAGCAAACCAAGGTAGACTCGTATCCTAAATTCATTTGTGGGTCCACAGTGTGGCTAACCCAAGCCAAGAGTTCGAATAAAAGCTCAGAACTCTGGTGAAACCTAGCAAACCAAGCTAGACTACTATCCTAAATTCATTTGTGGGTCCACAGTGTGGCTAACCCAAGCCAAGAGTTCGAATAAAAGCTCAGAACTCTGGTGAAACCTAGCAAACCAAGCTAGGCTAGTATCCTGAATTCATTTGTGGGTCCACAGTGTGGCTAACCCAAGCCAAGAGTTCGAATAAAAGCTCAGAACTCTGGTAAAACCTAGCAAACCAAGGTAGACTCGTATCCTAAATTCATTTGTGGGTCCACAGTGTGGCTAACCCAAGCCAAGAGTTCGAACAAAAGCTCAGAACTCTGGTGAAACCTAGCAAACCAAGGTAGGCCTTCATCCTTAATGAGTTTTGGTACCCACCATCCACAAATGCTGCAGGACAATAGAAGGGATTCCATCATGCTTGAAGTGTTCAGCCGTCAACTTGAAGTGGTCAAGGCTTCCAATAGAAACCAAGTTGTTAATGTCAACATGTCTACAAAAGATAGAAGTTTGAGGTTAAGGTTAAATATAAAAAGGTTAATAAAGTTTATAAAAACTAATGAAAGGGGCTCACTGACTACCCAAATTGACCTGCTGTTCTGCTCAACACCTGGCTTCATGTGTTTCAGGTCACCCTCAAGTGGGCAGATCATGAAAGTCTAGAAGTCTCTGCATACTTGTTATGAGTATTAGTATGACAGCCAAGCAACTGAAATTTTCAGGAGAAAACCACAATAGAAGCCTCTATGGCTTCCTATGCCTAGTCCCAAAAACACACAAATAAAACCACCCTAGATAATTCCATACTGGGAGCATAGTGAAGATGTTATGCTTCACTTTGCTATGGCTTACTGAACAGTACAGGAACTAATGGACTTGTTACCTGGCTAATGTGGCTTTACAATGTTAATCAAAAAGAAAGCATTCTGCAATTGTCAGAATCTTCTATTTCTCAGGTCACACTCAGTGTTGAGGCCAAAGCACCAGAGAGACAGAACAAACCCACAGACTTGAGCAATGGCAGCCTCCATACTTCATGATTAAGGGAACCCCAGGCGTCAGGTAGAAATAAAAAACCCACCCCCACTGAATCCTGGTGCTTGAGCTGCCACAAAAATGCTCAACACCACACATACCCCAGGCTCCATTTGATGATCTGTGGGCCTGAGACTGGCATAGATGAACATCTGCTGTCCCCTTCTTGCTGCTGACCCATAAGTGACATCACTCTTCCAGGCCCCACTGACAATTTACCTAGCCGTCAAGGCCAGGAAAGAATGTAATGCAGTGCGATGTGCATTGCTTTACATTCAGTGGAGCACAGGACAACATGCAGGGTCTCAGACCCTGGGTGCCTCATTTAAAGAGAAACTTAAAACATAGGCGATTGTTCCGCCTATGATTGGCTTTTGTAAAAAAATTAATTGGGTAACTTTTTTTAAGGCGTTTAACTCAAATTGGGATTTCCTAGTCTCCTGCAGCATTATCGTGTGACAAATTGAGGAACATGTTACACCCATAAGCTTGACTGGCAACTAACTTTATCTCCTACAGAATTGCACACAGTGAGTGTGGTGTTAACAAGCTGTACTAAAGCCAAAAAAAGCTCACCAATTTTTTCCCAAAGTGGTGGCTGCATTAGTTTAGGTTTTTATTCCTATACAGATTAGTTTTATCAAGACTGAAGTTATAGCTGGCTATTGTAGCAATATATGTTAATACATTTGAAGCAAACTTTCATACCCATGCAATAGGTCTACGCACTTTCTAAAATTACAGTAAATTGACCTTTAGAATCTAGGGCCTGGAATGTGCCCACTGAGAATAAACCATGCCAAATAGTTAGGTATTAGGGGAGAAATTGTTGGTGTCATGGGAGAAATAGTGTCCCATGTTTGTGAGTGAAGAGATACTGCCTCATGGCTTTGAGGCATAATTTATGACACTGACAAAGGCAAGCAAAAGGAGCACATCTGGCCCCAGGCTGCAGCGAGAGCGCTGGTCTATTGTAACCCACTAGTTTGAGAAACCGCTTCAGGATAGACTTTCTAGTAGTGTTAAAGATGTATACAATACCAGGATTTGGTACCTAAAAACTCTATCAAAACACAGTTCACTTAAACTGTCCAATAGATTACTGCATTTATAAGCCAAATTTAACCCATACCTCCAATTTTTCATCTGTTCACCATTTTCATATTTCACCCTTGATGGGCACCTCACCAGCTACAAAACAAAGGCAGTCATTAGAACCCCATAAAACACAATTTAAAAAAAAAACATTTTGCAAGTACTATAAACTTGTTAACTACTTACCAAACTTGCAGTAGACAATTAAGTCTTTTAAAGAGACACTAGAAAAGCAAAAAAGGTAAAGAGAAAAAAAAAAAAACCCACACACACCACCACCTCCTTATTTCCTCCAATAAAGCCTCAAAAAGGTGCATTTCAGTATGGTGAGCACAGTTACAGAGGTGAAAGGAGCAGCAAATTTAATTAATTAGAGTTCCACTTGTACTCCTCCCCCTCTGGAGCCACATTTGGCACCTTTTGGTTAGGGGGTGTGGTAGGGTTCCCTTACTTGCAATAGAGGTTCCATGCACTTGACATCGTTGGACTCCAGGACAGGCAAGTGTACAAAATTAAAAGTCAGCAGCTGTAGTATGTGCAGCTGCTGGCTTAATTGTTTTTGCAGCGGTGGGCAGACTGCTGCTTTAAAACAAGATATTTCAAAATGGCAGTCTCCAAACTTTCTAAAATGTCAATTTACTGTCCATGAGAATCTAAGGTGGCTAAAATGAGCCCGAGCATAAACCATGCCAGATCTTTAGGCATTATGGGAGAAAAAAAGTGCCCCAGGTTTGCGAGTGGAAGGAATACTGCCCCAGTGTCAGTAATTATGCCTCAAGGCCCAGATAAGGAAAGCAAAGGATCACATCTGGTCCCAGTGAGACCACTGGTCTATTAGTAACCCAACTAGTTTGAGGAACTGCTTCAGGATAGCCTTTCTAGTAGTGTTAATCATGGAAAGGAGGGGGGGACCTCCACAGGTTTTGGTACCTAAACTATATCAAAACATATTTTCACTTAAAATGTCCTATAGATTGCATTTATAACCCCAATTTGATACATACCTCTAATTTTTCATCTGTTTACAGTGTTGCCATAGTTCACCCTTGAAGGGCACCTCAGCTACAAAATAAGGTAGGCATTAGAACCCCATAAAACAATTTATAAACCATTTTGCAAGCATTTTATATTAAAGCAGAAAGGCTTCATGAGATCTTTGAGTGAAGTTAGCCAATGAAAAGGTTGATGTTTTGCCATTTTGTGGGAATGGCACGTGCTAGACCCTTATCCCTTAAGAGGATAAGGCATCTAACCCAATACCAAAAAGTCTGACCCAAGAATAGAGTGCCAGTGTTAGCCTGGCCAAAGTATCTGTTGACTCTAGTATGGTGCCCTCATACTCTAACCAAGAAAGACCAAGAACCATTCCAAGACCGACACTGTATTCCCAGGAAGAAAGGATGTGCAGTCGAAGATGACCCTCCCATTCCCATGATGTCCATGATTGACCTCCTAAACCAGCTTCCAAGCCGCACTGCAGCAGAGGGCAAGAAGACTGAATCGGTCCTAGCCCCGACCTTCACAAAGGACTGGGCACTAGCCCCCCGATCCAGCAAGGACTGAGATTGACCCAGTCTCCAAGCCCTCTGCTACAGAGAAGCCCATCAACTAGCCAGTTAGCCAAACACAGTACAAAATAGGAAGCTCAGACCATTTAAGAACAGCAGACCCTTCACTTCCAGAGAGCGAGACCCAGGGCCCAAGCTCTCCGTAGACTTCCCAAGAGGGATCAGGGAGTTAAAAGCCTAGCAGCCGGCTATAACTTGCAGAAGGATCCAGAGGAGAGCAAAAGAGACGAATCGGGACTCTCGGTAGGACAGGCCGGGGCAAGCAACACTGCCAAACCGAACTGCAAGACAAGCTCAGTCATTCAGCCTAGGAGTGCAATCTGAAGAGATATCAAACTGAACTAGGACTCGTCACTCCTAGACCCCAGAACCTGGGGACCACCAACAAGTGGTTAAACCCAAGCCCATGAGTTACGATAACAGTTCATAACTCAATTAGCAGTTTAACACTGGGTCCACATAAATGTGTGGCTAAACCCAAACGACAGTGTTTGTATGGGAACCTACCATTTGATGCTGCGGGGCCACAGAGGAAATTCCATGTTGCTTTGAGCTTTTCGTTCTCAGTAGTACCTAAACAAATAAATAAATGGCATCATGCCCACTGAAATCAAATGCTTAGCTCAAAATAGCTACTATAAACTTATGATAAATGTGGGCTCTAGCATTGCCGACAACGCTGGCTTCCTAGAGCTCATTATCACTTATCAAGTATGCAGATCTTGGATAAAAGCCCCAATCTGCATACTTGACTGGAATTAAACACCAGCATGACAGCCTGGTAACTAGCCTTGTCATATCAAATCATTTCATATACAAATATCGCTTTAGCAAAAAATGAAAAGATAATGCATTCAAAAAGGCAAAACAAAGTTGTGCTTTGAGTCATGCGTACACAGCCTTGCAACACAAAGTAATAACCACTGCCACACCTGCATGATATTGCAGCTTAGCCCATTATATTGGTCTGGCCAGTAAGGATGAGCTCAGGCATGTTCATAACCCGCACATGCAGAGCCCGCCAGGAAGTCAGCACTGCACAGAGATAATCACAGGCAGCGAGACATATTCCCACTCTACGGCTGTAGAGTTGGAGAAAGGTCTCACTGCCTATGATTAGCACTGTGCAGTGCCAATTTCCTGGCGGACTCTGCACATGTGGGTTATGAACATGCCTGAACTCATCCTTACTGGCCAGCAGCCATCATAGATCCTTCCCCTTATGTCAGTGCTGCCAGTCCTACTTCAGACACCAGGAGGCTCAGGAGGGCGGGAGTCTGGTCATATGTTCATGTTAAGTGGCCAATTAGTTGCTAGGATAAGAGATAGTCCGAGAAACGAGCCACTAGCAACATGAAAAGTTGGCCAGTTTCTGCACCCCATCCAGACCCACTATGTGCCCTGCTGTGTAACATAGGACTATAAAAAAAAAAAAAAAAAATAAAAAAAAAAAAATGGGGGGGGGGGGCGAGCATGCATCCCACAAATTCACAATGATGGTGGGGGGGGGGGGGTGCAGAGCATGCATCCCACATTCAAAATGAGGGTGGTGGTGGGGGGGGGGGGCGCAGAGAGCATGCATCCCATATTCACATCCTTGATGCAAAGCCTGTTTCCATGTGTTCATCTCTAGAAACTCTCTAGAGCTGAACACATGGAAACAGGCTTTGCATCAAGGATAAAGGCTGTGTGGCTCACGGTTCATCCAGAACTTCTGTGCTTTTGCCCTGTTGATCTCATTGACACTGAGATCTATAATTCTGGTAAGCGGCCCCCCTTCTCACTGGTGGAGGCGATTGCTTGGATTCCCTTTAACACAGAGCATTGTGGGTGTCAATTCCATATTTTCACTTTGGAAGAATCAACACTATACTATGGATATTATTTCTGGGACTCTGATTTTTTTTTTTCTCTAAAATTTTTTTTTTGTTAGGTTTTGTTTTGTTCATTTATTAAAACTAATTGGTGGTGTGTCGGTTTATTTTCTTTAATACTGACAATTTATGTGATTTATATATAAGGGATATGTAATTTATGCTAACTATATTATGGGCACTGATTAAATTTTTTGTCACTTATATGTTTGATATTACTCCCTGATATAATTTATTTTCTTTAATTTTTAAAGCTAATTGTCACTTTGTCACTATTTTTCCTTGTGATTACTGATGAATTTTTGTGATTAGAAATTTTTTTTTGATTAGAGTTTTTTTTTTTTTTTAAGCGCAGCTCACTTTTTTCACCTATTCAGTCTATTATTGGAGTATTACGATTAGGGTTGCTGCTTGTAGGGAATTTATTTATATTTTTTAAACTTTTTTGAATAGCGCGGTTTACTCTTTATATCGTGTTTATGATTCCATATTATAAATAGTAGAGGACAGTCATTAAAGTGATCAGAAAGAGGCTACATCTTCATGCACACAGATCGAAAAATTGGGAAGGAAGTCCGGTAAAAATCAATGAAGACATCTTTGGGTTGATTGCTTTTCCTCGACCTTGCTGGCACACCAACACTGCTAGAAGTTCAGTTGAGCAAACTCATTGACACGTAGGCAGGAGCTAAAAAAAGAGGATAAAGGGTTAGAGATGAGACATTGATAAGCAATCCTTAAAGCCCATTTCCACATTGGCAGCTAAATTGTGTGATTTAGGAGGGGCACTGTGGAGACCATTAACGAAGTGGTGGTCAACTTTGACACCGAGGGCCTCAAGTGCATATGTATTGCCCATAAACTCTGCTCTGTTGGGACCACAAAGCCCGCAATCAAAAGGGAAATCCTTTGCAACTACATTCTACTCTCCTCTAAGGTGGACATTAAATGAGGTTATACCCTGTCCAAACTAACAACTAGCTTCCTGACACCAATACATCCGGTGTGAACTTGCAGACTTATTCCAATAAATAAAATTTGGGAAGATTAAACCTATTAGTGTGGGAACGACATGTGTCATACCTTTTCCCCTTAAGGGGACAAGGCATCCTGACTCCATATCTTAAGCCTGACCCAAGAATAGGGAGCGTTGATTTTGGCCTGGCTGAAGTGTTTGTTGACTGTAATATAGTGCCCTCATACTCCAACCAAGAAAAACAAAGAACCATTCCAAAGAACACCACTCCATATTCCCAGGAAGAAAGGATGAACAATTATAAGAGAATCCGCCATTCCCACTGTAAGCCATAGTTAAACTTCTAGACTAACTGCCAGGATGCACAAGAGCAGCAGACAAGGAGACTGAATACAAACTAGCCTCGGCCTTCTCGAAGGAGTGGGCACTCCTCCCCCAATCCAGCAAAGACTGAGATTGACCCAGTCCCCAAAGCTGCCACTACAGAACAGCCTGGCAACCAGTCCAGATGCCCAACTACAGCTCACAGTAAAAATTTAAGACCGTCTTGCAACAGCTGACCCTTTACTTGCAGAGAGCGGGGGCTCCCTGTAGACTTTCCCAATAAAATTCATAAACTCAGCCATAGAATATATTGACTCCCTGTATACTTTTCCCAAAGGGATCAGATTAACATTCTTGCTCAGCCCTGCAGAAACCAAATCCTTGAAACCGATGACCTTCAGGATAAAGCACAAGCCGTGAGTGAATGAGGCAGAGACTCGGGTGAAGCAGTGTTGCAATGCCCTGCCCTGCTCCATCAAAGCTCCTTAACGCCCCAATAACCCACAACCCAAGGAGGAAGAGACTTCAGACTGAACAAGAACCTCTGAGCCCAAAACTTAAGAGCTATAATAAAATTCAATGCACCCGCAGAGACTTACAGAGAGCGGGGAGCTCCCGGTAGACTTTCCCAATAAAATTCATAAACTCAGCCATAGACTATAGTGGCTAAAATAGTATAAGCCAATATAAAGCTTTGGGTCCACAAAAAAAACTGAGTGGCTAAACCCATGCAGCAAGTTAGGATGAAAGCTCATAACTCTGCTTTAGACCTATCCTACTTGGCTATCTCCTTCCTAACTCAGAGTAACAAAGTAGTACATTCATTTTTGGGTCCACAACATTGAGTGGTTAAACCCAAGCAATGAGTTATGATGAAAAACTCACAACTCAGACAGATGATTGAGCTCTAGATTCCTTGCTCTACTTCCTAATCCTGCGTAACCAAGTACATTCATTTTTGGGTCCACAACATTGAGTGGTTAAACCCAAGCAATGAGTTATGATGAAAAACTCACAACTCAGACAGATGATTGAGCTCTAGATTCCTTGCTCTACTTCCTAATCCTGCGTAACCAAGTACATTCATTTTTGGGTCCACAACATTGAGTGGTTAAACCCAAGCAATGAGTTATGATGAAAAACTCACAACTCAGACAGATGATTAAGCTCTAGATTCTCGCTCTACTTCCTAATCCTGCGTAACCAAGTACATTCATTTTTGGGTCCACAACATTGAGTGGTTAAACCCAAGCAATGAGTTATGATGAAAACTCACAACTCAGACAGATGATTGAGTTCTAGATTCTCGCTCTACTTCCTAATCCTGCAAAACCAAGTACATTCATTTTTGGGTCCACAAAATTGTGTGGCTAACCCAAGCCATGCTACCTACCATTTGCCAGTACTGCAGGAGCAGAAAAGGGATTTCTTCTTGCTTTGACTGTTCATGGCCTTCCAACTAGTCATGGAAAAGAAAAAAAAAATTACAATGGAGTCATGCCTATGTATTCAGAGATAATGAAATCTGAGGTCCAATCTAAACCATGTCATGCAATACAGACTTTCACTGTGAACCCAAAATGCTTGCTGTATGGTTAAACCTGGCTTCAATGTGTTCCAGGGTCACTTAGCCCTGAATCTCTAGAGCCGTTAAAGCAGGAGTCAGTTTATGTTTAACCAGTGGGTTAAATGAAAAAAAAAAAAAAAAAAAGGATCAGATTCCTCCATCCAAATGCGGGAAGCCTCCCCGCTCATTTTATTTTGACAGCAGGGTTGACTCCCTTGCTGTGAGGCTAGGTTCACACAATGCGATGCGAGAACCAGCATGATTCCTGTGCGAGTTCCCCCATCGCATGTCTCACAGGCAGGTCACAATTCCCTCTGTGAACCTCTGTGGGTGTCAATACAAAGTTAAAGTGGAAGTAAACCCATGGATTTAAACAGTTAAAAAAAAAAAAAGCATCCCGGGAATGCCAACTGCACATTGGCTGTGCTCTCAGCCAAACTATCAAACCATCCAATGGCTGGTGTCATAACAAAATCACATGTGCAGCACCATAGCAGTTGAAGATTAAACAGAGGAAAAGAAGGCAGCTTCCTTGGCTGAAAACGATAGGGGAGTTTACTTCCACTTTAATGACACCCCCAGTTCGGTTGTCAGTACACGCTGTGAAATGGTGCAGGAATCGGATCGCATTTGATCCGATTCAATTCCAGTGCAGAGCAAAAAAGGGTCCTGCACCCTTTCGATCCAAATGCAATGCAAATTCAGCCATATATAATCTGTATGGTTGAATTCACATTGCACAGACATCATATGTGATCTGCACAGCAATACAGTGCTAAATCGCACGCGGATGTCCAACGCCGAGATCGTGTGAACCCAGCCACAAAATATACAAATCAGATTTGAATCCTACTGCCTCTGCAGCACTTATCGAGCCGGGATAAACCGACTTCTGTCCAGCCACAGTGGTCACACATTTAATTTGATACATACCTCTCAGTTTACTCTCAGACAGCATCGTGTTGCCATAATTCAGCCTTGGTAGGCATCTCGCCAGCTACAATATAAAACGTAAGCCTTAGGATCACATGAAAACATAAGCGGTTGATTTTGTATAGAAAAAAGGAAGGGGTTTATCAGAACATCAATATTAAATACATTAGCAATACTGGCTCAACACTGAACTAGGGGGAAGGCTTGCGCACCTCATCCACACCCCCAGGAGCTCAATCCATGCCAGACACTACCAACCGAACCATAACATCTCACTCTTAGGCACCAGGAACCTGGTCACCAAAAGATCGCGTGGTTAAATCCAAGCCCATGAGTCACGAGAAAGGCTCATAACTCAGTTTAGCAATGAAATTAGCAACTCTGGTGCACAAAAACCATGTGGCCAAACTCAAAACTCAAGTAACGATAAAAGTTCATAAACTCGTTCCGTGTTTATATAAAAAAAAAAAAAAAAAAAAAAAAAAAAAAACTTACCATTTGCTGAAGTGGCAGGGCCAAAAGGAAACTCCGTATTGCTTTGGGCTTTTTTTTTCTCCCACTAGAAAATTGAAAAAGATCATAAAATGATTACAGTAAGCTTGATCGCGCAACATGCCATTTGCATTTCACAGGAGGTCGGCGCGCAGAGGCCTCAGAAACAGAAGTAGCGTGAGCAGAGACAGCGTGAGCAGAGACAGCGTGAGCAGAGACAGCGTGAGCAGAGACAGCGTGAGCAGAGACAGCGTGAGCAGAGACAGCGTGAGCAGAGACAGCGTGAGCAGAGACAGCGTGAGCAGAGACCTCATACGCAGGCGCAGCGTGTGTCCCAGCACGCTTGTTGCCGCATGCGTCCCGACTTGTATGTGGCCTGCATACATCCCGACTCGCAAGGGTCAACATGCGGCCGACACAGAGGCCAGTGTTGGGGAAGCTCTCCGCAGACTTCCCCCAAGTGGGATCAGAGTGAAACTCGCCACCTGCATCTCTTTACAGAGAAGGAGCTCCTAGGAACCGGTAACCTTCATGGAATGCTGAACACTGATGTGAATGAAAGCCAACCAAGTTCTCCGCTGTGACAGAGCTTGCCCCACTGTCGACACTGAACTTGGGGGGGAAGGCTCGCGCACTTCATCCACACCCCCGGGAGCTCAATCCCTGCCAGATGCTTCCAACCGAACCATAACAGCTCACTCCTAGATCCCCAGAACCTGGCCACCTCCTGTGCTTTTTCATCTTACCATTTGCTGAAGCTGCAGGGCCACCAAGGAAATTCCACATTGCTTTGAGCTTTTTTTCCTCCCACTGGAAATTGAAAAAAAGATCATAAAATGAACGATGGGGTCAATTTCACCAAAGTCGAATAAACCAAAATAGATACCATAACCCTACCAAGAAATAAGGAATCTAGCATTACCGACCTACCGAAAAAGCTGCTTTCTAAATCCCTTACCTCCCCAGAAAAGTATCCGTATTTGGGGAATGCCAAAACCTGCATACTTGTCTGGGGTTAAAGAACAGCATGACGGCAAACTGGTCATGCACCAAAACAGTGAAATGTGAACGAAGGCGCTAACCAAGTTTTCCAGCGCGACAGGGCAAGCAGCACTGTCAACAGCAAATTACATGGAATGCTCGCTCACCACACCCACAACCCCAGGAGCTCAATCCATGCTAGACACTACCAACCAAACCATAACATCTCACTCTTAGGCCCCAGGAACCTGGTCACCTCCAAATCGTGTGTGTAAATCCAAGCCCACGAGTCACGAGAAAGGCGCATAACTCAGTTTAGCAATGAAATTAGCAACTGTGGTCCACAAAAACCATGTGGCTAAACTCAAAACTCAAGTAACGATAAAAGTTCATAAACTCATCCCGTGCTCGAGCCCCAATTGCAGGTCTACCTTGGGTAGGGGAAACTTCTGCCACCCACTTGACTACTCACCCACTGATTGGACCAACTCTTATGGAACTGAAAAGGTTCTTCCGTTTATCTTCACTAAGAAATTTTCCATCCCCAATGACGCCACTTGTCGGGCACCCGAACTTTATACCTGGCCTCACTGACCCATTTTTTCTCCCGCGGGCCCCGCAGGGACTCATGAGAACCTCTTCGCTATTGGGTTTTTCCGGATGGCTCATTGCAGAGAATTTGCTCGGTGGTCTGGCCCCTTCCTCATTAGATCGCTGGAAGATCAATCAACTATCTCACTTCCTCGGTTCTCTGCCTAAACCAACCCATTTTAGCAGAAAGCTCCACCCTTTTGAGGAATTATGTTTGGGTGAGGGACCGATTCGGAGGTCCTTGTCAACCTCCTACAAACCCTTACTAGACCTTCACGCCACTGAAGACCCCCCATTCTTAACAAAATGGGAGAGGGACTTGCAAGTCACCTTCACAGAACCCCAAAAGGATCATATTCTTTTTCGCACAGAAATCTTCCCTATGCAGCAAATATCAAGAGACTACGTATAAAATAGTGACGCGTTGGTATAGAACCCCTTCTGTGCTGGCTAAGATATTCAGTCTGCAAACTGACCGTTGCTGGCGGTGTGGCCTACACTCAGGCACCCTCTTACATATTTTCTGGGATTGCCCTGTGCTCCAAACTTTGTGGCAGCCAGTGCTCAAGCTCATACAGACACTCACAGACATCTCCCTACATGATAACCCAGCTGCGGTCCTCCTCAACCTTACCCCCTTATCAAGGAAACGTTATCATAAATCCCTTCTCAAACATCTCCTTAATGCTGCACGGGCAAGCATCCCACCCCTATGGAAACAACAGTCTGCGCCAACAGTGGCCCAATGGTTTGCGAGAGTGAAGGATATTGAGCAAATGGAAGATATGACCTCTGCCTTGCGGGATAAGTCAGAGGAACATAAGTCCAGATGGTTCTACTGTGATCTCTTTCGCTTCTCTGATGAGTTCCACCAATACGCTCTAGGACCCACTACCTAGAATCCCCACTGCCTGTCCAGTACTATTGATCTTGACTCCCCGGGGGTGACCCCCAACCTGTCTGTCTCCCCCCCCCCCTCTTTTTAGCTTTTTTTTTTTCCACACTCTCTCTTTCTTATCTTTCTCTCTCGTTTCCATCTCTACTTTTTCAATGAAAAACACAAAAAGTGATGGGCACAGAAGCTTCTATCCACCCTGTATTAGACTTCAACTAGTGATATGGGTCAGACTGCATGGCCTCATTCACTTATGCGCTTTTATTTTGTATAGTTGATTTGCTGGATAAGCTTACCATAGCCTATATGAAGTGTCTATATGCAATGTGAAGTTGTCTTATTGTTGGTATCTGTGTCACATCTTTAAAATAAAGATTTAAAAAAATAATAAACTCGTCCCGTGTTTATAAAAAGCTTACCATTTGCTGAAGCTGCAGGGCCACCAAAGGAAATTCTGTATTGCTTTGGGCTTTTTTTTTCTCCCGCTAGAAAATTTAAAAAGATCATAAAATTATTACAGTAAGCTTGATCGCGCAACATGACATTTGTATTTCACAGGAGGTCGGCGCACCGAGGCCTCAGAAACAGAATTAGCGTGAGCAGAGACCTCATGCGCAGGCGCAGCGTGTGTCCCGGCACGCATGTTGCCAGCATGCGTCCCGACTTGCATGTGGCCAGCATACATCCCGACTCGCAAGGGTCAACACGCGCCCGACACAGAGGCCAGCCTGGGGGGGGAAGCTCTCCGCAGACTTCCAAGTGGGATCAGAGTGAAATTCACCACCTGCATCTCTTTACAGAGAAGGAGCTCCTAGAAACCGGTAACCTTCATGGAATGCTGAACACTGATGTGAATGAAAGCCAACCAAGTTCTCTGCTGTGACAGGGCATGCCCCACTGTCGACACTGAACTTGGGGGGAAGGCTCGCGCACTTCATCCACACCCCCGGGAGCTCAATCCCTGCCAGATGCTTCCAACCGAACCATAACAGCTCACTCCTAGATCCCCAGAACCTGGCCACCCCCTGTGTTTTTTCATCTTACCATTTGAAAAAGATCATAAAATGATTACAGTAAGCTTGATCGCGCAACATGCCATTTGCATTTCACAGGAGGTCGGCGCGCAGAGGCCTCAGAAACAGAGACAGCGTGAGCAGAGACAGCGTGAGCAGAGACAGCGTGAGCAGAGACAGCGTGAGCAGAGACAGCGTGAGCAGAGACAGCGTGAGCAGAGACAGCGTGAGCAGAGACAGCGTGAGCAGAGACAGCGTGAGCAGAGACAGCGTGAGCAGAGACAGCGTGAGCAGAGACAGCGTGAGCAGAGACAGCGTGAGCAGAGACAGCGTGAGCAGAGACAGCGTGAGCAGAGACAGCGTGAGCAGAGACCTCATACGCAGGCGCAGCGTGTGTCCCAGCACGCTTGTTGCCGCATGCGTCCCGACTTGTATGTGGCCTGCATACATCCCGACTCGCAAGGGTCAACATGCGCCCGACACAGAGGCCAGTGTTGGGGAAGCTCTCCGCAGACTTCCCCCAAGTGGGATCAGAGTGAAACTCGCCACCTGCATCTCTTTACAGAGAAGGAGCTCCTAGGAACCGGTAACCTTCATGGAATGCTGAACACTGATGTGAATGAAAGCCAACCAAGTTCTCCGCTGTGACAGGGCATGCCCCACTGTCGACACTGAACTTGGGGGGGAAGGCTCGCGCACTTCATCCACACCCCCGGGAGCTCAATCCCTGCCAGATGCTTCCAACCGAACCATAACAGCTCACTCCTAGATCCCCAGAACCTGGCCACCTCCTGTGTTTTTTCATCTTACCATTTGCTGAAGCTGCAGGGCCATCAAAGGAAATTCCGTATTGCTTTGGGATTTTTTTTTTCTCCAGCTAGAAAATTGAAAAAGATCATAAAATGATTACAGTAAGCTTGATCGCGCAACATGCCATTTGCATTTCACAGGAGTTCGGCGCGCAGAGGCCTCAGAAACAGAGACAGCGTGAGCAGAGACAGCGTGAGCAGAGACAGCGTGAGCAGAGACAGCGTGAGCAGAGACAGCGTGAGCAGAGACAGCGTGAGCAGAGACAGCGTGAGCAGAGACAGCGTGAGCAGAGACAGCGTGAGCAGAGACAGCGTGAGCAGAGACAGCGTGAGCAGAGACAGCGTGAGCAGAGACAGCGTGAGCAGAGACAGCGTGAGCAGAGACAGCGTGAGCAGAGACAGCGTGAGCAGAGACAGCGTGAGCAGAGACAGCGTGAGCAGAGACAGCGTGAGCAGAGACAGCGTGAGCAGAGACAGCGTGAGCAGAGACCTCATACGCAGGCGCAGCGTGTGTCCCAGCACGCGTGTTGCCGCATGCGTCCCGACTTGTATGTGGCCTGCATACATCCCGACTCGCAAGGGTCAACATGCGCCCGACACAGAGGCCAGTGTTGGGGAAGCTCTCCGCAGACTTCCCCCAAGTGGGATCAGAGTGAAACTCGCCACCTGCATCTCTTTACAGAGAAGGAGCTCCTAGGAACCGGTAACCTTCATGGAATGCTGAACACTGATGTGAATGAAAGCCAACCAAGTTCTCCGCTGTGACAGGGCATGCCCCACTGTCAACACTGAACTTGGGGGGGAAGGCTCGCGCACTTCATCCACACCCCCGGGAGCTCAATCCCTGCCAGATGCTTCCAACCGAACCATAACAGCTCACTCCTAGATCCCCAGAACCTGGCCACCTCCTGTGTTTTTTCATCTTACCATTTGCTGAAGCTGCAGGGCCATCAAAGGAAATTCCACATTGCTTTGAGCTGTTTTTCCTCCCACTGGAAATTGAAAAAAAGATCATAAAATGAACGATGGGGTCAATTTCACCAAAGTCGAATAAACCAAAATAGATACCATAACCCTACCAAGAAATAAGGAATCTAGCATTACCGACCTACCGAAAAAGCTGCTTTCTAAATCCCTTACCTCCCCAGAAAAGTATCCGTATTTGGGGAATGCCAAAACCTGCATACTTGTCTGGGGTTAAAGAACAGCATGGCGGCAAACTGGTCATGCACCAAAACAGTGAAATGTGAACGAAGGCGCTAACCAAGTTTTCCAGCGCGACAGGGCAAGCAGCACTGTCAACAGGGAATTACATGGAAGGCTCGCTCACCACACCCACAACCCCAGGAGCTCAATCCATGCTAGACACTACCAACCAAACCATAACATCTCACTCTTAGGCCCCAGGAACCTGGTCACCTCCAAATCGTGTGTGTAAATCCAAGCCCACGAGTCACGAGAAAGGCACATAACTCAGTTTAGCAATGAAATTAGCAACTGTGGTCCACAATAACCATGTGGCTAAACTCAAAACTCAAGTAACGATACAAGTTCATAAACTCATCCCGTGCTCGAGCCACAATTGCAGGTCTACCTTGGGTAGGGGAAACTTCTGCCACCCACTTGACTACTCACCCACTGATTGGACCAACTCTTATGGAACTGAAAAGGTTCTTCCGTTTATCTTCACTAAGAGATTTTCCATCCCCAATGACGCCACTTGTGGGGCACCCGAACTTTATACCTGGCCTCACTGACCCATTTTTTCTCCCGCGGGCCCCGCAGGGACTCATGAGAACCTCTTCGCTATTGGGTTTTTCCGGATGGCTCATTGCAGAGAATTTGCTCGGTGGTCTGGCCCCTTCCTCATTAGATCGCTGGAAGATTAATCAACTATCTCACTTCCTCGGTTCTCTGCCTAAACCAACCCATTTTAGCAGAAAGCTCCACCCTTTTGAGGAATTATGTTTGGGTGAGGGACCGATTCGGAGGTCCTTGTCAACCTCCTACAAACCCTTACTAGACCTTCACGCCACTGAAGACTCCCCATTCTTAACAAAATGGGAGAGGGACTTGCAAGTCACCTTCACAGAACCCCAAAAGGATCGTATTCTCTTTTTCGCACAGAAATCTTCCCTATGCAGCAAATTTCAAGAGACTACGTATAAAATAGTGACGCGTTGGTATAGAACCCCTTCTGTGCTGGCTAAGATATTCCCTCTGCAAACTGACCGTTGCTGGCGGTGTGGCCAACACTCAGGCACGCTCTTACATATTTTCTGGGATTGCCCTGTGCTCCAAACTTTCTGGCAGCCAGTGCTCAAGCTCATACAGAAACTCACAGACTACATGATAACCCAGCTGTGGTCCTCCTCAACCTTACCCCCCTATCAAGGAAACATCATCATAAATCCCTTCTCAAACATCTCCTTAATGCTGCACGGGCAAGCATCCCACCCCTATGGAAACAACAGTCTGCGCCAACGGTGGCCAAATGGTTTGCGAGAGTGAAGGATATTGAGCAAATGGAAGATATGACCTCTGCCTTGCGGGATAAGTCAGAGGAACATAAGTCCAGATGGTTCTACTGGGATCTCTTTCGCTTCTCTGATGAGTTCCACCAATACACTCTAGGACCCACTACCTAGAATCCCCACTGCTTGTCCAGTGCTATTGATCTTGACTCCCCGGGGGTGACCCCCAACCTGTCTGTCCGTCTCCCCCCCCCCCTCTTTTTAGCTCTTTTTTCCCTCTCTCCCTTTCTTATCTTTCTCTCTCGTTTCAATCTCTGCTTTTTCAATGAAAAACACAAAAAGTGATGGGCACAGAAGCTTCTATCCACCCTGTATTAGACTTCAACTAGTGATATGGGTCAGACTGCATGGCCTCATTCACTTATGCGCTTTTATTTTGTATAGTTGATTTGCTGGATAAGCTTACCATAGCCTATATGCAGTGTCTATATGCAATGTGAAGTTGTCTTATTGTTGGTATCTGTGTCACATCTTTAAAATAAAGATTTTAAAAAAATAAGAAACTCGTCCCGTGTTTATAAAAAGCTTACCATTTGCTGAAGCTGCAGGGCCACCAAAGGAAATTCCGTATTGCTTTGGGCTTTTTTTTTTCTCCCGCTAGAAAATTTAAAAAGATCATAAAATTATTACAGTAAGCTTGATCGCGCAACATGACATTTGTATTTCACAGGAGGTCGGCGCAGAGGCCTCAGAAACAGAAGTAGCGTGAGCAGAGACAGCGTGAGCAGAGACAGCGTGAGCAGAGACAGCGTGAGCAGAGACAGCGTGAGCAGAGACCTCATACGCAGGCGCAGCGTGTGTCCCAGCACGCGTGTTGCCGCATGCGTCCCGACTTGTATGTGGCCTGCATACATCCCGACTCGCAAGGGTCAACATGCGCCCGACACAGAGGCCAGTGTTGGGGAAGCTCTCCGCAGACTTCCCCCAAGTGGGATCAGAGTGAAACTCGCCACCTGCATCTCTTTACAGAGAAGGAGCTCCTAGGAACCGGTAACCTTCATGGAATGCTGAACACTGATGTGAATGAAAGCCAACCAAGTTCTCCGCTGTGACAGGGCATGCCCCACTGTCAACACTGAACTTGGGGGGGAAGGCTCGCGCACTTCATCCACACCCCCGGGAGCTCAATCCCTGCCAGATGCTTCCAACCGAACCATAACAGCTCACTCCTAGATCCCCAGAACCTGGCCACCTCCTGTGTTTTTTCATCTTACCATTTGCTGAAGCTGCAGGGCCATCAAAGGAAATTCCACATTGCTTTGAGCTGTTTTTCCTCCCACTGGAAATTGAAAAAAAGATCATAAAATGAACGATGGGGTCAATTTCACCAAAGTCGAATAAACCAAAATAGATACCATAACCCTACCAAGAAATAAGGAATCTAGCATTACCGACCTACCGAAAAAGCTGCTTTCTAAATCCCTTACCTCCCCAGAAAAGTATCCGTATTTGGGGAATGCCAAAACCTGCATACTTGTCTGGGGTTAAAGAACAGCATGGCGGCAAACTGGTCATGCACCAAAACAGTGAAATGTGAACGAAGGCGCTAACCAAGTTTTCCAGCGCGACAGGGCAAGCAGCACTGTCAACAGGGAATTACATGGAAGGCTCGCTCACCACACCCACAACCCCAGGAGCTCAATCCATGCTAGACACTACCAACCAAACCATAACATCTCACTCTTAGGCCCCAGGAACCTGGTCACCTCCAAATCGTGTGTGTAAATCCAAGCCCACGAGTCACGAGAAAGGCACATAACTCAGTTTAGCAATGAAATTAGCAACTGTGGTCCACAATAACCATGTGGCTAAACTCAAAACTCAAGTAACGATACAAGTTCATAAACTCATCCCGTGCTCGAGCCACAATTGCAGGTCTACCTTGGGTAGGGGAAACTTCTGCCACCCACTTGACTACTCACCCACTGATTGGACCAACTCTTATGGAACTGAAAAGGTTCTTCCGTTTATCTTCACTAAGAGATTTTCCATCCCCAATGACGCCACTTGTGGGGCACCCGAACTTTATACCTGGCCTCACTGACCCATTTTTTCTCCCGCGGGCCCCGCAGGGACTCATGAGAACCTCTTCGCTATTGGGTTTTTCCGGATGGCTCATTGCAGAGAATTTGCTCGGTGGTCTGGCCCCTTCCTCATTAGATCGCTGGAAGATTAATCAACTATCTCACTTCCTCGGTTCTCTGCCTAAACCAACCCATTTTAGCAGAAAGCTCCACCCTTTTGAGGAATTATGTTTGGGTGAGGGACCGATTCGGAGGTCCTTGTCAACCTCCTACAAACCCTTACTAGACCTTCACGCCACTGAAGACTCCCCATTCTTAACAAAATGGGAGAGGGACTTGCAAGTCACCTTCACAGAACCCCAAAAGGATCGTATTCTCTTTTTCGCACAGAAATCTTCCCTATGCAGCAAATTTCAAGAGACTACGTATAAAATAGTGACGCGTTGGTATAGAACCCCTTCTGTGCTGGCTAAGATATTCCCTCTGCAAACTGACCGTTGCTGGCGGTGTGGCCAACACTCAGGCACGCTCTTACATATTTTCTGGGATTGCCCTGTGCTCCAAACTTTCTGGCAGCCAGTGCTCAAGCTCATACAGAAACTCACAGACTACATGATAACCCAGCTGTGGTCCTCCTCAACCTTACCCCCCTATCAAGGAAACATCATCATAAATCCCTTCTCAAACATCTCCTTAATGCTGCACGGGCAAGCATCCCACCCCTATGGAAACAACAGTCTGCGCCAACGGTGGCCAAATGGTTTGCGAGAGTGAAGGATATTGAGCAAATGGAAGATATGACCTCTGCCTTGCGGGATAAGTCAGAGGAACATAAGTCCAGATGGTTCTACTGGGATCTCTTTCGCTTCTCTGATGAGTTCCACCAATACACTCTAGGACCCACTACCTAGAATCCCCACTGCTTGTCCAGTGCTATTGATCTTGACTCCCCGGGGGTGACCCCCAACCTGTCTGTCCGTCTCCCCCCCCCCCTCTTTTTAGCTCTTTTTTCCCTCTCTCCCTTTCTTATCTTTCTCTCTCGTTTCAATCTCTGCTTTTTCAATGAAAAACACAAAAAGTGATGGGCACAGAAGCTTCTATCCACCCTGTATTAGACTTCAACTAGTGATATGGGTCAGACTGCATGGCCTCATTCACTTATGCGCTTTTATTTTGTATAGTTGATTTGCTGGATAAGCTTACCATAGCCTATATGCAGTGTCTATATGCAATGTGAAGTTGTCTTATTGTTGGTATCTGTGTCACATCTTTAAAATAAAGATTTTAAAAAAATAAGAAACTCGTCCCGTGTTTATAAAAAGCTTACCATTTGCTGAAGCTGCAGGGCCACCAAAGGAAATTCCGTATTGCTTTGGGCTTTTTTTTTTCTCCCGCTAGAAAATTTAAAAAGATCATAAAATTATTACAGTAAGCTTGATCGCGCAACATGACATTTGTATTTCACAGGAGGTCGGCGCAGAGGCCTCAGAAACAGAAGTAGCGTGAGCAGAGACAGCGTGAGCAGAGACAGCGTGAGCAGAGACAGCGTGAGCAGAGACAGCGTGAGCAGAGACCTCATACGCAGGCGCAGCGTGTGTCCCAGCACGCGTGTTGCCGCATGCGTCCCGACTTGTATGTGGCCTGCATACATCCCGACTCGCAAGGGTCAACATGCGCCCGACACAGAGGCCAGTGTTGGGGAAGCTCTCCGCAGACTTCCCCCAAGTGGGATCAGAGTGAAACTCGCCACCTGCATCTCTTTACAGAGAAGGAGCTCCTAGGAACCGGTAACCTTCATGGAATGCTGAACACTGATGTGAATGAAAGCCAACCAAGTTCTCCGCTGTGACAGGGCAGGGCATGCAACACTGTCGACAATGAACTTGGGGGGGAAGGCTCGCGCACTTCATCCACACCCCCGGGAGCTCAATCCCTGCCAGATGCTTCCAACCGAACCATAACAGCTCACTCCTAGATCCCCAGAACCTGGCCACCTCCTGTGTTTTTTCATCTTACCATTTGCTGAAGCTGCAGGGCCACCAAGGAAATTCCACATTGCTTTGGGCTTTTTTTCCTCCCACTGGAAATTGAAAAAAAGATCATAAAATGAACGATGGGGTCAATTCTACCAAAGTCGATTAAACCAAAATAGATACCATAAACCTACCAAGAAATAAGGAATCTAGCATTACCGACCTACCAAAAGATGCTTCCTAAATCCCTTATCTCCCCAGAAAAGTATCCGTATTTGGGGAATGCCTAAACCTGCATACTTGTCTGGGGTTAAAGAACAGCATGACGCCAAAATGGTCATCCACCAAAATATTCCATGACTGGAGTAAACAGACATAAAACACTCCCGTTCCCTCCGAGGAATTACCCACAACTACAGCCCCACTTAATCCAACCATACAAGAACAGACGTCTGGAGTCAAAATTGGCTGTAGCGGCCATTTATTAACATATAACCAATAAAACACATTCCTTGAACGTGGAGTGGAGGCAACTTGGGGGCGCTCAAGCTGGTGCAGAACTACAAGTCCCATCATGCCTCTTGGAGTCGTTTTAAGTGCCAGCAATGCCTCATGGGAAATGTAGTTCAACAGCTGGAGGGCCTACCCCTGCTTTAACAGAAACATAATAATCACAATTATACATAATTACAAAGATACCCAGAGAAAATGGAGGCTGGACTGGAGGTAATAGAAGGCATTACAATGACATTTAAAGTAAACTTTTACCAGTATTTTGCATATTTAAAATGATTATATCACAAAACAAAAGCACAAAAACCACAAAACCAGCATTTACTACTACTTTAATCTAAAAGATTTATATCTCCCTTCATGTCTGACCCCTAGTTAAAAATGCCCATATATCCTACTTCACTATATATTACTTTTACTGTTCTACAGTATAAATGAGCCCCTTATAGTAGCGATTTTCTGCTATAAAAAAGGACTCCATTTTATTTTATTTTTATTTTTTTTTAAACACATGCCAAAAAAAACATGCTGCTGCTACCAATCGTCTTAGGCCTGGTTCACACCAATGCATTTTTGGTGCTTTTTTTTTTGCAGAAACGCACTACAGTTCATTTAACGTTGTTTCCTATGGGACACGTTCACATATTAGCCAATTAATCAAAATAAAAATCAGGCAACTAATCGATTATGAAAATAATCATTCGTTGCAGCCCTACTAAAAACGCATACATGGTTTATAGTAGGGCTGAAATAACTAATCAATTACTATTTTCATAATCGATTAATCGGCCAGTAACAAAACGGGGTTAAAGTTCATGAGTCTGATGATATTTACCAGATTGACCCTTTAATAGTATATGCACCATAGATATCCCCTCTAATGGTATATGCACCATAGATATCCCCTCTAATGGTATATGCACCATACATGTCCCCTCTAATGGTATATGCACTATGCATGTCCCCTCTAATGGTATATGCACTACATATAGCCCCTCTAATGGTATATGCACTACATATAGCCCCTCTAATGGTATATGCACTACATATAGCCCCTCTAATGGTATATGCACTACATATAGCCCCTCTAATGGTATATGCACTACATATAGCCCCTCTAATGGTATATGCACTACATATAGCCCCTCTAATGGTATATGCATTATATATCCCCTCTAATAGTGTATATAGCTTCTAATAGTATATACAGTATATCTCTCCTCTAATGGAATACACAGTATATCTTCAATAGTGTATATACAGTATATCTCCTCTAATAGTATATATCCCCTCTAATATATACAGTATATCTCTTCTGTCTGTTATTCTCAGAGTGGATTAGATATTTTGCTCCCTACCATATAGTTGGTCATTTATATTCACCACTGCATAGAGAGAATTTTAAAAATAAATTTACTTTTTTTAAACTTTACACATTAACTAAATTATACACCACCTTTTTTTTTTCTTTTTTTTAGGTCATTAACCGATTAATCAAAACAATAATCGGCCAACTAATCGATTATGAAAATAATCGTTCGTTGCAGTCCTAGTTTATAGTGCGGCTGACTGCTCAGTATACATGGGGGTTTGGAAACAAAAATAAATGGTCCTATAGGAAAGTGCGATAACCAGAGCAGCCAATCAACAACTGACCGCCATACGGTTTTACAGCAGTCATGTGATTGTTTGCTAGAAGGACATTATCCATTGATAATTGGGGCTTATTTAATATTCAGTACACTGAGCTATTAATGCAACAATCCCCCTCTAAAAATAATTCAATCGATGGCCCGTGGCCAAGGCCAGAGCCATGCCTGCCATCGATCGCCAGCGGCCAAGGGCCAGAGCCATGCTTGCCATCGATCGCCAGTGGCCAAGGGCCAGAGCCATGCTTGCTATCAATAGCCAGTGGCCAAGGGCAGAGCTATGCTTGCCATCGATGGCCACGGGCCAGAGCTATCTATCACAAGTGGCAAAGGGCCAGAGCCATGCTTGCTATCAATCGCCAGTGGCAAAGGGGAGGCATGCTTCCTAGTCACCAGCAGTGGAAAGAGGAATGCATGCTTCCCATTGATCAGCAGTAGATTTTAGCATGGATTCCCCTGGATTTGTTCTCTGCAGCTTTGTGTTCAGGCTTGCCTGTTTGAACACAAAGCAGAACACAATTCATAGGGAAGATTAGAAGATTAGAACATTTAAACAAAGTGCAGGAAAAATGAATGTAACCCAGAGCTTCTAACCCAACATATCAAACATCACTTACCAAACAAACATGGCAGCAGCAAGCCATGTGCTCCATCTGTAGACCAACAGGGCAGACAGCTCCAAAAGTGGGCGTATTTATATGGAAAGCAGACATTTTTTTTTTTTTTTATCCAACTTTATTTGTGACAGCACATACCTGACAAATCTAACAAACTCTCCAAATAAGTTCAAATAACTCTTATTTTCTTTTGCAAGCAGAGTTGGGACTTGTAGCTGTTCCTGGACAGCTGCAGATAAGAGGAAATAAAGTAAAAATGATAAAAAACAAAACAAAAAAAAAAACCAAAACTGCATGGACTAGAAAAGGTCAGCTGACACAGCCATGCCCTCTTCAACTTTAACCCCTGATTGCCCAGATTCAGTGTTGCTTTTGCAACTTGCTTAAAAAATAAATAAAAAAAGGCAAAATAAAAATAAAAGAAGAAAAATAGAAAAAAATAGAAAAATGAAGAACAAATATAGAAGAAAAAAAGAAGGTAAAAATTCAGCAAACAAATTATACAAATAGTTTTATTCAGTAATGCAGAGTGCGTTATTGAATAAATAACGCACTCTGTTGTGAGACGCACATTGCCTTTGCAGTGCGTTTTTTTTTTTAAATCTGTTGTGTTAAAAAAAAAAAAACGCATAGTGCGTTCTTCATGCTTTTTTCTCCATGGTGGGGGGGGGGGGGGAATGGATATGTGACTCAAAAAGCGAGCTCAAAAACAAGGCATGTTGCTTTTTTTCGTTGCGTCAACATTGACTATAGTGGTAGATGTATTTTTTTTGGTGCGTTTTTCACAAAACGCGCTAAAGACGCAAAGCACACAGGGCTTTTCAAAAGGAGAGCCCACAGGTTCACATCTAATACATAGTATTTAAAGGGGATTGGCACCTCTGGCACACTGGAAAGCTGCCGAAGCTCAGCAAAGGCCTTAAACTTATAGAATTAAGTCATACCGAGGTCTCTATAGTAACATCAAATGTGATTGGTCGGTATGGGTTGGCTGCCAAGCATCCCAGATCACACGGGACAGCCCAGGGATTGTGGATGCTGTTTGAAAAGGTCGGTGTCCTGCAGGGTGTCCGAAGTATGGGGTGGCGGTGGGGTGATAGTGTGGGGAATGCAGGGTGCCTGGCACTGTAGCCGAGGTTTAGTTGCAGCTTCAATAAAGAGGCAAAACACCATGATAAGGAAAGCCACCACTGACACCAATGATATGGAGCTTCTTTATATCAGTCACCAATCATATGGTTTATTTTATCTCACATACACCAATAATGGGGCTAATTTCTACTCCCAATGGCACCAGGTGCCAGTCAAGGGGAACGGTTGGTTGTAACATGGGGATGTGATGGGCCTGAGCTCAGGGAACGTGTGCCCCAGGGAATTCTGGGGTCTTTCAGAGGAGTCGGTTGGAAGAGCTGCTGTGGACACTGCACCTCTGGCCATGGACACTAACATTTTGTTGGTCAGGGTCCACAAGCTGGCCCTCCAAGGTCAGGCTGAATGGCTTTTCTGTCTCCTTACACTTGAGATGTCCCCCCCTCCACTGCCACCTATGGGGGCCCCCAGATGCTAGGACCAGCAGACGCACCCATCCTCCTTCCCGTCTGAGCCCCATTCCTTCAAGGCCTTCCTATTCCCCTTCCACCACCCACCCCCACGTCCCCCTGGAGCTGCTGTGGCTACTGATCCTGGCTCTCCCCCCCCGCTGCCACCCGCCGCAGAAACCCTCCCTGGCGGGCCCCCCCATTTGTACACAGCCCGGGCCGGGACTCCTCTTGCCCGGCCCGCTCCCAGAGCCCAAGTGTCCCCCGGCGGTCCGTTTGGACTCCTCTGACTGTCCCTCCACGTGGGTGCCCCGTCCCTGCTCACTGCTTGTGGGTGCCGGTTACCGCTGTCCTTGGTTCCCCCAGGGAGTGGGAGGGCCACCCGGAGATTGTCCCGCGGCACCAGACCCCAGGCATGCCAGCCCGGAGCTGCTGCATGGGCCTCACATCCTTCTTCCTCCACGCTACTTGGATCTGCTGGCGTGTCACTGCCAGCATCTCTGCCTGCACCCAGCAGGGTTGGAGTGTCAAAATTTGATGCTATCCGCTCTTCCTCTGCCAGATCCACTGTGCATCCACATATCCCTGTGGCATGTACATCCCTCCCATCCCCTGCACCCGGCTGGGTGTTGGATGGCAGGGATGTACATGCCACTCACCCCCTGCAGTGTACCCACCTGGGTGAGGGATGTTAGAGCTGCCCATGCCGCTCACCCCCTGCTTCTGATCCCCACCTTCCCACATCCCCCTGCACCCAGCTCACTGACCTCTGACCATCAGCAGCTCCCTGCACCCGGCTGGGCTGGAGATTCCTTCCAGACACCTGCTGCCACAGCCTTGCCCCACCATCTCCCTGCGCCCAGCAGGGTGGGAGATTCCCATTGTGGGCATGCCAATGCGACCTTGCCCCTGCCTGCTGTGCGGCAGCTTCCTTGGACATTCGGGAACTGGCTGCAGGGTTTCTGTGCTTACGCCGGGAGTGCTTTGTGAGCATTTTCCGGAGTTAGCTGCATCACTTTTTTGCTACCTTGATCTCATTTGTGGTGTCTACAAAGTGTATGGGGGCCAGTGTTGGTTCCACTACGACATGCAGTTCCATCAAAAAATATCATCAAGTAAGGAGTTCCGCTTTGATTGCCCGGACAGTAGCCTATGGTTATAGCTCAGGTGCCCTTCCTCCTTTCAGTCCCCAGCTTGGCGATCCCTCCGGAGCATCGGCCGCCCCCAAAAAAGGTCTATGCTGGCTATTCAATGAGAGCCACTTGAAGTGGTACACTGTGTGCGGTTTTAAACACGACTGCTCACTTTGCGGGGCTGCTCACCCAGCCAGCCGGTGCTTCCGAAAGGGAAAACAACCTATTTCCCGGCTGGGGCCAAGTCTGAAATTTCTAAACCGGAGGACCCCGGTGATTGTCTCAGAGAAGCTTCCCTGGCTAGACCGGTACTCCATAGAGAAGCCTTGATCTTAAGGGATGGTTTAAACCGTGGTTTTTGGATCCCCTTTACTCCTTCAGATGTGCTGACCATGGCACCCAATTTGAAAACGGGCGTTCAATTGAAGTCTGTGGTGGCCAAGAATCTCCAGAAGGAATTGGACTTGGGGCGCATGGCGGGCCCGTTTGATCTCCCCCCTTTCCACAAGTTGTTTCCCCCTCGGTGTGGTCCCCAAAAGGGCTGAGGGAAAATTCCACCTTATCCACCACTTGCCCTATCCTTCTGGCTACTCGGTCAATGATGGCATCGACAAGGCGCTCCACTTGATCAGAGTGGCTGGTCCTTCGGCCTTGCTGGCCAAGGTGGACATTGAGTCCGCCTCTTCCCGGTCCACCTAGAATGCTTCCACCTGCTGGGATACTATTTTCAGGGAAGCTACTTTTTTGACATGTGCCTTCCCATGGGCTGTGCCATTTCTAGTTATTTTTTTTTTTTTACTTTTCAGTAGTTTACTTGAATGGGTAGCTGTCCAGGCAGCTGGTTTGCATTCTGTATTACACCATTTGGATGGCTTCCTCTTTGTGGGCCCAGCTGACAGCGGCAAATGGTTTTCCATCCCGCTCTCAGCTGACAAGACTGAGGGCCCTGTGAAGGTTCTGGCCTTCTTGGGTATTGAAATCAACACCATGGAGATGGTTTTCTGGCTGCCCAGTGACAAGCTGGCTAGGCTACTCTCCCTGATCTGCTTGGCAAAAGGGGCTAAGAAACGGCAGTTGAAACAACTTCAGTCTTTGCTGGGTCACGTGGTCTTTGCATGCCGCATCATCTGCATGGGGGGTGGGGGGCTTTCTGTAGACGCCTGGAATGGGCCACAAAGGGAGTGGCTGCCCTCCCACCACCATGCGGGATGACTTGGGGATGTGGCTATCCTTTCTCCAGTCCTACAACGGGCAGTCTTGTTGGTTGCTGGAGGAGGTACCGAACTTACAGCTGGAGCTATACACTGATGAGGCAGGCTCCTGTGGTTTCGGTGCCTTTTTCCAAGGGGAGCGGTCTGCTGGCTGCTCCCCTTGTTGGCTGGCCTCATGGGCCTGCATGGATCTTTTGGGCAACCTCACACTGCTGGAGCTCTTTCTGATTATTGTCACCATTGAGTGTTGGGGGGAAGCAGTTGCGTAATCGCCAGATGGTTTTCTGGTCCGATAACATGAATGTGGTGCAGGTGGTCAGTCAACAGTCTGCCAGATCCCCTCCTGTCGTGTCGTTGCTGCGTTTTTTGGTTTTAAAGTGCCTTCAGTTCAACGTTTGCTTTAGAGCTAGGCATGTCCCTGGAACTGCTAATAATATTGCTGATCCTCTCTCTCGTTCACAGCTCGATCGTTTCCACGCCCCATCTGCTTCCCTGGAGGGCCTCCCCTGTATGGCCTACTTGTGGAACCTTGTTTCGGAAGTTTGCTTGATCTCCTACGGGCGTCACTGTCCCCTTGGATGCAGGCGTCGTACTGTCATGCGTGGGACAAATGGGTCCAGGTGTAGTGAGATTTCCATCCTGTCTTTACAGGAAAGATGCGTGGCTTTATTTTCTTACCTTGTTTATTAACTACAAAAAGGTTCTTCTGGTTCCACGGTTTAGTCAGCTATGTCTGCTTTGTTGTTCTGGTTTCAGCTCCTTGGGTGAGGGGACACCACAAAGGTGTTTCCCACCCATTGGGTTCTGCGGGGTTGGAGATGTACAACTCATTCCCTTGATTTCCAGCGTCCAGTTTCCCTCCCTATTCTCTTTGGTATTCTTTCCCTCTTGCTGTCCATTTGCTTTTCCCTGCTCGAGACCCTCCTCTTCCAAGTGGCTTTCTCATGGGCATTTTTCGGGGGCCTTTCGCATTGGCGAACTGGTTTTGAAATCCACGTCCTCGGTGGGCGGAGTCCGGGCAGAGGACGTTACCTTCTCTGAGCGCTGCATGTAGGTTCTGTTGCACACATCAAAAACCAACAGCTTTAGCAGGGGCAGAAGGGTTGTTTTGTACCCTTGCAGGGGCCCCTCCATTCGCATGACTTTGCTACCCACTCTTTTCTAATCAGCGCTGCCAGTGAGGCTTTGGGCATGGATTTCTCTGATATGGAACTCCAGCGTTTGGGTAGGTGGGAATCTGGCCCACTACCCTCTCTGCAGTAGTGCGATGGGCAGCACGGGAGAGCCAGGAGCCAAGAGAGCAGAGAGATTATTATCTGTCAATTTCCACCCTCTCTCTGGAGCTGTGTGAAGTTGGCACCCCATGTTTGTAAAACCTGAATAAAAATATACCATTCGTTTGTGCCACGTTTGTGCTGATTTGTGCCGCAACAATTAGCATTTGTGCCGGTTCGGTTTCTGAGATATTAAACATTCAATGTAATGCAAGCCCCGCCCACTTTGAACCCCATGTTCTTGAATTTTAAAAACGAGCGTGCCATTCGTTTTTGCTGATTTGTACTGCAAAAATAAACATTTGTGCCACTTTGGTTGTGGAGATATTGTGCGTTATAGTTGCTGAAACCCCACACACTTTGCACCCCATGTTGCTGAATTTTAAAAACGAACGCGCCATTCGTTTGTGCCGCAAAAATAAATGTTTGTGCCACTTTGGTTTCGGAGATATTGTGCATTATAGTTGCTGCAACCCCGCCCACTTTGTACCCCATGTTGCTGAATTTTAAAAACAACCGCGCCATTCGTTTGTGCTACGTATGTGCTGGTTTGTGCTGCAAAAATAAACATTTGTGCCGTTTTGGTTGCGGAGATATTGTGAGTTATAGATGCTGAAACCCCATCCCATATTGCTGAATTAAAAAAAAAAAAAAAACGCGGCACAAACAAATGGCGTGTTTGTTTTTAATATTCAGCTGGTTTGTTTGTGGTTTGTGCAGGTTTGGTGGATATTGTACATGTTTTACACCACATGGATCACCCCCTTCCGATTCTCTAGCGCTGACTGGAAGAACAGACGGAGGAGGAAATCTGGGGAGGGGGAGGGCACAGCTGGCGCTGGCTCTGGCTCTAGTGAGGCAGAGTCAGCTGTCAATCAGGCGGCAGGATGGATCTCAACAGTATTGTCAGGATCTGTCCCCGTTGCATCGCGGCTCTGTGCTGTCAGGATATAGTGGGCCATAGCCCGCCACATGCACATGAGTTTTTTTTGTCATGGGAGAACATCCTATATGTCATCTTGTGAACAAAAAAAAACTAAAGGCCAAAAAAGGTTGGGCCATAATTCTCTTTTAAACCAGGTCTTAACCACGCAAAACAGCACTCCAACAAATTCTCTTATATAAGGCCCTTTTTTTTTTATTGCTTTTTTGAAAAACATCTATGTCAGTAAACATTCTTTTCCTAACAACCCACATATAGTCTGCCATGGAATCTAACACCGCATCCTCTCCAATGCTATAGGACCCCACATAAATTTGAGCTCACCACTAGAGCTTTTTTTGACCTCCTCACTGAACCCCCTTAGGTTTAGGCTCGGTTCACACAGGGGCAACACGACTTTCAACAACTTGGGCACGACTTGGGGCGACTTACAACACGACTTTAAGTCACCCCAGGCCAGGCGACTTTTGCCGTGGCCAATCAGAGAATGATCTCTCAAGGGGGGGACTCCACGCCAATTATTATTATTTTTTTAAACGGCGTGGGTTCCCCCTCCGAGAGCATACCTGGCCCTTAGGTCTGGTATGGATTTTAAGGGGAACCACCTACGCCGAAAAAATGGCGTGGGGGTCCCCCCCAGATCCATACCAGACACTAATCCAAGCATGCTACCTGGCCAGCCAGGAAAGGGGTTGGGGACGAGCGAGTGCCCCCCCCCCCCTTCTGAGCCATACCAGGCCATGTGCCCCCACCCCAATGCACCTTGTCCCCATGTTGATGAGTACAAGGGCCTCTTCCCGACAACCCTGGCCGTTGGTTGTCGGGGTCTGCGGGCGGGGGGCTTATCGGAATCCGTGAGCCCCCTTTAATAAGGGGCCCCCAGATCCCGGCCCCCCACCCCATGTGAAAAAAAACTAAAGGCCAAAAAAGGTTGGGCCATAATTCTCTTTTAAACCAGGTCTTAACCACGCAAAACAGCACTCCAACAAATTCTCTTATATAAGGCCCTTTTTTTTTTATTGCTTTTTTGAAAAACATCTATGTCAGTAAACATTCTTTTCCTAACAACCCACATATAGTCTGCCATGGAATCTAACACCGCATCCTCTCCAATGCTATAGGACCCCACATAAATTTGAGCTCACCACTAGAGCTTTTTTTGACCTCCTCACTGAACCCCCTTAGGTTTAGGCTCGGTTCACACAGGGGCAACACGACTTTCAACAACTTGGGCACGACTTGGGGCGACTTACAACACGACTTTAAGTCACCCCAGGCCAGGCGACTTTTGCCGTGGCCAATCAGAGAATGATCTCTCAAGGGGGGGACTCCACGCCAATTATTATTATTTTTTTAAACGGCGTGGGTTCCCCCTCCGAGAGCATACCTGGCCCTTAGGTCTGGTATGGATTTTAAGGGGAACCACCTACGCCGAAAAAATGGCGTGGGGGTCCCCCCCAGATCCATACCAGACACTTATCCAAGCATGCTACCTGGCCAGCCAGGAAAGGGGTTGGGGACGAGCGAGTGCCCCCCCCCCCCCCCCTTCTGAGCCATACCAGGCCATGTGCCCCCACCCCAATGCACCTTGTCCCCATGTTGATGAGTACAAGGGCCTCTTCCCGACAACCCTGGCCGTTGGTTGTCGGGGTCTGCGGGCGGGGGGCTTATCGGAATCCGTGAGCCCCCTTTAATAAGGGGCCCCCAGATCCCGGCCCCCCACCCCATGTGAATGAGTATGGGGTACAATGTAGCCCTACCCATTCACCTGTGAAAAAAAATGTACCAAAAAAAAAAAAAAAAAGAAAACACACAAGGGTTAAAATAGTTTATTGCACAGCTCCGGGGGTCTTCCGTCTGCGGGGGTCTTCTCGCCGGACTCCTCCGCCATCTTCTGCTCTTTCACTAGCGGAGGAGCCCGGCTTTCTTCTTCCGACTTCGGGGGTCTTGTCCCCCTCTTCTGGGGTCTTGTCCCCTTCTTCGGTTCTTCTTGCCGGGCCACCGCGCCTTCTTCTAGTTCTTTTACAAGCGGTGGCCCGGTCTTCTGTCGCTGTCTTCTGTTCTTCTCTTCTCTTCTGGAGATGTTGCCTCGTCGCTGTCTCCAGTCCCAATGACAGGACACGCGGCGTGCCGCGACTTATATAGGGACATCACCGGATGATGTCCCCGCCCATTATGATGTCACAGTACCGCTTTTAAAAGAGCTAGAAGAAGGCGTGGTGGCCCGGCAAGAAGAACCGAAGAGGGAGACAAGACCCCCGAAGTCGGAAGAAGAAAGCCGGGCTCCTCCGCTAGTGAAAGAGCTAGCAAAAGAGCAGAAGATAGCGGAGGAGTCCGGCGAGAAGACCCCCGGAGCTGGGCAATAAACTATTTTAACCCTTGTGTGTTGTGTTTTTTTTGTACATTTTTTTTCACAGGTGAATGGGTAGGGGTACATTGTACCCCATACTCATTCACATAGGGTGGGGGGCTGGGATCTGGGGGCCCCCTTATTAAAGGGGGCTCATGGATTCCGATAAGCCCCCCGCCCGCAGACCCCGACAACCAACGGCCAGGGTTGTCGGGAAGAGGCCCTTGTCCTCATCAACATGGGGACAAGGTGCTTTGAGGTGGGGGACCGCAGGCCCCCCTTCCCCAAGGCACCCCCCCATGTTGAGGGCACACGTCCTGGTACGGCTCGGGGGGGGGGGGGGGGGGGCGCTCGCTCATCTCCACCCCCTTTCCTGGCCGGCCGGGTAGCGTGCTCGGATAAGGGTCTAGTATGGATCTGGGGGGGACCCCCACGCAGTTTTTTCGGCATAGGGGGTTCCCCTTAAAATCCATACCCGACCTAAGGGCCTGGTATGCTCTCCGAGGGGGAACCCAAGCCAATTTTTTAAAATAAATTTGGTGTGGAGTTCCCCCTTGAGAGCTGATAATTCTCTGAGAGTCGCCTCCGTACAGACAGAGATCCGACTTGGAGGCGACCTCCATTGAAATCAATGGGTACCAGTCGCCTACAAGTCGGATAGAAGTAGTACAGGAACCTTTTCTGAAGTTGGAGCGACTTCAGTAGTGTGCATTAAGACGGCTCTCATTCACTTACATTGATTTTTACATGTTGTGCGACCTGAGGCGACTAGGGGCGACCTGAAGTCGGATCTGAGTCGCCCCTGTGTGAACCGGCTCTTACGGATGTCCAAAATTGATTGTGGAAGTTGATGCCGGGCAGTTTCAAGATAGCCCAGGACCCAACCATAGGCGGGTGTGTGGCTCCAGGCCCCTGTGTCCTGTGGTGGGGATGGCCTTCATCTTCAGACTTCTGTCAGGTCTGAAGATTCTCCATGGCAGCAGTTCTTGTATGTAAAAGCTCCCTGTTTGTTTTTCCCTCATGTGCCTTGCTGTCTTTTTTTTTTTGCTTCTACGGCGCCTGGAACCCAAGTGCATCTTCCAGGTCGCAGCTCCGGCTCGCTACTGTGCATGTGCGATCCTCGGATGAAGCCGAGGCTTGGTTTCGCGCATGCGCTGTGTGGCAGGGGACCCGGCGCCCATGCAGGCACTCTACGGCAGGTCACCACTGCGCAGGCGCAGTCCGGGCATGGCAGTAATGTCATTCTGGCGGGGATGTTTGAATCCCTGAGAGCCCTGTCATTACACTACAGGCAGCTTGCGTCCGATCCTCAGGCCCCAGGTTCCCAGCTCATGGTTAGCTTCAGCCTGGAGCTATGGTAAAAGAGGGAAGGGGGGCTAAGATGCCTTTTAAAAAGGGAAGCTGCACTGCTATTTGTACTCCTTTGTTCCAGGACGTGTGAGTGTTCCTACAATGCTGCAGAATCACATCCTATTCGTCCGTCAGGGTGCCATGGACAGATCACCGCCTCCGTACGACCAGCCCTTGTGCTCCAGGTATGTGAGGCATGAGAGGGGGTATGACGGCTTCGTGGGCAGCAGCCCGGCATGTAGCTCCTGATCTCATCTAGTAGGCGGCCTCATGGACCTCCATTATTACCTTTATCTCACACTATTGCAATTTTTGCATCTTTCGATCTTTGGTTTAAGAATCCAGTCGGTTGGCGGGGAGAACTAAACTTGTTTTTAATCAGCATACCCACCCGTGTGGTTTGGCTGTCAGGAAAATGGAAAATTTATTATCAAATACTTACAGTAATTTTACTTTCCTGATGGACTCCATGGCAGACGGAGTTTCCACCCTTTGCTGATGAGTTGGCTAATTACGGAACGCAGTCTCTAGTGGTGAGCTCAAATTTATGTGGGGTCCTATAGCATTGGAGAGGAGGCGGTGTTAGATTCCATGGCAGACTATATGTGGGTTGTCAGGAAAAGAATGTTTACCGACATAGATGTTTTTTAAAAAAGCAATAAAAAAAAAAAAAAGGGCCTTATATAAGAGAATTTGCTGGAGTGCTGTTTTGCTTGGTTAAGACCTGGTTTAAAAAGAGAACTATGGCCCAACCTTTTTTGGCCTTAGGTTGTTTTTGTTCACAAGATGACATATAGGATGTTCTCCCATGACAAAAAAAAAAAAACTCATGTGCATGTGGCAGGCTATGGCCCACTATATCCTGACAGCACAGAGCCGCGATGCAGCTGGGACAGATCCTGACAATACTGTTGAGATCCATCCTGCCGCCTGATTGACAGCGGACTCTGCCTCACTAGAGCCAGAGCCAGCTGTGCCCTCCCCCTCCCCAGATTTCCTCCTCCGTCTGTTCTTCCAGTCAGCGCTAGAGAATCGGAAGGGGGGGATCCATGTGGAGTAAAACATGTACAATATCCACCAAATCTGCACAAACCACGAACAAACCAGCTGAATATTAAAAACAAACACGCCATTCGTTTGTGCCGCGTTTTTTGTTTTTTTAAATTCAGCACCATGGGGTACAAAGTGGGCGGGGTTGCAGCAACTATAACGCAGAATATCTCCGAAACCAAAGCGGCACAAACGTTTATTTTTGCGGCACAAATGAATGGCGCGTTCGTTTCTAAAATTCAAGAACATGGGGTACAAAGTGGGTGGAGTTTCAGCAACTATAAACGCACAATATCTCCGCAACCAAAGCGGCACAAACATTTATTTTTGCGGCACAAACCAGCACAAACGCGGCACAAACGAATGGCGCGGTCGTTTTTAAAATTCAAGAACATGGGGGTGCAAAGTGGGCGGGGCTTGCATTACATTGGATGTTTAATATCTCAGAAACCGAACCGGCACAAACGCTAATTTTTGCAGCACAAATCAGCACAAACGAATGGTATATTTTTATTCAGGTTTTACAAACATGGGGTGCCAACTTCACACAGCTCTTTCCAATCTTCTTTAACAAAGTCCAGTAGTCCGCGAGGTCTCCGCCCATATACCAATTCAAAGGGCGAAAACCCAGTGGAGGCCTGGGGCACTTCTCGGATAGCAAACAGGAGAGCTGGTAACAGGCAGTCCCAGTATTTCCCATCCCTTTGTACCACTCTCTTGAGCATAGACTTAAGGGTCTTATGAAAACGTTCTACCAATCCATCTGTTTGGGGATGGTAGACCGATGTGCGCAGCTGTTTAATCCGGAACAGTTTGCATACATCAGCCATAACCTTCGACATAAAACGGGGTGCCCTGATCTGTGAGTATTTCCTTGGGAAAACCTGTCCGTGTAAACAACTGGAATAGTTCCCGGGCAATAGCCTTAGAGGAGGTATTCCGCAGGAGTAGCGCCTCAGGATATCGAGTGGCATAGTCGAGGATCACCAGTATGTAAGAAGGACCTCGAGCCGACTTTACCAAGGGACCCACTATATCCATGGCTATCCTCTCGAATGGGACCTCAATTATGGGCAGAGGGAACAACTTGCTCCGGAAATGGGTCGCCGGAGCGGTCAACTGACAGGTGGGACAAGAGGTACAGTATCTCCTTACCTCTGCTTTCATGCCTGGCCAGTAAAACCGGTCAGCGATCCGTGCCTCCGTCTTTTTAACTTCCAGGTGTCCCCCTAAAACATCATCATGGGCCAGGTCCAGGACCTTGTGTCTATTCTGTTGGGGTACCAATAATTGTTCTACCACATTTTATCGCACTTTAGTAACCCGATAAAGCAATTCATTACATATTGCAAAATGTGGCCACCGCTCATTCGCACCTGGCTCTTGGGGCTCCCCATTTATTACTACAACCTGTTCCCGTGCCCTGGCCAAAGTGGGGTCCTGCATCTGGGTGGTACCAAATGCCCCCTGGGGAACACCCAAATCTGGCAAGGCAGGGGTAGAGGCCAATTCCTCATCCTCTTCCCCCAGCATTACCTGAAGCGGGGAAGGTTCCCCCCCCCAGTGTTCAGGTAGGTCTGTGAACCCCACATTTTGACATCCTTAACAGTATCAGCACTACTTTCAGCACCATTAACCAAATCCTTGGCATTTTTATCAACTGGGTCCATATTACGAACATGCGGCATCTCAGGGTTATTACCCTCAATAACAGGAACAGAGGGACTAGTTTCTTCCCAGTCTCTGGACCTTTCAGATAATTCTCCTTGTCCCCACAGTTTTGCAAATAACGGACAGTCTCGTCCTATGATAACATCATGTACCAAGTTCTTTACCACCCCCACCTCTTGAGTACCAGTGCCACATGCTGTGGAGATGGACACCGAGATGAGCGGGTACTCTCTAGTGTCCCCATGAATGCACACAACCCGTAAAATTTTGCTTACCGGACCAATCTTCCCAATTACTCTAGGGTGAACCAGGGTTACCATGCTTCCAGAGTCCAGCAAAGCCCATGCAGGGTGGTGGTTCACTTGGACTTCACACTCAAATTTCCCCTCTCCAAGGTCAAGATGTGTTGTACAGGCTTTATGGGCATAAAAAGACCCCCTTCGAAGAACCCCGCATTCCATGGGCTCTTCCTGCAATGGGCAGTGGGCCCGGGTATGGCCCCAGGCATGACATCGCCAACATTGTACATCCCCTCCTCTCCGAACAGGAACAGGTCGCTGAGGGGGTAACGGGTGTGACTCTTGGCCTTCCGGGGTGTTGGTTCCAGGGCTCCTGGGGACATCCTTTCGAAGGGCGGCAGTTGGTCGGAAAGGCCGTGGCAGACTGGGCCCTTGACGCTTGGTAGGGCCAAGCAGATCCTCCACCACTGTATATCGTTCCACCATCTCGACAAGGAGGTTCACTGTTTTGGGGTCTCCATGGCTGACCCACCATTGAAGGTCGTCTGGCAGTGATCTCAAGTATCGGTCCAGCACGACCTGCTCCACAATTTGGGACCAGACAAAACTTCGGGCTGCAGCCATTTTTTTACTAGTTGCACCAGGTCATGCATTTGAGATCGCGGTGGTTGGTCTGAACGATACTTCCATTGGTGCACTCGTTGGGCCTGAACAGCCGTAGTCACCCCCAACCGAGCCAATATTTCTGCCTTTACTTTTTGATAGTCTTTAGCATCTTCTGGTGGTAGGTCGAAATAGGCTTTTTGAGGATCTCCGGTGAGGAAAGGCGCAATTAAGCCAGCCCACTGGTCCTGGGGCCACCCTTCTCTCTCTGCCATCCTCTCAAATGTAGTCAGAAACCCCTCTACATCATCACTTAGGGACAATTTATGCAGAAAATGGCTTGCCCTTATGGTCACCTGGTTGCCAGGGGCAACGGCCACTTGTTCACGGTTGTTGCTGCTGCACTGCTTCTTTTAAGGCAGCCATCTGAGCCTGCATAACCCCTTGTTGGGTCGCTTGCTGGGCTGTTAACTGGGCCACCAACAGGCGAGTATTTTCTTGCTGCAGAGCCAGCGCCTCATTGTGGTGCGTTTTTTTGTACCTCCAGCTGGGTTGCTTAGCGCTGATTAGCTTCCTCATGGCGAGTCTGCGCTTGCATATTAGCCAAGGACAGCGGTTTAATTAGCTCCTCCATTGTTTCAGCTTTCAACAGTTGTGCAGCTTTAACCCAGGACATAAAGTCACTGTACTGTCCCTTTAAATGTCAGTTTAAATTCAATGCAAAAAAGCAAAAAAAAAAGCCTGTTACTTTGTCCTGCCCGCATTCGAGCGCCACTTGTAATGTTCAGGGGACCAGCAAGATCGCAGGACACAGGCTTTTCACACAACAAGGGGTTTATTAAACTTAAACAGCTTTACAGCAGCCCAAAAACAAAAGGAAAAGGTTTTTAGTCTCACCGACTTGCAAAGTCCAGAATAGCTGTCTCAATCAAACAGTACTTGATTTTTTTTTTTATGGCAGGTAGCTTCCCCTGCCAGGAGGCTTCCAGGCAGGACACTGCTGTCCACTTCTGTTGCTGCAACCCAAAAACCAAACACCATCCACCATGTCCTCTACACTCCTCCACACCCATCTACCACTTCCTGTCTTGTGTTTCCTGTTTTTTCCTCTGACAGGTGGGTTAATCAACTTTATTCCCTTAAAGGGACCACAAACCAAACAGAGGGGAAACATAGCGTCCTTCCAGGACCCAGCCACGGCGTCCTGTACAATATATAAAGATAGGGGAGCTCTCTGGGGACCCTAATGTAAGAAGAGGCTCTCTGGGGACCCTAATGTAAGAGGGGCTCTCTGGGAACCCTGATATAAGTGGGGGGGCTCTCTGGGGACCCAGATGGAAGTGGGAAGCTCTCTGGGGACCCTGATTTTAAGGGGGAGGCTCTCTGGGGACCCTGATGTAAGGGGGGCACTCTGGGAACCCTGATTTAAGTGGGGGGGCTCTCTGGGGATCCTGGTGGAAGTGAGAAGCTCTCTGAGGACCTTGATTTTAAGGGGGAAGCTCTCTGGGGACCCTGATTTAAGGGGGAGGCTCTCTGGGGACCCTGATGTAAGGGGGCCGTCTGGGGACCCTGATGTAAGTGGGGGGTGCTCTCTGGGACCCTGATGTAAGTGGGAAGCTCTCTGGGGACCCTGATGTAAGGAGATGGTCTCTGGGGACCCTGATTTAAGGGGGGCTCTCTGGGAACCTGATGTAAGTGGGGGGGCTCTCTGGGGACACTGATGGAAGTGGGAATCTCTCTGGGGACCCTGATTTTAAGGGGGAAGCTCTCTGGGGACCCTGATTTCAAGGGGGAAGCTCTCTGGGGACCCTGATTTTAAGGGGGAGGCTCTTTGGGGACCCTTATTTAAGGGGGCAGCTCTCTGGGGACCCTATTGTAAGGGGGGCTCTCTGGGGACCCTGATGTAAGGGGCACTCTCTGGGGACCCTGATTTAAGGGGGGCTCTCTGGGAACCCTGATGTAAGTGGTGGGGCTCTCTGGGGACCCTGATGGAAGTGGGAATCTCTCTGAGGACCCTGATTTTTAAGGGGAGGCTATCTGGGAACCCTGATGTAAGTGGGGGTGGGGGGCTCTCTGGGGACCCTGGTGGAAGTGGGAAGCTCTCTGGGACC
This sequence comes from Lithobates pipiens, assembly GCF_037356315.1. Lineage (NCBI taxonomy): Eukaryota > Metazoa > Chordata > Amphibia > Anura > Ranidae > Lithobates > Lithobates pipiens. Next base: position 56,308 of record NW_027507906.1, on the reverse strand, counting down.
CTGATTTTAAGGGGGAGGCTCTCTGTGGACCCTGATTTAAGGGGGCAGCTCCCTGGGGACCCTAATGTAAGGGGGCTCTCTGGGAACCCTGATGTAAGTGGTGGGGCTCTCTGGGGACCCTGATTTTAAGGGGGAGGTTCTCTGGGGACCCTGATTTAAGGGGGCAGCTCTCTAAGGGCCCTAATATAAGGGGGACCCCAATATAAGGGGGCTCTCTGGGGACCCTGATTTAAAGGAGCAGCTCTCTGGGGATGACTTTCTTTACTACGCTGCTATGGGCTCTAGCCCCAGATCTTTTGTAGACCCTGCAACGCCCCTGCTTTGGGTGATTTCCACTAACTTTCCTGTTGCATCTCTGGCACAGAAAAGGAAGGTAATTCCCCCCCCTCCCCCCCCTGGCGCACAGATAGTAAAAACAAACTGGCAGCAGTTTTAACCCTACCCTACTCAATCCAAAACAAATTCTGATTTTGGCTACACATACACCTTCATGACATTGTTATAGGAACAACGGAAGACATCCTTCTTAGGCTCGGTTCACACAGGGGTGACTGCGATCCGACTTCAGGTCGCCCCTAGTCGCCTCAGGTCGGACAACATTTAAAAATCAATGTAAGTGAATGAGAGCCGTCTTAATGCACGCTACTGAAGTCGCCTCCGACTTCAAAAGAAGTTCCTGTACTACTTCAATCCGACTTGTAGGCGACTGGTACCCATTGATTTCAATGGAGGTCGCCTCCAAGTCAGATCTCCGTCTATACGGAGGCGACTTTGACAGAATTATTAGCTCTGAAGGGGGAACTCCACGCCAAATTTCTGAAAAAAATTTGGCGTGGGTTCCCCCTCCGAGAGCATACCAGGACCTTAGGTCTGGTATGGATTCCAAGGGGAACACCCTACGCCAAAAAAACGGCGTGGGGGTCCCCCCCAGATCCACACCAGACCCTTATCCGAGCACGCTTCCCGGCCGGCCAGGAAAGGGGGTGGGGACGAGCAGGCGGCCCCCCCACCCCAAAGCACCTTGTCCCCATGTTGATGAGGACAAGGGCCTCTTCCCGACAACCCTGGCCGTTGGTTGTCGGGGTCTGGGGACGGGGGGCTTGTCGGAATCCGGGAGCCCCCTTTAATAAGGGGGCCCCCACCCTATGTGAATGAGTATGGGGTACAATGTACCCATTCACCTGTGAAAAAAAATGTACAAAAAAACACAACACACAAGGGTTAAAATAGTTTATTGCACAGCTCCGGGGGTCTTCCGTCTTCGGGGGTCTTCTCGCCGGACTCCTCCGCTATCTTCTTGTAGCTCTTTTACTAGCGGAGGAGCCCGGCATTCTTCTTCGTCGCCGCGGCCTCTTTTTCCGACTTCGGGGGTCTTGTCCCCCTCTTCGGTTCTTCTGCTGGGCCACCGCGCCTTCTTATAGCTCTTTTACAGGTGGTGGCCCGGTCTTCTGTCGCCGCCGTCGCCGCCTTCCGTTCTTCTTCTCCTTCTTCTCCTGAAGATGTTGACTCAACGCTCTCTCCGGCCGCAATGCCAGGGACGCGCTGCGCGGCGACTTATATAGGGACAAGGGGCGGGGTCATCGGTTGATGTCACATGGGTGGATGTCACATGGGTTGAGGTCACATGGTGACCCCGCCCCTTACGATGTCACAGTCCCGGAGGATGCTGGGACTGTCGCCATGTGACCTCAACCCATGCGGCCGGAGAGAGCGTTGAGTCAACATCTTCAGGAGAAGGAGAAGAAGAATGGAAGGCGGCGACGGCGGCGACGGCGGCGACGGCGGCGACAGAAGACCGGGCCACCGGCAGATTGGCCCGGCAGATTGATATGAAATTAAACTTTGTAACTTAGGGCAGGGCAAATAAAAGAGGTGATTTGTATTTAGTTTCATTTTGGGTGATGGTCGATATGAAAACGAAACTCTGTAACTTTAGTAAAGGTGAATCAGGTTTATTGCATACAAAACAATTTTATCCTATGAATGTATGTAGAATTTGTTATTTCTGAACTTACAAAGAATTAAAAAAAATGCAATTGTGTCTTTATATCTGCCTGGAGTTCCGCTTTAAGATGATATAATTTTCCTTTAATATTTATGTGAATATGGATATACAGGATGGCTGCAATATAAGCCCTACCCCCCAAATAAGCCCTAGTAAAAGTCATTGTAGGTCTTATTTTCAGGGTAGGGCTTATTTCTGAGGAAACAGGGTAGGGCTCATTTGGGGGGTAGGGCTTATATTGCAGCCATCACCGACAATCACGCTAGGTCTAATTTTTGGGGAAACAGGGTAGCTCATTATGAGTAACTTATCTGAGAACGAAGCCCCCGAAGTGGTCCTCCTCCTTCTTCATCTTCACCGCTGCCATGTATCCCGGAGTGACTTCCGGGTCTCGCTGCTCCGGCGCTGTGATTTGCCGAAGCCGCAATGACGTCACTCCCGCGTGTGCGCATGGGAGCCGCCACAAGCGGCATATCGGCGTTGTCTGCGGCGTGCTCAGTCTACGGCGCAGCGGTACCTGTCTTTTTGTAAATATCTCCTAAACCGTCTAGGTTTGGGAGATGTTTCTTGGACCTACAGGTAAGCCTTAATCTAGGCTTATCTGTAGGTCAAAGTGGTTTGTAAGGGTTTACAATGACTTTAAGGCCCTGAATCCCAGGCTTAGCGCACATTTTTCATGTGGATAGTGTAGGGACAGGTCGCCTCTCTGACAGGGACTGTGATTAGCTGCAGGGAGAAGTTCCAGGCGAGTAGGGAAAGGATATGGACACACCATCCTTCTGGAGACCTCCCCATTTGGGCTCAAACCAGGTCCCATTCCGCCCCTGAAGACAGACGCTGTCGGCACATATGAGTAGTGATGGACGAACTTCCGACGGGACGTTTCGCAAACGCGGATCGCAAACGCGGACCGCGTACGCGGCCGATAGTTCGCGAACCGTAATGTTCGCGGCGGGCCCCATTGACTTCAATGGGAGGCGAACTTCGCAAACCTACAGGTCAAATTTGCAGCCACAAAATAATTACTAGCTGTGCAAACATAGTCCCACCACATGGCCAATGATATAACACATGTATGAGGTGAATCTGGGATCGACAACTACAAGCATTCTTTTTTTATATGTGAAATTGTTGTGACAATTCAGGACTGTGGAGCGCATGAAGGCAATGGAGGAGAGGGAAGATCAGGGTAGGCAAAGAAGAGGGTGCAGGAGATGATCACCAGCAGCGTGACATACAGCAATGACACCTGCACCGTGATAGAGTCATCTGACAGCAGCACCGTGATAGAGAGCACTGACATCAGCAGCGTGATTAGAGAGCCCTGACATCAGCAGCGTGACATACAGCAATGACACCTGCACCGTGATAGAGTGATCTGACACCAGCACCGTGATAGAGAGCACTGACATCAGCAACCTGACATAAAGCACTGATACCAGCACCGTGATAGAGAGCACTGACATCAGCAGCGTGACATAAAGCACTCACACAGCACCGTGACAGAGAGCAGTGACATCAGCAGTGTGATATACAGCACTGACACCAGCACCGTGATATACGGCACTGACACCAGCACCGTGATATACAGCACTGACACCTGCACCGTAAGCAGCCCCAGGAGGAAGTCAGCATAGCACAGGGATGGTGGGAGCCCCTCATAATATGCACAGCAGAGGTACAGCCCCAGGAGGAAGTCAGCACAGCACAGGGATGTTGGGAGCCCCTCATAATAAGCAGCCCCAGTAGACCCAGTTGGGGTAAAAGGGCCGGGGGTGCGATTTTGTAGCATGTTGGACCCTTTTTGGGATAAAAGGGCCGGGGGTGCAATTTTGTGTCATTTTAGACGCATTTTGGGAAAAAAGGGCGGGGGTGCGATTTTGTGTCATTTTGGACCCATTTTGGGATAAAAGGGCCGGGGGTGCAATTTTGGTCATTTTAGACTCTTTTTGGGGTAAAAGGGCCGGAGATGCGATATTATTGGAATTTTGGATCCTTTTTAGGGTAAAAGGGCCGGGGGTGCAATTTTGGTCATTTTGGACCCATTTTGGGATAAAAGGGCTGGGGGTGCAATTTTGGTTATTTTAGACACTTTTTGGGGTAAACGGGCCAGGGGGTGCGATTTTGTAGCATTTTGGACCCTTTTTAAGATAAAAGGGCCGGGTGCAATTTTGTAGGATTTTGGAAACTTTTTAGGATAAAAGGGCCGGGGGTGCGATTTTGTGTCATTTTGGACCCATTTTGGGGTAAAAGGGCTGGGGGCGCGATTTTGTAGCATTTTAGACCCTTTCTAGGATAAAAGGGCCGAGGGTGCGATTTTGTGTCATTTTGGACACATTTTGGGGTAATAGGGGCGGGGGTGCAATTTTGGTAATTTTTGACCCATTTTGGGATAAAAGGGCCGGGGGTGCAAATTCGGTCATTTTGGACCCTTTTTGGGGTAAAAGGGCCGGGGTTTGATTTTGTAGCATTTTGGACCCTTTTTGTGATAAAAGGGCCGGGGGTGTGATTTTGTAGCATTTTGGACCCTTTTTGTGATAAAAGGGCCGGGGGTGCGATTTTGTAGCATTTTGGACCCTTTTTTATGTTAAAAGGGCCGGGGGTGCGATTTTGTAGCATTTTGGACCCTTTTTATGTTAAAAGGGCTGGGGTCCAATTTTGTAGCATTTTGGACACTTTCTAGGATAAAAGGGCCGGGGGTGCGATTTTTGTGTCATTTTGCACCCATTTTGAGATGCAAGGGCCGGGGTTGCGATTTAGGTCATTTTGGACACATTTCAGGATAAAAGGGACGAGGTGCAATTTTGGACCCATTTTGGGGTAAAAGGGCCGGGGTTGCAATTTTGGTCATTTTAGACCCTTTTTGGGGTAAAAGGGCCAGTGGGTGTGATTTTGTAGCATTTTGGACCGTTTTTAGGATAAAAGGGCCGGGGTGCAATTTTGTAGCATTTTGGATCCTTTTTGGGGACAAAAGGGTCGGGGGTGCAATTTTGGTCATTTTAGACCCATTTTGGGATAAAAGGGCCGGGGGTGCAATTTCGGTCGTTTTGGACCCTTTTTGGGGTAAAAGGGCCGGGGGTGCAAGTTCGGTCATTTTGGACCCTTTTTGGGGTAAAAGGGCCCGGGGGTGCAATTTTGGTCATTTTGGACCCTTTTTGGGGTAAAAGGGCCGGGGGAGTGATTTTGTGTCATTTTGCAGCCATTTTGAGATGCAAGGGCCGGGGTGCGATTTAGGTCATTTTGGACCCATTTCAGGATAAAAGGGACGAGGTGCAATTTTGGACCCATTTTGGGGTAAAAGGGCCGGGGTTGCAATTTTGGTAATTTTAGACCCTTTTTGGGGTAAAAGGGGCCGTGGGTGTGATTTCGGTCATTTTGGACCCTTTTTGGGGTAAAAGGGCCGGAGGGCAATTTTGGTAATTTTGGACCCCTTTTGGGGTAAAACGGCCGGGGGTGCGATTTTTGGTCATTTTGCACCTATTTTGAGATGCAAGGGCCGGGGGTGCGATTTAGGTCATTTGGACCCATTTCAGGATAAAAGGAACGAGGTGCAATTTTGGACCCATTTTGGGGTAAAAGGGCCGGGGTTGCAATTTTGGTCATTTTAGACCCTTTTTGGGGTAAAAGGGCCTGTTGGTGTGATTTTGTAGCATTTTGGACCGTTTTTAGGATAAAAGGGCCGGGGTGCAATTTTGTAGCATTTTGGATCCTTTTTGGGGTAAAAGGGCTGGCTTGCGATTTTTTGTACTTTTGGACCTATTTTGGGATAAAAGTGCAGGGGGTGCAATTTCGGTCATTTTGGACCCTTTTTTGGGGTTAAAGGGCCGGGGGTGCAATTTTGGTCACTTTGGACCCTTTTTGGGGTAAAAGGGCCGGGGGTGCGATTTTGTGTCATTTTGGACCCATTTTGGGGTAAAAGGGCCGGGGGTGCAATTTTGGTCATTTTGCACCCATTTTGGGATAAAAGGGCTAGGGGTGCAATTTTGGTAATTTTGGACCCATTTCGGAGTAAAAGGGCCGGGGGTGCGATTTTGTGTCATTTTGGACTCATTTTGGGATAAAAGGACCTGGGGTGCGATTTCGGTCACTTTCGACCCATTTTGGGATAAAAGGTCCGGGGGAGCAATTTTCGTCATTTTACACCCTTTTCGGGGTAAAAGGGCTGGGGGTACAATTTTTTGTCATTTTGGAGCCTTTTCGGGGTAAAAGGGCCGGGGGTGCGATTTTGTGTCATTTTGTACCCATTTTGGGATACAAGGGCCGGGGGTGCAATTTTGGTCATTTTAGAAACTTTTTAAGGTAAAAGGGCCCGGGGTTGCGATTTTATAGCATTTTGGACCCTTTTTAGATTAAAAGGGCTGGGGTGCAATTTTGCAGGATTTTGGACACTTTTTAGGATAAAAGGGGCGGGGGTGCGATTTTGTGTCATTTTGCACCCATTTTGGGATACAAGGGCCGGGGGTGCAATTTTGTTCATTTTAGACACTTTTTGGGGTAAAAGGGCCCGAGGGTGCGATTTTGTAGCATTTTGGATCCTTTTTAGGATAAAAGGGCCGGGGTGCAATTTTGTAGGATTTTGGAAACTTTTTAGGATAAAAGGGCCGGGGGTGCGATTTTGTGTCATTTTGGACCCATTTTGGGATAAAAGGGTTGGGGGTGCGATTTTGTAGCATTTTAGACCCTTTCTAGGATAAAAGGGCCGGGGGTGCGATTTTGTGTAATTTTAGACCCATTTTGGGGTAATAGGGCCGGGGGGTGCAATTTTGGTCATTTTTGACCCATTTTGGGATAAAAGGGCCGGGGGTGCAAATTCGGTCATTTTGGACCCTTTTCGGGGTAAAAGAGCCAGGGTGCGATTTTGTGTCATTTTGGACCCATTTTGGGATAAAAGTGCCGGGGGTGCAATTTTGGTCATTTTAGACCCTTTTCGGGGTAAAAGGGCTGGGGGTGCAATTTTGGTCATTTTAGACCCTTTTTGGGGTAAAAGGGCTGGAGGTGCGATTTTTCTGTCATTTTGGACCCATTTTGGGATAAAAGAGCCAGGGTGCGATTTTGTGTCATTTTGGACCCATTTTGGGATAAAAGTGCCGGGGGTGCAATTTTGGTCATTTTAGACCCTTTTCGGGGTAAAAGGGCTGGGGGTGCAATTTTGGTCATTTTAGACCCTTTTTGGGGTAAAAGGGCCAGGGGTGTAATCTTGGTCACTTTGGACCCATTTTGGGGTAAAAAGGCCGGGGGTGCAATTTTGTGTCATTTTGGACCCATTTCAGGATAAAAGGGCCGGGGGTGCAATTTTGGATATTTTTGTACCCATTTTGGGATAAAAGATCCGGGGTGCAATTTTGGACATTTTGGACCCATTTTGGGATAAAAGGGCCGGGGGTGCGTTTTTATGTCATTTTGGACCCTTTTTGGGGTAAAAGGGCCGAGGGTGCGATTTTGTGTCATTTTGGACCCTTTTTGGGGTAAAAGGGCCGGGGGTGCAATTTTGGTCATTTTGGACCCTTTTTGGGGTAAAAGGGCCGAGGGTGCGATTTTGTGTCATTTTGGTCCCATTGTGGGGTAAAAGGGCCGGGGGTGCAATTTTGGTCATTTTAGACCCATTTTGGGATAAAAGGGCCAGGGGTTCAATTTTGGTCATTTTAGACCCTTTTCGGGGTAAAAGGGGTCGGGGGTGCGATTTTGTTTCATTTTGGACCCTTTTTGGGGTAAAAGGGCCGGGGGTGCGATTTTGTGTCATTTTTGACCCATTTTGGGATAAAAAGGCTGGGGGTTCAAATTTGGTCTTTATGGACCCATTTTGGGATAAAAGAGCTGTGGGTGCAATTTTGGTCATTTTAGACCCTTTTTGGGGTTAAAGGGCCGGGGGTGCGATTTTGCAGCATTTTGGACGCTTTTTTGGATAAAAGGACCGGGGGTGCGATTTTGTGTCATTTTAGACCCTTTTCGGGGTAAAAGGTTCGGGGGTGCGATTTTGTTTCATTTTGGACCCTTTTTGGGGTAAAAGAGCCGTGGGATCAATTTTGGTCTTTATGGACCTATTTTGGGATAAAAGGGCTGTGGGTGCAATTTTGGTCATTTTAGACCCTTTTTGGGGTTAAAGGGCCGGGGGTGTGATTTTGCAGCATTTTGGACCCTTTTTAGGATAAAAGGGCCGGGGGTGCAATTTTTGTCATTTTAGACCCTTTTTGGGGTAAAAGGGCCGGGGGTGCGAGTTTGTGTCATTTTGGACCCATTTTAGGGTAAAAGGGGTGGTGGATCAATTTTTGTCATTTTGGTCCCATTGTGGGGTAAAAGGACCGGGGGTGCAATTTTGGTCATTTTAGACCCATTTTGGGATAAAAGGGCCGGGGGTTCAATTTTGGTCATTTTAGACCTTTTTGGGGTAAATGGGTCGGGGGTGTGATTTTGTTTCATTTTGGACCCTTTTTGGGACAAAAGGGCCGGGGGTGCGATTTTGTGTCATTTTGGACCCATTTTGGGATAAACGGGCCGGGGGTTCAATTTTGGTCATTTTAGACCCTTTTTGGGATAAAAGGGCTGTGGTTTCAATTTTGCTCATTTTAGACTCTTTTTGGGGTAAAAGGGCCGGGGGTGCGATTTTGTGTCATTTTGGACCCATCTTGGGATAAAAGGGCCGGGGGTGCGATTTTGTTTCATTTTGGACCCTTTTTGGGGTAAAAGGGCCGGGGTGCGATTTTGTGTCATTTTGGACCCTTTTTGGGGTAAAAGGGCCGGGGGTGCAATTTTGGACCCTTTTTGGGGTAAAAGGGCCGAGGGTGCGATTTTGTGTCATTTTGGTCCCATTGTGGGGTAAAAGGGCCGGGGGTGCAATTTTGGTCATTTTAGACCCATTTTGGGATAAAGGGGCCAGGGGTTCAATTTTGGTCATTTTAGACCCTTTTCGGGGTAAAAGGGTCGGGGGTGCGATTTTGTTTCATTTTGGACCCTTTTTGGGGTAAAAGGGCCGGGGGTGCGATTTTGTGTCATTTTGGACCCATTTTGGGATAAAAAGGCCGGGGGTTCAAATTTGGTCTTTATGGACTCATTTTGGGATAAAAGAGCTGTGGGTGCAATTTTGGTCATTTTAGACCCTTTTTGGGGTTAAAGGGCCGGGGGTGCGATTTTGCAGCATTTTGGACGCTTTTTTTGGATAAAAGGACCGGGGGTGCGATTTTGTGTCATTTTAGACCCTTTTCGGGGTAAAAGGTTCGGGGGTGCGATTTTGTTTCATTTTGGACCCTTTTTGGGGTAAAAGAGCCGTGGGTTCAATTTTGGTCTTTATGGACCTATTTTGGGATAAAAGGGCTGTGGGTGCAATTTTGGTCATTTTAGACCCTTTTTGGTGTTAAAGGGCCGGGGGTGTGATTTTGCAGCATTTTGGACCCTTTTTAGGATAAAAGGGCCGGGGGTGCAATTTTTGTCATTTTAGACCCTTTTTGGGGTAAAAGGGCCGGGGGTGCGAGTTTGTGTCATTTTGGACCCATTTTAGGGTAAAAGGGGTGGTGGATCAATTTTTGTCATTTTGGTCCCATTGTGGGGTAAAAGGACCGGGGGTGCAATTTTGGTCATTTTAGACCCATTTTGGGATAAAAGGGCCGGGGGTTCAATTTTGGTCATTTTAGACCTTTTTGGGGTAAAAGGGTCGGGGGTGCGATTTTGTTTCATTTTGGACCCTTTTTGGGGTAAAAGGGCTGGGGGTGCGATTTTGTGTCATTTTGGACCCATTTTGGGATAAACGGGCCGGGGGTTCAATTTTGGTTATTTAGACCCTTTTTGGGATAAAAGGGCTGTGGTTGCATTTTTGCTCATTTTAGACTCTTTTTGGGGTAAAAGGGCCGGGGGTGCGATTTTGTGTCATTTTGGACCCATCTTGGGATAAAAGGGCCGGGGGTGCGATTTTGTTTCATTTTGGACCCTTTTTGGGGTAAAAGGGCCGGGGGTGCGATTTTGTGTCATTTTGGATTCTGTTTGGGATAAAAGGCCGGGGGTGCAATTTTGGTAATTTTAGATCCATTTTGGGACAAAAGGGCCGGGGGTGCGATTTTGTGTCATTTTGGACCCATTTTGGGATAAAAGGGCCGTGGGTGCAATTTTGGTCATTTTAGACCCTTTTTGGGGTTAAAGGAAGGTGGTGCGATTTTGTTTAATTTTGGACCTTTTTGGGGTAAAAGGGCCGGGTGTGCAATTTTGGTCATTTTGGACCCGTTTTGGGATAAAAGGGCCGGGGGTGCAATTTTTGTCATTTTGGACCCATTTAGGGGTAAAAGGGCCGGGGGTGCAATTTTGGTTATTTTGGACACATTCTGGGATAAAAGGGCCGGGGTGCAATTTTGTGTCATTTTGGACCCATTTTGGTATAAAAGTTCCGGGGGTGCAATTTTGGTCATTTTGGACCCATCTTGGGGTAAAAGGGCCGGGGGTGCAATTTTGGTCATTTAGACCCTTTTTGGGGTAAAAGGGCTGGGGGTGCGATTTTGTGGCATTTTGGACCCTTTTTAGGATAAAAGGGCCGGGGGTGCGATTTTGTGGCATTTTGGACCCTTTTTAGGATAAAAGGGCCGGGGGTGCAATTTTGGCCATTTTGGACCCATTTCGTGGTAAAAGGGCCGGGGGTGCAATTCTGGTCATTTTGGGCCCATTTTGGGAGAAAAGGGCCGGGAGTGCAATTTTGGTCACTTTGGACCCATTTTGGGAGAAAAGGGCCGGGAGTGCAATTTTGGTCACTTTGGACCCATTTTGGGGTAAAATGGCTGGGGGTGAGATTTTGTTGCATTTTGGACCCTTTTTGGGATAAAAGGACCAGGGGTGCAATTTTGGTCATTATTGACCCATTTTGGGATAAAAGGGCCGGGGTGCGATTTTGTGTAATTTTTAAACCCATTTTGGGATAAAAGGGCCGGGGGTTCAATTTTGGTCATTTTAGACCCTTTTTGCAGTAAAAGGGCTGGGGGTGCGATTTTGTGTCATTTTGGATCCATTTTGGAATAAAAGGGCCGGGGGTGCAATTTTGGATATTTTTGTACTCATTTTGGGATAAAAGATCCGGGGTGCAAATTTGGAAATTTTGGACCCATTTTGGGATAAAATGGCCAGGGGTGCGATTTTGTGTCATTTTGGACCCATTTTGGGATAAAAGAGCGGGGGTTTAATTTTGGTCTTTTTAGACCCTTTTTGGGGTTAAAGGGCCGGGGGTGCGATTTTGCAGTATTTTGGATGCTTTTTTGGATAAAAGGGCCGGGGGTGCAATTTTGGTCATTTTAGACCCATTTTGGGTTAAAACGGCCGGGGTGCAATTTTGTGTCATTTTGGACCCATTTTGGTATAAAAGTTCCGGGGGTGCAATTTTGGTCATTTTGGACCCATCTTGGGGTAAAAGGGCCGGGGGTGCAATTTTGGTCATTTAGACCCTTTTTGGGGTAAAAGGGCTGGGGGTGTGATTTTGTGGCATTTTGGACCCTTTTTAGGATAAAAGGGCCGGGGGTGCGATTTTGTGGCATTTTGGACCCTTTTTAGGATAAAAGGGCCGGGGGTGCAATTTTGGCCATTTTGGACCCTTTTCGGGGTAAAAGGTTCGGGGGTGCGATTTTGTTTCATTTTGGACCCTTTTTGGGGTAAAAGAGCCGTGGGTTCAATTTTGGTCTTTATGGACCTATTTTGGGATAAAAGGGCTGTGGGTGCAATTTTGGTCATTTAGACCCTTTTTAGGATAAAAGGGCCGGAGGTGCAATTTTTGTCATTTTAGACCCTTTTTGGGGTAAAAGGGCCGGGGGTGCGAGTTTGTGTCATTTTGGACCCATTTTAGGGTAAAAGGGGTGGTGGATCAATTTTTGTCATTTTGGTCCCATTGTGGGGTAAAAGGACCGGGGGTGCCATTTTGGTCATTTTAGACCCATTTTGGGATAAAAGGGCCGGGGGTTCAATTTTGGTCATTTTAGACCTTTTTGGGGTAAAAGGGTCGGGGGTGCGATTTTGTTTCATTTTGGACCCTTTTTGGGATAAAAGGACCAGGGGTGCAATTTTGGTCATTATTGACCCATTTTGGGATAAAAGGGCCGGGGTGCGATTTTGTGTAATTTTTGAACCCATTTTGGGATAAAAGGGCCGGGGGTTCAATTTTGGTCATTTTAGACCCTTTTTGCAGTAAAAGGGCTGGGGGTGCGATTTTGTGTCATTTTGGACCCATTTTGGAATAAAAGGGCCGGGGGTGCAATTTTGGATATTTTTGTACTCATTTTGGGATAAAAGATCCGGGGTGCAATTTTGGAAATTTTGGACCCATTTTGGGATAAAATGGCCAGGGGTGCGATTTTGTGTCATTTTGGACCCATTTTGGGATAAAAAAGCCAGGGGTGCAATTTTGGAAATTTTGGACCCTTTTTGGGGTAAAAGGGCCGGGGGTGCAATTTTGCAGTATTTTGGATGCTTTTTTGGATAAAAGGGCCGGGGGTGCAATTTTGGTCATTTTAGACCCCTTTTGGGTTAAAACGGCCGGGGTGCAATTTTGTGTCATTTTGGACCCATTTTGGTATAAAAGTTCCGGGGGTGCAATTTTGGTCATTTTGGACCCATCTTGGGGTAAAAGGGCCGGGGGTGCAATTTTGGTCATTTAGACCCTTTTTGGGGTAAAAGGGCTGGGGGTGCGATTTTGTGTCATTTTGGATTCTGTTTGGGATAAAAGGCCGGGGGTGCAATTTTGGTAATTTTAGATCCATTTTGGGACAAAAGGGCCGGGGGTGCGATTTTGTGTCATTTTGGACCCATTTTGGGATAAAAGGGCCGTGGGTGCAATTTTGGTCATTTTAGACCCTTTTTGGGGTTAAAGGAAGGTGGTGCGATTTTGTTTAATTTTGGGACCTTTTTGGGGTAAAAGGGCCGGGTGTGCAATTTTGGTCATTTTGGACCCGTTTTGGGATAAAAGGGCCGGGGGTGCAATTTTTGTCATTTTGGACCCATTTAGGGGTAAAAGGGCCGGGGGTGCAATTTTGGTTATTTTGGACACATTCTGGGATAAAAGGGCCGGGGTGCAATTTTGTGTCATTTTGGACCCATTTTGGTATAAAAGTTCCGGGGGTGCAATTTTGGTCATTTTGGACCCATCTTGGGGTAAAAGGGCCGGGGGTGCAATTTTGGTCATTTAGACCCTTTTTGGGGTAAAAGGGCTGGGGGTGCGATTTTGTGGCATTTTGGACCCTTTTTAGGATAAAAGGGCCGGGGGTGCGATTTTGTGGCATTTTGGACCCTTTTTAGGATAAAAGGGCCGGGGGTGCAATTTTGGATATTTTTGTACTCATTTTGGGATGAAAGATCCGGGGTGCAAATTTGGAAATTTTGGACCCATTTTGGGATAAAATGGCCAGGGGTGCGATTTTGTGTCATTTTGGACCCATTTTGGGATAAAAGAGCGGGGGTTCAATTTTGGTCTTTTTAGACCCTTTTTGGGGTTAAAGGGCCGGGGGTGCGATTTTGCAGTATTTTGGATGCTTTTTTGGATAAAAGGGCCGGGGGTGCAATTTTGGTCATTTTAGACCCATTTTGGGTTAAAACGGCCGGGGTGCAATTTTGTGTCATTTTGGACCCATTGTGGTATAAAAGGGCCGGGGGTGCAATTTTGGCCATTTTGGACCCTTTTCGGGGTAAAAGGTTCGGGGGTGCGATTTTGTTTCATTTTGGACCCTTTTTGGGGTAAAAGAGCCGTGGGTTCAATTTTGGTCTTTATGGACCTATTTTGGGATAAAAGGGCTGTGGGTGCAATTTTGGTCATTTAGACCCTTTTTAGGATAAAAGGGCCGGAGGTGCAATTTTTGTCATTTTAGACCCTTTTTGGGGTAAAAGGGCCGGGGGTGCGAGTTTGTGTCATTTTGGACCCATTTTAGGGTAAAAGGGGTGGTGGATCAATTTTTGTCATTTTGGTCCCATTGTGGGGTAAAAGGACCGGGGGTGCAATTTTGGTCATTTTAGACCCATTTTGGGATAAAAGGGCCGAGGGGGTTCAATTTTGGTCATTTTAGACCTTTTTGGGGTAAAAGGGTCGGGGGTGCAATTTTGGACCCTTTTTGGGGTAAAAGGGCCGAGGGTGCGATTTTGTGTCATTTTGGTCCCATTGTGGGGTAAAAGGGCCGGGGGTGCAATTTTGGTCATTTTAGACCCATTTTGGGATAAAGGGGCCAGGGGTTCAATTTTGGTCATTTTAGACCCTTTTCGGGGTAAAAGGGTCGGGGGTGCGATTTTGTTTCATTTTGGACCCTTTTTGGGGTAAAGGGCCGGGGGTGCGATTTTGTGTCATTTTGGACCCATTTTGGGATAAAAAGGCCGGGGGTTCAAATTTGGTCTTTATGGACTCATTTTGGGATAAAAGAGCTGTGGGTGCAATTTTGGTCATTTTAGACCCTTTTTGGGGTTAAAGGGCCGGGGGTGCGATTTTGCAGCATTTTGGACGCTTTTTTGGATAAAAGGACCGGGGGTGCGATTTTGTGTCATTTTAGACCCTTTTCGGGGTAAAAGGTTCGGGGGTGCGATTTTGTTTCATTTTGGACCCTTTTTGGGGTAAAAGAGCCGTGGGTTCAATTTTGGTCTTTATGGACCTATTTTGGGATAAAAGGGCTGTGGGTGCAATTTTGGTCATTTTAGACCCTTTTTGGGGTTAAAGGGCCGGGGGTGTGATTTTGCAGCATTTTGGACCCTTTTTAGGATAAAAGGGCCGGGGGTGCAATTTTTGTCATTTTAGACCCTTTTTGGGGTAAAAGGGCCGGGGGTGCGAGTTTGTATCATTTTGGACCCATTTTAGGGTAAAAGGGGTGGTGGATCAATTTTTGTCATTTTGGTCCCATTGTGGGGTAAAAGGACCGGGGGTGCAATTTTGGTCATTTTAGACCCATTTTGGGATAAAAGGGCCGGGGGTTCAATTTTGGTCATTTTAGACCTTTTTGGGGTAAAAGGGTCGGGGGTGCGATTTTGTTTCATTTTGGACACTTTTTGGGGTAAAAGGGCTGGGGGTGCGATTTTGTGTCATTTTTGACCCATTTTGGGATAAACGGGCCGGGGGTTCAATTTTGGTCATTTTAGACCCTTTTTGGGATAAAAGGGCTGTGGTTGCATTTTTGCTCATTTTAGACTCTTTTTGGGGTAAAAGGGCCGGGGGTGCGATTTTGTGTCATTTTGGACCCATCTTGGGATAAAAGGGCCGGGGGTGCGATTTTGTTTCATTTTGGACCCTTTTTGGGGTAAAAGGGCCGGGGGTGCGATTTTGTGTCATTTTGGATTCTGTTTGGGATAAAAGGCCGGGGGTGCAATTTTGGTAATTTTAGATCCATTTTGGGACAAAAGGGCCGGGGGTGCGATTTTGTGTCATTTTGGACCCATTTTGGGATAAAAGGGCCGTGGGTGCAATTTTGGTCATTTTAGACCCTTTTTGGGGTTAAAGGCAGGTGGTGCGATTTTGTTTAATTTTGGACCTTTTTGGGGTAAAAGGGCCGGGTGTGCAATTTTGGTCATTTTGGACCCGTTTTGGGATAAAAGGGCCGGGGGTGCAATTTTTGTCATTTTGGACCCATTTAGGGGTAAAAGGGCCGGGGGTGCAATTTTGGTTATTTTGGACACATTCTGGGATAAAAGGGCCGGGGTGCAATTTTGTGTCATTTTGGACCCATTTTGGTATAAAAGTTCCGGGGGTGCAATTTTGGTCATTTTGGACCCATCTTGGGGTAAAAGGGCCGGGGGTGCAATTTTGGTCATTTAGACCCTTTTTGGGGTAAAAGGGCTGGGGGTGCGATTTTGTGGCATTTTGGACCCTTTTTAGGATAAAAGGGCCGGGGGTGCGATTTTGTGGCATTTTGGACCCTTTTTAGGATAAAAGGGCCGGGGGTGCAATTTTGGCCATTTTGGACCTATTTCGTGGTAAAAGGGCCGGGGGTGCAATTCTGGTCATTTTGGGCCCATTTTGGGAGAAAAGGGCCGGGAGTGCAATTTTGGTCACTTTGGACCCATTTTGGGAGAAAAGGGCCGGGAGTGCAATTTTGGTCACTTTGGACCCATTTTGGGGTAAAATGGCTGGGGGTGAAATTTTGTTGCATTTTGGACCCTTTTTGGGATAAAAGGACCAGGGGTGCAATTTTGGTCATTATTGACCCATTTTGGGATAAAAGGGCCGGGGTGCGATTTTGTGTAATTTTTAAACCCATTTTGGGATAAAAGGGCCGGGGGTTCAATTTTGGTCATTTTAGACCCTTTTTGCAGTAAAAGGGCTGGGGGTGCGATTTTGTGTCATTTTGGATCCATTTTGGAATAAAAGGGCCGGGGGTGCAATTTTGGATATTTTTGTACTCATTTTGGGATAAAAGATCCGGGGTGCAAATTTGGAAATTTTGGACCCATTTTGGGATAAAATGGCCAGGGGTGCGATTTTGTGTCATTTTGGACCCATTTTGGGATAAAAGAGCGGGGGTTTAATTTTGGTCTTTTTAGACCCTTTTTGGGGTTAAAGGGCCGGGGGTGCGATTTTGCAGTATTTTGGATGCTTTTTTGGATAAAAGGGCCGGGGTGCAATTTTGGTCATTTTAGACCCATTTGGGTTAAAACGGCCGGGGTGCAATTTTGTGTCATTTTGGACCCATTTTGGTATAAAAGTTCCGGGGGTGCAATTTTGGTCATTTTGGACCCATCTTGGGGTAAAAGGGCCGGGGGTGCAATTTTGGTCATTAGACCCTTTTTGGGGTAAAAGGGCTGGGGTGTGATTTTGTGGCATTTTGGACCCTTTTTAGGATAAAAGGGCCGGGGGTGCGATTTTGTGGCATTTTGGACCCTTTTTAGGATAAAAGGGCCGGGGGTGCAATTTTGGCCATTTTGGACCCTTTTCGGGGTAAAAGGTTCGGGGGTGCGATTTTGTTTCATTTTGGACCCTTTTTGGGGTAAAAGAGCCGTGGGTTCAATTTTGGTCTTTATGGACCTATTTTGGGATAAAAGGGCTGTGGGTGCAATTTTGGTCATTTAGACCCTTTTTAGGATAAAAGGGCCGGAGGTGCAATTTTTGTCATTTTAGACCCTTTTTGGGGTAAAAGGGCCGGGGGTGCGAGTTTGTGTCATTTTGGACCCATTTTAGGGTAAAAGGGGTGGTGGATCAATTTTTGTCATTTTGGTCCCATTGTGGGTAAAAGGACCGGGGGTGCCATTTTGGTCATTTTAGACCCATTTTGGGATAAAAGGGCCGGGGGTTCAATTTTGGTCATTTTAGACCTTTTTGGGGTAAAAGGGTCGGGGGTGCGATTTTGTTTCATTTTGGACCCTTTTTGGGATAAAAGGACCAGGGTGCAATTTTGGTCATTATTGACCCATTTTGGGATAAAAGGGCCGGGGTGCGATTTTGTGTAATTTTGAACCCATTTGGGATAAAAGGGCCGGGGGTTCAATTTTGGTCATTTTAGACCCTTTTTGCAGTAAAAGGGCTGGGGGTGCGATTTTGGACCCATTTTGGAATAAAAGGGCCGGGGGTGCAATTTTGGATATTTTTGTACTCATTTTGGGATAAAAGATCCGGGGTGCAATTTTGGAAATTTTGGACCCATTTTGGGATAAAATGGCCAGGGGTGCGATTTTGTGTCATTTTGGACCCATTTGGGATAAAAAAGCCAGGGGTGCAATTTTGGAAATTTTGGACCCTTTTTGGGGTAAAAGGGCCGGGGGTGCAATTTTGCAGTATTTTGGATGCTTTTTTGGATAAAAGGGCCGGGGGTGCAATTTTGGTCATTTTAGACCCCTTTTGGGTTAAAACGGCCGGGGTGCAATTTTGTGTCATTTTGGACCCATTTTGGTATAAAAGTTCCGGGGGTGCAATTTTGGTCATTTTGGACCCATCTTGGGGTAAAAGGGCCGGGGGTGCAATTTTGGTCATTTAGACCCTTTTTGGGGTAAAAGGGCTGGGGGTGCGATTTTGTGGCATTTTGGACCCTTTTTAGGATAAAAGGGCCGGGGGTGCGATTTTGTGGCATTTTGGACCCTTTTTGGGATAAAAGGGCCAGGGGTGCAATTTTGGTCATTATTGACCCATTTTGGGATAAAAGGGCCGGGGTGCGATTTTGTGTCATTTTTGAACCCATTTGGGGATAAAAGGGCCGGGGGTTCAATTTTGGTAATTATTGACCCATTTTGGGATAAAAGAGCCAGGGGTGCAATTTTGTAAATTTTGGACCCTTTTTGGGGTAAAAGGATGCGATTTTGTGTCATTTTGGACCCATTTTGGGATAAAAGAGCGGGGGTTCAATTTTGGTCTTTTTAGACCCTTTTGGGGGTTAAAGGGCCGGGCGTGCGATTTTGCAGTATTTTGGATGCTTTTTTGGATAAAAGGGCCGGGGGTGCAATTTTTGTCATTTTGGACCCATTTTGGGGCAAAAGGGCCGGAGGTGCGATTTTGTGGCATTTTGGACCCTTTTTAAGGCAAAAGGGCCGGGGGTGCAATTTTGGTCATTTTGGACCCATTTTGGGATAAAAGGGTCGGGGGTGCAATTTTGGTCATTTTAGACACTTTTTGGGGTAAAAGGGCCTGGGGGTGCGATTTTGTAGCATTTTGGACCCTTTTTAGGATAAAAGGGCCGGGGTGTGATTTTGTGTCATTTTGGACCCATTTTGGGATAAAGGGGCTGGGGGTGCGATTTTGTAGCATTTTAGACCCTTTCGAGGATAAAAGGGCCGGGGTGCGATTTTGTGTCATTTTGAACAGATTTTGGGGTAATAGAGGCGGGGGTGCAATTTTGGTAATTTTTGACCCATTTTGGGATAAAAGGGCCGGGGGTGCAATTTTGTGTAATTTTGGACCCATTTTGGGATAAAAGGGCCAGGGGTGCAATTTTGGTCATTTTGGACCCATTTTGGGGTAAAAGGGCCGTGGGTTCAATTTTGGTCATTTTGGACCCTTTTTGGGATAAAAGGGCCAGGGGTGCAATTTTGGTCATTTTGGACCCATTTTGGGATAAAAGGGCCGGGGGTGCAATTTTGGTAGTTTTGGACCCTTTTTGGGATGAAAGGGCAGGGGGTGCAATTTTGGAAATTTTGGACCCATTTTGGGATAAAAGGGGCGGTGGTTCAATTTTGTGTCATTTTGGACCCATTTTGGGATAAAAGGGGCGGGGGTGCAATTTTGTGTCATTTTGGACCCATTTTGGAGTAAAAGGGCCAGGGGTGCGATTTATTAGCATTTTGGACCCTTTTTGGGATAAAAGGGCTGTGGGTGCAATTTTGGTCATTTTGGACCCATTGTGGGGTAAAAGGGCCGGGGTTCACTTTTGGTAATTTTAGACCCTTTTTGGGGTAAAAGGGTCGGGGGTGCAATTTTGGTCATTTTAGACCCCTTTTGGGGTAAAAGGGCCAGGGGTGCGATTTATTAGCATTTTGGACCCTTTTTGGGGTAAAAGGGCCGGGGTTCAATTTTGGTCATTTTGGACCCATTGTGGGGTAAAAGGGCCGGGTTCACTTTTGGTCATTTTAGACCCCTTTTGGGGTAAAAGGGCCGGGGGTGCGATTTTGTGTCATTTTGGACCCATTTTGGGGTAAAAGGGCCGGGGGTGCAATTTTGGTCATTTTAGACCCTTTTTGGGGTAAAAGGGCCGGAGGTGCGATTTTTTTGTCATTTTGGACCCATTTTGGGGTAAAAGGGCCAGGGGTGCGATTTTGGTCATTTTGGACCCATTTTGTTATAAAAGGGACGGGGGTGCAATTTTGGTCATTTTGGAACCATTTTGTTATAAAAGGGACGGGGGTGCAATTTTGGTCATTTTGGACCCATTTTGGGATAAAAGGGCCGGGGGTGTAATTTTGGTAATTTTAGACCCCTTTTTAGGATAAAAGGGCCAGAGGTGCAATTTTGGTCATTTTGGACCCATTTTGTTATAAAAGGGCCGGGGGTGCAATTTTGGTTATTTTGGACCCATTTTGGGATAAAAGGGCCGGGGGTTCAATTTTGGTCATTTTGGACCCATTTTGTTATAAAAGGGCCGGGGGTGCAATTTTGGTCATTTTGGACCCATTTTGGGATAAAAGGGCTGTGGGTGCAATTTTGGTCATTTTAGACCCATTTTGGGGTAAAAGGGCTGTGGGTGCAATTTTGGTCATTTTAGACCCATTTTGGGGTAAAAGGGCCGGGGGTTCAATTTTTGTCATTTTGGACCCATTGTGGGGTAAAAGGGCCGGGGTTCACTTTTGGTAATTTTAGACCCTTTTTGGGGTAAAAGGGCCGGGGGTGCAATTTTGGTCATTTTAGACCCTTTTTGGGGTAAAAGGGCCGGAGGTGCGATTTTTTTGTCATTGTGGACCCATTTTGGGGTAAAAGGGACGGGGGTGCGATTTTGTGTCATTTTGGACCCATTTTGGGGTAAAAGGGCCGGGGGTGCAATTTTGGTCATTTTAGACCCCTTTTGGGGTAAAAGGGCCAGGGGTGCGATTTATTAGCATTTTGGACCCAATTTGGGATAAAAGGGCTGTGGGTGCAATTTTGGTCATTTTGAACCATTTTCAGGTCAAAAGGGCCGGGGGTGCGATTTTAGTCATTTTGGACCATTTTCAGGGCAAAAGGGCCTGGGGTGTGATTTTGGATTTTTTTTGAGCTAAAAGGGCCGGGGGTGCGATTTTAATCATTTTAGACAATTTTCAGGGCAAAGGGGCCTGGGGTGCGATTTTGGACTATTTTTGGGCTAAAAGGGCGGGGGGTGCGATTTTAGTCATTTTGAATCATTTTTAGGCTAAAAGGGCCGGGGGTGCGATTTTAGTCATTTTGAATCATTTTTAGGCTAAAAGGGTCGGGGGTGCGATTTTAGTCATTTTGGACCATTTTCAGGGCAAAAGGGCCGGGGTGCAATTTTGGACTATTTTTGAGCTAAAAGGGCCAGGGGTGCGATTTTAATCATTTTGGACAATTTTTAGGGCAAAAGGGCTGGGGTTGCGATTTTCGACTAATTTTGGGCTAAAAGGGCCAGGGGTGCGATTTTAGCCATTTTCGACCATTTTCAGGGTAAAAGGGCCGGGGGTGCAATTTTTTAATTTTGAACCATTTTCAGATCAAAAGGGCCGGGGGTGCGATTTTAGTCATTTTGCACCATTTTCAGGGCAAAGGGGCCTGGGGTGCGATTTTGGACTATTTTTGGGCTAAAAGGGCGGGGGGTGCGATTTTAGTCATTTTGGACCATTTTCAGGGCAAAAGGGCCGGAGGTGCGATTTTGGTCATTTTGAACCATTTTCAGATCAAAAGGGCCGGGGGTGCGATTTTGGACTATTTTTGGGATAAAAGGGCCGGGGGTGCGATTTTAGTCATTTTGTACCATTTTCAGGGCAAAAGGGCCGGGGGTGCGATTTTGGACTATTTTTGAGCTAAAAGGGCCGGGGTGCGATTTTGGTCATTTTGAACCATTTTCAGATCAAAAGGGCTGGGAGTGCGATTTTGTAGCATTTTAGACCCTAAGATAAAAGGGCCGGGGGTGCGATTTTGTGTCATTTTGAACTCATTTTGGGATAAAAGGGCCGGGGGTGCGATTTTGTGTCATTTTGAACCCATTTTGGGATAAAAGGGGCGGTGGTTCAATTTTGTGTCATTTTGGACCCTTTTTGGGGTAAAAGGGCCAGGGGTTCAATTTTGGTCATTATGGACCCATTTTGGGATAAAAGGGCTGTGGTTGCAATTTTGGTCATTTTAGACCCTTTTTGGAGTAAAAGGATCGGGGGTGCAATTTTGTTTAGTTTTGGACCCTTTTTGGGGTAAAAGGGCCGGGGTGCGATTTTGTGTCATTTTGGACCCATTTTGGGATAAAAGGGCCGGGGGTTCAATTTTGGTCATTTTAGACCCTTTTCGGGGTAAAAAGGCCGGGGGTGTGATTGGAGCATTTTGGACCGTTTTTAGGATAAAAGGGCCGGGGTGAAATTTTGTAGCATTTTGGATCCTTTTTGGGGTAAAAGGGCCGGGGGTTCAATTTTGGTCATTTTAGACCCTTTTTTGGATAAAAGGGCCAGGGTGCGATTTTGTGTCATTTTGGACCCATTTTGGGTAAAAGGGGTGGTGGTTCAATTTTTGTCATTTTGGACCCATTGTGGGGTAAAAGGGCCGGGGGTGCAATTTTGGTAATTTTAGACCCCTTTTGGGGTAAAAGGGCCGGGGTGCAATTTGTCATTTAGACCCTTTTTGGGGTAAAAGGGCCGGGGGTGCGATTTTGTAGCATTTTGGACCCTTTTTAGGATAAAAGGGGCAGGGGTGCGATTTTGTGGCATTTTGGACCCTTTTAGGATAAAAGGGCAATTTTGGTCATTTTGGACCCATTTTGGGATAAAATGGCTGGGGGTGAGATTTTGTTGCATTTTGGACCCTTTTTGGGGTAAAAGAGCTGGGGGGGGGCGATTTTGGTCATTTTGCACCCATTTTGGGATAAAAGGGCCGGGGGTGCAATTTCGGTCATTTTGGACCCTTTTCGGGGTAAAGGGGCCAGGGGTGCGATTTTTTGTCATTTTGGACCCATTTTGGGATACAAGGGCCGGGGGGGAAATTTTTGTCATTTTAGAAACTTTTTGGGGTAAAAGGGCCGGGGGTGCGATTTTGTAGCATTTTGGACCCTTTTTAGAATAAAAGGGCGGGGGGTGCAATTTTGTAGGATTTTGGACACTCTTTAGGATAAAAGGGCCGGGGGTGCGATTTTGTGTCATTTTGGACCCATTTTGGGATAAAAGGGCCGGGGTGCAATTTCGGTCATTTTGGACCCTTTTTGGGGTCAAGTGCCGGGGGGGGGTGCGATTTTGTGGCATTTTGGACCCTTTTTAGGATAAAAGGGCCAGGGGTGCAATTTGTCATTTTAGACCCTTTTTGGGGTAAAAGGGCCGGAAGAGCAATTTTGTGGCATTTTGAACCCATTTTGGGGTAAAAGGGCCGGGGGTGCAATTTTGGCCATTTTGGACCCATTTCAGGAGAAAAGGGCCGGGGGGTGAAATTGGTCATTTTTCACCCATTTTGGGGTAAAAGGACCGAGGGTGCTATTCTGGTCATTTAGGACGCATTTTGGGGTAAAAAGGGCCAGGGTGCAATTTGTGTCATTTTGGACCTATTTCGGAGTAAAAGGGCCGAGGGAGACATTTTGGACCCTTTTTGGGGAAAGCGGGCAGGGGGTGCAATTTTGGTAATTTTGGACCCATTTCATGGTCTCTGGACACAAAGGAGGGCAAGCAGGCTCTATCGGCTCGTGCCTGTCTGCCTCTCCTTGTTGACCTTCCAGACATGGTAATGGCCTGATGGGAAAACCAGCAATTGTGTAGTGTATACTGTGCTGGAGGCACAACACCCACTAACTCCTGCAGATGGCTCAATTAAAGAGCAGCAAGATAGGTAGATACAGGTGTATACTGCACTCAGGTCACAGACAACACCCAGAAACTCCTGTGCAGATGGCTGAAAGCTCTATTACAGAAGAGCAAGAACGCTAAATCTGTGGATAACGGACGTTTATACTGAGTTGAAGATACAGAGAACACCCACTAACTCCTGCAGACACCAACACACTACACCAGGCCACCGCGCGGGCAGTCTTATATAGTGTGGGGCCTGTACTACACACAGCCTGAAATACGATTAGCCACAGGCATCCATGTGGCCAATCATGGCTCTCCTCACTGCCGGCGCTGTGATTGGCCAAGCATGCAGCGTCACAATGCATGCTTGGCCAATCACGAGCCAGCAATCCACTGCAATGGCGCAGTGCATTGTGGGCCGTGAGCGCCACACGAATTTGGCGTGAACGGCCCACAGGGTTCTGGCTTCACTGAACACCAAGCTCATCCCTATTGGAGAGTAATGTGGCAGAAATCGGACACTGTTGCCGTCTCACACTGGTGGGTTTAGAGACTGATGTGGCAGCTCTGGTATTGTATTGCTATGGTGGTGATCAGACAATGGTTGGCAGCACTGGCATCGGAGTAGACAGCAATCACATCATTTCAAGGTCAATCAGTGGCCCAGTACAATGGATCAGTAATCTGTCCCCAGCAGTGATCTCACTGCACATCAACACCAGAAACAGGCGGCACTGGTGTGTCCTTTTACAATGATGCCCGTCCTACACGGGCACATGAGGTAGTCAATGAACATTCATGAATTTGTATGTCATCTGGTTGTACATTGATCCTATGAGGTTTATTAAGATTTGTTACCTGCCTGTATGATCCTTAACCAGTCTTGCTAATTGACAAAACACATTGACTTTAAGGGATCCGCCATCACCAGGCCATATGAGAATACTTGGCCTATGTATTGTATGTTAGGTTATCCTGCAGGGTAGTTGATATAAAATTTAAGGTCATGCAAATGTGAATTTTAACCAAACTGGAATAAAATGATGTTTTAATATGTGCATGCTCTCATTCTGTACCAGTGAAGTCTAATGAAAGTGTAAAAAGAAAAAACAATGTTAAAGTTGTACATTTTACAAAGTTAAGCAAAGGTGGTTCCTTTCCCCCCTCAATTGTCTTTATAGGATTTAATTACCATGTAATCTAAGTACAAGCACACTACCCATCTAGTTAAAACATAGTAAAGAATGGACGACATTTCTCATGTTTAATAATCATGTCAACATTTATTCTTTAGCCATGTACATTTGTTTTTATTTCACATTGCAATCAGAAGACGCTGGCCCTTTAAGCAATCAGAAAGGCTGCTGCCCAATAGTGATTGGGAACCTTTGCATTTCAGATGTTTTGGAACTACATTTCCCATAATGCTCAACTACACACAAGCATCATGGGAAATGTAGTCACATCTGGGGTGCCAAGGTTCACCGTCACTGGCCCAATACCACCACAGAAAATAAAAATAAAAAGCAAGTTAAAAAAGAAGAAATCAGATTAATTGATAAAATGAGGTCTCTGGGATGATTGAAGTTCACCTCGGCCTTGCTTGCAAACGAACACTCCAAGTATAGTAGCAAAAGTTGTAGACAACAGCTAAAAAACAAAAAGGAGGAAAGGTATAGTGTTAGAGACAAAAGATTTGAAAGTACATTTCCAGCCATATTTGCATTACACCTACTTTTACATTCGTTAAATGTTGCCATTAATATAGCATAGCTTAGGAAGGTCAACCAGTAATATTTAAAAGCCACCCAACTTTCTTAATTCCTACATGCTCTCCCCACTTTGGTACAGTGTATATTCAGACCCCTCCTAAACATAACAGTTCCTGGACATCTCCATCAACTTATCAAGGATAGGCAAAGTGTAAAAAAGGTTCATTATACCAGATGCTGATGGAAATTGAATAGAGCCAATGTTGGCTTAGCCCTTCTATAGTCTGTATGCAATCCGTTTCCAGCCATAGGGTTTCCATAAATGACCTGCAGAAAGCCAGTATTGACCATTTATAAAGATTCTGAATGGAAGAGAGCATATGGACCAGACACTTGCCAAAAAAAACCAACCCTCTGCCCCCCCCATGCTTTTGTTAAGCTTATGCGCATTGTCTAAAGGACAGATCAAAAGATAAACCCTTAATTTACCATTGTACCCTTTACAAAGATTTCCTGGAAATATTGTGTATGGATGCTTACCAATCTCCCACACCAGTCTTGCCAGAACCTAGCAGTGTTGCTCAGCCAGCCATCTGAATGAAATGGAGGTACCGTTAAAAACACAAAGGATAAAAGGCCTCTAAAACAAGTAAACAAACTCCACTGCAAGGCCCGGCTCACATGGATGTGACAGACATTGTAAAACCACAATATGCATTCCTGGCTGGGCTCTTGAAGAACCAGCAGTGAATCAACCAATATTTTTAAAATCCCTTTAACTGTTCCAGTGTCTCAGAATAAATAAATAAATAGCTGCGCTAATGGGACCAAAGCCTGCAACCAACAGAACATTTGCATTCTTCACTGCATCAGGGTGGGCATAAAATGACCAGCAAAGGGGAATCATTGGCATTGTATACAACCACCACTAGAATGAGCTTCAGGGATCTACAAGAAAATACTCCACATGAGGACAAGGTGCGCAGAGGACAAGGTGCGCAGAGGACAAGGTGCGCAGAGGACAAGGTGCGCAGAGGACAAGGTGCGCAGAGAAACAAAGTGCGCAGAGAAACAAAGTGCGCAGAGAAACAAAGTGCGCAGAGAAACAAAGTGCGCAGAGAAACAAAGTGCGCAGAGAAACAAAGTGCGCAGAGAAACAAAGTGCGCAATCTGTTTAACTGCCTTCGTGGCGCTTCACAGCAAGACCAACCATTTCAACCTATTTGTTAGATGGGAATGGCACATGTTAGAACACTTATGCCCTTAAGGGAAAAGGTCTAACACAATACCAAAAAGTCTGACCCAAGAATAAGAGTATTGATGTTGGCTTGGTCCAAAGTGTTCCTTGACTCTAGTATGGTGCCCTCACACTTTAACCAAAAAACACCATGGAGCATTCCAAATCAACACTCTGTATTCCCAGGAAGAAAGAATGTGCAGTCAAAGAATTCCCCCAGTCGCATCATGAGCTATGATTGAGTCCCTAGACCAACTTCCAAGCCGCACTGCAGCAGAGGGCAAGAAGAATGAATCAGCCCTAGAACTGACCTTCATGAAGAGCTGGGCACTCGCCCTCAATCAAGCAAGGACTGAGACTGGCCCAGTCTCCAAGCCCTCTGCTACAGAGAAGCCCATCGACCAGCCCAGTTTCCCAATCATAGCTCACAATAGGAAAGGCAAGACAGTCTCAGAACAGCAGACCCTTTTACTTGCAGAGAGCAGGGGCTCTCTGGAGACTTTCCCAAGAGGTTTTAGAGTAAAATAAATGCTCAGCCATCTATCCCCGTATATGGCAGAAAGAAGCTTCTAGAAACCGATAACCTGCAAGGTAAGCACAAAAGGTGGATTAAAGAGGCCAACAGAGTCTGAAGGAGCAGTGTTGCAGTGCCCTGCCCTGCTCCAACAAAGCTCAACCCACAACCTAGGAGCAAATTTCTACCCAGGGACTTCCAACTGAACAAGTACTTTGCTCTTAGACCCCAACATCTAAGGGTTATGATTAAAAGCTCATAACCCTGCTGAAACCTAGCAAACCAAGCTAGACTAGTATCCTAAATTCATTTGTGGGTCCACAGTGTGGCTAACCCAAGCCAAGAGTTCGAATAAAAGCTCAGAACTCTGGTAAAACCTAGAAAACCAAGGTAGACTCGTATCCTAAATTCATTTGTGGGTCCACAGTGTGGCTAACCCAAGCCAAGAGTTCGAATAAAAGCTCAGAACTCTGGTGAAACCTAGCAAACCAAGCTAGACTACTATCCTAAATTCATTTGTGGGTCCACAGTGTGGCTAACCCAAGCCAAGAGTTCGAATAAAAGCTCAGAACTCTGGTGAAACCTAGCAAACCAAGCTAGGCTAGTATCCTGAATTAATTTGTGGGTCCACAGTGTGGCTAACCCAAGCCAAGAGTTCGAATAAAAGCTCAGAACTCTGGTAAAACCTAGCAAACCAAGGTAGACTCGTATCCTAAATTCATTTGTGGGTCCACAGTGTGGCTAACCCAAGCCAAGAGTTCGAACAAAAGCTCAGAACTCTGGTGAAACCTAGCAAACCAAGGTAGGCCTTCATCCTTAATGAGTTTTGGTACCCACCATCCACAAATGCTGCAGGACAATAGAAGGGATTCCATCATGCTTGAAGTGTTCAGCCGTCAACTTGAAGTGGTCAAGGCTTCCAATAGAAACCAAGTTGTTAATGTCAACATGTCTACAAAAGATAGAAGTTTGAGGTTAAGGTTAAATATAAAAAGGTTAATAAAGTTTATAAAAACTAATGAAAGGGGCTCACTGACTACCCAAATTGACCTGCTGTTCTGCTCAACACCTGGCTTCATGTGTTTCAGGTCACCCTCAAGTGGGCAGATCATGAAAGTCTAGAAGTCTCTGCATACTTGTGTAGAGTATTAGTATGACAGCCAAGCAACTGAAATTTTCAGGAGAAAACCACAATAGAAGCCTCTATGGCTTCCTATGCCTAGTCCCAAAAACACACAAATAAAACCACCCTAGATAATTCCATACTGGGAGCATAGTGAAGATGTTATGCTTCACTTTGCTATGGCTTACTGAACAGTACAGGAACTAATGGACTTGTTACCTGGCTAATGTGGCTTTACAATGTTAATCAAAAAGAAAGCATTCTGCAATTGTCAGAATCTTCTATTTCTCAGGTCACACTCAGTGTTGAGGCCAAAGCACCAGAGAGACAGAACAAACCCACAGACTTGAGCAATGGCAGCCTCCATACTTCATGATTAAGGGAACCCCAGGCGTCAGGTAGAAATAAAAAACCCACCCCCACTGAATCCTGGTGCTTGAGCTGCCACAAAAATGCTCAACACCACACATACCCCAGGCTCCATTTGATGATCTGTGGGCCTGAGACTGGCATAGATGAACATCTGCTGTCCCCTTCTTGCTGCTGACCCATAAGTGACATCACTCTTCCAGGCCCCACTGACAATTTACCTAGCCGTCAAGGCCAGGAAAGAATGTAATGCAGTGCGATGTGCATTGCTTTACATTCAGTGGAGCACAGGACAACATGCAAGGTCTCAGACCCTGGGTGCCTCATTTAAAGAGAAACTTAAAACATAGGCGATTGTTCCGCCTATGATTGGCTTTTGTAAAAAAATTAATTGGGTAACTTTTTTTAAGGCGTTTAACTCAAATTGGGATTTCCTAGTCTCCTGCAGCATTATCGTGTGACAAATTGAGGAACATGTTACACCCATAAGCTTGACTGGCAACTAACTTTATCTCCTACAGAATTGCACACAGTGAGTGTGGTGTTAACAAGCTGTACTAAAGCCAAAAAAGCTCACCAATTTTTTCCCAAAGTGGTGGCTGCATTAGTTTAGGTTTTTATTCCTATACAGATTAGTTTTATCAAGACTGAAGTTATAGCTGGCTATTGTAGCAATATATGTTAATACATTTGAAGCAAACTTTCATACCCATGCAATAGGTCTACGCACTTTCTAAAATTACAGTAAATTGACCTTTAGAATCTAGGGCCTGGAATGTGCCCACTGAGAATAAACCATGCCAAATAGTTAGGTATTAGGGGAGAAATTGTTGGTGTCATGGGAGAAATAGTGTCCCATGTTTGTGAGTGAAGAAATACTGCCTCATGGCCTTGAGGCATAATTTCTGCCACTGACAAAGGCAAGCAAAAGGAGCACATCTGGCCCCAGGCTGCAGCGAGAGCGCTGGTCTATTGTAACCCACTAGTTTGAGAAACTGCTTCAGGATAGACTTTCTAGTAGTGTTAAAGATGTATACAATACCAGGATTTGGTACCTAAAAACTCTATCAAAACACAGTTCACTTAAACTGTCCAATAGATTACTGCATTTATAAGCCAAATTTAACCCATACCTCCAATTTTTCATCTGTTCACCATTTTCATATTTCACCCTTGATGGGCACCTCACCAGCTACAAAACAAAGGCAGTCATTAGAACCCCATAAAACACAATTTAAAAAAAACATTTTGCAAGTACTATAAACTTGTTAACTACTTACCAAACTTGCAGTAGACAATTAAGTCTTTTAAAGAGACACTAGAAAAGCAAAAAAGGTAAAGAGAAAAAAAAAAAACCCACACACACCACCACCTCCTTATTTCCTCCAATAAAGCCTCAAAAAGGTGCATTTCAGTATGGTGACCACAGTTACAGAGGTGAAAGGAGCAGCAAATTTAATTAATTAGAGTTCCACTTGTACTCCTCCCCCTCTGGAGCCACATTTGGCACCTTTTGGTTAGGGGGTGTGGTAGGGTTCCCTTACTTGCAATAGAGGTTCCATGCACTTGACATCGTTGGACTCCAGGACAGGCAAGTGTACAAAATTAAAAGTCAGCAGCTGTAGTATGTGCAGCTGCTGGCTTAATTGTTTTTGCAGCGGTGGGCAGACTGCTGCTTTAAAACAAGATATTTCAAAATGGCAGTCTCCAAACTTTCTAAAATGTCAATTTACTGTCCATGAGAATCTAAGGTGGCTAAAATGAGCCCGAGCATAAACCATGCCAGATCTTTAGGCATTATGGGAGAAAAAAAGTGCCCCAGGTTTGCGAGTGGAAGGAATACTGCCCCAGTGTCAGTAATTATGCCTCAAGGCCCAGATAAGGAAAGCAAAGGATCACATCTGGTCCCAGTGAGACCACTGGTCTATTAGTAACCCAACTAGTTTGAGGAACTGCTTCAGGATAGCCTTTCTAGTAGTGTTAATCATGGAAAGGAGGGGGGGACCTCCACAGGATTTGGTACCTAAACTATATCAAAACATATTTTCACTTAAAATGTCCTATAGATTGCATTTATAACCCCAATTTGATACATACCTCTAATTTTTCATCTGTTTACAGTGTTGCCATAGTTCACCCTTGAAGGGCACCTCAGCTACAAAATAAGGTAGGCATTAGAACCCCATAAAACAATTTATAAACCATTTTGCAAGCATTTTATATTAAAGCAGAAAGGCTTCATGAGATCTTTGAGTGAAGTTAGCCAATGAAAAGGTTGATGTTTTGCCATTTTGTGGGAATGGCACGCGCTAGACCCTTATCCCTTAAGAGGATAAGGCATCTAACCCAATACAAAAAAGTCTGACCCAAGAATAGAGTGCCAGTGTTAGCCTGGCCAAAGTATCTGTTGACTCTAGTATGGTGCCCTCATACTCTAACCAAGAAAGACCAAGAACCATTCCAAGACCGACACTGTATTCCCAGGAAGAAAGGATGTGCAGTCGAAGATGACCCTCCCATTCCCATGATGTCCATGATTGACCTCCTAAACCAGCTTCCAAGCCGCACTGCAGCAGAGGGCAAGAAGACTGAATCGGTCCTAGCCCCGACCTTCACAAAGGACTGGGCACTAGCCCCCCGATCCAGCAAGGACTGAGATTGACCCAGTCTCCAAGCCCTCTGCTACAGAGAAGCCCATCAACTAGCCAGTTAGCCAAACACAGTACAAAATAGGAAGCTCAGACCATTTAAGAACAGCAGACCCTTCACTTCCAGAGAGCGAGACCCAGGGCCCAAGCTCTCCGTAGACTTCCCAAGAGGGATCAGGGAGTTAAAAGCCTAGCAGCCGGCTATAACTTGCAGAAGGATCCAGAGGAGAGCAAAAGAGACGAATCGGGACTCTCGGTAGGACAGGCCGGGGCAAGCAACACTGCCAAACCGAACTGCAAGACAAGCTCAGTCATTCAGCCTAGGAGTGCAATCTGAAGAGATATCAAACTGAACTAGGACTCGTCACTCCTAGACCCCAGAACCTGGGGACCACCAACAAGTGGTTAAACCCAAGCCCATGAGTTACGATAACAGTTCATAACTCAATTAGCAGTTTAACACTGGGTCCACATAAATGTGTGGCTAAACCCAAACGACAGTGTTTGTATGGGAACCTACCATTTGATGCTGCGGGGCCACAGAGGAAATTCCATGTTGCTTTGAGCTTTTCGTTCTCAGTAGTACCTAAACAAATAAATAAATGGCATCATGCCCACTGAAATCAAATGCTTAGCTCAAAATAGCTACTATAAACTTATGATAAATGTGGGCTCTAGCATTGCCGACAACGCTGGCTTCCTAGAGCTCATTATCACTTATCAAGTATGCAGATCTTGGATAAAAGCCCCAATCTGCATACTTGACTGGAATTAAACACCAGCATGACAGCCTGGTAACTAGCCTTGTCATATCAAATCATTTCATATACAAATATCGCTTTAGCAAAAAATGAAAAGATAATGCATTCAAAAAGGCAAAACAAAGTTGTGCTTTGAGTCATGCGTACACAGCCTTGCAACACAAAGTAATAACCACTGCCACACCTGCATGATATTGCAGCTTAGCCCATTATATTGGTCTGGCCAGTAAGGATGAGCTCAGGCATGTTCATAACCCGCACATGCAGAGCCCGCCAGGAAGTCAGCACTGCACAGAGATAATCACAGGCAGCGAGACATATTCCCACTCTACGGCTGTAGAGTTGGAGAAAGGTCTCACTGCCTATGATTAGCACTGTGCAGTGCCAATTTCCTGGCGGACTCTGCACATGTGGGTTATGAACATGCCTGAACTCATCCTTACTGGCCAGCAGCCATCATAGATCCTTCCCCTTATGTCAGTGCTGCCAGTCCTACTTCAGACACCAGGAGGCTCAGGAGGGCGGGAGTCTGGTCATATGTTCATGTTAAGTGGCCAATTAGTTGCTAGGATAAGAGATAGTCCGAGAAACGAGCCACTAGCAACATGAAAAGTTGGCCAGTTTCTGCACCCCATCCAGACCCACTATGTGCCCTGCTGTGTAACATAGGACTATAAAAAAAAAAAAAAAAAATAAAAAAAAAAAAATGGGGGGGGGGGGGCGAGCATGCATCCCACAAATTCACAATGATGGTGGGGGGGGGGGGGGTGCAGAGCATGCATCCCACATTCAAAATGAGGGTGGTGGTGGGGGGGGGGGGCGCAGAGAGCATGCATCCCATATTCACATCCTTGATGCAAAGCCTGTTTCCATGTGTTCATCTCTAGAAACTCTCTAGAGCTGAACACATGGAAACAGGCTTTGCATCAAGGATAAAGGCTGTGTGGCTCACGGTTCATCCAGAACTTCTGTGCTTTTGCCCTGTTGATCTCATTGACACTGAGATCTATAATTCTGGTAAGCGGCCCCCCTTCTCACTGGTGGAGGCGATTGCTTGGATTCCCTTTAACACAGAGCATTGTGGGTGTCAATTCCATATTTTCACTTTGGAAGAATCAACACTATACTATGGATATTATTTCTGGGACTCTGATTTTTTTTTTTCTCTAAAATTTTTTTTTTGTTAGGTTTTGTTTTGTTCATTTATTAAAACTAATTGGTGGTGTGTCGGTTTATTTTCTTTAATACTGACAATTTATGTGATTTATATATAAGGGATATGTAATTTATGCTAACTATATTATGGGCACTGATTAAATTTTTTGTCACTTATATGTTTGATATTACTCCCTGATATAATTTATTTTCTTTAATTTTTAAAGCTAATTGTCACTTTGTCACTATTTTTCCTTGTGATTACTGATGAATTTTTGTGATTAGAAATTTTTTTTTGATTAGAGTTTTTTTTTTTTTTTAAGCGCAGCTCACTTTTTTCACCTATTCAGTCTATTATTGGAGTATTACGATTAGGGTTGCTGCTTGTAGGGAATTTATTTATATTTTTTAAACTTTTTTGAATAGCGCGGTTTACTCTTTATATCGTGTTTATGATTCCATATTATAAATAGTAGAGGACAGTCATTAAAGTGATCAGAAAGAGGCTACATCTTCATGCACACAGATCGAAAAATTGGGAAGGAAGTCCGGTAAAAATCAATGAAGACATCTTTGGGTTGATTGCTTTTCCTCGACCTTGCTGGCACACCAACACTGCTAGAAGTTCAGTTGAGCAAACTCATTGACACGTAGGCAGGAGCTAAAAAAAGAGGATAAAGGGTTAGAGATGAGACATTGATAAGCAATCCTTAAAGCCCATTTCCACATTGGCAGCTAAATTGTGTGATTTAGGAGGGGCACTGTGGAGACCATTAACGAAGTGGTGGTCAACTTTGACACCGAGGGCCTCAAGTGCATATGTATTGCCCATAAACTCTGCTCTGTTGGGACCACAAAGCCCGCAATCAAAAGGGAAATCCTTTGCAACTACATTCTACTCTCCTCTAAGGTGGACATTAAATGAGGTTATACCCTGTCCAAACTAACAACTAGCTTCCTGACACCAATACATCCGGTGTGAACTTGCAGACTTATTCCAATAAATAAAATTTGGGAAGATTAAACCTATTAGTGTGGGAACGACATGTGTCATACCTTTTCCCCTTAAGGGGACAAGGCATCCTGACTCCATATCTTAAGCCTGACCCAAGAATAGGGAGCGTTGATTTTGGCCTGGCTGAAGTGTTTGTTGACTGTAATATAGTGCCCTCATACTCCAACCAAGAAAAACAAAGAACCATTCCAAAGAACACCACTCCATATTCCCAGGAAGAAAGGATGAACAATTATAAGAGAATCCGCCATTCCCACTGTAAGCCATAGTTAAACTTCTAGACTAACTGCCAGGATGCACAAGAGCAGCAGACAAGGAGACTGAATACAAACTAGCCTCGGCCTTCTCGAAGGAGTGGGCACTCCTCCCCCAATCCAGCAAAGACTGAGATTGACCCAGTCCCCAAAGCTGCCACTACAGAACAGCCTGGCAACCAGTCCAGATGCCCAACTACAGCTCACAGTAAAAATTTAAGACCGTCTTGCAACAGCTGACCCTTTACTTGCAGAGAGCGGGGGCTCCCTGTAGACTTTCCCAATAAAATTCATAAACTCAGCCATAGAATATATTGACTCCCTGTATACTTTTCCCAAAGGGATCAGATTAACATTCTTGCTCAGCCCTGCAGAAACCAAATCCTTGAAACCGATGACCTTCAGGATAAAGCACAAGCCGTGAGTGAATGAGGCAGAGACTCGGGTGAAGCAGTGTTGCAATGCCCTGCCCTGCTCCATCAAAGCTCCTTAACGCCCCAATAACCCACAACCCAAGGAGGAAGAGACTTCAGACTGAACAAGAACCTCTGAGCCCAAAACTTAAGAGCTATAATAAAATTCAATGCACCCGCAGAGACTTACAGAGAGCGGGGAGCTCCCGGTAGACTTTCCCAATAAAATTCATAAACTCAGCCATAGACTACAGTGGCTAAAATAGTATAAGCCAATATAAAGCTTTGGGTCCACAAAAAAAACTGAGTGGCTAAACCCATGCAGCAAGTTAGGATGAAAGCTCATAACTCTGCTTTAGACCTATCCTACTTGGCTATCTCCTTCCTAACTCAGAGTAACAAAGTAGTACATTCATTTTTGGGTCCACAACATTGAGTGGTTAAACCCAAGCAATGAGTTATGATGAAAAACTCACAACTCAGACAGATGATTGAGCTCTAGATTCCTTGCTCTACTTCCTAATCCTGCGTAACCAAGTACATTCATTTTTGGGTCCACAACATTGAGTGGTTAAACCCAAGCAATGAGTTATGATGAAAAACTCACAACTCAGACAGATGATTGAGCTCTAGATTCCTTGCTCTACTTCCTAATCCTGCGTAACCAAGTACATTCATTTTTGGGTCCACAACATTGAGTGGTTAAACCCAAGCAATGAGTTATGATGAAAAACTCACAACTCAGACAGATGATTAAGCTCTAGATTCTCGCTCTACTTCCTAATCCTGCGTAACCAAGTACATTCATTTTTGGGTCCACAACATTGAGTGGTTAAACCCAAGCAATGAGTTATGATGAAAACTCACAACTCAGACAGATGATTGAGTTCTAGATTCTCGCTCTACTTCCTAATCCTGCAAAACCAAGTACATTCATTTTTGGGTCCACAAAATTGTGTGGCTAACCCAAGCCATGCTACCTACCATTTGCCAGTACTGCAGGAGCAGAAAAGGGATTTCTTCTTGCTTTGACTGTTCATGGCCTTCCAACTAGTCATGGAAAAGAAAAAAAAAATTACAATGGAGTCATGCCTATGTATTCAGAGATAATGAAATCTGAGGTCCAATCTAAACCATGTCATGCAATACAGACTTTCACTGTGAACCCAAAATGCTTGCTGTATGGTTAAACCTGGCTTCAATGTGTTCCAGGGTCACTTAGCCCTGAATCTCTAGAGCCGTTAAAGCAGGAGTCAGTTTATGTTTAACCAGTGGGTTAAATGAAAAAAAAAAAAAAAAAAAAGGATCAGATTCCTCCATCCAAATGCGGGAAGCCTCCCCGCTCATTTTATTTTGACAGCAGGGTTGACTCCCTTGCTGTGAGGCTAGGTTCACACAATGCGATGCGAGAACCAGCATGATTCCTGTGCGAGTTCCCCCATCGCATGTCTCACAGGCAGGTCACAATTCCCTCTGTGAACCTCTGTGGGTGTCAATACAAAGTTAAAGTGGAAGTAAACCCATGGATTTAAACAGTTAAAAAAAAAAAAAGCATCCCGGGAATGCCAACTGCACATTGGCTGTGCTCTCAGCCAAACTATCAAACCATCCAATGGCTGGTGTCATAACAAAATCACATGTGCAGCACCATAGCAGTTGAAGATTAAACAGAGGAAAAGAAGGCAGCTTCCTTGGCTGAAAACGATAGGGGAGTTTACTTCCACTTTAATGACACCCCCAGTTCGGTTGTCAGTACACGCTGTGAAATGGTGCAGGAATCGGATCGCATTTGATCCGATTCAATTCCAGTGCAGAGCAAAAAAGGGTCCTGCACCCTTTCGATCCAAATGCAATGCAAATTCAGCCATATATAATCTGTATGGTTGAATTCACATTGCACAGACATCATATGTGATCTGCACAGCAATACAGTGCTAAATCGCACGCGGATGTCCAACGCCGAGATCGTGTGAACCCAGCCACAAAATATACAAATCAGATTTGAATCCTACTGCCTCTGCAGCACTTATCGAGCCGGGATAAACCGACTTCTGTCCAGCCACAGTGGTCACACATTTAATTTGATACATACCTCTCAGTTTACTCTCAGACAGCATCGTGTTGCCATAATTCAGCCTTGGTAGGCATCTCGCCAGCTACAATATAAAACGTAAGCCTTAGGATCACATGAAAACATAAGCGGTTGATTTTGTATAGAAAAAAGGAAGGGGTTTATCAGAACATCAATATTAAATACATTAGCAATACTGGCTCAACACTGAACTAGGGGGAAGGCTTGCGCACCTCATCCACACCCCCAGGAGCTCAATCCATGCCAGACACTACCAACCGAACCATAACATCTCACTCTTAGGCACCAGGAACCTGGTCACCAAAAGATCGCGTGGTTAAATCCAAGCCCATGAGTCACGAGAAAGGCTCATAACTCAGTTTAGCAATGAAATTAGCAACTCTGGTGCACAAAAACCATGTGGCCAAACTCAAAACTCAAGTAACGATAAAAGTTCATAAACTCGTTCCGTGTTTATATAAAAAAAAAAAAAAAAAAAAAAAAAAAAAAAAAAAAAAACTTACCATTTGCTGAAGTGGCAGGGCCAAAAGGAAACTCCGTATTGCTTTGGGCTTTTTTTTTCTCCCACTAGAAAATTGAAAAAGATCATAAAATGATTACAGTAAGCTTGATCGCGCAACATGCCATTTGCATTTCACAGGAGGTCGGCGCGCAGAGGCCTCAGAAACAGAAGTAGCGTGAGCAGAGACAGCGTGAGCAGAGACAGCGTGAGCAGAGACAGCGTGAGCAGAGACAGCGTGAGCAGAGACAGCGTGAGCAGAGACCTCATACGCAGGCGCAGCGTGTGTCCCAGCACGCTTGTTGCCGCATGCGTCCCGACTTGTATGTGGCCTGCATACATCCCGACTCGCAAGGGTCAACATGCGGCCGACACAGAGGCCAGTGTTGGGGAAGCTCTCCGCAGACTTCCCCCAAGTGGGATCAGAGTGAAACTCGCCACCTGCATCTCTTTACAGAGAAGGAGCTCCTAGGAACCGGTAACCTTCATGGAATGCTGAACACTGATGTGAATGAAAGCCAACCAAGTTCTCCGCTGTGACAGAGCTTGCCCCACTGTCGACACTGAACTTGGGGGGGAAGGCTCGCGCACTTCATCCACACCCCCGGGAGCTCAATCCCTGCCAGATGCTTCCAACCGAACCATAACAGCTCACTCCTAGATCCCCAGAACCTGGCCACCTCCTGTGCTTTTTCATCTTACCATTTGCTGAAGCTGCAGGGCCACCAAGGAAATTCCACATTGCTTTGAGCTTTTTTTCCTCCCACTGGAAATTGAAAAAAAGATCATAAAATGAACGATGGGGTCAATTTCACCAAAGTCGAATAAACCAAAATAGATACCATAACCCTACCAAGAAATAAGGAATCTAGCATTACTGACCTACCGAAAAAGCTGCTTTCTAAATCCCTTACCTCCCCAGAAAAGTATCCGTATTTGGGGAATGCCTAAACCTGCATACTTGTCTGGGGTTAAAGAACAGCATGACGGCAAACTGGTCATCCACCAAAACAGTGAAATGTGAACGAAGGCGCTAACCAAGTTTTCCAGCGTGACAGGGCAAGCAGCACTGTCAACAGCAAATTACATGGAATGCTCGCTCACCACACCCACACCCCCAGGAGCTCAATCCATGCTAGACACTACCAACCAAACCATAACATCTCACTCTTAGCCCCTGAACACACGGTCGGAGATTTTGACAATCAAATTCCGTCGGATCTTGTCCGAAACTGTTGCATACACACAGTCGGACTAAGTTGTCGAAAAATCCGATCATTCAGAACGCGATGACGTAATTTCGTTATGATGGGACTACATTCAGGCTAGTAGCCAATAGCTTTGATGTAGGAATTTGATCTGAGCATGCGTAGCACTTAACCCGATCAAAATTCTCTACACATGATCGGAGTATGTCCGATTGAACCAGTTGGTCGGAAAATATTTCCAACAAGTTGGAAAATTGGGTCCAACGGAATCAGTCCGATGCATACCACACACAGTCGGATTATCCGACAACACGGTCCGATAGGACATTCCGACGGATTCTCCGACCGTGTGTACAAGGGGCTTAGGCCCCAGGAACCTGGTCACCACCAAATCGTGTGGTTAAATCCAAGCCCATGAGTCACGAGAAAGGCTCATAACTCAGTTTAGCAATGAAATTAGCAACTCTGGTCCACAAAAACCATGTGGCCAAACTCAAAACTCAAGTAACGATAAAAGCTCATAAACTCATCCCGCGTTTATAAAAAAAAAAAAAAAAAAAAAAAAAAAAAAAAAAAAAAAAACTTACCATTTGCTGAAGCTGCAGGGCCACCAAAGGAAATTCCGTATTGCTTTGGGCTTTTTTTTTCCTCCAGCTAGAAAATTGAAAAAGATGATAAAATGATTACAGTAAGCTTGATCACGCAACATGCCATTTGCATTTCACAGGAGGTCGGCACGCAGAGGCCTCAGAAACAGAAGTAGCGTGAGCAGAGACAGCGTGAGCAGAGACAGCGTGAGCAGAGACAGCGTGAGCAGAGACCTCATACGCAGGCGCAGCGTGTGTCCCAGCACGCTTGTTGCCGCATGCGTCCCGACTTGTATGTGGCCTGCATACATCCCGACTCGCAAGGGTCAACATGCGCCCGACACAGAGGCCAGTGTTGGGGAAGCTCTCCGCAGACTTCCCCCAAGTGGGATCAGAGTGAAACTCGCCACCTGCATCTCTTTACAGAGAAGGAGCTCCTAGGAACCGGTAACCTTCATGGAATGCTGAACACTGATGTGAATGAAAGCCAACCAAGTTCTCCGCTGTGACAGGGCAGGGCATGCAACACTGTCGACTTTGAACTTGGGGGGAAGGCTCGCGCACTTCATCCACACCACCGGGAGCTCAATCCCTGCCAGATGCTTCCAACCGAACCATAACAGCTCACTCCTAGATCCCCAGAACCTGGCCACCCCCTGTGTTTTTTCATCTTACCATTTGCTGAAGCTGCAGGGCCATCAAAGGAAATTCCGTATTGCTTTGAGCTGTTTTTCCTCCCACTGGAAATTGAAAAAAAGATCATAAAATGAACGATGGGGTCAATTTCACCAAAGTCGAATAAACCAAAATAGATACCATAACCCTACCAAGAAATAAGGAATCTAGCATTACCGACCTACCGAAAAAGCTGCTTTCTAAATCCCTTACCTCCCCAGAAAAGTATCCGTATTTGGGGAATGCCAAAACCTGCATACTTGTCTGGGGTTAAAGAACAGCATGACGGCAAACTGGTCATGCACCAAAACAGTGAAATGTGAACGAAGGCGCTAACCAAGTTTTCCAGCGCGACAGGGCAAGCAGCACTGTCAACAGCAAATTACATGGAATGCTCGCTCACCACACCCACAACCCCAGGAGCTCAATCCATGCTAGACACTACCAACCAAACCATAACATCTCACTCTTAGGCCCCAGGAACCTGGTCACCTCCAAATCGTGTGTGTAAATCCAAGCCCACGAGTCACGAGAAAGGCACATAACTCAGTTTAGCAATGAAATTAGCAACTGTGGTCCACAATAACCATGTGGCTAAACTCAAAACTCAAGTAACGATACAAGTTCATAAACTCATCCCGTGCTCGAGCCACAATTGCAGGTCTACCTTGGGTAGGGGAAACTTCTGCCACCCACTTGACTACTCACCCACTGATTGGACCAACTCTCATGGAACTGAAAAGGTTCTTCCGTTTATCTTCACTAAGAAATTTTCCATCCCCAATGACGCCACTTGTCGGGCACCCGAACTTTATACCTGGCCTCACTGACCCATTTTTTCTCCCGCGGGCCCCGCAGGGACTCATGAGAACCTCTTCGCTATTGGGTTTTTCCGGATGGCTCATTGCAGAGAATTTGCTCGGTGGTCTGGCCCCTTCCTCATTAGATCGCTGGAAGATCAATCAACTATCTCACTTCCTCGGTTCTCTGCCTAAACCAACCCATTTTAGCAGAAAGCTCCACCCTTTTGAGGAATTATGTTTGGGTGAGGGACCGATTCGGAGGTCCTTGTCAACCTCCTACAAACCCTTACTAGACCTTCACGCCACTGAAGACCCCCCATTCTTAACAAAATGGGAGAGGGACTTGCAAGTCACCTTCACAGAACCCCAAAAGGATCATATTCTTTTTCGCACAGAAATCTTCCCTATGCAGCAAATATCAAGAGACTACGTATAAAATAGTGACGCGTTGGTATAGAACCCCTTCTGTGCTGGCTAAGATATTCAGTCTGCAAACTGACCGTTGCTGGCGGTGTGGCCTACACTCAGGCACCCTCTTACATATTTTCTGGGATTGCCCTGTGCTCCAAACTTTGTGGCAGCCAGTGCTCAAGCTCATACAGAAACTCACAGACATCTCCCTACATGATAACCCAGCTGCGGTCCTCCTCAACCTTACCCCCTTATCAAGGAAACGTTATCATAAATCCCTTCTCAAACATCTCCTTAATGCTGCACGGGCAAGCATCCCACCCCTATGGAAACAACAGTCTGCGCCAACAGTGGCCCAATGGTTTGCGAGAGTGAAGGATATTGAGCAAATGGAAGATATGACCTCTGCCTTGCGGGATAAGTCAGAGGAACATAAGTCCAGATGGTTCTACTGTGATCTCTTTCGCTTCTCTGATGAGTTCCACCAATACGCTCTAGGACCCACTACCTAGAATCCCCACTGCCTGTCCAGTACTATTGATCTTGACTCCCCGGGGGTGACCCCCAACCTGTCTGTCTCCCCCCCCCCCTCTTTTTAGCTTTTTTTTTTTCCACACTCTCTCTTTCTTATCTTTCTCTCTCGTTTCCATCTCTACTTTTTCAATGAAAAACACAAAAAGTGATGGGCACAGAAGCTTCTATCCACCCTGTATTAGACTTCAACTAGTGATATGGGTCAGACTGCATGGCCTCATTCACTTATGCGCTTTTATTTTGTATAGTTGATTTGCTGGATAAGCTTACCATAGCCTATATGAAGTGTCTATATGCAATGTGAAGTTGTCTTATTGTTGGTATCTGTGTCACATCTTTAAAATAAAGATTTAAAAAAAATAATAAACTCGTCCCGTGTTTATAAAAAGCTTACCATTTGCTGAAGCTGCAGGGCCACCAAAGGAAATTCTGTATTGCTTTGGGCTTTTTTTTTCTCCCGCTAGAAAATTTAAAAAGATCATAAAATTATTACAGTAAGCTTGATCGCGCAACATGACATTTGTATTTCACAGGAGGTCGGCGCACCGAGGCCTCAGAAACAGAATTAGCGTGAGCAGAGACCTCATGCGCAGGCGCAGCGTGTGTCCCGGCACGCATGTTGCCAGCATGCGTCCCGACTTGCATGTGGCCAGCATACATCCCGACTCGCAAGGGTCAACACGCGCCCGACACAGAGGCCAGCCTGGGGGGGGAAGCTCTCCGCAGACTTCCAAGTGGGATCAGAGTGAAATTCACCACCTGCATCTCTTTACAGAGAAGGAGCTCCTAGAAACCGGTAACCTTCATGGAATGCTGAACACTGATGTGAATGAAAGCCAACCAAGTTCTCTGCTGTGACAGGGCATGCCCCACTGTCGACACTGAACTTGGGGGGAAGGCTCGCGCACTTCATCCACACCACCGGGAGCTCAATCCCTGCCAGATGCTTCCAACCGAACCATAACAGCTCACTCCTAGATCCCCAGAACCTGGCCACCCCCTGTGTTTTTTCATCTTACCATTTGAAAAAGATCATAAAATGATTACAGTAAGCTTGATCGCGCAACATGCCATTTGCATTTCACAGGAGGTCGGCGCGCAGAGGCCTCAGAAACAGAGACAGCGTGAGCAGAGACAGCGTGAGCAGAGACAGCGTGAGCAGAGACAGCGTGAGCAGAGACAGCGTGAGCAGAGACAGCGTGAGCAGAGACAGCGTGAGCAGAGACAGCGTGAGCAGAGACCTCATACGCAGGCGCAGCGTGTGTCCCAGCACGCTTGTTGCCGCATGCGTCCCGACTTGTATGTGGCCTGCATACATCCCGACTCGCAAGGGTCAACATGCGCCCGACACAGAGGCCAGTGTTGGGGAAGCTCTCCGCAGACTTCCCCCAAGTGGGATCAGAGTGAAACTCGCCACCTGCATCTCTTTACAGAGAAGGAGCTCCTAGGAACCGGTAACCTTCATGGAATGCTGAACACTGATGTGAATGAAAGCCAACCAAGTTCTCCGCT
Organism: Lithobates pipiens; assembly: GCF_037356315.1. Taxonomy (NCBI): domain Eukaryota; kingdom Metazoa; phylum Chordata; class Amphibia; order Anura; family Ranidae; genus Lithobates; species Lithobates pipiens. Next base: position 13,475 of record NW_027507906.1, on the reverse strand, counting down.
GTGACAGGGCATGCCCCACTGTCGACACTGAACTTGGGGGGGAAGGCTCGCGCACTTCATCCACACCCCCGGGAGCTCAATCCCTGCCAGATGCTTCCAACCGAACCATAACAGCTCACTCCTAGATCCCCAGAACCTGGCCACCTCCTGTGTTTTTTCATCTTACCATTTGCTGAAGCTGCAGGGCCATCAAAGGAAATTCCGTATTGCTTTGGGATTTTTTTTTTCTCCAGCTAGAAAATTGAAAAAGATCATAAAATGATTACAGTAAGCTTGATCGCGCAACATGCCATTTGCATTTCACAGGAGTTCGGCGCGCAGAGGCCTCAGAAACAGAGACAGCGTGAGCAGAGACAGCGTGAGCAGAGACAGCGTGAGCAGAGACAGCGTGAGCAGAGACAGCGTGAGCAGAGACCTCATACGCAGGCGCAGCGTGTGTCCCAGCACGCTTGTTGCCGCATGCGTCCCGACTTGTATGTGGCCTGCATACATCCCGACTCGCAAGGGTCAACATGCGCCCGACACAGAGGCCAGTGTTGGGGAAGCTCTCCGCAGACTTCCCCCAAGTGGGATCAGAGTGAAACTCGCCACCTGCATCTCTTTACAGAGAAGGAGCTCCTAGGAACCGGTAACCTTCATGGAATGCTGAACACTGATGTGAATGAAAGCCAACCAAGTTGTCCGCTGTGACAGGGCATGCCCCACTGTCAACACTGAACTTGGGGGGGAAGGCTCGCGCACTTCATCCACACCCCCGGGAGCTCAATCCCTGCCAGATGCTTCCAACCGAACCATAACAGCTCACTCCTAGATCCCCAGAACCTGGCCACCTCCTGTGTTTTTTCATCTTACCATTTGCTGAAGCTGCAGGGCCATCAAAGGAAATTCCGTATTGCTTTGGGATTTTTTTTTTCTCCAGCTAGAAAATTGAAAAAGATCATAAAATGATTACAGTAAGCTTGATCGCGCAACATGCCATTTGCATTTCACAGGAGTTCGGCGCGCAGAGGCCTCAGAAACAGAGACAGCGTGAGCAGAGACAGCGTGAGCAGAGACAGCGTGAGCAGAGACAGCGTGAGCAGAGACAGCGTGAGCAGAGACCTCATACGCAGGCGCAGCGTGTGTCCCAGCACGCTTGTTGCCGCATGCGTCCCGACTTGTATGTGGCCTGCATACATCCCGACTCGCAAGGGTCAACATGCGCCCGACACAGAGGCCAGTGTTGGGGAAGCTCTCCGCAGACTTCCCCCAAGTGGGATCAGAGTGAAACTCGCCACCTGCATCTCTTTACAGAGAAGGAGCTCCTAGGAACCGGTAACCTTCATGGAATGCTGAACACTGATGTGAATGAAAGCCAACCAAGTTCTCCGCTGTGACAGGGCATGCCCCACTGTCAACACTGAACTTGGGGGGGAAGGCTCGCGCACTTCATCCACACCCCCGGGAGCTCAATCCCTGCCAGATGCTTCCAACCGAACCATAACAGCTCACTCCTAGATCCCCAGAACCTGGCCACCTCCTGTGTTTTTTCATCTTACCATTTGCTGAAGCTGCAGGGCCATCAAAGGAAATTCCACATTGCTTTGAGCTGTTTTTCCTCCCACTGGAAATTGAAAAAAAGATCATAAAATGAACGATGGGGTCAATTTCACCAAAGTCGAATAAACCAAAATAGATACCATAACCCTACCAAGAAATAAGGAATCTAGCATTACCGACCTACCGAAAAAGCTGCTTTCTAAATCCCTTACCTCCCCAGAAAAGTATCCGTATTTGGGGAATGCCAAAACCTGCATACTTGTCTGGGGTTAAAGAACAGCATGGCGGCAAACTGGTCATGCACCAAAACAGTGAAATGTGAACGAAGGCGCTAACCAAGTTTTCCAGCGCGACAGGGCAAGCAGCACTGTCAACAGGGAATTACATGGAAGGCTCGCTCACCACACCCACAACCCCAGGAGCTCAATCCATGCTAGACACTACCAACCAAACCATAACATCTCACTCTTAGGCCCCAGGAACCTGGTCACCTCCAAATCGTGTGTGTAAATCCAAGCCCACGAGTCACGAGAAAGGCACATAACTCAGTTTAGCAATGAAATTAGCAACTGTGGTCCACAATAACCATGTGGCTAAACTCAAAACTCAAGTAACGATACAAGTTCATAAACTCATCCCGTGCTCGAGCCACAATTGCAGGTCTACCTTGGGTAGGGGAAACTTCTGCCACCCACTTGACTACTCACCCACTGATTGGACCAACTCTCATGGAACTGAAAAGGTTCTTCCGTTTATCTTCACTAAGAGATTTTCCATCCCCAATGACGCCACTTGTGGGGCACCCGAACTTTATACCTGGCCTCACTGACCCATTTTTTCTCCCGCGGGCCCCGCAGGGACTCATGAGAACCTCTTCGCTATTGGGTTTTTCCGGATGGCTCATTGCAGAGAATTTGCTCGGTGGTCTGGCCCCTTCCTCATTAGATCGCTGGAAGATTAATCAACTATCTCACTTCCTCGGTTCTCTGCCTAAACCAACCCATTTTAGCAGAAAGCTCCACCCTTTTGAGGAATTATGTTTGGGTGAGGGACCGATTCGGAGGTCCTTGTCAACCTCCTACAAACCCTTACTAGACCTTCACGCCACTGAAGACTCCCCATTCTTAACAAAATGGGAGAGGGACTTGCAAGTCACCTTCACAGAACCCCAAAAGGATCGTATTCTCTTTTTCGCACAGAAATCTTCCCTATGCAGCAAATTTCAAGAGACTACGTATAAAATAGTGACGCGTTGGTATAGAACCCCTTCTGTGCTGGCTAAGATATTCCCTCTGCAAACTGACCGTTGCTGGCGGTGTGGCCAACACTCAGGCACGCTCTTACATATTTTCTGGGATTGCCCTGTGCTCCAAACTTTCTGGCAGCCAGTGCTCAAGCTCATACAGAAACTCACAGACTACATGATAACCCAGCTGTGGTCCTCCTCAACCTTACCCCCCTATCAAGGAAACATCATCATAAATCCCTTCTCAAACATCTCCTTAATGCTGCACGGGCAAGCATCCCACCCCTATGGAAACAACAGTCTGCGCCAACGGTGGCCAAATGGTTTGCGAGAGTGAAGGATATTGAGCAAATGGAAGATATGACCTCTGCCTTGCGGGATAAGTCAGAGGAACATAAGTCCAGATGGTTCTACTGGGATCTCTTTCGCTTCTCTGATGAGTTCCACCAATACACTCTAGGACCCACTACCTAGAATCCCCACTGCTTGTCCAGTGCTATTGATCTTGACTCCCCGGGGGTGACCCCCAACCTGTCTGTCCGTCTCCCCCCCCCCCCCCTCTTTTTAGCTCTTTTTTCCCTCTCTCCCTTTCTTATCTTTCTCTCTCGTTTCAATCTCTGCTTTTTCAATGAAAAACACAAAAAGTGATGGGCACAGAAGCTTCTATCCACCCTGTATTAGACTTCAACTAGTGATATGGGTCAGACTGCATGGCCTCATTCACTTATGCGCTTTTATTTTGTATAGTTGATTTGCTGGATAAGCTTACCATAGCCTATATGCAGTGTCTATATGCAATGTGAAGTTGTCTTATTGTTGGTATCTGTGTCACATCTTTAAAATAAAGATTTTAAAAAAATAAGAAACTCGTCCCGTGTTTATAAAAAGCTTACCATTTGCTGAAGCTGCAGGGCCACCAAAGGAAATTCCGTATTGCTTTGGGCTTTTTTTTTTCTCCCGCTAGAAAATTTAAAAAGATCATAAAATTATTACAGTAAGCTTGATCGCGCAACATGACATTTGTATTTCACAGGAGGTCGGCGCAGAGGCCTCAGAAACAGAAGTAGCGTGAGCAGAGACAGCGTGAGCAGAGACAGCGTGAGCAGAGACAGCGTGAGCAGAGACAGCGTGAGCAGAGACCTCATACGCAGGCGCAGCGTGTGTCCCAGCACGCGTGTTGCCGCATGCGTCCCGACTTGTATGTGGCCTGCATACATCCCGACTCGCAAGGGTCAACATGCGCCCGACACAGAGGCCAGTGTTGGGGAAGCTCTCCGCAGACTTCCCCCAAGTGGGATCAGAGTGAAACTCGCCACCTGCATCTCTTTACAGAGAAGGAGCTCCTAGGAACCGGTAACCTTCATGGAATGCTGAACACTGATGTGAATGAAAGCCAACCAAGTTCTCCGCTGTGACAGGGCAGGGCATGCAACACTGTCGACAATGAACTTGGGGGGGAAGGCTCGCGCACTTCATCCACACCCCCGGGAGCTCAATCCCTGCCAGATGCTTCCAACCGAACCATAACAGCTCACTCCTAGATCCCCAGAACCTGGCCACCTCCTGTGTTTTTTCATCTTACCATTTGCTGAAGCTGCAGGGCCACCAAGGAAATTCCACATTGCTTTGGGCTTTTTTTCCTCCCACTGGAAATTGAAAAAAAGATCATAAAATGAACGATGGGGTCAATTCTACCAAAGTCGATTAAACCAAAATAGATACCATAAACCTACCAAGAAATAAGGAATCTAGCATTACCGACCTACCAAAAGATGCTTCCTAAATCCCTTATCTCCCCAGAAAAGTATCCGTATTTGGGGAATGCCTAAACCTGCATACTTGTCTGGGGTTAAAGAACAGCATGACGCCAAAATGGTCATCCACCAAAATATTCCATGACTGGAGTAAACAGACATAAAACACTCCCGTTCCCTCCGAGGAATTACCCACAACTACAGCCCCACTTAATCCAACCATACAAGAACAGACGTCTGGAGTCAAAATTGGCTGTAGCGGCCATTTATTAACATATAACCAATAAAACACATTCCTTGAACGTGGAGTGGAGGCAACTTGGGGGCGCTCAAGCTGGTGCAGAACTACAAGTCCCATCATGCCTCTTGGAGTCGTTTTAAGTGCCAGCAATGCCTCATGGGAAATGTAGTTCAACAGCTGGAGGGCCTACCCCTGCTTTAACAGAAACATAATAATCACAATTATACATAATTACAAAGATACCCAGAGAAAATGGAGGCTGGACTGGAGGTAATAGAAGGCATTACAATGACATTTAAAGTAAACTTTTACCAGTATTTTGCATATTTAAAATGATTATATCACAAAACAAAAGCACAAAAACCACAAAACCAGCATTTACTACTACTTTAATCTAAAAGATTTATATCTCCCTTCATGTCTGACCCCTAGTTAAAAATGCCCATATATCCTACTTCACTATATATTACTTTTACTGTTCTACAGTATAAATGAGCCCCTTATAGTAGCGATTTTCTGCTATAAAAAAGGACTCCATTTTATTTTATTTTTATTTTTTTTTAAACACATGCCAAAAAAAACATGCTGCTGCTACCAATCGTCTTAGGCCTGGTTCACACCAATGCATTTTTGGTGCTTTTTTTTTTGCAGAAACGCACTACAGTTCATTTAACGTTGTTTCCTATGGGACACGTTCACATATTAGCCAATTAATCAAAATAAAAATCAGGCAACTAATCGATTATGAAAATAATCATTCGTTGCAGCCCTACTAAAAACGCATACATGGTTTATAGTAGGGCTGAAATAACTAATCAATTACTATTTTCATAATCGATTAATCGGCCAGTAACAAAACGGGGTTAAAGTTCATGAGTCTGATGATATTTACCAGATTGACCCTTTAATAGTATATGCACCATAGATATCCCCTCTAATGGTATATGCACCATAGATATCCCCTCTAATGGTATATGCACCATACATGTCCCCTCTAATGGTATATGCACTACATATAGCCCCTCTAATGGTATATGCACTACATATAGCCCCTCTAATGGTATATGCACTACATATAGCCCCTCTAATGGTATATGCACTACATATAGCCCCTCTAATGGTATATGCACTACATATAGCCCCTCTAATGGTATATGCACTACATATAGCCCCTCTAATGGTATATGCACTACATATAGCCCCTCTAATGGTATATGCATTATATATCCCCTCTAATAGTGTATATAGCTTCTAATAGTATATACAGTATATCTCTCCTCTAATGGAATACACAGTATATCTTCAATAGTGTATATACAGTATATCTCCTCTAATAGTATATATCCCCTCTAATATATACAGTATATCTCTTCTGTCTGTTATTCTCAGAGTGGATTAGATATTTTGCTCCCTACCATATAGTTGGTCATTTATATTCACCACTGCATAGAGAGAATTTTAAAAATAAATTTACTTTTTTTAAACTTTACACATTAACTAAATTATACACCACCTTTTTTTTTTCTTTTTTTTAGGTCATTAACCGATTAATCAAAACAATAATCGGCCAACTAATCGATTATGAAAATAATCGTTCGTTGCAGTCCTAGTTTATAGTGCGGCTGACTGCTCAGTATACATGGGGGTTTGGAAACAAAAATAAATGGTCCTATAGGAAAGTGCGATAACCAGAGCAGCCAATCAACAACTGACCGCCATACGGTTTTACAGCAGTCATGTGATTGTTTGCTAGAAGGACATTATCCATTGATAATTGGGGCTTATTTAATATTCAGTACACTGAGCTATTAATGCAACAATCCCCCTCTAAAAATAATTCAATCGATGGCCCGTGGCCAAGGCCAGAGCCATGCCTGCCATCGATCGCCAGCGGCCAAGGGCCAGAGCCATGCTTGCCATCGATCGCCAGTGGCCAAGGGCCAGAGCCATGCTTGCTATCAATAGCCAGTGGCCAAGGGCAGAGCTATGCTTGCCATCGATGGCCACGGGCCAGAGCTATCTATCACAAGTGGCAAAGGGCCAGAGCCATGCTTGCTATCAATCGCCAGTGGCAAAGGGGAGGCATGCTTCCTAGTCACCAGCAGTGGAAAGAGGAATGCATGCTTCCCATTGATCAGCAGTAGATTTTAGCATGGATTCCCCTGGATTTGTTCTCTGCAGCTTTGTGTTCAGGCTTGCCTGTTTGAACACAAAGCAGAACACAATTCATAGGGAAGATTAGAAGATTAGAACATTTAAACAAAGTGCAGGAAAAATGAATGTAACCCAGAGCTTCTAACCCAACATATCAAACATCACTTACCAAACAAACATGGCAGCAGCAAGCCATGTGCTCCATCTGTAGACCAACAGGGCAGACAGCTCCAAAAGTGGGCGTATTTATATGGAAAGCAGACATTTTTTTTTTTTTTTATCCAACTTTATTTGTGACAGCACATACCTGACAAATCTAACAAACTCTCCAAATAAGTTCAAATAACTCTTATTTTCTTTTGCAAGCAGAGTTGGGACTTGTAGCTGTTCCTGGACAGCTGCAGATAAGAGGAAATAAAGTAAAAATGATAAAAAACAAAACAAAAAAAAAAACCAAAACTGCATGGACTAGAAAAGGTCAGCTGACACAGCCATGCCCTCTTCAACTTTAACCCCTGATTGCCCAGATTCAGTGTTGCTTTTGCAACTTGCTTAAAAAATAAATAAAAAAAGGCAAAATAAAAATAAAAGAAGAAAAATAGAAAAAAATAGAAAAATGAAGAACAAATATAGAAGAAAAAAAGAAGGTAAAAATTCAGCAAACAAATTATACAAATAGTTTTATTCAGTAATGCAGAGTGCGTTATTGAATAAATAACGCACTCTGTTGTGAGACGCACATTGCCTTTGCAGTGCGTTTTTTTTTTTAAATCTGTTGTGTTAAAAAAAAAAAAACGCATAGTGCGTTCTTCATGCTTTTTTCTCCATGGTGGGGGGGGGGGGGGAATGGATATGTGACTCAAAAAGCGAGCTCAAAAACAAGGCATGTTGCTTTTTTTCGTTGCGTCAACATTGACTATAGTGGTAGATGTATTTTTTTTGGTGCGTTTTTCACAAAACGCGCTAAAGACGCAAAGCACACAGGGCTTTTCAAAAGGAGAGCCCACAGGTTCACATCTAATACATAGTATTTAAAGGGGATTGGCACCTCTGGCACACTGGAAAGCTGCCGAAGCTCAGCAAAGGCCTTAAACTTATAGAATTAAGTCATACCGAGGTCTCTATAGTAACATCAAATGTGATTGGTCGGTATGGGTTGGCTGCCAAGCATCCCAGATCACACGGGACAGCCCAGGGATTGTGGATGCTGTTTGAAAAGGTCGGTGTCCTGCAGGGTGTCCGAAGTATGGGGTGGCGGTGGGGTGATAGTGTGGGGAATGCAGGGTGCCTGGCACTGTAGCCGAGGTTTAGTTGCAGCTTCAATAAAGAGGCAAAACACCATGATAAGGAAAGCCACCACTGACACCAATGATATGGAGCTTCTTTATATCAGTCACCAATCATATGGTTTATTTTATCTCACATACACCAATAATGGGGCTAATTTCTACTCCCAATGGCACCAGGTGCCAGTCAAGGGGAACGGTTGGTTGTAACATGGGGATGTGATGGGCCTGAGCTCAGGGAACGTGTGCCCCAGGGAATTCTGGGGTCTTTCAGAGGAGTCGGTTGGAAGAGCTGCTGTGGACACTGCACCTCTGGCCATGGACACTAACATTTTGTTGGTCAGGGTCCACAAGCTGGCCCTCCAAGGTCAGGCTGAATGGCTTTTCTGTCTCCTTACACTTGAGATGTCCCCCCCTCCACTGCCACCTATGGGGGCCCCCAGATGCTAGGACCAGCAGACGCACCCATCCTCCTTCCCGTCTGAGCCCCATTCCTTCAAGGCCTTCCTATTCCCCTTCCACCACCCACCCCCACGTCCCCCTGGAGCTGCTGTGGCTACTGATCCTGGCTCTCCCCCCCCGCTGCCACCCGCCGCAGAAACCCTCCCTGGCGGGCCCCCCCATTTGTACACAGCCCGGGCCGGGACTCCTCTTGCCCGGCCCGCTCCCAGAGCCCAAGTGTCCCCCGGCGGTCCGTTTGGACTCCTCTGACTGTCCCTCCACGTGGGTGCCCCGTCCCTGCTCACTGCTTGTGGGTGCCGGTTACCGCTGTCCTTGGTTCCCCCAGGGAGTGGGAGGGCCACCCGGAGATTGTCCCGCGGCACCAGACCCCAGGCATGCCAGCCCGGAGCTGCTGCATGGGCCTCACATCCTTCTTCCTCCACGCTACTTGGATCTGCTGGCGTGTCACTGCCAGCATCTCTGCCTGCACCCAGCAGGGTTGGAGTGTCAAAATTTGATGCTATCCGCTCTTCCTCTGCCAGATCCACTGTGCATCCACATATCCCTGTGGCATGTACATCCCTCCCATCCCCTGCACCCGGCTGGGTGTTGGATGGCAGGGATGTACATGCCACTCACCCCCTGCAGTGTACCCACCTGGGTGAGGGATGTTAGAGCTGCCCATGCCGCTCACCCCCTGCTTCTGATCCCCACCTTCCCACATCCCCCTGCACCCAGCTCACTGACCTCTGACCATCAGCAGCTCCCTGCACCCGGCTGGGCTGGAGATTCCTTCCAGACACCTGCTGCCACAGCCTTGCCCCACCATCTCCCTGCGCCCAGCAGGGTGGGAGATTCCCATTGTGGGCATGCCAATGCGACCTTGCCCCTGCCTGCTGTGCGGCAGCTTCCTTGGACATTCGGGAACTGGCTGCAGGGTTTCTGTGCTTACGCCGGGAGTGCTTTGTGAGCATTTTCCGGAGTTAGCTGCATCACTTTTTTGCTACCTTGATCTCATTTGTGGTGTCTACAAAGTGTATGGGGGCCAGTGTTGGTTCCACTACGACATGCAGTTCCATCAAAAAATATCATCAAGTAAGGAGTTCCGCTTTGATTGCCCGGACAGTAGCCTATGGTTATAGCTCAGGTGCCCTTCCTCCTTTCAGTCCCCAGCTTGGCGATCCCTCCGGAGCATCGGCCGCCCCCAAAAAAGGTCTATGCTGGCTATTCAATGAGAGCCACTTGAAGTGGTACACTGTGTGCGGTTTTAAACACGACTGCTCACTTTGCGGGGCTGCTCACCCAGCCAGCCGGTGCTTCCGAAAGGGAAAACAACCTATTTCCCGGCTGGGGCCAAGTCTGAAATTTCTAAACCGGAGGACCCCGGTGATTGTCTCAGAGAAGCTTCCCTGGCTAGACCGGTACTCCATAGAGAAGCCTTGATCTTAAGGGATGGTTTAAACCGTGGTTTTTGGATCCCCTTTACTCCTTCAGATGTGCTGACCATGGCACCCAATTTGAAAACGGGCGTTCAATTGAAGTCTGTGGTGGCCAAGAATCTCCAGAAGGAATTGGACTTGGGGCGCATGGCGGGCCCGTTTGATCTCCCCCCTTTCCACAAGTTGTTTCCCCCTCGGTGTGGTCCCCAAAAGGGCTGAGGGAAAATTCCACCTTATCCACCACTTGCCCTATCCTTCTGGCTACTCGGTCAATGATGGCATCGACAAGGCGCTCCACTTGATCAGAGTGGCTGGTCCTTCGGCCTTGCTGGCCAAGGTGGACATTGAGTCCGCCTCTTCCCGGTCCACCTAGAATGCTTCCACCTGCTGGGATACTATTTTCAGGGAAGCTACTTTTTTGACATGTGCCTTCCCATGGGCTGTGCCATTTCTAGTTATTTTTTTTTTTTTACTTTTCAGTAGTTTACTTGAATGGGTAGCTGTCCAGGCAGCTGGTTTGCATTCTGTATTACACCATTTGGATGGCTTCCTCTTTGTGGGCCCAGCTGACAGCGGCAAATGGTTTTCCATCCCGCTCTCAGCTGACAAGACTGAGGGCCCTGTGAAGGTTCTGGCCTTCTTGGGTATTGAAATCAACACCATGGAGATGGTTTTCTGGCTGCCCAGTGACAAGCTGGCTAGGCTACTCTCCCTGATCTGCTTGGCAAAAGGGGCTAAGAAACGGCAGTTGAAACAACTTCAGTCTTTGCTGGGTCACGTGGTCTTTGCATGCCGCATCATCTGCATGGGGGGTGGGGGGCTTTCTGTAGACGCCTGGAATGGGCCACAAAGGGAGTGGCTGCCCTCCCACCACCATGCGGGATGACTTGGGGATGTGGCTATCCTTTCTCCAGTCCTACAACGGGCAGTCTTGTTGGTTGCTGGAGGAGGTACCGAACTTACAGCTGGAGCTATACACTGATGAGGCAGGCTCCTGTGGTTTCGGTGCCTTTTTCCAAGGGGAGCGGTCTGCTGGCTGCTCCCCTTGTTGGCTGGCCTCATGGGCCTGCATGGATCTTTTGGGCAACCTCACACTGCTGGAGCTCTTTCTGATTATTGTCACCATTGAGTGTTGGGGGGAAGCAGTTGCGTAATCGCCAGATGGTTTTCTGGTCCGATAACATGAATGTGGTGCAGGTGGTCAGTCAACAGTCTGCCAGATCCCCTCCTGTCGTGTCGTTGCTGCGTTTTTTGGTTTTAAAGTGCCTTCAGTTCAACGTTTGCTTTAGAGCTAGGCATGTCCCTGGAACTGCTAATAATATTGCTGATCCTCTCTCTCGTTCACAGCTCGATCGTTTCCACGCCCCATCTGCTTCCCTGGAGGGCCTCCCCTGTATGGCCTACTTGTGGAACCTTGTTTCGGAAGTTTGCTTGATCTCCTACGGGCGTCACTGTCCCCTTGGATGCAGGCGTCGTACTGTCATGCGTGGGACAAATGGGTCCAGGTGTAGTGAGATTTCCATCCTGTCTTTACAGGAAAGATGCGTGGCTTTATTTTCTTACCTTGTTTATTAACTACAAAAAGGTTCTTCTGGTTCCACGGTTTAGTCAGCTATGTCTGCTTTGTTGTTCTGGTTTCAGCTCCTTGGGTGAGGGGACACCACAAAGGTGTTTCCCACCCATTGGGTTCTGCGGGGTTGGAGATGTACAACTCATTCCCTTGATTTCCAGCGTCCAGTTTCCCTCCCTATTCTCTTTGGTATTCTTTCCCTCTTGCTGTCCATTTGCTTTTCCCTGCTCGAGACCCTCCTCTTCCAAGTGGCTTTCTCATGGGCATTTTTCGGGGGCCTTTCGCATTGGCGAACTGGTTTTGAAATCCACGTCCTCGGTGGGCGGAGTCCGGGCAGAGGACGTTACCTTCTCTGAGCGCTGCATGTAGGTTCTGTTGCACACATCAAAAACCAACAGCTTTAGCAGGGGCAGAAGGGTTGTTTTGTACCCTTGCAGGGGCCCCTCCATTCGCATGACTTTGCTACCCACTCTTTTCTAATCAGCGCTGCCAGTGAGGCTTTGGGCATGGATTTCTCTGATATGGAACTCCAGCGTTTGGGTAGGTGGGAATCTGGCCCACTACCCTCTCTGCAGTAGTGCGATGGGCAGCACGGGAGAGCCAGGAGCCAAGAGAGCAGAGAGATTATTATCTGTCAATTTCCACCCTCTCTCTGGAGCTGTGTGAAGTTGGCACCCCATGTTTGTAAAACCTGAATAAAAATATACCATTCGTTTGTGCCACGTTTGTGCTGATTTGTGCCGCAACAATTAGCATTTGTGCCGGTTCGGTTTCTGAGATATTAAACATTCAATGTAATGCAAGCCCCGCCCACTTTGAACCCCATGTTCTTGAATTTTAAAAACGAGCGTGCCATTCGTTTTTGCTGATTTGTACTGCAAAAATAAACATTTGTGCCACTTTGGTTGTGGAGATATTGTGCGTTATAGTTGCTGAAACCCCACACACTTTGCACCCCATGTTGCTGAATTTTAAAAACGAACGCGCCATTCGTTTGTGCCGCAAAAATAAATGTTTGTGCCACTTTGGTTTCGGAGATATTGTGCATTATAGTTGCTGCAACCCCGCCCACTTTGTACCCCATGTTGCTGAATTTTAAAAACAACCGCGCCATTCGTTTGTGCTACGTATGTGCTGGTTTGTGCTGCAAAAATAAACATTTGTGCCGTTTTGGTTGCGGAGATATTGTGAGTTATAGATGCTGAAACCCCATCCCATATTGCTGAATTAAAAAAAAAAAAAAAACGCGGCACAAACAAATGGCGTGTTTGTTTTTAATATTCAGCTGGTTTGTTTGTGGTTTGTGCAGGTTTGGTGGATATTGTACATGTTTTACACCACATGGATCACCCCCTTCCGATTCTCTAGCGCTGACTGGAAGAACAGACGGAGGAGGAAATCTGGGGAGGGGGAGGGCACAGCTGGCGCTGGCTCTGGCTCTAGTGAGGCAGAGTCAGCTGTCAATCAGGCGGCAGGATGGATCTCAACAGTATTGTCAGGATCTGTCCCCGTTGCATCGCGGCTCTGTGCTGTCAGGATATAGTGGGCCATAGCCCGCCACATGCACATGAGTTTTTTTTGTCATGGGAGAACATCCTATATGTCATCTTGTGAACAAAAAAAAACTAAAGGCCAAAAAAGGTTGGGCCATAATTCTCTTTTAAACCAGGTCTTAACCACGCAAAACAGCACTCCAACAAATTCTCTTATATAAGGCCCTTTTTTTTTTATTGCTTTTTTGAAAAACATCTATGTCAGTAAACATTCTTTTCCTAACAACCCACATATAGTCTGCCATGGAATCT